>NW_009970723.1:9999621-10076732 GCF_000747805.2 Chaetura pelagica
GGTGCCGGGTCCCTGCGGCCAGGCCTGCAGGCCGCGCTGCCCGGAGCCGCGAGGGACGCCGGGGGAGCTCCCCAACCTGTATGGAATAATGAAACGGGAGAAAATGTTGCTGTTTTCTGATCAGCACCTCTCTTTTAACTCCCGGCTTGCTGTTTATTGTTTGGCTGTCTCTCCACGCATGGCGTTTTCTTTTTCTGTAGTGAAACCGTAAATCCTTGGGGCAGACTCCTGTCTTTATGCAGGACCTAATTATGAGCAGTTATTTAAGGGGTGCTGTTTTGCAAGCATTTTTGTGCAGCTTCAAATTATGCTAGACGTTAGAACACAGTTATTTTAATTGTTTTCGTATCAATATATAGTTTCTGTGTATTAGCTAGCTGCCCTGGTCATACTTGTTAAAAATAACTGATTGCTTTAAGCAGTCTATAACATGGGGGAAAAAATACGTTTTTGTACTCCATACAGCTCGGAATCAAAACAGAAGATGCAGAAAAAACAGATTAAAGGTACAGGGAGACAGGAAGTATCCAGTTTGAACACCTCACTTAATCAGTTATAGACTTACTGGAAAAGGTTCAGATTAGTACAGTAATATAATCAGAGGCTCAGGAGATGCAGTTAGCATGGAAAGACAAACAATTGGATTTGTTTTGGCTACAGAGAAGCCAAGGCTGACATTCCATTAGATACATTGAGCTAGTTAACATCTACCCTCTGAAAAAAGTAGCACCATCATCTTTATTCTCGCCACACCTGCTCAAAACAGGTAACACCATATTATGTTTAAAGAAAAACAGAGAATGTGGTAGGCAAAAAACGGGCAATTTTTCTTCAGGCAGCCTTTCTTACTTGTTCTGCCTTGCAGAAACCATGTGTATACTCTTATTCCAAAACATCTCTTATCTATAACCATACTTCTGGTCATAAACCTCTGTCAAGAACAGTTTGAGCAGATCTTCACATTTGAAGTTCTTTTGTGGCAATAGGTCTGCTTGCATAACAGAGTAGTACTTCAGAGCATGAGCAGCGTTATTCCTTAAAATAGCATTTCTTCAAAATAAATCTTAAGTGTTTACAGAATCACTGCATTGTTTTCTTTCTAATATTTAGTTATGGGTGATGAGTCGGTACCATTTTTGCTGGACCAAGGAACCACTAAGACTTACCAAATACCTATTAGTCATTTGGACTGCGCGTTCATTGAAAAATGCACAGATGTTAAACACCTGGAAAAGATTCTTTGGGTATTAAGGTAAACATTGTATTTTCATTACCAGTTATATTCCTGGTCTGTAAATTCTGAAGGAACCCATTCCAAAATACTCTATTTGTCTTGAGCCTTTTTGTGACTTTCTAGTTAAAAAAATAAAATAATCATGTTAAAGGTGTCCAAATGATGACACTAGAAATCCAAATCCTGTTTTAACCATCAAAAAGGCCTGACTAGCTCAATGCCAGGTTTTTCTGAAATGCTGCCACTGAATTCTGATTCTGTTGGGAAGCCATTTTGCCTGATGGGTAATTTCAGATGCCATGCCTTTGTAGCTTTTGCTGAAAATGACACAAATGGTTTTTTTATGAGCACTGTGATGATAATTTTGAACTGTGTGTGTCCACTGGAAAGTGGCTGAAGGTTAACTCACTGGAATTTTGTTATCTAAACATTACTAGGTGATGGTAGAACTCAGTTTAGCAGGAAAATAGCCCTCTGCAGTCACTGTGGTGACTAGAGGGAGAGTAGACATGGAGAGCAGCATGGGGGACGCAGTACAGTTTAGATCTTTTTTGTAACCTTTATATCTTTGCATTAAAGGTCTGGTGAAGAGGGATGTTATCCTGAGCTTACATTGTTTTGTGAAAAGCGTATTGAGCATTTAGATCCAAGGAGCAGAGCTCTGAGAAAAGATAAACCTGCAGCCACAGCTTGTGACTTCACAGCTGAAGAATGGGAAACAATTAATGGTGAATTGATGGTACAGTATAACTCTGATTTATAATGGTCTGTAATATAATTGCTTTGATATATCAGTCTTTTTCTTGTGCCTAAATAGAATGTAATTATTTGATTAAATGAGGAAATTATCAAAGGATTATCTTGGGGCTTTTTATATTGTTTTCTGGAATTAATGTCACTGAGTCTTTAATTTCCATTTTAACTCTACAGATTTGTTTTTATTTACTTTAGTTTTAAAAGGCTCAATTGCTTTTTGTCTTAATTGCTTTTCTCCATTAAGAGCACTGCATTATAACGCTAGTTGTTAGTGTCATTATAGACTATGAAGTGTATCTGCTTTAAGGTACAGACACATGATTTATTTATTTATTTTCAGGCCTGGGAGACAGAAATGAATGAAAATTATACGGAATCACAGTTCTTGAGAACAGACACACTGTTTGAAAGGCAAGGTAACTTGCCTCCTATTCGTTGTTCCAGCAGCTGTCTTCCTGCTGATCAGGTATCTCCAGCTTTCTAATGTGTTAGTTATCTGTCTTTCTAAAATCAGGAAATTTTGTATGAGCAAACTTCAAGTCATTGAGCATAGATTCATTTTGTTAACCAGAAAATAAAAATTTTAAAGTTCCTATGCAAGAGACCAATGCTTAAACAAAAGTGCCTCCTTAGCACTAGCATGTCTTGTAATCATGTTTTGATTCTGATCAATAATTGATTTCTGTAGCAAATCTCCTTTAACATCCATTTTATTTCTTTGATTCACATATCAAAGTGGTGTTTAAGCGTATGAGCTGGGTTCCATGTGGATGAAATTATGCCAGGAGGTTTTCTTCAGCTGCCAATAGCCTTTTGTTCCATGAGACCAGACAGAAGCTAGTCCAAAATAAATACCCTGAAACATGCAGTATGGATGTTGGACCCTCTGCACTAGTTGTTTCACTTTACAGCCGCTTTTATATTCAATTGCACTGGTGTGTGTGTGTAGCCTTTGATTCCCCTTCTTTTATACCTTGAGTTAGTATTCCAGCTTTAGCCATAAAGCTTTCTTAACAAAACTTTCTCACTACAGAATAAGCGTTTGCAATTTTTCCTAGGTATTAATTTCCTCCTGTTTTGTTTTGTTTTTTTAACCATTGATTTATCTAACCAAAATCAGTTTTGTCTGTGACCAGCTTTTCTTACTAATACAGTTTTACTAAAGAAAATGTGTTCTCCACTCAAAGAAAAAATATTTATTCAGATTTTTTTCTGCTACTTAAAGCATGCAACAGTCTTCAAGTCAAGTTTTTATCACTTTTGTTCTCCAGGTGTTCTCCATACAAGGTTTATGTGTTGGCATTATTATCCAGGAAACCCAGATATAGCATTATGCCTTATCTGTGGTAAATTATTCCCATTCCTTTTGTCCAAGCAGACAGCCTCTGAAGTAATTGTAACCTGTCCTGGGAAAGAGAAGGGAAGCCTGAAGTTAAGTTTTGGGATTCAGTTTTTCTATGTAGCAGTGCAGTTATACCACTACTGAATCACTACTGAATAAAAACAAGCTGTTTTGATAGTATGCACTAAATTTATAACCTTCGTATTATTTTATAGACTCTGAATCAAAAAAAGAATACTGCTTCTTTGACACAGAATAGAAATGTCTTAGGCCATCACAGGGGGCCCAGAGGAGAACTAAGGCCAAATTCTGTATCACCTGAAGGCAGTCAGTGTTTTGATCTTTGGTCCAGAAATCATTCACTGGTCTTCAAACCCTGTTGGATCCATGCATTGTGAATTCTGGCAAGAAAAATGAAAAGGACAGAGGCGATTTTTTTCTCTTTTATTATTTTTTTTAGTTCCTCAACATGCAAATATGTATTTTTCATCAAAGTCTCTTGGGTGAGATGCTCTGAAAAATTACAGATTGAGAAATTCCTGACTGCTGGAGCTGTAACTTGGTTACAATAGTCCCAAGAATATGAGACCTAGAATTTTTTAAAAATCATGGAACTCTTGAGTCAACATTTCTGCCTTATTCTTTAAAAGGACATGTTCTAGTTCTCTCTATATATTCAAGTTTTATAAGTGTAAATACCTTATGAGTATTCTTCTGAGATTTTCACTTGTTCACTTAAGGACTTCTTAATTAAATTACCAAGTCCGTAATATACTCCAGGATGCATACGTATGTTAGCTCATGTTTCAGGAAGCCATATTTAGGAGTTACCTCCTCCAGACGTGTGCTGATCACTAAATGTATTTGTCATTTCATCTAGCTTCTTGAAAGACCGAGAACATTAAGAGTAATTCTGAAGTTATATGCTATCAAGTTTGTGTAACCTAACATTATAGATAGTCAGAAGTGTTTACAGGAAGAGTCACATTTGCATTATGTAAATTGAGGAGTTTACATACAGTTGCAAAAGTATTTCCTTGTTACAGTGTCACCACTAGTAAAGCAAGTTGAAGAAGCTGCTGTTTGTTGCTTTGTTCCAGTTTATCACCAAGCTCAGTTGAATTGGTACATATATTTAGGAGTATCTGTAATCTACAGTACATGATTGTATGGTGTCAGATTGCTTTTTTGAACCCAGATAATTGTAAATCTGCAACTCTACGAGCACTTACATTTGTCTAACTTAGTAAATAACATATTGCAAAGTAAGAGGAGGGCTGAGTGCCCAGGACAGAGTAGATGGAAATATTTTGAACTGGCTGTTCCACTGTGGAGTACCTGTTTGGAACCACACCTTGCTATTAAGTAGTGTACAAGTCAACAAGCAGGGAGGGACATATCAGAAATATAGTCTTATGACAGGTAGAGATGCCAAAGGTGCCAGCTGTGGAAATAGGTTTTACTAGTGTGGGAGATGGGGTGTGATATGAGTCAGTTGAATCTGTTATTGGGACTGATTGTTGCACGGCAAATTTTAGGTAAGGCAAACCTCAATGGCGGAGCTTGTCTAAAAGCTAGAATCTGTGTAAATCATTTTGGGAATTGTCTTGAGTGGAGTGTGAAATAGGCAAAAGAAGCCCAGACACTATTTTGAAGTCAAACTTTTTTAAGTTTGTTGTGACATTTCCAGAGACTATCAAAAATTCATATTTTGCAGTGGAGACAAACTGTGAGACTGAACAGCTCCTCAGATTACAATGTGTGAAATATTTTAAAGCAAGACAAATTAAGTTTTCAAAACTGCTTAGTCATGAATAGTGATATTTACTAGGAATATGTGTTGCAGAAACAAAACAAAAGGCTGTGAATTTCCACTTTAAAAAAATTGTCTTACAGGCTGGCTGTTTCTCTTTCAGAACAAAAAATTGCAAAACAAACAGAGAAACAAGAAAAACATACCACGGGATTACAGTGAATGGGACAAGTATGTTAAGTCCTTTCTGTTTACATTTTTATTACATCTTTTTAATTTGTTTAATAAAGTATCTTCCAGAAACATAGTATTAAGGTAAACATTTCAGGGAATTATAATACTTCAGTAAAATGATTTTTTTCATAATAAATGTTCTGTGAAATGCAAATTATGCATTATAGTGCTAGCAGCTGAGAACAAGTTAGTCTATGCTTTTGTACAAGCTTCATGCAATACAGTAAGTCAAGCAAATCTTGGAGGTGTATAAAATCAAGGAATTACAATTAGCCTAATTTATCGGTTTCTTTGAAAGCACTTAGTTTTATTTAACATGGCCTTTATAAATTTTATCTTCTTTGTCTTTAAAGCCACAATTCTAAATTAAAAACAAAACTTATGAGTCCTCATTCCTGCACTGAGCCCTGCTGACCTCAAAGAATGAGCTTGAGGCATCTGCATTAGTTTGCTTAGATTCAATTACACATAATCAGAGGTTTAGGCAGTAACTGACTATTTCTAGAGAGGATGGAGCCCTGATACATTCTCTGCATCTCGTCATGGTGACACATTACCCTCCCAAGTCATGTGACAGATTATTGCCTGCAATTGTTGAACATGGAGGGGGAAATTGTTATACTTTTGTGTTTTGCATGGTAGCAGCTTCTCTCTAACTCCTAAAATCTGGAATATGATGCTATAGAGTCAGAGTGAGGAGGCACAAGTTTCCAGTGCAGTAGATAAGAAGCTAAATACAGAGACTGTGAGGTTTGAGTAATGAAACTCTTAATCCTACTCTACACCTTGTCCTGTGCAAGAACCCTATCTGCCTAAGATGCTGTTCTTACAAAGAGTTGTGCATATCAGTGATTTTCATGCCTGTATGTTTCAGAAATTGGGGCCTTCCTAGAATCATAGGGGTTGGAAAGGTTATTTGAGTATACTGAAACAGAAGTTGTTTGAAATAAATTTGCTAGTTTGAAGTATACCGTGTTTTCAAAACCTCTTGGGGATAATTTTAAAACCTTCAAATAATTATTTAGGCAATTTCTGAACAAAATGTTTCACTTACTTGATTGTAATTGGTTTGTAATAAAAAGATGAAAGTAAGCTAGCAACAGATCAGAATAACAGTGAAGAACAATTAGTCTCACCTGAAAAAGTTTTGAATTGGATACATTGTCCACAATTTGTTTGTTTCAGATAGAAATTATTCATATTGTCAAGATTATTGTGGAAAGCAAAGGCTATTTTTCATTAAGTGCTAAGCAGAGTGTAGTGTTTCTAGATAGTGTAGGAATTGGTTATTGCTGTATTTGATTTATAGGGCTATGGCAGCAATATGAATTTGATATAAATTCCTAAATGCTGTTTTCAAAAACTGCTTCAGAGTAGCCTTGGAAGTGTCTGAGACTCTTGAAATCTCTCTCATGTTTACAGTATCAATTGTTTTGAAGCTGTTTTTTAGTTATTTTGGCAAAGAGGTGTTTCATAGGGCTGGGATTGAGCCTGATGATACTGTTTCTGAAATTTTGCCCTTTTTTGTGGGGTGGCAAGGAGGTGAGATGGATGTTTTCTTGATTTGGTTTGGTTGGTTTTAATCAGAAGGGAGAAGGAAAGGAATGGTGAGGTACAAGCAGAAGAAGCACACAAAATAATACCTGAAAACAGGGAAAGCATATACCTGAAAACAGATAAGACTAAGCATCTTTTTCCTAACTAGTCATGGATAAATGAACATGGCTTTTATATCTTCCTTTGGCTTATAATGGAAATATAGTGTGCTTTTCTATCAGTAGAGCAGTCTTGCTATGCAGCATTATTAAATTTGTTATTTTTATTAATTTAAGGTTTGACGTGGAAAAGGAGTGTTCTAAAATTGATGAAGGCTTTGAAGAAAGTAACTCAAAAGCAAGGTTCTTTAGTAGGCCAAGTCTACCTATAATCAAAAAGAAAATAGACACAACTGGTAATGTCTTAGAAACACATTTTTTCTTTACTTGTAATACTGTTTTATAGAGTGTGAATGCAAATTAAAGAATTTATAGAGTTAAATATTTATTTATTTTTCAGTCCATAGAGATGCTAAAAGTTGTTACATCAGCTGGGTGTGAAGCCATCTTTTAAAAAAAATCTAGTCATGGTGTTTATTATAAGTTAAAATATTTATGCTGTGTTAAGGTTGAGAGCGTGAGGCAAAGAAGTAAAACATATTTCTGCTGTTATAAACCAGTGGCAGATGTTAGCCAACTGCTTTAATCTTGAATACTGAATTGTATGCCTATCACAAAAACGTAGGTTTTTGTTATAGAAAATAAAAACATGGCTTACTATAAGACAAATTTGTAATTTTATAAATATTATACAGATTATGACATTCAAAGTATTTTAGCAGACAGTGTTTTGGTTTCATTCAAGCTGTTCGCTGTTATGTATAAATATTTTTTTCTAGGCATGACAAAGAAAGAGAAGATTTTTATTGCTACTCGTGAAAAAGAAAAGGGTAATGAAGCCTTTGCCATCGGTGATTATGTGGAAGCAGTGGCTTATTACACTCGGTGAGTAAATACTGTTGTGCTCTTTTATTTTAATGATTGCTACTTGTGAATATTATTTTTAGATGAGTGTAATTGAACCAACTTCTTACTGAAGCAACTAGTGATGATTAGATTCTTTTCAAAAGGGCAAAAAGATTTGACAGAAAAATCTTAAAGCATTGTTGCATCCTGTTATTAGTTTTGATTTATCAGAAAGAGATGTGGTTAGTGATGGGGTGCAGTCTGTGGGTGTCACAACCTTCAGATTTTTCAAAACCATTAAAATTCAATGGCAAGTTTACAAAAATGAAACGTTAAGCACTGTCAGGATTGTCTCAATTGTTAATAAGGAAAATTTATTTAATAACCCCTTTTGAGCAGAAAGAAAAATAATTATGTGCAGCTTCATCATAACACTGTCTGTAATTTGTAGCAGTATGGAATAAAAGCACATAAACACAGGATTAAAAAAATGAGACTCTTACAGGTTGCTTGCCTTATTTAGTGCACAGTGAACTACATTGAGACTTTGCCTTTACTACAGTCAAGGTAAGCAGCATCCTCTGTTCTTGCTTTCTTCACTGAGCAAAGTAAGTTATCAGGTTGCTCCTCTTGCCGTGAATTGTCTTAGGTAGATATATACTAGCTGTTGCCAGTCACCTTCTTGTTCTGCATGTGTCAGGTAGACTTGCTCAATAGTCTTTCTGAGAACTGAGGTTAGACTGCCTAGCCTGTAGTTTCCCAGGTCATACACCTTGCTGTTCTTTTAAGTTCTCTATGTGATGTTAGCCTTTATCAGTCACAAGGCACCTCTCCCAGTCACCATGACTTTCCAGAGATGATATAGAGCAGCCTTGTATGATGTTGGTCAGCTTCCTGAACACACCATCTGCAACTCCCATAAATCCTATTTTCTTAAGTGTTTCCTAGCTTTTTCTTCCTCTATTATGGGTACTGCTTCACTTCTGCAGAATCTGCCTCTAGACTCAGGGACCTGGGAAGTTTGAGGGCAAACCTTACCAAGGAAGACTGAGGCAAAGAAGCTTCTGAGTACCTCAGACTTTTCCATGTCCTTTAGTACTAGGTCCTCTGCTGCATTGACCAGTGGGACCACCGTTTCCTTAGTCTAAGTTTTGCTAGTGATAGACCTCTAAAACAAAAAGCAAACCAAACCAAGCTACCACTTTTCTCATTTTCCTTGCACCCCTTTTCTAGTTTTAACTTCAACTGACCTTTTGCTTTCCTAATTCCATCACTTGCATATAGCCAGTGTCTTTATATTCCTCCTGGGTAGCCCATCACCACTGCCATCGGTTGTGTATTTAATATTTGTGTTTCAGCTCAGTCAAGAGTTGTCTATTAATCCCTTCTTATGCGCTTGCTTGACTTCTGCACATTGTCTGTGCTTTCAGACAGCTATCCTTGAAGATGAACCAGCTCTCCTGACACCCTTTCCCCTACAGGATCCTGTAATAGTGCCAAGCATATTCCTGAACCACCTTCTGAAGTCCACAGCTATAATTCTAGTATTAATCTTGCTCATTTCTCCCAGAATCTTAGTGTACCATCTCATGGTTGCTGCAGCCAAAGCTGTCACTAACTTTTGTATTCCCAACCAGTTCTAGATTGTGAGTAATAATTCCAACAGTGCATTCCCCCTCTCAGATTGTTGATTGTGTCAAGATGTCTTCAGTACATTCCAGAAATCTTGTAGATTCTTGTGCCTTGTCATTTTGCCCTTAGAGCAGATACCAAAGTAGTTAAAGTCCCCCACGACAGAGCCTGTTGTGATTTTGAGGCTTCCTCTAGTTGACTGATGAAGACTTCATCTGCTTGCTTTTATTTATCAGGCAGTCTGAAACAGGTGCTTATCATGATGTCACCATGTCAGTCTGACTTCTTATTCTTTCCCATCTGTTCTCATCAGTCTCTTGCCTGTTCCAAGACAAACCTCCACACATTTAATCTCTGCTTAGACTAGAATGTATCTTCTCCTCCTTTACCTTCTTAGTCCTTCTGAACAGCCTGCATGCCTCCATCACAGCACTCCAGCCACACAGATTATCCCACTGTATGTCTGTTATCCCACCAAGATCATAGCTGCACACACCTTTTATTTTTCTTTTTTATTTCCCATGTTTTGTGCATTTGTGCACAAGCACTTTGGATTGTCCTCCAGTCATGCTTTTTTTCACAAGGAAAGTGGGAGAGTCTCTTCCAGTATGCTCCCCTTGACATTTCCCCACTGCCCCCTTTTCCCAGTGAACTTAGTATAGAGTCTTTTCTTGCTAGGTTAGCAAGGCAAAGATGTTCTTGCACCACTGTCTTATGAATCCCAATTGTCCTTATTCCTCAGAGATGATCCTGTTATAGAAACTAAAGCCCTGTCTACAATACCAGCGAGGCAGCCAGACATTGACCTAGATGATTCATTCACTGCTATCTGAGTCTTTCCTTTTTACAAGCAAGATCAAGGAGAAGCCCATGTGCCCCTCCCATGCTCTTCATCATAGCCTCCAGAGCACTGCAGTTACTCTTGATACTCTCAAAGGTTTTGTTTGAGTCCACATGGGTGGCAGCAAAAAGTAATAGTTTAACAGCCAGTTGAGCTGTGGCATTTTCTCTGCAACGTCTCAAATCTAAGTCCTGGCAAACAACAGACCTCTGAGGATGGTAACTGTAGTTGGTGGATGGTTGCCTCTGGTCTCACAGGGAAGTGTTTCTAACCAGTATTGTGTTTAGAATATCAGTATTAATGTTGTTGTAGTGCTATTTTCAGCTTCCAATACTGAAGTGTTTCTACATTCAGGTTTTCTAAGTATGAGCCTACCATGGTCAATACTCCCTTTTTTCAGGAGTATTTCAGTAATACCCACTGCAGCTGCATATAATAACAAAGCTCAAGCAGAAATCAAACTTCAGGATTGGGACAGTGCTTTGCAGGATTGTCAGAAGGTACTAGATATGGAACCTGGCAATGTAAAAGGTAAAGTAGAACATAAACCTGCCCTTCCATGTATTCTTTTATTTCTAACAAGTAAAATGCTACAAATCTGCTGTGTTGCTAGTTGGCTTCACTGAGCTTTAGATCAAGTCCGAGTATTAAGAAGGAAACAGAGTAGCTCCCCAAAGCAATTCTAACAGTATTTTGGGGGTCAGGGAAATTTTATACAGTCCATCTTGTTGATCTGTAATGGGTATTCTTATGCAGTAGCATGGGGCTCACTCCTGGTTTTTATATAATGACTATGAATCCATGCAGAGCATTGTTTCTGTAATATCCATGCTGAAGTATTAATTACTTTAAAAGTGACAAGAAAATAATGAAAGTCACCGATTAGATCCTTTCTGAAGGCAAGAACTTGAGTGTAGCTAGCTGTATTTGCATGGAAGGAGTGAAAAAAAATGGAAAAATATTAAAAAACACTTCACAATTCATTATTGGTATCTCAAAAAGGTGTCATGTGAAATTGCATCATTAAAAGTGGTCAAGAGAAGAGTTATGACTAATACAGTCATTGTGAAATAAATGCAGAATGTTAAAATCTGTTTCATGCCTGGAATGTCTAGAAAAAATAGTGGATTGTTACCTGCTTTATACTTTAAATGCATAAATAATACCCTTTATTTCTTTCTAGCTCTGCTGCGCCGTGCCTCTGTGCAAAATCAGCTGCAGAATTACCAGGCAGCTGTAGAGGATCTGAAGAAAGTATTATGTATTGAACCGGAAAATGCTATAGCTAAGGTAAAGATACATTTGAGTACTCTCTTTCAGAGATCCAAATACATTAGTAGCTTTGCAGACCAGTGCTTCTGTAGCTGAAAGCAGATGTTTGTACTTGTCCTTATCTGTGCCAGCTATTATGCCTTGGCTGAGACATCTAGAGGTGACAAAGTTTATTGAGTTGCTCTTTGCTTGGAGAGGATCTTCAAAATCCTACTAATGTATACAACACATGCAGAGTGAATGTTATGTGCAGAGTCACTAAAATAAAGGTGATTTGCTTGCCAGGAATTATGCAAGATACTTTGTCCACATGAATCTTTGCTTGTTCCTGTCCTTGCTTTATCTTTTTCTTGACCAAGTGAGTACTGAAATGGCAATTCTGTGTACAGCACTGAATTAAATTTAGTGTATAATGTTGGGTGTGTCTTGCACTGGTCTGAAAGTGTGAAGTACAGTTGCAGCATCTTTCTGAGTAATCAAAAAAAGTTTATGGCATGAGAAGCTGTTAGATCATCTAATTTGCAGTTCTTACAGGAGGAACAAACCTCTTCATTATTCCACAGTGTCTTGCTACACTGCTAAGAAACTGTTGCATCTTTTGGTTCTAGTAGTATAATTTACACTACTCCATCAGATACCCATCAGACACCAAATTCTCCATAGCACAAGTTATTATAAACTGATTTTAGGCTTTATGGGAGCCCATTTTTACTTGCTTCTTCTTATTTGCCTCTTTTAAGTAGACTATGCCACATGCCACAATAGTATAATCTACATTTTTCCTTTTAAAATTTTTTTCTGAAGCAATTAATTCAATAAAAGTTCTAATTTATTTGTGTGACCCTGGGTTTCTAAGAGGTGTAAACTGAGTGTTAATCTTGGTTTTGATATTAACTCTTGGAAAAGTCCAGTTTATTTTCTCTGGTTTTATATTGGTAACATTTATTTTGGTAGTTCTTCAGGAGCTTATGTGGATTGTTTAACAGAATGTATTACAATTTATATATTTATTAAAAAGACTTCTGCTATTTTTTTTCTCTATTGCAGAAAAATCTGCTAGACATTGAAAAGAAAATGAATGGTTTAAAGCCTGCAACTGAGACTCAAGGCAAAGGAAGAAGAATACTTATTCAGGATATAGGGGATTCAGAAGATGATGATGAAGGAGAGGAAAATACAGAAGAACAGGAAAGAAGCCCTGGAGATAAAAGTAATGTCATGTCATTTCCTATTTAGTTTTAACCTGAGGAAAAAAAATCACTGCCTTTGATAACTGCAATGTATATTCACACAATACACATTTGCTTGGAAAGAATTTTGCCTGTGTGAAAACAAAAATCACATTCACTACTTAGAGTTGATCTGATTCTGAAATCTAGAATCCTGTTTTATTAGACATCTTTGCCATTATTTCTAGAAAGGCTATAACAGAGACAGATGGGAAATGCTGCTATAAATTACCTACTTCCCCATGTCCTGAATAATTTTATACCTATCTTTTTGTGTGGACCCTTTGATGTATTGGGAATTTATTCTGGTGTTAGAGAACATTTTGTGTTCTTTAGCGCTTTTTCTTGCATAGCTCTCCTGCCTTCCCACTATCACATTTTTCTCCTGCAGTTTTTCTCCCTTGACTTGATCAAAGGGTGTAAAAATCTGGTGTTTTTTTTGTTGTTTGGTTTGAAAACTATTCAGCTTTTTTGTTTGTTTTTAGTGTAAGAGATCATCTATGTGTTAGAAAAGTATGTATTAGAGGTAAACAATGTTTAGTTCTTGTACTGTCTGTAGTTTACAAGCAGTGCAGCTGCCATCCCTGTATTAGTATCTGACAAGCTGCAAGACTACAGAGAAGAAACTGCTGGCAGCATAATCAGCATACGTGACTTTTACAAGGAAGTGAGGAATCAGGGGCTGTTGAGCCTTGCATTGAGTGGTTGCTTTTGCCCTCAGCTGTATATCTGGGCTCCAACCTGCAACAGAGTAATATCCCTGATTTGATTTCCACCCTTTCTCCTTTCTGTGCGTTCTTTAAGGTAATGTGGCATGACAACGGTGGCTTTTGTGTTTTCCATGGCCTGTGTATTTCTTTCTCTTGAAATTAAATCAGTCTGCAGGTTTTCCAACTTAATGGTGAATATTTGATTGTACATGTCTGATAATAATAATGCATTATTTGCACATAAATGTAAGGAAAATACATTTTTAAAAATCAATAGGTATCCACTAAGTCTCCTTAACTAAAACTGTGGAAGAGAGGATAGATCATGTCCTTAGCCTTACGTTTAACTTAATTTGGGGTTGCTTTCCATTTGGAGCATTCAGATGACTAAATGCCTTCTAGCCTCATAGGAAGACACCCATTCCATTGATGAAAGGTTAAGCTTTTAAACATAAGGAAGATTGTCAACTTATGTCAGTGTCCTATGTGTTCATGTGATACACATAAGTAATTTTTAGATTTAGGAGACAAACATCTTCATCGAGTATCTTATATATCTTCTCTGCACATCTAGTTGTGTAGTCACAGTCACTCCAGTAGTCCATGTAGTCTAGTAATGTAGTCACATCTACTTCACATTCTAGTTAAAAAGGCTTCTGCAGTCCTAGTAGAATTACAGAGTTTGGAAGAAAAACAAGCAAATATTTTTTTTTTCTCTTTAGCTCTGAAGATCTTATTTAGACAGCTTTGAACAAAGCAGTCTAGATAAAGTGTATATATGTGTAAATAAAGTGTAGTTTTTCTTTGTCTTCCATGTATCTGAAAGCAAAAGTAATTAAAATCCTTTTTTTTGTACAATAGAAAGGGAAAATCACTTACATTCTAGAGACTATAAAAACTAGTATTTAGGCACTGTCAAAACTTAAAATCATGTATGTACTTAACAAAGTTCCTGATACTTTGAAATGTTTATGGAAGTTATAATCTCAAGTGTAAATATGGTTTAAAGATAAATATTTTAATAGCCCCTTTTAATTAAAAAATGCTGAGTTGTGTGGTATTTACTTGATCTGCTACAATAATTTTAAAAAATATTGTAGTATGCATTTCTGAAATTTAATAAATATTTATTAGTAGAAATTAGAGTCCATTTAAGCAAATTAAAGTCTGTTAACTTTAAAATTATTTCCCAACTCATTATTGTTAAGCTTGACAACAAATCTCTCTTTAAAAGATGTACTCTGAGCACTTACAAGAAACATCTTAACAAACAAAGCTATGTTTTGTGAGTTGACTATGGGAAAAATCTGTTGTCTAGTGTGTGTTTTCTTTGTGCATGGTTTATTCATTACACTATAGAGATTAAAATAGTCATCTTCTGGGTAAGACATTTTTCCCAATTCAGGGTATGTATTTTTTTTACTTCTGTATGTGTCTTTCTGATTTGTGTGCCTTGAGACTGCTGGTTTAGTACACTGGCACTTTATACAGAAGCATCAGAACACCTCTTTTCTCCTGTGTTACATTCTTCATCTGATTTCTTCTTTCACTGCCTATATGGTATTAAATTTACTTGATGCCATAGCAGTTGGCTACGGAGAATTACTTTGTGATTATTTTTTTTTCCAATGTTTTTTCTACTTGATAGCACCAAATTAAGGTCTTTGTCATTTGAATGTGACAGTAC
The DNA here is from genome assembly GCF_000747805.2 of Chaetura pelagica. Taxonomy (NCBI): domain Eukaryota; kingdom Metazoa; phylum Chordata; class Aves; order Apodiformes; family Apodidae; genus Chaetura; species Chaetura pelagica. The sequence continues at coordinate 10,014,813 of NW_009970723.1, forward strand.
TGTGATTTGGAACAATTCTTAGACTGAAGAGCATGTCCTTGTATCAGTCTACTATCATAAGACTTTGTTTTCTTGCACTAGATCATCCTTTTTTGGGAATGTTGTTAGGAGGTAAGTAGGTACGAAAGCTCCTTTGCATCCTTGAGGAATTACATACTGGGTTCTCAACTAGGCTTGACCATGTAACATAGTTTCTGTGAAGTAATAGGCTTTCTACCCTTAAATAAACAGAGCTGTCATCATAGAGGCTGATGTACAGCTCTGCAAAACAAATAGGGGTTGGTAACACTCTTTGAATTTCTTTTACGGATTTTCTAAACGTGTTTTATAAAATGGACATCTTCCAATAAAACTGGATCTTCTGTCTTTACATTTTTACTTTTTCTTGAATTATTCCATGTGGAATAATTAAATATTTATTTTATATTTCAAGTAATTCTTCTTTGTATGTGTTAATAATTCATGGCTTTTCCCAGGTGAGAGTAGGTTAGATCTTAGATTTGCATTTTGCAGTTTCTGATTCTTGAGAAGCAAAGCTGACCAGATAGGAGATGATTAGAGCTCTTTCTTGCACAAGTGATCGGTTGTGCTTGCTGTTGTATTTTCAGCATTCCTGGTATTGTTTTCTGCTGTCCTCTTCCACAGGCTCTGAGATAATGGAGATGTTACCTGTTGGTTAATGCTTACTGGGTGCTCTCTATCTTCACTCACTTGGCCTTTATGCCATACATTAATTTGCACCTATCCAAGTCCTACTGTATTAAGAAGCTTCTTTGCCTTTGTAAGCCTTTAAAAATTGACTGTGTCTGTTCTCTAGATCATAGAATCATAGAATGGTTTGGGTTGGAAGGGACCTTAAAGATCCTCTAGTTCCAATCCTCCTGCATGGACAGGGACACCTACCGCTAGATCAGGCTCAAGGCCCCACCCAACCTGGTCTTGAAGACCTTCAGGGAGGGGCCATCCACAACCTCCCTGGGCAACCTGCTCCAGCATCTCACCAGCCACACAGGAAAGAACTTTTTCCTAATGTCCAACCTGAATCTCCCCTCTTTAAGCTTCAGACCATTGCCCCTTGTCCTCTCAATATACACCTGTGTAAAAAGTCCTGCCCAGTGTTTGGTTAGAAGCCTTATCAATGAGGTCTTGTATGAAGACATTTGGCCGTCTTGTTTTCCAATATAGTAGTTACTCTGTATTGCTTTCTATTGTGCTTGTTTGTTTGCTTTTTTTGACTTTTAATGGTAAACTCTGAAGAAGGAGCTCTCATTTATACTGAGTTTGTATAGCATCTAGCACACCAGGGCCTGACCTGCTGTGGTTTTTAGGCTCTATTGCAAGCTACCAATATGATAATTTAGATCACATGAAAAGAAAAGCATCAAAAATTAACTCTAGAGTTGCATTTTACTGCATATCCTGAAGTTGAGAAAAACCTTCAGTTACAGTGTCAGTATAAATGTTGACCAGTAAGTCTTTTTTCATTCTTTATAAACAAAGACTGCTTCTAAGCAGTCAGAGGTCAGAGTTATTTGATTGTTATGGCTCAGAACAATCCAGGTACAATCTCAATTGGCTAAAGCAACACCATGTAACACAGAAATACAAAATGGGCATTTGCTGACTATTTGTGACACTAAAGCAGAAAATTCTGAAAAAGTTAATCTGTAGAAAGTTGGACCATTCCAGTTACCTTTATATGTAGCTAATCCAGAGGAGCTAAAAGAGTTAAAAATGTTTCCTGGCTTTATAATAGGCAAATTCCTTGTGAACTAAACTTAGATATGTTGCTTTGCATTCTGCCGCCACTGTTCTGTACCATGCTTCTGGAGGATAAATACTTTGTGTAGCTGGAAATTAATTTTCAATTAAAGACAATATAATCCATTGCAAAACAATACATCAAATATTCCCTTCAGTATATTCAATGGGTTTTGTTTTATGACAGTACTTCCATTTGAGGTTCATTATTTTAATACTAACATAAATGAAAATTCTTCCTAGTTTGTGTTTGTTGTCATTCTGGTCAAACCCTATTCATGCTTTTCAGGGTGTTTTTTTGTTTGTTTTTAAGTTCATAAGCACTGATATTTTTTTTTTAAGACAAAGCCCAGAATACTGGTCTCACAAATTAATTTATCTGTAGAGACCAAAGCTATTGTTTATGTTATGAACACCAAAACCAACAGACAATGAGAATTAGTATTTGAGAAATATATCTCTATGATTTTGTGCATGTTGTTTACTCAGCCCAGAAATATGTAGGCAATTAGCATAACCTGACAGCTAGACAAATTAATTATGAGTATTCTTATTTTGAGGTAAACTCCTAATGCTTTAAACATTTCTTGTTTAATTTAGGATTGGTTCTGAGCACTTAATCTTCAAGAAATTTTCTGTTATATTCAGGAAATGACTTTTGCATTTATGACATTCAGATTCAAATCGCACATTATCTGCCTTTTTTTTTTTGTCTTTAGTGGTAGGTTTTTCAAGATCGTTTTGGGTATCATTTTCTTTTGTCTGTGGCATTTATAATTGTTTTTTCTTTTTAGTAGAAAATGTACAAAGTATTCTCTGTTTTGGTGGATGTAAAATATAAGTATTTTAGCATGTGTCCCCAGGAAATTACTGTTGTATTACTACAGTTTTCACTGATCTGCCCAGCTAGCCTTTAACCTTCACCCTCCCTGCCAAATAGACTTTCAACCTTTTTTGGCATATTTGGCACTGACAAATTTGATGGATTGATGGATGCATGTGTGGATGGAAGTCTCAAATATAAATAATTTACTTTAAGACTTATAAAAATGCCTGTGTAGGTAGAATAGATTTATGCTATCATTATTTTCACTGTGGAGCATGAACTTATTATTAAACATGGTATTTTAAAATAGAGACCACAGCTAGGAAGGATGCAGTTGCAGCTTTTGTCTATTAGGCACTAGAGAAGCTACTGGGTTTTTTTAGAATCTTATGCTTTCCTGTCCTGTTCAGTTTGGTTAACCTAAAATTTTGTGCATTTAAAAAATAATGTCTGTATTTTTGAACAGCTTGGAGTTCATATTATATCAACTTCAGATGTTTAGTTTGAGTCAATTGGAGGTATCATTCCAATATACAAAGGCAGATGTGGAACAGATGAGCGCATCAAGTTAACGAAAGGTGAAAACCCAGCATCTTAACATCTTACAAAAACAGATTTGCCTTAGTGTGACTGGTAGTATCAGGAGGCAGGCTTTCTGCTGAAATCTGTATTTGAGTACTGTGGTGGTAATGTTAGGAATTCAGGTGAATAAGGAAATTATATATGTTCAAATCTGATACCTTTATTACATTATTCTTTTTTCCTAATTAAATTAATAATAGTAGTGGAAAGTGAACTATCAGAAGTCTCTGTAAAAGACTTTTTGACATTATTTAAATGAAACCTTCTTGAGAATTATACAGAATACAATTCTATATATAAGCTTTTATCCCTCCTACTCTATGTTGCATTTGAGGAGAGTTTTGAAGTGCACAACATTAGTGATGTGCTAGCTGTGTGTTCTAATTTTAACATGCGAGCATTTTGATTTGACCATGGAAAGTCAAAGTCTCAGTATTGTGATAGCCTGTATTTAAAGAGTTAATTTCCAGGTGAACTCTGTACCATGCTGACACTACAGAGCAGGGGTTCGCAATGTGCCCTGCAAGAAGGAATGAGTTTTCATAGTAAGATGTTCTTAGTAATAATTGCAAGTTACTGGCAAGTAGGAATTTTTCTGTGTTCTTGGAAGTGTTTTCTGAGGCAAATAGATCTTTGTAACATTAAGGCGGCTGGAGGATTTGGTGCCGTGTTCCTTGGCTGTACACCCCTCTTTTGTCAGGGCAATAGTTTCTTCTGATGATGCAAGCTCCAACTCAGGTCATTAACTTCCTTGCAGAAATTGGCGTGCCAGTAAGAGGAGAGGCGGCTGCCGGGCAGGCGGCGATGGGGAACGCGCAGAGAAAGTTTCACAGCAAAGGAGGGGGCAGTAAAGCGGAAGACAGAGAGACACAAAAGCGGAAGGAATCCCCAGAGAACCGATTTAAAAAAGGCACATCAGAGAAGAAAACACAAAAGCATTTGTCAGACCACGAAGAAGTTGTTAATGGCTATGTACAGAGTGAGCAAAAGAGTGAAAGCCCCGAAGCAGGGGTCTGCCGATCGCAGGGAGCAGCAGGTGGTGGCGATTCTACTTCACTTCCTCCTATTGCAGCAAAATTCAAAAGTGAAGGGAACGAGCTATTTAAGAGTGGACAGTTTGGAGAAGCTGTGCTGAAATACTCTGAAGCAATTGAGCATGTCGTCAGTCTAGGTGAGTGTAATACCTTATACCTAAATCTAGGATTGTTACTATGTTTAGATTATCTAAAGGAACTAAAAATGAAGTAACCTAGCCTATCCCTGGGCTTTTGGCAGCAGTTACTGTGCAGTAAATTTTCTGTCATTATTATAAAAGGATGTGACAAAAAATACAGGAAGTTTTGTGAAATAATATTATTTCCTTGGGGCAGAGCTGTTTGCTTTTATTTATGTGTTTGCATAATTACATATGCTAGGTTACATGATAAAGCTCCTTGCAGCTTTGCATTGTCAGCAAACTGCATCACTGCAGTGCAACTTACAGTATGCAAGTCTTTAATTCTTGAATGTCATTTTAGTAATGGTCTTTGACTCTAACTGTAACTTCTTTTAGGAGAACAAAGTCCAGATGATTTAAGTATCTTGTACTCAAACAGAGCAGCATGTTACCTCAAAGAAGGCAACTGCAGTGACTGCATTCAGGATTGTAACAGGTAAATTACAGCCTCCCATGTAGGGCAACAGCATTCCTGATGATGATTCAACATTTTAACTGATATATTGTTATTGCAGTTTGACTTAGAACAGCCTTCAGTAAAGTCTGATTCTGTGTCTAAATGACAGATATCTTTGTCAGTTATATAAACAATAACATGAAACTTTTAACTTGCTATGTGAGGGTAGTTGCTAGGCTTCTTGTGTATACAGAAATGCATAGCAGGATTAAAATTTTTCATATAAAAGCAGGCTTACTTCAGTGGTGCTTTGTAGTAATTTAGATGTAAAGGTTTTGTTAAGCCAGATGCTAATCACAGTGTTAGAAATTGCTTTCAAGCATATGTATGGTGTGTATGTGTGTGTTCTCTGTGTTTGGTTTGTTGTTTGGGTTTTTAAAAAAATGTATACTTGGCATAGTTATAAACAGTAATAACAGCTGTTCAGAAGTTGAGCTAAAATCCTTTCTGCTTATTGTGGCTTTGAAGGATGCAGGAGTTAGAGAGGATCAGACACCTTCATTAACTTCCAAATTTTGCCTTCCATAAAATTATTACTGTATTTCTCTCTATATTTTTTAATATTTTCATAGGTAGTGTTAGTAAGACTGAGGTTTAAGGTGCAAAAAAGAATCCTAAAACAGTTAGAAATCATACTAATTAATCAGTTTGGTTTATTATAGCACAACCCAACTGTTAAAAAAAAACAACACCCCCACCTCCCAAAAAAAAGCATGTAGCTTTGTATTACATATTAGACTTACTGTATATATTTTACCTGACAGAAAAATTTCTGAATGTGTCATCTGAAGAAAATATGTATTTAACAGTATTTTCTTAAAATAGATGCAGAACCATTGGCAGCTGGTTGATAAAAAAAGATGGCATACTTAACAACTATCACATTTTTCTATTAATGAAGTTTGAAGAATATAAGATTTCAACTGAAAAAAGTAATACAAATGCTTGGGATTTTGTATTCTTGCCAACTTGAAGCTTATTTTCTTGCTACTTAATGATAGTGTCCTTAATGTCATGCATATTTTCTGGATACACAAGGACCCATGATGCTTAGTGAACACAACAGAGGTAGAAATAATTTAGAGACTGGGAAGCAGAACTGCAAACACAGGGGAATTAGGCAATGTCAATTAAATCTTACCTAGGCAACACAATATGAAAGATGATCTACAAATAGGTTAATAGATGTCAAAGTAAAAAATAGTGTACTGTTTATATTCATGATATAAAAATAAGTATCGAACATTTATCTTCTACTAAGTTTTAGCTATTTAGGGCTTAGGAGTGTGTCAGAATCCCTCTGGACTTCTCTTGGTCTCAAGACTTTGCTTTGGAATGCCTTTGTTTCTTCTTGCAGAGTGAAATAAGGCTCCTATGCACTAACCTTATTTTATTTAGCACTGAGATGTGGTTTGGTCCCTGGTTGTATTATGTTTGCAATCTACCCTGGAAATGCAGTTTTCCATTCCCACTGATGCTATTCTTCAAGCAGTGTTGTCTTCCTCTGAGTTTATTTATGGTGGTTGTTTTCTTTGTTCCTGATACTAGGAACTTGAAATTGCATTGTTACTCTTCTAAGTTACAGAATGTCAAGTTTTTTTGCAGAGGTTTTGTAAGGGCTGTGATGTTGTGTGCTGTTGTATTTTTCAAATGCATTCAGCAATGTAGAGAGAAATGGAATGTTGAAAACATTTAAGAAATGGAAATGGTAAATGTTTATTCTAGAAATCATTATGTCTCTGGCTTTATGAGGAGTAACGGTGCAAAACTAAATTACAGCAAAGAGGGCCAACAGCCCAGTGGGCTGTAGAAACAGGAGCACAGCCAGTGTATTAAGAGAAGTGATTATCCCCTTGTACTCAGCAATTAATAGACAACATCTATGATAACTGTGTTGGTTTTCAGCCAACGTAGTGATTAACTGGAATGACTTCAGTGAAGTGTCACCAAAGTGGTTCTGAACTCTGGAGCACTTGCCTGGAGAGGAGAGGCCAAGGGAGTTTGTTTTGTTCACCTTAAAGAATTGATTCCAGGTGTCCTACCAGCAGCCTGCCAGTAGCTGTTTCTGGCAGAGCATTGTGGGAGGGCTAGAGACAACAGGCAGAAATTGAGCCACACAAGGTTTGAACTGTATATTTTAGAAAAAAAACTTTTCCCCATGAACAGTGGGGATCATTACAACAGGTTGTGCAGAGATTCTGATGGAGGTTCTCAAGGCCCAACTGGATAAAACCCTCAGCAACCTTGTCTGATCTCAAGAGATGGCCCTACCCATAGCAGGAGGTTTGACTAGGAACCTTTCAGCCTGAACTACTTTGATTCCATGAAATCTAATGGATAGACTAATTTTAATTTCAGTATTTCAAAGCTTATATATTTTTAGAAAGAATCATTGATTTATAAAAGGTAGTCTTTAATAAATAAAGCCTTTGTGGACTTCTTCTTCATATTGTTGGAAAAGCACATGGTGTTTGGAAGGAGTTCTGATTGCACAGTGCTGGGGGTTGAGCTCGTTGTTGACCAGGAACACAATCAGAAGAGTGAACAGACAAAACCCTAAAAGCAAAAAAAGAAGAAAGATAGGTGTGTATTCATGTCTTACAAAATATATATGTTGATATACGTACTTCCATGTAAGAAAGAGGACTTGAAAATCATGTGGGCAAAAGCACCGTACACTGGAAATCCCCACAGATGTAGGCATAACTTAAGTAAAATAGCTTTTGCTCTTTAACAGCTGCCAAGATATTAACCTCTTCTTGGTGATGGAAGTAGCTTTCCAGATGGAAGACAGGGATTTGAATACAGTAAGTTGTAGTAAAAGCAGTAGCACTTTCATAACTGCATGTCATTCAGAGTATTAATATAAGCCACTTAGTCCCATTTTCATTGGTTATGTTACTGTAAGGCCCAGCTGGAACCACAAAGTTGGTATGTATAGTTGTATATATAATAAAATAGTTTTATTATTTCAGTTATTGTGTTTCAGATGTGTGTTTCTCTTGTGTTTCCTCCAGAGCTCTAGAGCTTCATCCCTTTTCCCTTAAGCCTCTTCTACGACGGGCAATGGCAAATGAGTCCATGGAGCGGTATCGACAGGCATATGTTGATTATAAAACAGTCCTACAAATAGACAGCAGCATCCAAGCAGCAAATGATAGTGCTAATAGGTAATTCCACTTACAGATTTTCTATTCACATTGGTCCAAATAGAAAAAAAGAAAAAAAAAATAATCAGTTTTGTTGTTTTATGTGCTCCCTCAGTTCTGTATCCCTCAGAAGTGGGGGTGGTCACAGCTAGTGTATTGTAAGTAGAGGAGTGGCTGTTTTATCTAGTTGTTTTCCCATACCTTCACAGTTTTCCAATGCCAGCACTAGGCCACTTTCTGTTGTAAAAATGTAACAGTTTAATGCATTTTTCACTGGTCCTTCAACTTGTTTTCTTTCCTAACTTGTATTTGATACCATGTAAAGTAATATTTTAAGGTGCATACCTTTTCTCTGACATTTCTGTTTCCTTTTCATATTAGCACTCTTCCTGTGGCAGGTGGGAGATTTATGTTGTGTGAATCCTTCAGTATGGTGTAGTTGTGTAAATGCTGAAGTACCGTGATACTGTGGTTGGCTACAAAGCTTAGAGGTGTAAAAAATATAATAAAATATTATTTTTAACTTAAATGTTAATACTTCAACATTCATATTTGCTGCCAAGAGAGATAACTCAGTTTCTGTAATTATATTTTAACAGTGTAAAATTAGAGTTTACACACTATTATAATTTTGTTCTCATTAACATATAGTAAGTGTGTGAATGATAGGATTTTCCATTCCCTTTTCTTTCCCCTTTCTTTTTTAATGGACAAAAGAAGTATTTTTGAACAGCTATCAATATTGAGCAGGAACCCACATGCATGCAACTTTTAACAATGGAATCTAGTACCTTTTTTTCTTCTTTAGATAGAGCCATGAGCACTTGTATTATGACTTTACTTAAAAGTCCATAATATCTTTAAATTGTGCTTATTTGACCAGAGGTTATGATACTTCATCATCTCCTCTTAGAAGTCTTTTTTTTGATAACACAACAAATTGTTACTGATGTCCTCTATCTAAACTGACAATAGTGCACTTGGATTGGTGAGAACTGCTTGTCTTGGTGCTTGTGTGATTATTAAACTTCTTTAGTCTTCTTGGCTTATTTTATCTGCAAATTCTCTTTTCATGTTTCTCCTTGACTTGTGACTTGCTTAGTAATAAGCCTATTTCTTTTTTTTCCTTAACACTCTTCCTTTTCTCCTCTCTAGGCCTTCCTTATGTTTTTAGCTTCACTGCTCATTACTCTTTCCTCCCTGGCAACCCATCACCTTATTTCAGCTGCTTCTTCCTTCTCCTGGTAATTCATTTTTGCTTGCAAATACTTAGTTTCTAAAGCATAAACCTGCTGCATAACTGAACTGTAACTATAATTTATTTTGTAATCTTTCTAATTATTAATTAAACTGAAATGGTTTACTAAAACATAAATTTTCATTTCAAAATTCATTTCTTAAAAATTAATTTTAACAAAATACAGTAGTTAGTCTATTGACTTTTAACTTAAACCCCAACATATAATATTAATTTTTTTTTCTATTAGGAATATTTGGTCTTAACAACCTGCTTTTACTGGAGGGATTTCTTTGTTTTTGCCATTTTCCTAGTTTTGTGAATATCCATGAATTTTCTACTTTATGTATTTGAATTTCCCCTTGAATGAGTGTATTGTTACTTCCTTTTCACTGTTAGAAATACAGAAGTTCTACTGCAATATCTTTATGCATTTCCATTTACTAAATTGAATTTTCATTCCAGTTGTCTCAACTGCTTTGGTATGAGTTAGAAAATTGCATGAGAGAGCTTGGGAGCTTTTATTATAAAGTCCCATATACAAATAAAATAGTGATAAATTACAAAACTGCAAGATGGTTGGGTCAAATTAGGGTGTTGATGCTGGGGAATGAGTGTTTTGGTTTCAGCACTTTCATGAGATACCTGTGCTTTTTAAAGTAATCACAGCACGTAGGTACGTGTTTTTGCAGAAGACTGTTCTTAGTTGATTATATTACAAGAAGTCAAAAGATCATCAAAGACTGCAGGATTTTTACTGTTAATTTTTATGAATTAGATCAAGTTTTTTTGTCCAACTTTTAAAACTCATTATGATAAATGGAGCAAAATTAAACGGGAAGTCAATGGGACCCTAGTTTATTGTATAATTCTTCTGTTAACTTTCTATGGAAAATACCTAAACATAATGAATTGACTTTTTGATATGAAGTGTACAGTTTTGTCCTCTATTAAAATAACCCGAGTAGATCTTAAAGCTGTTTAGTTTGTGATGGTGTGCCATGTTTTTCTTAACCATCAAATTCAGACTATTAAAAACCCTAAAGTTTTAGTAAAATTGGAACAAAGCAGAACTTCAACAAGCTGCTTTGTTGGTATGTTCTATACAATACTGCTTAGTGATGATACAGATAAAGGAAGGCCCCTGGCAGGGCATATGCAGCTAACACAAACAAATACTTGCCTTGTTCACTTAGAAAACAAATAAAGTGATTAAATAGTATTATTAACTATGATATTTTGTGTATGAAGAAACTTGCTTTCAATTCAAAAAGATGAGATGGTGTATTTCCTGCAGCATTATGTGAAACAAAAAATCACATTTCATAGTGGTAAAAACAGCCTTTTTAATCTATAACGTTCTTTAAAATACTTTGGTAATTTCTGCTTTACATACAGAGAAGATTAGGACAGGTGCTGCTTCTTGTATTGGTTTTTCTGTCAGAACCTAATGGGAGAAGAATTTGATCCTGAGTATTCTGACTCTGCTTCCGTAGATGTTACTGAAATATTTTATAAGAGCAAAATTTACTTCATTGGGTAGTTTAAGTTCATTCTATCTCATTTTTCATGTCACATTCAAGTTTATTTCTTTTTGGATGTGTATTCATGTTGTATGCTTTTTACACCTGTTTTTACACCTGTGATGGAAACGCATCTAATACACAAATTTTAGGTTTATTTGCTACAGTATCAATGTGACTTGCATTTTACTCAAGTCAGAATTTTCCTTTGTTAAAGTAGACATTAGATTTATCAACAGTTGAACTTGACTATTAATCTCATTTTGAGATTAGAAGACATTTATCTCACTATTATTCCCATAATTGATTAAAATTTTTTTGTTTCTTTTAAAAAACACTAAAAAAATCGTAGTGGAACCACAGAGTTTTGTATGGTTTTATTGATTATGTTTACTTAAAGCCTTTCTCCAAAATATATCACAGCAATGATAACCACTTGAATGGATTTTGGATTGGACTTCTCATAAATGGAAATAGTTAACCATTATATGTATTTATGTGTGTGTGTTGGTTTAAGAAAGAGTAAAGAGTTTTGATATATTTTCTTTGCGTTTTTAAATGGGGATAAAGAATGATTGATTGACAAATTTCTGACGGTTCTGTAAAATTCAACTTTGTACCTACTTTGTGACCTGAACTGATTATTTAGGGATTTGCTGTTTAAGAGTTTTCATTTGGGTACCACACTTTGTCCGAGGTTATTGTAATCTAAACTTGTTACGAATAACACCTGTGAATAGCTGAGAAGAGTAAACAAAATACATCACATTTTTCCCTGTTTCATTATTGCATTTGCTAGGCAGTATTTAGACTTTAGCTGCAAAATAATTTGTTTGCTTAAGTATTTACAGATCATATTGAAGTCAGCTTTGTCTTCTAAGAGAAATACTCTTAAGAAGTGGAAGAAGTCTAAATCTTAAAGGAGAGCAATACTTGTTGACTGTTTTGAGGTGGTTTTTTTTTAATTAGTCTTAAGGGTTATTGCATTTCATTTGGATGTAAGTTATCCAAGTCTGAGTTAAATATATGAAAAGTCATGTTTGTGGGACTTTGGTCTTTCAGAATAACAAAGACTTTAATGGATCAGGATGGTCCCAGTTGGAGGGAGAAACTGCCACCAATTCCAGCTGTTCCAGTTGCTGCTCAGCTACACAGGTGGGATAGAGGAGACACTCCTTCAGAAAATAAGCCAAGTACTACAGATACCAACAGAGAAGAACAGTTGCAGATGAATCGTATGTATAGCTAATGCAAATTTGTATACAAAAAAGAAAATACTTATAATTGAAAAATGGAATATGATTTAATAATCTCAAATAAACTGCTTTCAAAAATATGTATCGGAGACCTTTGTGAAAAGCCAAGTTAGATGACAGTCATTTACATGATTAGCTTTAATGTACTTTATGGAGAAACAGTTAACATATATATATATATTTTTAAGCCAAGTGATGTGGATTGCAGCATCTAATTTCTAAAGTTATATAAAATAAAATATGGCAGAAATACTAATCGGCAGTATATTGAGTACTATCACAAGTATTGGTTTCCCTGGCATCACACTGCACTTGTAACACAGGTTTCCTAAAAAAACCCACCACTCAAACACCCAACCTCAGTAACATAATCAGCTGCATAATCTGTAGCTGTCAGTTGATGAAAGCATTCACGGTCAGCTCTGCAGAATAGAAAGGGGAGACTTCTAGATGGCCAGTACTTGGTTAACTAATGGGCTACAGAAGAACACTTCTGATTTTTTTATTTAATTTTTTTGGATGGATTCAAACTTTGACAGTGGCCGTTTAGTAGACATCATTCAAAGATGTTCTGGATTTGTTTACACATGAGCACTGAGTGTCTGACTCCTTTAGGACACTTTCTTCCTCCTGATTATTTTTTTTCCCCCCTTCATTGCAGTTTCAATATTTCTCCTCCAGTAAATCAGGTGAAGGAACCTTTCTGGTTCGGCTTTAATTGATACTAAACATCCTCTTTGCAAAGGCTTCACTGTACCATTTCTTACTCTTACTTGACTAATAATTATTTCCTTTGAGTTTATTTAAATATAAAGAGAAGTAGTGCTGAAGACAATCTGACTTGGATTGACACAGGGGAGGCTGCAATGCGTAACTGGGTTGCTGCCCAAAAATGTAGCAGTGATAGAGTTACCTGTCCATAATGCATTACTGCAGTAGTGCATGTCCTCAAATAACCTGCACTCTTGGGCACTTGTCACCCAACGCTAAGGGGACAGACCAGGGGCTGGGTGCAGGGGAATACCCATCACAGGCACAACAGGTTTAATGGCTTTAAAGATTATCTTTCATGTTGCATTAAATCTATTTGTACCTGGTGTAAAACAACAGACAATTTACAAATACATGCATTTATGAGAACTGGACATTTTTCTTGAATTATTACAGAAACTTGTAATAATGTGTTTTCTGTATGATTTGAAAATAGCATATGCTTAACTGCAGTAATGCAATAGAAAATTCTCTTTAAGAAACATCAGGCATGTTGATGTATAATCTAAGATCAATTAAATTGATAAACATTGTACTCTTTTTTAAAATCTCCAATGACTTTTAAGTATTTTTCTTACAATTGTCAATGTAGATCATTACTGATTATCACTCTTAAGGACTGGGCAGCTATTGGGTTTAACTTGTTTTTTTTAAAATGAAGTAGAAAACTGGTATTTTGTACAATTATTGCTATTAAACAACTGCTTAGCTTGAAGTGTTTTTGTTGTACTGATTGTACTCCAGGCTTTTTGTGTTGTTAAGAAATGCAACTTGTTCAATTTTTCTTTCATAATATAACCAACCTTTTTAATCTAAAATTTTAAGTGGTAAATTCAGATCTATTTAACTTTTGGTAGCTTTGTTAAGAGGGAGAATTTGAGGATCATCATAGTGAAAAGTGCACAGCTAAGTGGCTTCTGAGAACACTAGTGATTGTGTTTAGCCTGTTAAGAAACTTAACAAAACTGGCCATCACTGTCTTCATGAAGTGTGCTCTGTGGCATTTTGATACAAAACATGTCTCAATCTGTTTAAAACAGAGTGGGCTTTGGTCAGGCTTTGTTTTTAGAAATACTAAATGAAGAGTGTGTAACCATTTTCTCCACTGAAAACTAACTTTAAGGTTGTGGTTGCCTTCTCAGACCTGTCCTAAATCAGTGGGATGGGACAGTGACAGCTGGTGCCAGAAGAGTGTCAGCAATAGTGTTCAGTCAGTAGTTCAGCTTTGCTGTTGGCTGACACTTTTTGCAACAATTGTCTGTTGTTTTTTGTCTTAGAACTTGAGTTACAATTTAGCTGTGTTCCATGCATGAGTCTGTTCTGGTTTCATGTTTTTACTTAATTTTTTCCCCAAGCTCACATGTAGTTTTCTGGCATAGGAAACTGCCATGTCTTTATAAAAGAACTCACTGAGTTTACAATTGGTTAAAATTATCTGGTTAGATACAGTATTTAATAGTTTGGCAGCTTCTTTAGCAAGGTATGAAAAGTAGATTTTCCATTATGATTTACTTAGAGCTATTTTGCTAATAATTGTTTGCTCACAGCAAAGACGTGAAAGTACAGTCAGGATTGATTTTTCCACTGCAAATACAGCTAAAAATTGTGGTCTAACCTGGAAGCATATGCAACAAATGATGAGGATTTCAGAAAAGACAATTATGGAAGATCACGATACTAATGAAAAAGTATAGTTAGGTGGTTTTTGGTTCCTCAAAGTATCTTTTATGGGTAATTATTAACAGAATACTACTGAGGTATCACTAACCCCTCTTTATGTGATTATTTGTTTCTCGTTGCCGATTATCATAGTAATTGTGGTAGGTAGTGGCTTGCAGAAAGAATATTAGATGAAATTATGGCTGCCTTGAAGTGGTGGTGGAGATCCAGGTGGCCTTCAATCCTGCTGATTAAATCTCCAACATTGTAAATAAAACTGGTATCTCAGTGGAGAAACGTAGTTCCTCTCTACCACACAGAAGGGGTAGACAGAGTAAGTGAAAATATGGCCTGTTGCATTCCCATTATTTTCAGCAGAATAGTTACCTTGGTGCATGAGAAAGTATCAGATATAACAGTTTAGGTCTTTCTTATAGTAGCAGAGAGATCTGGGACAGAAATGGCAATGTACAGACTGATAAAGTTACTCCAGCTGCCAGGCATTTATTCTTAGTCTGGGTAGATTATGCAGCTACATGTAATGAACTGACTTTCTTATGTAACACTGTGATCCTTTTGTAACATAGGTGAGAAAGCTGAGAAGTTCAAGACATTAAAAAGTGAAGGGAATGATTTTGTAAAAGAGGGCAAATATGAAGAAGCTGTAAATAAATACAGTGAATGCTTGAAGTTGAATACTGAGGAATGTACGATCTACACTAACAGGTAAAGATCCCAAACCTAACCCTGCTTTGTGGGATAACAATAGTTATTTCCTCCCTGCACATAGAGATTTTTGCATCCCTTTGGTCACTGTTGTAAAAAAAAACAAACAACACGATTATTTTTTTCCCCCATTTGATGAGTGTTTTCTAATAACAAAATTGATGGTTTTGTTCAACTGCATTATTTTCCGAGTGAAGCAAGTATTAATGTTACTGATATATATCTTAAATTTGTCATATAAAAAGAGTAAGCAATACTAAAATGATAATAGGCATAGCATTTTGCAGCATTGTTTGAGAATACTGGTGTGATTTTAATTAAAAACTAATGTGTGGTAGCAGTATCTCAAATAAGAAGCATAATAGTTCAGAAAAAATGTACATTTTGAGAAAATTGACCTAATTCTGCAACATAATTCTTTATGCTGTGATCTTACCAGCTTTCATAAACTAAGAAGGATTTGATTAGGCCAGTACTTGAATAGGAGACTTCAGAGTAATAATTAGGTGCAGAATGCAGTGTTGCCTATTTTATCTAGAGCACTTTTTTACCAGAATGGCTGTGTAAGATCCATACTATACCATTACCATATTATCATATTACACTAACATAGGCTGTACTTTTAAAATACTTATATATCTGCCCAACTTCATGCATTAGTTGTACTTGATTTTTTACTTCTGTTGCAGAAATTGGCCCTCTCTAAATCTATCCAGTGATGTTATTAATACTTAACTGGTTTTGATGTACTTTTAAAAATACCACAAAGAGACAAAGAGACAGAATTTTGTGAAGCATCTGGATTCACATTTATGAGTCAGATACTGTTGGCACTACAGCACTGTAGAATTTACTTATATTGCAGTGTATTCTGTTTTTCTGTTAGAGCTCTCTGTTACTTGAAACTGTATAAATATGAAGAGGCTAAGCAGGATTGTGATCATGTTCTTCAGATAGAAGATTCTAATGTTAAAGCTTTTTATAGAAGAGCACTAGCGTACAAAGGATTACAGGTGAGGAAAAAGAACATGGCAGGTATTCTTAAGTACTTCTAAATGTGCTTATCCTCTTCAAAGGCAACCAAGTAACTGTAGTCAGTGGATGAATACAAACAAAGTATGCAGTGCAGATGGCTTGTTATTCTGTAGAGTATTAGGCATACACAAAATATTATATGAATATTATTGCAACATAAAAAGCTGCATGTTCACTTGTAATAATTTGAGAAAATACAAGAATATTGGATTAAGAGGTTTGACTAGAGATTGGTTAAGCAAGTTCCAACTCTAATATTCTTCTGAATGTCCCAGTCTGTTACTGTATCTTTGCTGATAACAAAAGGATTCTCTCCAAGTCTGTCTTCATCTGTCCAAACTAAAATCTCAAGCTGTGTCTTTTGGCATCAGCTCATATTCAAAAGCTTGTCATATTAAACCAGGGTTTTAATTATTTGTATTCTCTTTCTTCCTTCTCTAAACACATTCTGAACCTTTGTCAGTAATCTGCTTTCTTACCCTGTGGACAGTGTGGGGACTCCTTTCATCTACTCACTGTTGTTGTCTGTGCTGTGCTCATTTTACACAGTTTTTTGAGCACCCTTTTACCTGATCTTCATAAATGCATTGCTTATATCCAGCCTGAATGTGACTGCAAATCTCATGTTCCATCACTTGAACCATGTGGTTTCTTTTGTTTATCTCTCTGATGCTTCTTCTTCAGTGTTGTTAACTGATTTCTGCACTTCATAAGTTTTTCATAGCAATCCTTACCCTACCTGTCAGCTCTTACCTGTTACTGAATTATCAGCTTCTCACTTCTGTTGCCTCATCATAGCAGCTGTCATCACTTACTTTGCATTACATTTTACAAGCATCTTCAAATAAGCATTTTAAGGTATTCTACCACATTGCTCTGTATAAGTGGAGGTGATCACTCCAAGCATCCATCACATTCCAGCAGCATCTATCAAATGAATACTTACCTTAGACCTCTGTTATGTTTGGTCCCTTAAAAAAATTACCTGATTGTTTCTCAGCTTAAAATCACTTGAGGACAAAGTGTTTGGGCTCAGCAGTATACTAGCTTGTTCTCCTCCCATCTTATAGTTCCAAATGCAACTTGTAGAAACTATGGGATAAATATTGTTTATGATAAATTTGGCCCCCTGTTACAGTAGGCATGAAACTTTGAAACTTGGCTTTGATTGATTTCAAAGAAGGTGTGAGAAGTCTTACTTTTGTGTAAAATCTTTTCTGTAACTATACCAACCTACCTGGTATTAGTCATCCATAACCTTATGTTATTAAAGTTGATAAAAAATTAGTAAAAATATGAGTAAAGGTATACAGTGATTCTATTAGTAAAAAAAAGGGAATTAGACACTAATGAAAAATGTCAGGAATTGGAAAAATAACTTCTTTTTTAAATACCCTAGAAAAATAATCCTAGTTTTATATTATTGGAGACATAGCCTGGAATACACTATTCATGGTTTCCTTTATAACAATCTGAGCTGGGGACTCCCAAAATGTTCTGTTGTGGTTGGATTTAATGTCTTCATTAATGCTAATTCCAGGGATGTGGGTGATTTGTAAAACCAGAGAAAGCAACAGAAGTGATTTGAGTTTGACAAATTACTCTGTAATGAAAAATTCTAAGAGCTAAAAGCATGTACTTTGGCAAAGACCTAACTAAGCTGGGACATGTTATTTGTGTATAAATATCCAGATATTTAACCACGAAAGCTGCTGTGGAATTTAATGTAGTAAATTAAGGGTTTTTTCACAGGTTTACTGAGATGTAGTTAAGGGAAAAACAGAAAGAAATAATGAATTAGGTCTGTAATACAGAACACAGGACCCCAGACTTCATCTCTTACAGCTGATTGTCCAATCTCTTGCTTTGGGTGCAAGCGTCTTGTATGATTTTTGCTGAGGAGTCTGGCAGACTGCAATATCAAATCCAGGAAGGTTGGTTGGTTGCTGATCCTTGTGATCATTTTCAGAAATCTGTTCCAGGATCTTATTTCTCTGTAGTTATCAATCTTCTCATCACATTAAAATGGTTTAGCTGAATTAGTAGCTATTTTCTGATTAAAGCAACCTACCCCCTTTCTACATTCATTTGCTAAAGCTAAATAATTCCAGTTCTCTTACTCATGATACAGCAGCCTTCGGTTCACTTACAATCTTATTGCAATGTCTCTGCACCTTCCACACTGCTTATCAGTATTGAACAAAATACTCTGTGCAGGAAAGAAAATATGAGTGACTTGTACTCTAGAGCTTTTTATTACAGATGTGAAGGAAATACCTCAACTGGTGGGACATGAGGATTTTTTCATGATAATATGAATGACTTAGAGTAATCTTATGATACTGCTTAGAAACAGAAATGATAGGTCCCTCACACAAAGAAATTATGTATCTTTTACTCTCTGCATGGTCTTCTACTGTTTACTGCTATATTTCATTCTTGTTTTTGATACTCCAGCCTTAGAGGTGTCTTGATTTTTCTGAGTGATATTCCAGTCTTCCTCAGAATTGATACTGTTAACTTCGTCTCTGCAGAAAATTTGGCCTAAAAAATAAAATTCCTAATGTCAATGTTTGAAATTAAAACATTAAACAAATGACAAGACTGGTTATTGAGGAACTGTGTCCTAATGCCACTCTTACTGCTGTGTTTGTCCTTCTAATCCTGTTTATCCCAGAGTTCATAATGTAATCCAGATCTTCTCAAGTATTAGCAAAAATTTCCCTTCTCAAAGTGTGAGAGATGGTCTGTGCATTGAAGCCCAGGAAGAGTGTATCTATTTTTAAGTTTAATTTAACTCTCTTTTATTAGCAAAGCAAGTATGCAGATTTGATGGATTCATATTAATACTGAGGAAGTGTTACACTGTAAGCAATTATGCTTAAAAGCAGCAGTCTTCAATGATCTGTTCTCTGGTGCATGGAATATGTCACTCAGAATGAATTCTTTCATATTACATACTTAATATGGAAATATTTAATCACAAGTATTTAGTCCACAGTTTCCTTTTATTCCTTCTAATGAAATTGCACTGTCTCTGTTTAGATTATTTTTGTTGAGTTAATGTCAAGATCCTAGCACTTTTATTTTTATTAGTTGTAAAGGACAGAATGCTAGTTCACATTTATTTTTCTAGTGCTGTGCTTATGAAGAAAATTATTTTGCCTTCTGTTCACAGAATTACCAAGCCAGCATTGATGATTTCAACAGAGTGCTTCTAATAGATCCAGATGTTCTTGAAGCAAAAAAGGAACTAGAGGAGGTAACCCAACTGCTGGACCTTGACAGCAGTGGTGTAGCTGGTAGTCAGCAAAAGCAAAGGAAGAAAATAAACATACAAGAGGTAAAAGCAGGCAGTACAGAAGCCACACATTTGATGAGATAATATTAAAGCTTTTGTTTTGCACTTTATAACTCTGCTTTTTTGGGGGAGGTTGTATTTTTCATGTTATTTTGAGGACATACTGGAGGATTCTTGCATATGATGTGTTCAGTGTCCATTACATTCTATAGTAAAGCTTGGACTGCTTTGAAGTGTATTCAGAACCACAGCAGAAATGGAAAAAGTACATTTAGATAGCACTAAACTTGAGGATGTGCTCCTTGCAAACTGCTTAGCCTTTGAAATACCTGTTTTACAGAACATGGCTGCTAAGTAGCAGGTTTGGCTTTAGAGTCTGTGCTACTCGGGCAGCCTTGTGCTGTGCTAGCAAAGGGTCACTGCCAGCAGGTGTGCTGACTGTTCTTGTGCTGGTGGTGAAGTTGAAGAATGAAATCTTGCCATAAAGAGCAGGAATATGGGTATAATATCTGTCAGATCTTATAAAAGGAATATATGGTGTAAATTTTGGTACTGGACCAAAGGATTTTCTCAGTCATCTGATATTTTTGGATTGTAGCTCTGATGGTCCTTCAAGAATGTTTTGGGTTGTTTTTTTTAATTGTGAAATACACAGTTAAAATACATAGTTACCAGTCTGTGTGGTGATCCTCTAATTTGGTAATGCAATTTCAAAAGGGTGGTATAATGGAAAGTGCAGTTATTAATATAGAAACAACTTGTTTTATTGAAACACCTCACATTGTCACAAATTCATGGGATTTTATGTAACTAGCATAAGCTGGGCATAGTGTTAGCTAACCTCTGAGTTGTGACAACCAAAGGGACCTGGAGAGTGTTTAGGGAGGTTTAGGAAATGACTGCATTGTTCAGAGACCAGCTAACAAAATTACTGGCAGTGGTAGTTTCACCAGGGGTGGGGCAGGAAACATTTATGTTTGCTGTTATAATTGCAGTTGCTCCTTAGGGAGCCTTCCCTGTCTTATCTGCTGTAGTACAGGGTAGTTCTGTGAAAACATTGCAAAGAAAACTAAGGAAAATTTGATTAGGAAATGGGCACCTCTCCTATGAGGACAGGCTGAGAGAGCTGGGGTTGTTCAGCCTGGAGAAGGCTCTGGGGGGACCTCACAGTGGCCTTCTGGTACCTGAAGGGACTACAGGAAAGTTGGGGAGGGACTTCTTACGAGGTTGATTGTAGTGAGAGGACAAGGGGTAATGTATCAAAACTGGAAGAGGAGAGGTTTAGGTTAGACATTAGGAGGAAATTCTTTAGTGTGAGGGTGGTGAGACACTGGAAGAGGTTGCCCAGGGAAGTTATGGAAGCCCCATCCCTGGAAGTGTTCAAGGGCAGGTTAGATGGGACTCTGAGCAACCTGATCCAGTGGAGGGTGTTCCTGACCATGCAGGGGGCTTGCATCTAGATGATCTTTAAAGTCCCTTCCAACCCAAACCATTCTGTGATTCTATTATTATTGTTCCATTTTAATCGAGCTATGTTTATATGTAAGACAGTAAAATTTCCTCTCTTGATACTAAGGATTGTTGATAAAATAGTAAAAAAAAAGCCTATAAATCCAATACAGCATTTTGCAAAAATGACTAATCCAGCTCACAGCACAACACTGTACTATGCAGTACAGCATCTTCAGGCTTTCCACACACCTTGGCATCCATTGAAGAGACCACATTCAATGATAATTTAGTCAGTTTGTACTAATTCCACAACTCTTTGATAGCTTGAAATGGATTTTAGCAAATTTAGTTGACCCCATCGTTCATTTTCTAACTGCTTCATTAAATAGTTGGTACAAGCTGCAAACTCTGGAGAAGTTATTTGGGTCTTTAGGCAGTGAGACCATGCTGAGCTTTCTCCTTCTGCAGCAAGACTGCAGACAGCAACCTGATACAGGTGCCATGTAGCTGTCCTAGTCTGAAGGCACAGCAGTGAAATGAAACATGGGTATCTGCTGACTGAACTGCAGTTCTGCTTCTTTTCTGCAGCTTTGCATTCAATGTGTGTACAGTCCTTCTTAGCTTTCTCCCAGTGGCCTTCAGATGTCTTGCTGCAGTGGAGAGCCAGGCAGTGAGAGGAGTTGTGAAGTGCACACTTGTGACTACAAACCTTTAAAGATTAGAGAGATCCTATCCTGGGGGGAAGCAGGATGGAAAGGAATATTTTATGAAGAGTAAAGTGTAACTTTAATTTAATGACATTATTGATGGATATATGCAAACTGTTTATGAAGCTTCAGATTATCCACATTAAAATGATTTGTTGCTGTTTTCTTTGTGAAGGTGACTGAATCTGATGAGCAGGAAGAGAGACCACTTGCTACATCAGATGTTGTGACTGATCATGTTACTTCTAAGGAAGCATTTCAGAAGAGTGTGCCACTGAAGACCTCTGAGAAACTCCGTGTTTCTGAACCATCTAATGCTTATGACTTTGGTCAGTTAATAAATGCAGTAAATGCCAATAAGGATGAAGCTGCTTGTGCAGATCTTTTAACACTTACTGATCCAAAAAAATTGCCAGTGCTACTAAGTAACAAACTTGAAGGAGAAATCTTCTTGATTTTTATCCAGTCATTGAAATATTACATAGTTGGAAAAGATCCTGGCCTTGTATATCAGCACCTTTTCTACTTAAGCAAGGCAGAAAGATTCAAGGTAAGAAGCTAGACTGAACGTGTACATACGTTGAACAGAAATCTACAGGAAGTGTTTGTATCTTAAAAGGAAACAATACACTGATTTTGTGTCTGATGATTTTCAGATGTGTATGATGGTTTTCAATCAACCTGTGCTAATTTTAAACTAATCATTTTTCAGGTGGTGCTGGCCCTTCTTAGCAAAAAAGAAAAACAACAGGTTCAGCAACTGTTTGACTTACTTTCAGAAAATCAAGATCATCAGCACTCTTTGGAAGATCTTGAGAGCCTAAAAAAGGTGTATGAACTTTAAGAAGTTAAAATGTCTTGGTTGCATGCATATAGTTCCTGTGTTTAAGATGGATGTATGAAATCTGCAGACCTGCATGGGTTGAAGTGGGTCTTTACCCAGGCTGGTCGGATGCTATTTTGTTTTGACAGCATATGCACATTTAAAACTTGCTGCTCTTTTTTTCTTATAGTTGTACACATTTTTAAGCTGTAGAATTTAGTGCATGTTTTTGCACTAAACACTAGTTGGTGTTATTTGGCTTACTGATCTTATTTAGACTGTTCATTATATATAGATGAAAATGTATTTTACGTTACATATATATAATGTGAAATACACCTTGATGGTACAATAGATAATGACTTTTAGTAATCTCTGATATAAATTTTCTGAGTTGTATGTTCTTGTGATAAAGAAGTGTCTTCAAGTGAAACGGGTCAGTTAGCAGTAGGTTTGCTAACAGGAGTTTACAAGAAGTATTAATATTTTTCAGATAAACTGCTACAGACCAGCTGTTTCTTCACTACCCTTGCACTATACAAACCAGATTAAAATCTTTTTGGTGCAGTACAGCTTAGCAGCAAAGGTGAATGAATACTATATTAGCTGGGAATGCCTGGAATCAAAATAATAAAAAAAATTGCCGTGTTTTTTTAATTATTCATGAGCAAGTAATTTTTAGTGCACAGAGAATTATTTTTCTCTGTTTGTGGAAGGACTGCTAGTTTGCATGGCTTTTGAAGTGACTGAAACAGAAGTGGCTGCACGTAGCAGTAAAAATATTTAACTCTTGAGTTTTGTAATCAGATTATTTACACCAGCTATTTCTGTTTACAGACATACTCACAAAGCTAAAAGTAAAATCATTTTGTGGACCAATATGATTTATTTTTGTTAGTTCAGGCAGTACTTAGGTTTTATGTTTTATTCTAACAAAGCTTTTTTCAAGATGAAGCTTTTAATTTTTTCCAAACACTCCAATGCCTTCTTTGCACATGTGATATAAATGTGTGTCAGACTCACTAGCACTGCAGAAATATCATTAAGAATGTTGTTCTAATGAAAGTTTTTCTCAGGTGTATATTAATTTAAAAAAAAAATAAAGTTTTTTCTTGAAAAGTAAAATTATGGATTCTCTTTTCTGGTTCTGCTTTCTTTAGGCTTATAATTCTGATGTGTGGATTATGAGGTTTGTCTTTGAGTGCCAAGAATGAGGCTTTTAATTTCTAAAGTGCTGTCAATACAAGTGTTTTTTCTTCTAATGTGTCCTTTTTTTATAAGATTGTCATGTGTCCAGGAGGGATCTATGGCTCATCTAATCTATGCATAACCAACTGTACCTCACCAGCAAAGTGCTAAGTTCATTCTTCAGTCATGGTGGCAAGATATTAACATTCATTAATTTGTGAGTTAATGATATGTCTCTTTATTTTTTCACTGTAGTTAAGTATTTTCAGAGAAGATTCATTGTATGTGTTCAACTTACTGACATGGTTTAGAAAACCTAATCTTTATTTAATTGAGTTCAGAGTGGTTTTAATAAGTTGTATTAATAATAAAGGCTTTAGGAAAAAGTTATTTTGCTAAAAGAAAGCCTAAAACCCAGCTATGTAATTTTGAAATAGACTCAATTGCTTGAAAAGTGTAATTGAGTAAGAGACAGTGTCAAAAGCCTCATCACCAAAAACTTTTGATGAAGTTGGATGTTCTTTATGCCACAAAAACCCCAAGTATTAAAAACTCTGTAGATATCTGCTATGAAGCAATCTTGATTGCAAAAGTTTGTCTCTCATTTCTAGAATTTGTTTTGGCACTGAAGGCAAAAATTGGAATCTTTGAGCTGTAAATCATAACAAAAAAATAATTTTGTAGATTTAGGAGACAGATACTTTTAAAAGGATACTTTAAAAGGCAAGATTTTTTAAATGGAGTGTCTTGACATCATTTATCCAGGACATAAACAAATGGGCTTTCATGGATGGATATAGTATCACAGTTAATTTTAGGACAATTTTAATCAGTCCCTCATGATTAAACTACAAACCTAAAACATAGTCCCTGATGAAGTAGTTTAGTAGCTCTGGGAAGGTACCTTTTCTGATCATCTCTTCTAGCTTGAATGTCAGCTGAGAGAGCGAGTGCACCAGCACTCTAGGTAACAGGAGTTTGCACTTATGTTACTTTGTTCCCTTCAAGATAGTTTTGAAAGCTTTAGAGAAGCCAGCTCCAGGCTGACCAGGTGCTGGCACCCAAAGGACCCCGTAAAGGGGCTGTGCAGGATGAGTGACATCACGGATAGGGGTTTTGGCCAAAAAGCTGAGTTGTGGCCAAGCCCTCAGCATGGCTCCTCTTACTCTTCCCAGGCAGCGGAGCAGGCAGCAGAGGCTGGTGAGAGCCCTTTTGTGGGAAGTTTCTTCCTCACCTCAGAGCCTGCTCAGCTTTATCTAAATCCAGTTGCACAAATAAAGGGCTGCTCTCTGTGGCTGGCAGACCTTTCAGAAGCATGCGAGCTCAAGCATTTAGATTTGTTCATTGCAGTAAAGAAAAGGTGTGGTGGTTTTTTTTTTAACAACAGGGAATGAGACTCCTTCACCACTTGTAAATCAGCATTTATGACCCAAGTCAGTGTAACTGCTGACTGCCCATAAGCTGTGGCTACCCAAGGGACAAAGGGAAGGGTATCAAACCCCATGGCTGGCTGAAAGAGTATTAACTGTCCAGCACATAAAATAGTGTGTTCAGAAACTGCTTGAGCACAGAGCCTGCTGCCTAAACCAAGCTGCTCTGATTTAGGCTGTGGTGAATTTTAATGTCCTTATTGTGGGGATGGTGAGGTGGGCTCATCAGAACCTGATCAAACAGCTCTTCCAGCTGCAGCAAGGAAGCTGCATTTTGTGGCAGGCAGATACCCTCTGCTGCCTGATCCAAAACATTTCAAGGGAAGTCCAGTGCAGCAGTTTGACCACAATTAGGTCCAAGCCCAGAAGCTGGCAAGGGGATGCTTTTTCCTGGTTGTGCTCGAACACACTTTAACCTCCTTCACCTACTCCCTGGTTCCAACCAAGCATGTAGCTAAACAAAACAGCTCTGAGCTGGGGCCAGCAGTGTCACACAGGGCTATGGCTGTGTCACAGCATACTTGGCTCTCTGACACTTTGCTGTACAATCCCACCTTCTGGGCTCCCCACGTGGCCCCTGCAGCGCCCACTCTGGGTTCATCCTGTGCTCAGCCTTGCCCAATGCCCGAGTTGGCACAGCTCAGCACTGGCTGCCTATACTAGACTTGCAGCTTTCCATGCTCCATGAGAGCTGGGAGGAGAGCCTCAGGTTTTCCATGGAGAAGTGAAGCTGAATGAGGTCACATGGCAACCCCACTGCAAAGCCAGAACCAGATTGCCTTGGATCAGTTTCCCTGCTCTAGGAGGGGACTACCACGATGGGGATGGTGCAAAGATCTGCGAGGAACTGCAGCTCTCAGCCAGGCTTCCCTGTGGCACAATCCAGTCTCCCCCACTGGGCTCCAGCAGCTGCTGGGCTTTAATCACCCAGAAGGAACAGAAACCAAACACCTGAGCAGGGAGCCCTCAGCTTCTGTCCCCACCTCTGTAGCTGCAGCACATCCCTCACACCTGAGGGTCACTGCACCCCAGGGTGCCCAGGCAGCAGAGCCCACCAAGGCCAGAGAAGCTACCATAAAAATCACCAACTCATTCTGAAAAGCTGTTGCAATGTCTCTTCTACAAGGAAGCACATGAGAAAATACAGAGAAGTATAATTAATAGATACATATGAAATATATACATAAAATCCAGCTCATGAAAAAATACAATTTCCTGACACTCAGTTGTGCCTCGACACTAAAACTTTCAGCAACCTCAAAGACAACTCTCTTGCTTCCCATAGTCCTGAAGGCACTTTAAAATACCCATGTTTCTATTTGAGCAATAACTGCCTGAATTTGAACCTGTTTAATCTGAGAGGTAAGGAGGAGGTCCAGAGTCAGCAACTCAGAGGCTCCTCCATCACAACCCAAGGGTTCCCTTCACAACAGCAGGAGGGTCAAGTCTTTTGTCACC
The DNA here is from genome assembly GCF_000747805.2 of Chaetura pelagica. Lineage (NCBI taxonomy): Eukaryota > Metazoa > Chordata > Aves > Apodiformes > Apodidae > Chaetura > Chaetura pelagica. The sequence continues at coordinate 10,041,370 of NW_009970723.1, forward strand.
TTTTCATTTCTGGAAACCTGAAGTGCAACAGAGGCCAGGAAGCATCCAACCTGCTCCACAAGTTCTGTGTACATTTTCCCTGCTTGCACAGAGGTTTTGCTCTGTTTCTCATGTGCATAACAATTATACTCCATACAGTAGGTCTGACATGATGTTTTCAAGGTGTTGAGCTGGCAGCACAGCTGTTGCACAGGATACATGTAACTGTTTCAATCTGGGTGTATTATAGGAACTCCAGAAGAGGAATGCCAGCCCACCCTACCCACAGCACTCAACCACCACTGACACAGAAAGTGCCTGGGCTGTGGGCTCAGGCAAGTTTCCTGCCTCAAAGTCCCGTGACAGACCCTTGGAGCACAGCTGCGCTGCCAACTTTCCAGACACCTACATAGGACAGGACATTTTACCCTCCTTAGTTTCTGCTCAGTGCCCTTTTTGCCCCTTTCCTTCTATGATTTGTCTGAAATACAGTAAATTTTAACTAGACAATTTCATAGCACATAACCTGGTATTTTGGGTGGGTTGGTTTGTTTCCCTCTTGAACACCTAAATCAAGTGAAATTTTATTAGGAAATTATTAACTCCAGCTACTATTTTTCGACCAGCTGCTTGGCTATCCTTACAAAGCATTATTATCCATGGCAGTGATGCTATTACTAAGTAGGCAACTATTTAAAATTAATTTGGATTTGTGTATCAAAACATAAGGCAGTTAAAAAAATGTTTACGTATCACTAAGAAGTAATCAGTTCATGGATGCTAAAGTTTGAGACACTGATTCCATGAAAGGAAGGGATGTTCAAGTCCAGATGCTTTACTACAAAAATGCATATTCAAACATTGGGAAGAAAGCTTTTATAACCATTTTTATCTATCTAAAATGGTAACTGTCTGAGGTACTCTGTGATATAACAGATGTTAGAATTAATTTCCCCTGAGATTCACAATCTGACATAAATTAGTGAAATTGGCCAGGAACCATAAAGACAATTTCTGAAAAAGAGCCACAATGTTAGGAGACCAGATATAAACTTGATCTTTCTTACGGCTTATTTCAGTGAAAGAAAAACTTAAGTTTTATTGAATTCTTACACTGGTAGATCTATAAATAAGAGAAGCATCTTCTGTACCATCGTATTGATGGAAGTGTTCTCTCTTTTTTATAAATTTAAAATCCAATGCTGCACTAAGTTTAGTGCTGTTTAGACTCACATATGAAATATTATCTCTGAGCAACAACAAAAATTACAAAATGTATCAGTAGTATGTTTTCTGCTAAAAATTTATCCAAAACTGAACAGAAAACCTTGCCTATATTTTAATACTAGTTTCCTCGTAATGTGGGATATAAAATTACCAAAGATGATTTCCGAGTGCCTAAGAATAACACTATCATTTGATAAAATTTATTTGCAAGAGCAAACTATTTTCAACTTCCTGCACAGCAAAGTTAAGAGTTAGGCTTAAACATAAATAGGTCTCCACCTCCCAGTTCCCTTATGTTTCCGTTAGATTGCATCAGTACAAATTCATGTGCTTTAATAATTTCATAGGTGTACTGGATACAGCCAATTCACACATTTTCAAAGCTCCAGACCATTGCTATTGCAAGAGGCATTCAGAGGCATCAGAGGCATCAGACTAAACAAAACAAAAACTGAACAAAAGCAGAGAGACATGTTCACCTTCTGCTGTCTGGCACAGAACAAACACATCTAGCTTAAGATGACTAATTGGCAGTGGTCATATGAGAGTGCACAGAAATTTAACTTACTCAGAGGTTTGGAAATAGGAGGTCTTGAAGAACATTCACCTGTTGTACTGGATGTGCAGTGACAGAGGCATAACTGGCTCAGCAAGTCACATTTTACTCCATTTTCCAGCCTCCACCTAAAGAATCAGGTAACACTTTAGAAATGTCTCTGTTAATCACAAACTGAACAGGCCTGAAAAATTCTATCAGAGTTCACAAGCTAGTGGTGTAAGATGATAAACAGCAAATGCTTCGTTCAGCTCCTACTGATCCTAATTCAATACATTTCCTCTTCCATAAGGTGCTTTTTAAAAGCGTTCAGACTGGAAAAAAGTAGTTAGTCAGGAACAAAGCACAAAAAGGAACTGTTAGTACTAACCTCCCTTTGAAATACAAAATTCACATTTGCTTCCAATTCAGACTGCCTGGTGACACGGCAAAAACTGCCTGAGTGCCCTGCTCCCATTTCTAGGGTACAATATGTTTCACCTGTCCTACTTCTTATTGTCTCTTTGAGCATCTGCCATTGGAAATGGCAGAAATAATACTCTAATTGTAGCTTGAGTGTGACGCAGTGTAAAAGTTCCCCTCCTGTTACTCACGCTGATGTCAATATAGCTCACATAGGGGACTGGGATGAGGCAGATCACACTGTCTTTGGTAACACATCCTAATCAGTTTGTTTCTTACTTCCAGAGCCTGTCATGATGCAGGTGATAAAATAAGCCTGACAAACAGGCAAGTTCAGCCAAGCAAAAACCACCAGTTGTTACTCAGAAACTGGCCCATCTGCAGGGTTTCAAAATGAACTTCTTATAGACTGTCAGTTGGGAAGAGAACCATTTTAGATGGAGAAGTCAGAGCTTGAGTTTGGCTCAGCAATCTGAGCAGCCTGTCCACTTGTACCAAGATGGTCTCACATTGTTCAGAGAGTAATAATCCTCACACCAGAGCAGCATCTGCTCAGAAATCCATTTGCTGTCCTGCCTGCCATGCAGGCAGCTCAGGTTGCTGCTCTTTAAGATGAAAAGAAATCCAGTTGAAGTGTTGTACAAAATGCAAGTAACTTTAGATCTTATGTTTCAAAGTATCAGAGCATTCAACTTCAAAAGCCCACCTAACAACATGAAAGTGTTTAAAGGCAGTAAGAGAAGACAGCAGTCAGCACCTTACAGGGAGGAAAAAAAAAAAAAAAGCACTTCCTGGGAATATACACATTTCTATAAGGCTCGTCAGCATGCTCAACAAAGGACCACTAGAAGTCAGTATTTAGACATTTATTTCAGATATGCAGTTTACACGCCTATTATTGAGCAAAACTGATTTGCAAATATACAAACACTGTAACAAGCATTATCAAATAACATAACTGGCACTAGTGTTATAAGCATATTACTGAAAGTGGTGAGGATAAGTCATGGAAGAGGACTGCAGCTGACGGCATTTTATTTTTATCCAACCAAACTTCCAGTAGCACCATAATGGCAATACATGAAACACAAGACAAAACATTGTTAACTGTTATTCTGATATTCACAATATTTTATTAATTTTTTTTAATCTTAGTTAATTACATAGCAAAAAAACCCCCAACACGTTAACAGTGCAGGCGCTTTGGCCAGCTTGAGTTTGTGTTCAGCTGTACATCTTCCATAGGCAAAAAGAAAGGAAAAAAACCAGCATATTTGGAACCCATCTTTACACTTGGGCTGTCATTGCACTGCACTTTGATTCTGGGACTGAAGATACGCATGTCTTGCACAGGGATGTCATGTCCACTAAAGCCTGAGTGAGTCTTTGGTAGGCTAACACTTCATTATTACTATACATTTATCTACCACAGTCATTTTATTCACTAGAATTTTCTCTTGTGATCCAAGGTGGCCAAAGAGGACATTCTGGAAAACATTACAGTAAAATCCTCAAACGACCAGGCACTTCAAACCCAGTCTTTTCCAAAGGCACCAAGAACTGATGGGGCACTGTTTTCCCCCCTAATGAAAGGTGACAGCATCTGCTTTCTACAATGCTTATAAATCACTGGACTGTTATTTTTACAGTTTTTATACACTATATAGTAGCCTTATCTGCTGCATGGTTGGTTGCATGAATAAGTAAGTAACCCCGCTGCTCTTCACAGGTGACATCTCCATTCCACCATACATTAAGTACCAATTTCTTCTGTTTCAAAATGATGTAAAATGCCATAACCTTGCTCAAATTGTACACACAAACACTTCTGACACAGGCTACATCCATCTGAAGATATGCAGATCATTCTGCATGCATTCTCATTACGGTGTGTGTCCAGTTATGAAACAAAATTATCGTTATAAATATTCACTGTTGAAGGATGTTTGTACAGGTCTCTGCAAAACCTCTGCTTCCTTAAATAGAATTCACACAAGAATGGTTTTAAGTCACTAATGCTCAGCTAACACCCATTTATCCCAAACCCCATGTTTTCCAAGTGAACAGTGCAGGACATATTATTCATTTCAGCATTTAACATACGAAGAATTTACCACTTTTGACCTAAATACACCAAGTATATGTTTTCAAGCAAAGTTGTGGCAAAAATACAATACATGGACACATCTGTTCTGCTGTAATGCACTTGGTTAAAGCCTTCATGTGTCTTCACACAGGTCTAAGATCCATATGAAGTATTTTGCCTTAGCAGACAAGTATATATAAAATGCAGTTGTATCAAAACCTTGCTTCTGCTGGTCACCTGAAACTTTGGGAAGTTCCATGTAATTCAACCAGCTTTCAGACAGGGTTCTTTAGTGGTAAATACACTTTTGCAGCACTTATAGGCTTATATTTCAGTCTGAATAGCAGTGCTTAACTCCCCAGCATGTTGTGAATGGTTGTTGTTTGTTTCTTTCAGTGTTTCAACACCACCTAAATCTAGGTCTTTCGAAGACCCATTATGAATGCTTTCCTCAGCAATGTAACTCAGCTGTGGAACATCGGTGCTTGGGGCTGTTGGAACAGGAGCAGGGATTCCACTTGGCTGTGGAGAGTTTTCCAAGCGATCGTTTTCCACCTCTGGGAGGACACTGACTGTGGTAAAGCGAGTATGATAGTCGCTGGAACCATGGCTACAGGAAGTTTTCATACTTTCCATATCTGAGCAACTAAACTCAGAAAAATGGCTGGAGTGGGAATCTGCTACAGATGGGATACTATCGCTAAGAGAGGGAGAGTCAAATTCACTGGAGTTTGTGCTTTGTTGTTCCAACAGCTGAGCATCCATGTCCTCTCTCGTCTCGTTTATCTTCATGCTGCTCTTCTTTCTCAGCTTACCTTTGCATTTTTTTCCTGCTGTTGTTTCTTTGGACCACTTGGTGGCACTAGATTTGCTTTCTGGCAGGCACGCCGAGGAACACCCGGCATTACTGCGACCGGCAGCGCTGCCATCATCAACGCTGCTGCTTCCGCTGTTGTGTCTGAATTTGGCCGGCTTGGACTCAATATCCACTTGCACTTCCATACTGTTGCCTTCCCTAGAACAAGCAGGAATCCGTGAGTATGAGCGGTCACCTAAGACAAGCCAGCTAACACAGCAAAACAAGCTCTTACTGCTTTTCAAGACACACAGCAGAGGGAAGTTAGAGAGATGTAACTTGTTTTAGAAAACGTGTTCCACCAAAGAAATGGCCCAAAGAAAAAAAAAATCTGAAAGATCACACCTTTACTGAGCTCCAGTGATGGCATTCATGCTTAGAAATTACCCATAAGCAGACACATGTAATTCAATTTGTAACAGAATTTGCAGTTTCAAAGCATAATTAGTAAAGAACAGCTGAGACATGCTTAGAACATCCTTTAATAACCAAGGCATATTAATTGTGTATTTTCACCACACTTCTCTCACCTGTCCAAAGGGATGTAGGAGTTCAGGATGGATCCTGCCATTGCTTTGGTACTGGCATTATCACTAACTGTTCCCAAACTAACTGTACCAGATTCTCCACTCAGACTGTATCGTTCTTTCTGTACGTCTGCTTGTACTTCCAGTCTTGGAGAGAAAGAAAGTTACATACATTATACTGCTGCTACAGTTAAAGCACACTAGTTGAAAATTAGTTTCTCCACTATTCAGTAGTAAGTAAAGTTTATTAGCTACTCCAGTACAGATACACATATTAACCCTACTGAAACATGTTCTCTCTTCATACTGTCAAAAAAGACCATTTTCTGATTAAAAACTAAACCAAACCTCCCAAAAGCAAAACCAGATTAACCTTCCAACAAAGCAAAATATTGTATGTTAACCAGAGGTTCTAGACTGTCTCCTCAAGATTTACAAGAAAAACTTCCAGGCTTAGCTACAACTCTTTTGCAGAGAGTGCCCTGTACTTTGTTTTTCCATCTTAAACAGAAGGGTACATAAGCTCAAGACATTACAGTTCCCCTGCTTCTGTAGCTGCAAAATTATCACTAATCAAATAACAGGCAGAGAACCGTGTTCTGTACTCTGCTTTTCATTGTATTGTTATCAGCTCCCAACAGGAAAAATGGAAACCTGAGCAATCTGAAGTTGGGCTGAGAAGATAAGGCAGGAATCAAATGATAAGTTTTTTTCCAAATGCCTTGTTCAGTGAACTGGAAGTAGTTTTTTGTTTTGTTTTCCACCCCCAGTACTTTAAAAAGGAGGACAGGCACACCTCAGTCAGCAGTCACAGCCTGAAACACATAAGGAAATTCCTGATGCTCTCCTGCCTGCCTTGTTCTAAATAGCCTGGACTGCCAAATTACCTAAGAAAATGAGCAGTGCTAGTACCTGATTTAAAGATCAAATTCCATCCTGAACGCTAAATGTTAATAATCCTTTCCAGACATTCCCTTTCTCTTCAGGGTGTGGGACAGCCAACAATCAGTAAGGCCTTGATTGACAGGAGGTACTGAACACCTAAGTGACAAGAAGTTGTCACCTCAGCAATGCCAGGTGTCCAGCTGCCTCCCCTCCTGCCTAAGCCCATTCTGAATCCACACTCCAGCCAGGTGTTCTGAAAGAACAGCTTATTATTTGTAAACTATTGAACAAGTCAACAGGTCTGACTTTGGGGTGAGATGCACCAGAGAATACAACTGTGCTAGATGTGAAGATTTGTCTCTCTGACTCCTGGGGAAGAGACTGCTCTCCTGGGAAGGAGAACAAGATTGCAGGCTCCACCTCACTTGAAAAAAACTCAAAGACTCTCAAAGACTCTTCTTTGAGGATTGTAGTCTGGCAGGAAATTGACAAGTTTGCCATGGATGAACTGTCCCTATCTCCCAGAGACAGTCCCTTTTACCAGGAACCAATTGAAAAAAAAGTATCTCAAAAAAACCTGAGTAATATTACTTCTGCTTACATGTAGAGCAGGATACACCTGGCAGAAAGAATGTCTCTTACCTGTTAAAGCAGTTAACCATTGCACTTCCTGAGAGACTCCCTGTGATGCTAGCCCCAGCCAGGGCCATGGTACTGGCAGTTTCACTGAGGTTGTCTCGAATGGCTCCTATTCTGTCCATGTGGCTGCCACTTGCACTCAGGCTGCCAGTCAGTCCTCCAACACTCCCCTCACCTATGCTAGGGTTATGACGTGCCTCTGCTACTGAAGTGGTATCTAGACAGAAATAAAGAAGCCTTGTCAATTATGGGAGCAGAACTTAGTAGCTTCTAGAATGTGACCATGGAAATAGTTCCTGAAATTACACTGAGAAAAAGGATTTGTAAAACATACTGTGACAAAGATAACTTTGTAAAAAAACAAAAAACCCCCAAAAAACCCACAAAAAACAAACCACAAAGAAAAAGACCTCTCTTCAAGTTGCTATAATGCTAGATACTTAGAAGAAGTTAGCCACTGATAAGACAGGTAACATGGAGTCAACAAAAACAGAGAGACCCTGCCACAAAGGATATTGCCATGTAATAGAAATAGTGAAGGATCAGCATCTACTTCCCCCTACTAGAGACAAAGAGATGAAAGCCAGCAAGCTTCCACAAACCAATCCTCTGCAAAAGAAGCATTAATTTTCGCTTAAAACTTCTACCTATGAAAAAGACCTTAGTTGAGTCTGGTTTTGATTCAAACGGGCAAGAAAAGCTTCAAGGTTTGTATTATAGCACAACACGAACAGAGAGACACTATCCTCATCTGAGAGTGGTATTTCAGCCACGAGCAGAGGCAGTCCTGTATAGCACATCTTCTGCAAATAAGTACTCTTGTCTCTAAGGCCATCAAATCTAAGTCACAAACCCCAAATTTACAGAAAATGAAACACACAATTTTCTTACCTACAGCTGCATTTGTTCCACCCACATTTATATCATTTTCATCATCAAATTCTATCCTGACTCCTTTTCCATTGCCTGCTGACACACCACAGCCTCCACTCCGGCACAGGGAAATTGGAACAACTCCATACACGTAAGCCAGCATAATAGGAACACCAATACCTACAGAGCAAATACAGTCTTTCATTAAATGTGACTTACATTTTAGAGCCTTTCATAAAAGCTATTTCATTTTCCACAGTTACTTAATTTTTCACACTTGAAAGAAGTCAGGAGGGAGCAAAATCAAGGAACATTGGTAAATCACTATGGTGAAATGACAGGAAAGTGCTTTCAGCAGACAGAATGTCCTCTATCAGCATTGGTAGGCAGAGGAGCTTAATGCTTGATGAATTAGTACTTCCAGTATATCCACTACATCTTCCGCAAACAAAATCAATATACTTTAAAGGTTCATATATGTAAGCTCAATTGGGAACTGTAATAATGTTTCACCTGAGAAGCAGAAATAGATTCATTTCAAAAGTTGTTCAACCAAAAATGTTACTACCTCTACTTATTTAATTAGAGGCTTGATACTGCATCCATTGAAGTCAGCAGGGTTTTGCTATCAATTTAATAGGACTTACCATTTCTATTTCTGTGCAACCTTTCATATTTATTGTATCACACTGATTCAGTTTGAAAATTTTAATTATGAAAGTTTTCCTTCAAAGTAAACAATTATTTGGAGAAGAGTGGCAGGGGTAAGGGAAACCATTGAAAGAACTGTGGGCTAAAGCATGCATAGATATACACACACTTCCACACCATCTCTTCTAAGGGACAATGAAAAGTTCCTCCTTTGGTACATGCATGACATCATTCTATGGCTTTGCTGATGGTACAGAAAAATGTCAAGCTAGCACATTCTGGAGAAGCCAGGACAGAAACAGACCTAATGCAAAGGCTCCTCAGACTAACCTAAAAGGTTCATTATAGAAGCCCCTTTCACAAGAAATTCCTCACCATTCAAAGAGGAAATCCATATTCTCAAGTTGATTACTTTGGAAGCCATATAATGTCCCGAGACTGGAGGCTGCGTGCTAATGGCAACGGGACAAGAGTAAAAGCTCCACCAAATAAAAACCCAACTCCTTCCCTAAAAAGCCAAGTTTTGCCTCTGATCAAGGACAAGAAACAGCTCAAAAGAATGAGGTAAAGCAGACCTGCAAATCCATCTATGGGACTCTGTGTCCCAGTACTTGTTCAGCAGGGATGTGACAGCACAGCTGCATGAGAGCAATGCAATGCTGACAGACACCAGACAGTTTTATGACTAGTATATCTGCATTTGCACAGTGGTTCACCACTGTTAGCAAGAAGGTTAGGGCCACAGCTTTGTGGACAATTACATCACTTGCTAAAACTGGCCCTGTCTTCCCAAAGCCACTCATTCCTCTCTGAGCATAACTTCTGGCACAAGGGGAAACACTGCATCCACAACTGTGTGATGAATGGGATCAGGGAACTGATCCAGCTTAAAACCCAGTGGTGGGTTTTAATGAGAATCAGTTATCACGGCAGTTACTGTGCAATGCAGAGGTGCAACAAAGGAGAAGCAGCAGAAGCACTGCTGGGCAAGTTCACTCCTTTCAAAAAAAATCAGGGTTTGTTTATGGTGGTCTTGAAATTACACGTTAAGTATTTTGTAATGTACAGCTAGATTTTCCTCAAATGCCATCTTCAACAATCTCTATAAGAATGGCACAGAATTCAAACTGATTCCCAAAGCATAACAAATACTTTATCAATTACTGTCACGTTAAGTGTAAGAAACTACTTTTCTTCTGTGTTGAGAAAAGTTTGATATGAACTCAATATGAACAGGCTATGTGGCAAGGTTTTTTTCTTATTCAGTCACTTAAAAAAACTTTAAATACTTAAGTTTTGAAAGACATATGACAACGTGGAGATTTCCATTTGCAAGATAAAAATTATTTTCAATTCTTGATTTTAATGCAGCATAATTTCCTTAAGTACTGTATTCTCCATTCTGCCTCAATAAATGTAGAACCTCAGATTCCTCAGTTCCTTCACTTATAAGAAGAAACTGTAGGACTTATCTCAGCTGATTCATTCATGTGTGCTTACAAAGTTCTGGTTGCAAGGTGCTACCAATACACAAAATAGTAATATTTGCTTACCTACAGTTACTGCAGCTACAACAGGAGAAACAATTACAGATAAGGTTACACCACCTGCTATAGCCAAGTTTCGCTTGTGCTTTGAAATGTCTTTGCCTTCATATCGATTGTGAATCTGAAGAAAAGAAGAAAGGTTTTTTTAGAGTATTATTGTCATCAATAACGCACTGCTGCCAGAATGGGAGAACTCACATATAATAGTTTGGAATCTGTACCCTGCTTTCTTCCAGAAAGACCACATTTTATGTTAGAATTTATTCATTATCTTAAAGACAAACAAATTGGTACATTCCTTAATTTTAGGCAACTTCCTGAAAGTTTTAAGTCCTCCCATCCAGCAACTAAGTGTTTATTTTCACCATTAAGTTAAAAGAGCTAAGTAATTGAACAGCTTTGTTTGTTTAATCATTACTCCAGATTACATGGCTGGGAGGAGTAGACAATTTTCAGGATCAAAGAATTACACCAGATCAACTTGACATCACTTATTCCCAGTCACCCTTCCCCTGAGAACAATGGGGAGTGACATTTTCAGATTATTAGATCCATGGTTGACACAGCAGAGTTATCTTGAAGGAAGGTATCCTTCACCAAACATATCCTGGGAAAGGGGAGAGCAAGAACTCTGTTGCCCTGGCACCCTCTCATGACAAGCTGTTGAGACAGAAAATGTTTTAGCAAACCTGAGACTTAGCTGTGCTACTATTCCCCAAGGAATCTGCTAAGCAAAATCCTTACTGACAGTTCAGTCTGAAATGTGACTGCTCCAAACTTATCTGCTGCAAATCCCATATGAACCTGAAAGGCCTTAAAAATTATAAAAAAATAATCAGTTTACAGAGATTTCCCTCTTCTTGTATGTTTCATTTACTCTCTCTAGGAACATGACTTTTCAGGGATATGCAGTCCATCTGTCATCATTCTTGGTTGAGATATAATTACAAAGGAACAATAGGTCACTATCTCAATGGTTGTCATAAGGCTAAGTTAATCCTCACTGCATCTAATGAGGAACAAAAGGGCATCAAGAAGATAATCACAAATATTTTATTATCAATATGCTACTGCAAAAGGGATTACAAAAATGAGTGGGAAGTTTTAACAAATGTGTTTCCTAAATTAGAGTTTCAATTGGAGATTTGGTGGGATATTTCTCATTTTGGAATAAACTTCAAGTATCTGTATTTGTTCAGTCAAGGAAAGGGCAGAGAAGACACTGCACTTCATTGAGATTGAGATTGTATTGCTCTGAGGTACATTATACAAAGAGCAACACAGAGCTAGGGAGCATCTGAATGTGGAACACACCTATGGATTAAAAAACTGAGCATGAAAGCTCTCACAGTCTGAGTGTGCAAGAGCTACAAACACAGGCAGACTAGGTTTCATGAGGCTCTGAAAGCAATTAGTAGGATCATCTCAAGCACTTAATTTCATTGCTGTGGGCAATTTTAACTACCAAAACAAAAGGCATACAACAAAGATAACTATAAAGGCTACTGGATTCCTTAATCATAAAGAAAGAAAAAGGAACAGCAGGAAGTGGATACAGAGAAGAAACTGACAGAAAATATCAAGACAGGAGGTTACATTGGTAGGAATGACTAAGTAAGGACTTCAGAATATTAAGTAAAGAATAAAGAATACCCAAATAAGAATGCTGGGCCAGAAGAAAATGGATTTCAATAAATGCAGAGAACTGGTAGGTTGCAAGACTTCCATCTACAAAAAGAGAGGACTAGCACTTCCTTAGGGAAACTATTCAAAGCACAAGCACAAGCTCTTCCAATACAGAAGACAGACAGAATGTTTAAAAGAACACGACGTTTCCTTTACTGATAGAAAGTAGGTCAGATTACTATGAATGTGGATAAAGGAACAGCATGAGAGCGTCAGGACAAAATAAGAAAGGTTAAAATAGAGGAGACAAAAAGCAAGGGACATAAAAGTCAACAAGAAATGATTCTGCAACTATGCTGCTAGCAAGAGGAAGACCAAAATTGATCGAATTGCTACTTAACAAAAAAGGAAAGAAAGTCAGCAGATGAAACTGGAGGCTTGTTCTTTTTTTTCCCTTCACTTGTCACTAAAGATCAACCATGAGCCAGATGACTGGTGACAAAGGAGTAATACCTGTAGGAAAAGAACAGGTTAGAGTACAATTACATGAAATTGTTTGAAAAATCTCAGCAGGCCCAATTTCACAGCCACTAGTAAGAGTTTCTGAAATTGTTACAGAAGATGTCTGAAAAAGAAAAAAAATCAGGAAAACTGGAAAAAAATTAAAATGCAATTATAATCTTTAAAAAGGTGTATAACCAGAGGCTGGGCAATTAAAGAACAGTGAACTGAACTTTAATTTCCTGCAAACTGGAAACTTGCAGACACCAAAGGAAATGCAGGAAATAAAGGCTACTCTGTGTGGGGTTTTTTCCAAGTAGAAATCATGTAGATTTAATTTTCTTCTGTGACAACTAGCCTTGAGGATGGGGACAAACAGATGTCATGCACTGACTTGAACAAAATTTGACATTTTCTTGTAGGAGACACTAACAGTGTGTAATGGTCCAGATTGAAAAAAGCACTAGAGAAATCAACTATTAGCTTCATGTAAAACTGACAGAAACATCTGAGCAGTCATCAGCTTTTTTTACTCTCCAACTGAAACTCTTCACCCTGTACTTTTTCTAAGAGCTATGTCTTGGACCCAAGAGTATTCAACATGTTCATTAACCTGAGAGATGGAAGAAGTTCAGGCCAAAACAACATGGCAATGTTGCAAGAATGCCAGAACTCGTACAAGTCTTGAGAAGTTGAAAAAATGGCCTCAAATGACTAAGATGCAGCTCAACAGTAAAGAGTTCAAGACCAGTTTTACAGAAGAGATGAACTGCCTAAATTACTAGTACTGTGGGGAAGGGCATGTATTTTAGAGAACACAAAATGAAAACAGCATTTTTTTGAGAAATAGATAACTGGCAGTTACATGCACTGGATCATCCTTTCATTTAACTTAGGAGTAGTAATGCTTCAGCTTCACTGCTGCATTCAAACTGGACAATGATGAAGGCACTACAAACAACTTGAAAGAAATTGAGGAGATGAGAATCAGAGTCAAGAAAACTGAAGTGCCAGGTTTACTTAAGAGATAAGAATGAAAGTGGACTTAAAAGTAATCAAATATGTAATGGAATATTGCAAAGCAAAAAGATTTTTTATGTCAGCTGAAAATAGGGTAGTAAGAATTTTGTGTAGGAAAAATCAGTTTTAGTAAGAAAATTAGGTTTGGAGAGTCTGTGGGATCTCCATTTTGAAGAAAAGTGTAAAGACATGACTGAAGTCACAGAAAAATGACCATTAAGCAGTAGGGTACAATGGAAATTCTCATGAGGCTTCCTTCTCAAACTTTGAGACTTAACCATTTTTTTAATCACAGACTGGTTCAGGTTGGAAAGGACCTTAAAGATCATCAGGTTCAAACCTCCCCACTGTGAGCAGGGACACCTCACACCAGACCAGGCTGCACAAATACATGAAAGGTGCTCAGTGATGGGGACCTATCCCAAAAACCTAATGAGACAAGCAGAATATGCAATAGTAATTTGAAGGAGGCAACAGCTACCTTCAGGTTCCAATGACTCTATAGGACTAAGACAAAATATAGTAGAAGGTTCAAAACTAACTGTAGCATAAGGTAGGAGTACGTGTTTGAAAGAAAAATATGAAAAAAATAATACAGAAGAAAAGCTGCATTCCTGGACTATTTGTCTAGTAGCAATAGCTCATGTGAGAGAAAAACACTTCTTCCCTCCAATACATGTACAATTATGTGACTCTGCCAGTCACTGTGAGAATCCATGCTGATAAAAGCAGAAAATTGAATCTTCTGATTATGCCATCCAGGACATATAAACAAATTCTTAGCATGAACCAAGTCATCATTTCAGAAAGACCACTTCCAGGACATCTGGGTAACCTACTACTTTATTCTAAATTACAAATAGGAGGAGTAGTTATGTTTTATTTTCCTTGCAATTTATAGTAAAAGCTATATTATTTTTCAGAAGAAATCTCAATGCCTGCTTTTAAGACAAATAATAAGGCTGTCCTAGCCTTCCAAGCAGAAACATAGGTTGGGTGGAAAACAGCTTGAGAACAGCCCTGAGAAGGTGGCTTTGGGGGTGTCGGTTGATGAGAAGTTCAGCATGAGCCAGCAATGTGTGCTTGCAGCCCAGAAAGCCAACTGTATCTCGGGCTGCATCAAAAGATGTGTGGAGAGCAGGTAAAGGGGATTGATTATCCTTATCTACTTAGTGCTGGTGAGACCCCATCTGGAGTACTGTGTCCAGTTCTGGAGCCCTCAACACAGGAAGGACATGGAGCTGTTGCAGTGATTCCTGAGGAGGGCCACAAAGATGATCAGAGGGCTAGAGCACCTCTCCTATGAAAACAGGCTGAGAGAGTTTGAGCTGTTCAGCCTGGGGAGGAGAAGGCTCCAGGGAGACCTTGCAACAGCCTTCCAGTGCCTGAAGGGGCTACAGGAAAGCTGGGGAGGGACTTTTTACAAGTGCATGTGGTGACAGGACAAGGGGGAATGACTTTAAACTGGAAGAGGGTAGATTTAAATTAGAAATTAGGAAGAAATTCTTTAGTGTGAGGGTGGTGACACACTGGAAGAGGCTGCCCAAGGAGGCGACGGATGCCCCATCCCTGGAAGTAGCAAGGCCAGGTTGGATGGGGCTCTGAGCAACCTGGTCAGTGGCCCATGTATGGGGGGTGGAACTAGATGATCTTTAAGGTCCCTTCCAACCTAAACCATTCTATAATTCTATGATTCCTTCTCCCCTAAAAATATTGTTTAATTCTAAGGTCCACAAGGGAAACTAGAGGTTAAAAACAGCACAATTTTGAAAAAGCATGCAAGAACTCCCTTGGCAAGATGCAGAAATTGGAAATTAATCAGTGTACCACTCTGCCTGTTTTAAGAGGAACTACATTCTTAAAAGCACTGCTTTTCCTTCCTGTTTAACTGAAACAAATACCCTTAAACAATCCAGTGGGTTTGTTTGGGGTTCTTGGGAGTTGTTTGATTATTTTTTTTTATTAATTTTTTTTTTTTTTTGGGGGGGGGGGTTATTTTTGTTTTCATTTTTTGGGTTTGTTTTTGTTTTTCATTTTTGGGTTTTGTCTTTGTTGGTTTTTTTAAGGTTGATGAAGATAACTAGTATCACCCAAATCATGCAATAGAGAAGGTAAAACCCAAAACATGTTAGGAGTTGTAGCATGTTTTACCTTACGTCCCACATACACAGGAATTCCAATGATCATAGCAGGAATAGCAATGCCAGCTATTAAGGCAATTCCTACAGGAGCTCCAACAAGTGTCCCTAGTTGCCACAGTATTTTCTTCTTACGGCTCCACGGTTTCTTTCCCCAGAAGGTGCAACCTGATGGGCTAATAGAAAGAAGAAAATTGTGAAGAAATTGTACATATATCAACTACACAGTCCTAAACTGTTCTCTTGTCACAAAATTCTTGTTCTTAGGTTCAAGCTACAGATGGTATATGTACCAAATCATCAGTTGTAACTTCTTCACACTTCTATTCTTTTGTCTTTACATTATATTTTGCAACATAAAGAGAAGCATACCACATATCACCACATGCCAATCTGTGGTTCACAGGTAACTTACACCTTACTGATTATTCACAGTTTTTGTATCTCTTACTACCAAGACAATACAGCAGTATTTAGCAGTATTTAGCGGGTATGTTCATCTAAAATACTTCATTTGTTGTACTAAGTACACATTGCACACATCAAACTTAGAAAAATATTTTTTAAAAAACCAAGAAAGCACTAATTTAAATGCATGCATTGAAAGTAACTTAATTCTCAGATATGGATACTTCAACTGTGAGTATCTACCCCAACAGGAAGAAAGCTAAACTTACAGTGCCCATTAGTCTATTTCTATATACTTTAGAAAACATTAACAACCATGCAGATTTTTTTGTTCTTAAATGTACCTTAAATAATGTAAATCTGAGATCTCTTTCATACACAGCCAACAGAATTCACAGCCACAAACAGCACAAGTCATATGATTGCAGCTTCCATCATTCATTTTTATTATATAAGCAGCACAGCGTGGGCATGGCTTTATGTCGTCAGCTGTTTAAAAATGAATATTAAGATCATATCAGTTCTTTAGAGAAACAGATTTAATAAAAATACAGATGTATGTTTGAGAAAGCCAACCGAACCATTACCTGAAAAATGGAAGTTTATTACAGTTTTGCTTTACAAATCTTGACTTGGCAATGCCTTGATAGTAATTTGTATTTGTAAACCCTGGAGCAAGTAAAACTAATGAAAGCAAGGCATATTTAGATCACATTCAAGCAACTGAACAGTTAATGCATACGCTCTGTCCAAGGATTTTCTAATGCAATATGTATTAGAGTAAGACATTAAATATGCATATTTATACATGACTGATAATACAGTGTCTTTAAATATAATCCTCTTCTACATTTCATGCTGTTATGAATTTTTTACTTGAATATTCAGTCTCCACTCTGTTGTTATTTCCTCTTATTTTAAATACACCTCCCATTCCACATTAAGTGCATTTCTTTGGTATCACCAATATGCGAGTCTTTTTCACAGCCCTACTTACTACTTACTCTGTAGAAAAAAAATACTGTAGCGAGAAGAAAATTGTGGAGGGTGTCCTTGTTTCCATGTCAAATACTGAAAAATGTGGTTAATTGACTAGCTCTGTCATTAACAAAGGGTCACTGAGCAACAGTGAAATACATGCATACTGACACAACCACACAGTTGTGATCTTTGTTCCTTCACATTACTGGCTGGCCTCTGCCCTTTGGGACAAGCTATTTACTCACAGCAGATGAAATAGCTTGCAGCTCCTAGTGTAGAAGTCCAAGTTTACTGTCCCTGTGTTACTAGGTAGGACAAATGGAAAGAGGAGTTATACTTAGGATAAAGAATATCCAAGGAGGTGCAGAAGCAGCAGAAAACACTACCTGTACCAACTCCAGTGCACAGAGACTGTGAGCAGCTGACAAGACTAGCTAATTCCAGATGGAAACAGATGTACAACCAAAAGAGCACTAACTAACCTATGCAAGTCCTTACAGCACAGGTATGGCAGAGCTACCGCTGTTCATGCTGGGACTGAGAGGGAAAGGGAAGATGCTGGCGTGCTAATTTCTTTAGTTTATTTTAAAATATATTTGAAAACTAGAGCAAGATGTCAATTTTTAAGGCAAGATGCCTTGTTAAAAAAAGCCAAGACAGACAACAAATTAGAAACTCCCAAATCTAGGGCTGGATTGGAGAATAACAGCTCTAACTACATTCAAGGTTAAAGCGAGAGTCCCCCATACATGTACCTTGTTAGGTCAGGCAGACACAAAAGCTGCCAAACAGATCAGTTCAGAGCCAACTCTCATCAACAGCAAACTGGACTCTTGCTGTGCATAATACTAGTCTGAACAGTTTACCGTCTTTTTTTTTCAGGGGTTACAAACAAGCCAAATTTTAAGAGATGGAACTGTTTGCTTTTTGGTAGAGAAGACAGATGAGCATTTTATTTAAAAACAGAAATTAGTAATAATATAGATGTCAAATGTCAGAACTGGTATCAGACTAATAGTTAAAAGCAGAAAATCAGTGGGTTTTGAGCTTTATTTTTAACAGCCCCTTAATTTTATTATTAGCAGCCCTGTGAAACTTCACCTACAGTGGAGAAAATAAGTGTTTCCAGTGTGTAAGTGATATAACTAACGAAGACAGCATGCCAAACAGAATGCTTTGCAGCAATTCCCTTTGACTTCACATTTTTCAGCTACAAAATAAGAATTCAAAATGCTTACAAGCCTCTAAGATTGAAGTCACATGCTCTGATCACAGACTACTTCAAATTACAATATTTAAAATTTTAATTCAAACTTTAAATTGTATATTTTACGTTTCTGAAACACAAAGCAGCTAGCATCTACCATGCTACTATTCAGTTCTTTCCTTTTCAGAGTTAATTGTGCAAATGTACTAAAAAGGTATTTTACAGACACAGCATCCTAATCACAAATACCTGCTGCTCCAGATTCCTGGCTGTAACTAATAGATGAAGAACGAATTGTTCTTAGGCGAAGGCTCTGAGCTCTCTCCTGGCGAGCAGCATCGCAGGTCTGGTTGGGATGCCAAATCTGCTTACAGTGGTAGCAAAACTCAGTTCCACAGCCTTCCCGTCCACACGTAAGTTTGGGACAGCTGGCACATCCAAAAGCAATCACAGCATATCTTGAACAATGAAGAGGGGAAAGAGAGAATTTTGTTAATAAAAGCAGTTCTGTCCATAGACCGAAGATGACAGAGCAGCTGAAGCAGGTACAAAGGCAGTGGACATCAGGACCTCACATGAGGTTGTCAGCACAGGTTCCTTACCACTTCCTTCCATAATTCTATCACTATTGCATTAGACTAAGACTGTACAGAAATACTACAATCTGTGCAACACTTTGCCCTCCCCCCACGAATGCAGCACTGAAATATACTGCATTTAAGGCTGAATGCAGTACTGTAGGGTTTGCAGTCACAAAGCAACCAGTCAAAAGAGTGGGACAGGTAAAACTAAAACAAGGTATTTAAGCAACTAAAACAAGGTATTTAAACAACTACAAAAATTCAGTTTCAAAAGCGTCCCAGTGACCACAGGCATGTCCATGTTTGACCCTTTCTATAACCTGGGAGAATCCCTGCTAAGTGATGTGCAGCATAATCTCTTACTGTAAAGACATCTGACTTGTTACTGATGACATTTTGTTACTTTACTGGTTGCCTTTTAGCATTAATACCACTAGCTACTTTAAACAGGCATTCGTTTACTCTTTCTATTTTAAAATGTCAAAACAACAACACAAGTGTTTTACAAATAAGGATTTAAGATAATTTCATTTTTGAGGATTTTTTAAATACATATCAAACTGTAAATGCAGAAATTGCTAAAAGTTCAGGACCTCGCTGTCACCTTTACTCTGACAATATTATATAGCAAAAGTCTCCAAAAACATTGAGACTCAAAACATACGTTACATTCTTTTGTAATCAGACACTACATGAACGATTCTGTACAGTGGCAGAGTTGTTGCCACAAATCAATTCCTCCATCAGGTTAGCATTTTAAAGTTCACATGAAAAAATACAGACAATGTATATTTTAGTTCATATTAATACTAAATATATATATACACATGCACCCTAATTCCTACCCATTTTAACTTTTTCAATGACTTTAAGCAACACCTTTCTTTAAATAGAAAACAATACTAGGTCCACCAGTATGAACACTTAAAACAGATCTATAGTTTTAGTCACATTAATGGGCCCCCTGAAAAGATTTCAATAAATTTATAAATGCAGCAGGGCTTAAATTTATGGCTGTTCAAATGAAGGTACTTTATAAGTAATGATAACTAAAAAATTATTCCCACTCACATATCTACCTGAAAATCTAGGTATTTTCATTTTAGAGTAGCTAGATCTGAAGCTCTGTAAAGTTAATGCAAATCCCATCCCTTTCATTAATGTTTTGAAACAGTATGTTTGAGTTTCCCCTCTCAAGAAGTTCTGCAAACAAGTAAGAGTTTTTGACTTTTAATTTAAAAGTTATGCAGTTACAAGTAAAGGAGATATATATACTTGTCGGTTTTCAAATGTTTCTTACTTTCCTGGTAAAAATCCATTTCAAGAATTGCTAGACTCTTCTACATGTTCAAGTTAATCAGCTCCATTTTCCCCACTTAAAGCAACTGAAGAGGTAATTGCTTTGCATGTACACAAAGAGACTCTGATCCAAACACTTCTTCTACATACAGGCATAAATCCAAAACTCTCTCATGTTATAACAAAGAATCTGAAGTGTAGGCCATGGGATGAAGTATTAATTTATGTCCTGCCTGCCACTGCTAATAATGAACGGGCACATTCCTGAAAGCACTCCCCATCTGGGATTGATGTGTACCTTTAAAAAGTAACTTTTTAGACCAGAGCAATTCTCAGTTCAAAATGTACAAAATTATAGATTTAATTTCAGCATTTTACGTTCATTTTCCAGGCCATGTGAAAACCAGAAGTTCTTGTTAGGGTGAGAGAAGGGACATACCACCAAAGTCAAAGTAGTAACACTTAAAATAAAAACCAGAGGCAAAGAGCAATTAATTTAAAAAAGGATGTGCAGTGGGAAGAAAAGAGGTGTGAAGCATTTGTACACTTTAATCCAATCTGCTTTTTGCTGTGATATCCAATCCCTGAAAGAATATTACATGGGATGTTTCATCAGTGCTAAGAATAGCAGCATGGACACGCATTATCCACTCAGGTTTTTCACCTATTTGCAGTGAATTTTTCCTACCAGAACATTCTACTCTGCACTTACTGCCTATGTATTACAGTATTTCAAATTTTAAAGACCACTTTAGGAAATAATGCTAATCTCTGAAATTATTGTACCTCTTCTACTTTGGGTTTAAGCACTCATTTAGTAACTACATTCCATCCAGCTGCTTAATGAAATATTTGACCCATGCTAAAATCAGGTCAGCTCCCATCATGAACCTCACGCATTCAGAATACATGGAGCACGGGTAGTAAGCAGGAGGAACTGCAGATGTGTGCATGCCTGCAGGGCTATGATGTAAGTGGTACCACTGAGTCCTGGTAGGATGACTCCTACAACTGGAGTGTGGGGATGGTTGGATATAAGCTCTTTAGGAAGGACAGGCAGAGCAGAAAGCGAGGTGGTGTTGCCTTCTACATCAATGCCCAGCTGGAGTCTATGGAGCTCCACCCTGGGACAGAGGAGTCAACTGTAGCCTTATGGGTCAGGGCTAAAGTGAAGACAGGAGCAGGAGATGTCATAGTGGGGGGGTCTGCTACAGGACACCAGACCAGGATGGCTGAGTGGATGATGCTCCTTCTACAGGCAGATGGAAGCAGCCTTGCACTCACAGGCCCTGATCCTCATGGGGGATTTCAACCACCCAGATACCTGCTGGAGGGACAACACAGCAAAGCACCAGCAATCTAGGAAGTCCCTGGAGTGCACTGATGACAACTTTCTCCTCCAAATGGCAGAGGAACTAACAAGTGAATGTGCTTAGCTGGACCTTGTTCTCACCAGAAGACATGGGCTGGTTGATAATGTAAGACTTAAAATGGGAGACTAGGCTGCAGCAACCATAACATGGTCAAATTCAAGATCCTTAAAGCAGCAAGGAAGGAGCAAAGCAAGCTCACTACCCTCAACTTCAAGAGAGCAGATTTAGGTCTCTTCAAGGATCTGCTTGGTAGGGTACTGAAGGACAAAGCCCTGAAGGAAAGGGGAGCCCAGGAAAGCTGGTCCATATTCAAGGATCACTTTCTCCATGCCCAGGAACTTTGTGTCCCAATGAAGAGGGTCACGGCCTCAGTGGAAAAGGAAGAACAACTGACATCATCGACCTGGACCTGTACAAAGCTTTTGACACTGTCCCACACAACACCCTGGCATCCAAACTGGAACAGTACAGATCTGATGAATGGTAAGGAACTGGCTGGATGATCACACTCAAAGAATGGTGTCCAGATGGAGACCTGTGACAAGAGGCATCCCCCAAGGGTCAGTACTTGGACTGGTGCTGTTTAACATCTTTGTCAGCGACATGGACAGTGGCATTGAGTGCACCCTCAATTTGCCAATGACACCAAAGCGTGTGGTGAGGTCGACACACTGGAGGGGAGGCAGGTCAGCCAGAGGGACCATGATAGGCTTGAAAAGTGGGCTCATGCAAACTGCATGAAGTTCAACCAAGCCAAGTGCAAGGTCTTGCACCCAGGCTGGGGCAATCCCAAGCACAAATACAAGCTGGGTGGAGAATGGATTGAAAACAGTTCAGAGGAGAAGGATTTGGCGGTGATGGTAGACAAGAAGCTCCCTCCACATGAGCTGTCAATGTGCACTTGCAGCCCAGAAAGCCAACTATGTCCTGGGCTGCATCAAAAGAAGTGCAGCAAGCAGGTCATGGGAGGTGATTCTCCCTTTACTCTGCTCTCATGAGATCCCACCTGGAGTGCTGTGTCCAGTTCTGGAGACCCCAACATAAGAAGGACATGGAGCTCTTACAGCAAGTCCAAGGAAGAGCCATGAAAATTATCAGAGGGCTGGAGCACCCCTCCTACAAGCTCAGGCTGAGAGAGTTGGGGCTGCTCAGCCTGGAGAAGAGAGGGCTCCAGGGAGACCCTGTAGTGGTTTTCCAAATGCTTGAAGTGGACCTACAGGAAAGCTGGGGAGGGACTTTTTACAAGAGCTTGTAGTAAAAGGACAAGGGGTAATGGATCAAACCTGGAAGAGGGGAGATTTAAGGTAGGCATTAGGAGGAAATTCTTTAGTGTGAGGGTGGTGAGACACTGGAACAGGCTGACCACGGAAGCTGCGGAAGCCCCATCCTTGGAAGTGTTCAAGCCCAGGCTGGATGGGGCCCTGAGCAACCTGATCTAGTGGGAAGTGTCCCTGCCCAGGCAGGGGGATTGGAACTAGATGATCTTTAAGGTCCCTTCCAACTCAAGCCATTTCAAGATTCTATGAAAACCTTATTAAAAAATAAAAAGCCCTCAATTTTAATTGGATTGCATAAGTTGATTACAGTTGCCAAAGCAATTCAAAACTGTGGCTCCTGTTATACCACAAAATTGTTAAAGCTGCTGATTAAGCAATGTTTGTTAGCACAGGCTGCTCCTTGAAAGTCTGAATAGTGCTTGCTTCTCTAAACCTCCCACCTGTACAATTAATTCCTCCATCTTCCTTCTGCCTGGAAGACCAAATTAAAAAAGGTAACAGTAGGATTCACATGAAGGTATTTTGCTTGTTGAAGGCATTATTGATTATGTATTTTGTTTAAGTATTATGGTTTTCTCCCAAAACTTCTTAGATTTATTTGTGGTGAAAGCTCAATCCCCTCTGTCCAAGTGCTAAATGTTTCAAAAGCAAGCAGGAGAATCACAGAAAAGATAAAACATGACCACTAGAGCTCTTGTTTCTGTAGGGTAACAACCATAGAAAATGAGCTTGTTGAGAGGTATCCAAGTAACCAACTTCCCACGATTTTAAATCAATATCGAGGACATACTATTTTTGCAATAAACACAGAACATATCTATTCCTGCAAATGTAATTTCCACATGAAATGTATTAGGAAAAAGTTGTGTTATCCAAGGTACAGTTAAGGTCATACATATAGTACTAGTTCGTTCCACTCACACAAAAAAAAACATTGGCACAGTTCAGCTGCCTGGCAATATACTGTGTTTTCCACAGTATGTAGTAAGCAGTTCTGGAGCAATTATTTCAATATTTGCTTTATACTAACTAATACATTACCATGGTCCAACAAGATGGAACAGAACTTTTAACTTTGGTCTGAAGACCCAACTTTTCATTTTATAATGGTATTATCCATAAAAAATACCATTACAGTTTCTAATAATTTCAAGATACTTAGGATATTTAATTTTTTTTTAAACAGATGAGAGAACTGAGGTGCAAAAAATAAGCAAGGTGAGAAGTCTTCATTAAACAAATCCACCGTACTGTTTTAGTACTTCAGTAAGCAGACTATCTGAATCACTGAACTATGGTTTCATAGTTCTTGTACACTTCCCCTCATCTCAAGTAACAACAGTTTGTCCAGAACACCATGAGCAAAGCATTCTTCTGCCTATCACATAATGCCTTCTAGTGCTTGTTTTCTTTTGCAGTTACCAAAATATTAAGAGCAAGCTGTACTGGTTTTGTCCTCAAGACTTTATTACAAGCTTATGCAACCAATCATCTCTCACATAATTTTTCCTTTTCTGCTCCAACTACACCACAGGAATGCCATCCACTTTGGAGCAGAGGACCTGAGAAGCTACAGTCTTTCCAGTCTCTACTTTTGACCCACATTAGCAAATTTTATTTCATTTAAAGTATGAAAGCAAAATTGTATTTCAAATATGCGTCTTAATGAAACATTTAAATTTAAAAGCCTCTAAAATATCAAGTACCTGGACATTAGTATTGAAACATTTAATCTACCTAACAGCCAGTCTTATTTTGTTCTCTTCCAAAATGCTTCCTTTTCCCTTCTATTTAAGGCTCATCTGTAAGGCTTTGAAACAGAGATGTCACCTCCTACGAGTTTCTAGTGTACACTGCACATATGGATTGTAGCCAGGGCTGTAATCTTCAGACAGTGTGATAATGCAAACAATCTCTAAAAAAGCAGCTTGCTGAAAAATGGCATTATGAGAGACCAACAGCGGAAAAGCGTGATGAACTGTTCAGTAGTATTCAGCCTACTCATGTCACAATTCAAATTGGTTTCAGAACTCTAAGTATTAAAGCAATGTTAAAACGTTACGTTCCTCAGATAATAAGCAGGAACAAGCTGATTATTATCTTACATCAGAATCCTGTTGACAGGCAACAAGTGGTGCCTCAACCAACCATAAGATGGAAGATATCTGAAGCTAGAGAGGCCTGTTTATTGAAAGAAAACTTCCATCATTTTTCACAGCTAAAGAAAATAAAATACCTAGTGTAACTTAACAAATGGACTACGTTAAATTTGTAGTCACCAATTTATCAACTGCCTTTAGTTTGGGTGTTGCACTGTTGTCTTGACAGCACACCTAAATTTCTTTTTGCCTGCTGTAGATACATAGCGACCACCTACCAAAAAGTTCCATGAAATTGTTCAAATTTCCTCTGTTAAGGAAAAAAAAAAAAGTCCTACTCAAGGAAGGGCTTTACTTCAGAAGGTAGGTTGGGCTTTTTTTTGTTGATTTGGTTTTAATTTATTTTGGTTTTTTTTAAAGATAATTCTGCCTGATACTTACGCACATAACACATAACTAAATGCTGAAGAAGAACAACTGACTTTTCAAAAAGCATAATGCTGTATCTATTTACGCGGTTAACTACTTTGCAGATATTGAGAAAAAGATACATACCCACAGTCCGGAGCTGGGCACCACCTACAATCAGGATCCGCAACAAGCCACCGCCTAAGCATAAACTCTTCATATTTTTCCATCAAGATGTCATCGTTTAATATCAAGCGAATATCATGAGGATTAAATCGTTCTGAGCATTCTGGACAGCTAATATTAACTCTGCTCTCAGAGATTTCTATCCGGAGATACTGACGCAAGCAATCCACACAAGATCTATGATGACAAGTCATTATCTCCGGGAACCTGTCCTTAGAGTGCCGCAAAAGGCACAAGGGGCATTCCATGAAGTCTCCACCTGGTTTGCCGCTAGAGGTTGTTCCGTTATCAGAAGAGGTACATGTGGAGAAAACAGAGTTCTTGTCTGTACACATTTCTGAATGAATACTTTCAATACTTGCAATTCCATCAACACCTCCATTTAAATCCCTAGATTTGCGTTTTGTGTCTTTTTTTCTCCGAAACAGAGAGCCCAATGAAATTCTTCTTTTCTTTGGTGCCTTTTTAACTGATGGCAAGCTCACAGAGGAAGCAGAAGACTGGAGGTCCCGATCAGAGCCCATTTGCCGATGTAAACTCATGTCTAGGTCACTCACCAGAAACGGGTTAAATTTCATATACAACCCTAATCATTCTTCAGGATCAAAATAATGCAGCCAGAGGATACAGACATATTATTATGCAACCCAGTTTGAGACTCTTCATGCAGAAAATTCACACATATCCACTTCCAGCAAATTCTTCACAGGAATTCCCTACATTAGAAAGAGAGATAAAAAAAAAAAAATTAGAATCATATTCATCACATTTGGTTCTGAAAGACCACAGCACTCTAATGAACTCATCCAAGGGCCACATCCTAGAACTGTTATTCATGTTATTACCATTTCGTCACCATCTGACCCAGTACTCATGTCAGCTTTTTCTATTGATTACATTCTTCTCATCTTAAAAAGCCTAAAATTTTCCTGTGGTCAAGGAATATCTGTGTTATACTTAAGAAGTGTTGAGAACAGCATCTTGACTCCCTTGGTCCCTAAGGGTGGTGTTGTGTGCATGTGTGTAAACATTATCAAGACTCCTTACAACAACTAGGTAAATGTTTAACAGATTCTTCTGTAAGGCTTAGAAACAGGCTTACAGCATTGGAAATTTTCTATTGCCAATATACCTAATTAAAAAAATTAGAGATTTCTGTCTGCACTTTGAATCTATTTCAACTACCAGCAGAAATTCAGTCACTGTGGCTAAACAACTCAAGATATTCTCAAGACCTAAAAGGTTCTCAGATAAGTATGCAGATGCATATTTATAATGTAAGGGCACCTGAATATTTCAGGAAAGAAGAGGCAGAGAGTGAGTGATAGCCAACACTGTCTTGCCCTTCCATTTCCATATGGCAATTCAAGCAAAGAGTAGAGTTAAGGTGATGACATTTAAATTTTTCATAATATGGATTTTTATTTTAAAAAGCCCCAAAACCATATTCCCCATCACATATCACGCTTTAGTTATTACCAACGTACAAGATGACAGCAAGGACTTCCTTGTCTTCCTTGTTTAAGTGACTGGCTCCAAGCAGAGACAGACAGAAAGGTGTTCTCCTATTTTCCTCTGACAGAGGAGACTGCTACAAAGAAGTGGCAGATAACCTCTAAGCAAATATACTAATTTTCCCCAAACATGCAAATATTCGAACTGCTTGGAGACATGATCAATCCAACTGTGCTATGAGCAGGTTCACAGTGCTCTGGGTAAAGAACTGGCTGCAGGCCAGGGTTCAAAGGGTTGGAGTGGATGGGGCTCCATCTGACTGACAACCAGTCCCTCAGGGTTGAGTGCTAGAGACAGTTCTGTTCAATATATTTCTCAACAATCTGAATGCTGGAGTTGAATGCACCATTGGCAAGTTTGCTGATGATACCAAACTGGGAGGTGCTTTCTTGAGGGAGAGGAGGCCTTGCAGAGGGATCAAGTTAGGTTGGAGCATTGGACAATGATTAACTGGATAAAACTTAACAAATCCGAAATGCTGGACTCTGCACCTGGTATAGAGTAATTCGGGGCACAAGTGGGAGAGTGGCTGGAGAGCAGTCCTGCAGAAATGGATCCAGGGATGCTGGTTGGCAGCAGGCTCAATTGAGCCAGCCATGTGCCCTGGCAGCCACGAGAACAAACTGCATCCTGGGGGCATCAAACACAGCATGACCAGCCAGGCACAAGAGGTGATTATCCTGCTGTGTTCTGCATTGGTGCAGCCTCAACTTAAGCTCTGTGTGGAGCTCTGGACCCCACGCTTTCAGAAAGATGTGAAGGTCCTTGAATGCATCCAGAGGAGGGCAACAAAGCTGGTGAAAGGGCTGGAAGGAATGTCCTATGAGGACCAGCTGAGGACTTAGGGCTTGTCCAGTTTGGAGAAAAGGAGGCTGAGGGGAGATCTCATTGCTCTCTACAGCTTCCTAAGGAGGGAAGGTGGAGAAGGAGGTGCTGAGCTCTTCTCCCTGGTATTCAGCAACAGGACTTGTTGGAATGGTCTAAAGCTGCTCCAGGGGAGATTAAGACTGAACATCAGGGAACATTTATTTACCAAGAGGGTGGTTAAACACTGGAACAGGCTTCCTAGAGAGGTGGTCGATGCCCCAAGCCTGTCAGCATTTAAAAGGCATGTGGACAATGTCTTTAAAACATGCTTTAATTTGGTCTGCTCTGGTATGGTCAGGCAACTGGACTAGATGATTGTTGTAGGTTCCTTCCAACCAGAACAGTCTATTTAATTCTATTATTCAAGCAGATTTTTTTCTAACTCTTTGCGAACTGCTTCTGTAAAAGAACAATCAGAAGTAATTTCTTACGCAACATCAGCATTGCGTATCTGGATGCAATAACTGCCAGCACCCTTTCTTTCTTCAATATTTCCTAACTTACCTTACAGGAAGAGGTGTACTGGGTTTCTGTGATTTTACAATGAGAAAATCAGAAACTGGATGCTATAAATAAGTGAACAGGCAGAAACAAAGAACATGGAGGGCCACTGATTATAATACAAAAATTATTTCTAATTCTAACATCTCTGTGGAAAAGACCAAGGAGGAAAAACCCACTGACTGAAGCCTCTCTTTACCATTATCCAGAGTCACCACATCCACTAGAGCAACCAAGACATAACTGTGTGTTGTACATCTCCAGGATCAGATCACTGAGATGACTTTGTCAACACCAGGAAGCTTCAGAGAAGACAGACCAGCAGCAGACACAGGAATTCCTCTCCAAAGAGGAAACATAGGAATAGCCCACAGGTTGTCCACCTTGCCTGAGCAAACCCACTGCTGGGCCCTCTTCAGGCCTACTGTAGCTTGATACCCTATATGTACTAGCAGGTAGCCAAGTCAATTTGTACTGCCATCCATTACAGTAGTACCCCAGAAGAATAACACCTTCTTCAAGTGTCAGAGTTTAAGAGAAAAAAAAAAAAGAAACCACATAAAAAAAATATTTTTAAAAACCTCCTCACATCTCCTGGTTTTGCTAAAAAGACACCCTACATTTTGGGCCAGAAGAATTCTTCTGGTTTTATTTTTGTTTTTTAAGAAAGAAATCCAAAGCACTGTATTGTTTTTTTTTCAAATTACAAATTATCATTACTTTGCCTTCCAAATAAAGGAAAATCCTAGCCCTGTGGAACTATTAATAATAATTAAAAAAAATCTTACTTTATTCCCAGGGTGTAAAATAAAGCATATTTCAAGAATGTAACATATTCCTCCTTTCCTCCTAAGGGAACATTTTCAGCCTAAGATCTAGCCAAAAGGAATGGCCTGGATGCTTTACCTGCTTCTTTTCCCAAAACAAGTTTAATAGTTTTATAGCCGCTGTTCCTCATTAAATGAACTAAAACATTCCCTTATCTAAAGAAAAAAGGTGAAACTGAAAGAACTGCTCAACAAACATGACAAAAGGAAATATCCTTCCCCTGATTCATCACAGATACACACAGTTGTCTGAAATATACAAAAGATACACAAATCCTATAGCTTATGGGTTAACTTTAACTAAGTTCACGTGTCTAGAAGTGCAGTAACAACCTTGAAAACATTACTACAACTACATACTTGGTAACATTTGTATGTTCACACAGCTGCTACCAGGACAGTGGAAAATGTCACTTTCCTCAAGCCAGGAAGCATCCATGAACAACATGAACAATAATCAAAAAACTAATTTCAGGCAAGAAGTTTTAGTTTGGGTTTGTGTCTGTATTTGATTTTTGTTTTTTTAAAGATAAATTAGGAAGTAAACACAGAAACACAGCCAAGGCTATGACTACAAAGCTTCCCCTCCTCCCCTTCTCTGTAGAGGAAAGAATGTGTATTAGAGCATTTCTTCCAGTTCCAACAGATGTACAATATCAAGAAATTGCAGCTCTGGTGATGAACTAGTTGGTTTTGGTGTGTTTTTTTTTCAATAAACAAAGATTCTCCCATGCTCTAAAGAAAGAGAACAGTAGGTCCTATAGCTCTCTTTGTGCAACGGGATCTGATTGGTAGTGTTGCAGAAATAGATGATTCTTTTAATGAAAATGGTTAAACTTTGTCAGGATTTCTGAATGAAGAAACATATCATCAATCATAAATTATGCTCCCTAGATTTAAATGCATAAAGTCAGTTTTAAAAGCCATACTCTTCCTTATATAGTAATTTTGGATTGCCATTTCCATGACGTTCAAAGATGACTTTGCTGAAGTGAAAAGATTCAGCAGATGATTTATAACAGGAAAAAATGAAGACAAATGTTACAATGCTAATAATGATCAGAGCTGTACAAAATCTTAAAAGCCTTCTTAGTGCAATCTGGAGCACTGGCCAGTTTTCAGGTTGTTCAACCCAACACAGCATCTGCATGTTTTTGCTGACAAAAAGGAAGAAAAATTATTTCATTCTGTACTGCCAGAAAACACGCCTGAATTACTCTGGTAACAATGTCTTCACAAGAAGGAGATATGTCATGTGAAAAATGAAGCTCTGAAATAAAAAGACCTGAAAACAAGGCAAGACACAAAATTATGGTAATAATAATAAACAACCTAATTTTGAGAGGCAACATTCACTGCAAGTTCTGCACTACTCTCATTGACCAGTATAAGCTCTGCCAACATACAGAAGAAACTTACATGGGCAGCAGCGAAGGGATAGAAAAACAAAACACAGAGTATAACTCCTAAAAAATCTAAGTTCACCACTGCCCTCAACATTTCCTCAAAAGCACTTACCGACTACAAAAACCAACATGTTTCTGGCTTCCTGCCATGCCTAAGGGCCTGCCACAAATCCAAATTCCAGCCATGTTTTGCATTCTTCTCGCACCACAGACTGCCACAAAACACCAGTTGCCATAACACAAACACACCTTGTCATCTGAAGATTTCCAAAAGAACAAATGACATTTGAAGATGTAACTCACTTAAAGCGCAGTACTTCACTGCTACCCATTTCTTCAGTAACCCCTCCTGAAATATCTTCCAGAGAAACTTAACTAACATGCAGTTAATTTCCTTCAACAATTATTCAACCAAGCTGCTTAAAGTAAGTACTATTGCAGACCATGTAATGGAGGGGGAGGGAAAGGAAATCAGAACAATCTTGCAAGGGGTAAGTTTTCAACTTGGAGATGACTGGGGTGAAAAATATCTTCTAGCATGGCTCTCTGTGAAATATTTGCTTGTCTCATGAATTTCAACTTTAGAAATGCACTAGGGCAGCTGAGTGTAACCCTACTGTTTTTGCAATAAGAGTGACAAAGCCCTACTTCTGTAAGCCAGCTGCTGAGGGAGACTAAGTCCCTCGTGGTCCTAACTGTCCTCCTAACACACCAGAGGCACAAGGTCAACATGCTACCTCCTCTTCCATTACACCAGTGCAGGAGCAAGAACTACAGGATTCTCTGCCATCAGGACAAGAGGCTTCACACGTTTGCAAAACAAAGGCAGGCTTAAAGATTTGTAGGAAAGGAGAAAACCCATCATAAACATAGATTAGCTACATCATCGCTAAAGCCCTTGAACACTCCCTCATATCATTGCTGCTTATGGTGAATTTTTACTTTTCCTGTTGCAAATTAACATTTTTCATTTTAGACATTGACTACTCCTAGCAATTTAAAGAAGCATTGACTTTGTGTTGGCATACTGAAAGCTAGTTCTTGATTACAACTCATTATTAACAGCTTCCATCTTTGACATCCATAATTCCCAACATCTATCCTCTGCAGCTGCTTGCTGAGATGAATTGCTCCAGCTTAAAGAGAGCCATAACAAAGAAAGGCCCAGGGCCTGAAGTTCATCTACCAACAATACACCTACAGACCTGAAACACATTTGTGCTTTTCTCTTTCTGCTATGGGATCACATCTTCTATTGTGATCCCACAGCATCCTGGAATTTCTAAGCTACAATGTTTTTAATAGAAGTAACCTAAACATTCGAGAGAGGCATCAAAACCACATTTTTCTTTTTGTTTACTCTATAGTGTAAGAATTGTAAAACAGTGCAATAAAATGTAGAACAAAAATGTGCACATGCTACTAAATGAAACACCAACACACAGGATTTTAAAACCACAATCCAGTTTCTCATTTCAATGGGTATTATTTTTAAAATGGCAATTCATTTCACAACAGATTCAAAATCGGGGAAAAACACTCAACACTTTTGTATGAGAATTTCTAAAAGAACATACCCCTACTTGCTTTACACATGCCTCAGAGGTTCAGCTAAAAATCTGGCAACACTAAGAGTTAAACCGGAGTGAGGAACAATGAAAGAATTTAACATTTTGACAGTTACCTGCTTCTGTAGCACTACATCCCATTAAAAAAACCCACCATACCCACATCAATGCACAGGGTGTCAGAGCATGCTAGGATTGTTCCTTGGTTTAATCACACATCATTTAGTAGGAGAAACAACACTTTGCCACTTGAAAGTAAACAAACGAAAAATATATTAAAACAACAAAGGTTCTGGTAGAACCCTTATATGCAGTAAGCTGAAATATAAAAATCTTGTAATGGTAACATAATGCAGCATAGGTGAAATGCTTCATTACAAAAATTAGTGGAATGAACATATAACTACTCTTTGAATGTACTTCCCCTCAAAAACCAAAATTAGGAATAGTGACATTCTCCATTTAATGTTTAGAAGACTGTAAAAATATTTAAATTCCTCTATGTGGGGTTTTATGTCTAAGTTTGATTTTTAATAAAATGTGAAATTAAGGACTTGCTACTATTTAGATTCGACCAAAAAGGTTATTCTATAAAAGAAAGTTAACAAATATGTATCAGAAGACTTCTCAAGCTTTCGAAATTAACTAAAACCTAAGATACTTCTTATCAAACATTCACAGTGATTCATTACAGTATGCCAGGATGCAAAAATATAAGTCAAAGTGACTTAAATAATTGATTTAACTCAAACTGAGCAGTGTAAAGCTTTTAAAATATACTCATGCAAATTTTACTTTGTGATGGCTCCTTTGAAAAAGAGGGCACCATGATGGCAGTTTACATTTTGTGAAATTTATCCAAGCAAAAAGTAATTCTTATCTTCCAGACACTTCTGCAGGCAGATCTCTTAACTTTCCCATCCTGCTCTGTTTTAAGAGCCACACATGTGAATGCTTCTCTTAAAAGCACAAAGGTAATTTTTTATGAAAGTTACCAGAGGTGCTTCTACTAGTAGTAAATCTTTTTCAAAGTGAAAATTACTTGCTGATTTAGTTAATTAGGCTCTCATTTCTTTATTCTTACAATGGACTACTGATAGCTGCACAAAGGTCATTATTTCAAAAAAAGGACACCCAAATCCACAACTGATCAAAGACACTTTTTCAAAACCTTTAAAAGTCTGTCAAGTTTCAAACTTTACATACCATGTTTAAATAACAGAAGAGCAGCTTCACTTTTTAATTTATGCAAATTCGAAAGACTTGGAGCTGAGCTGCCTGCAAAGCTCTATACCAAGCATTCATTCACCCATTTCACACTGGAGCTTCAACAGGCTCAGTGAAGGTTCTGACAAGATCTGGGACATGCCCACATCAGCACGGAACTGATAAGCAAAACAGAGTAGGGCCCTTACCCCTAAATTGAAAGGAAGTCAAACTCTCTGGGACAAGGCAGCTTAACACACTTCAGTGCTGAATGAGGAGGGATCTTCCAGGAGCACAGGGACTTGCTTTAAACGCAGGAGTTTCTATAATGCAGAATCCGTTTACTTTAGGAAAGTCTTCTGATAATGCAGTTTAGACACGCTATATAATGCCTTGTTAAAATTTAACAGAAGACTATTGCTAGATACCAAAAACAGGCAAAAGGTAAGAACAATTCTCTAATTACATGCATCCTTTCTTTTCAGCTCTTCACCTGCACTTCAAGTGAGATGTTCACTAGAAGAACACAATTGATATTTCAAAGCATCTTTTAAAAATATTGAAGTAAAACTATAGTTTCCCTAAGCAACTTTATGTCCAGATTATTACCCTGTATTCTAAATCATGTTACAAAAAACCTGATATTCACAGATATTACTATACAAGAATTTAAGAGAAAAGCACTTGTGAGGCAGAGAAATTCTAGTATCTTTAAAAGCTACATACTGAACTGTTAAAATGCCCCAGTTTATTCTGACTGCACTTTATTCTTCCTTAAAGTCCTGTGTCAATTATCTGGAAATTCTATTTTCACTTACAGAACAAAACAATATTGTTTGTAAAACAATGGAGCAAACAGAAAGACTATGAACCCGCTTGGGCTCAAAGCCTGAGACAGTCAGACTGACCACACATTAAAACCAGAAGATTGACAGTATTTAAAATACACTGATGCTGCAGAGTGCACACTACATAATTGCCAAAAGTTAACTGATATACAATGTTCTATTTTAAAATTCACAATGGCAAACTGCAGCAAATGACAAACCAATCCTGACAGCCAGAGAAATCTTCAACAGCTTATTAAAAAAAAAAAAGTTATGCCTCTTCCTTAGAAATGTAGAGGCAATACATTTGTATCATGTGTCTAAAACAGCTATTAGGAAAGGAAGTCTTGCAAGCTGCTCAACTCATTCTGAAAGTCTTTGAACAACTGATTACCAACTCCAGCAAAACTGTTCCTCTTGCAGACAATGCTTGTAAAGAAGAGAGTGCACTGAAAGTGTCTCCCCTAAAGTTTGGGCCAATTTTATTTTTTTGGTCACCATCCTTTCAAACACACCATAATCAACCAAAACTGCTTAGAAGAGAAGCATCTTTTCCTCTATGATCCAAATGTTCAGTAAAAGATTTCATGAGCAAGGACAGCCACAGTAAGCTGGAGATGCACTGGTGCTCTAAGGAGCTCACATTGTACTTTTGTTAACAAATGGCAAACAGGCAGTAATTCCTTAAATTCTAAAAAATTTAATTTTCCAAACCAGCAGCATTAAATCTGGGTATATTGAGTGCAACAGTTGACCAAAGCTAAGAACTCAGTGGGGAGATGCTTCCTATTTGTGAATCTCCAGGCCTACATCTGTTGCAAGCAAGACTAAAAGGATCAATTTTCCCTTATCTAACTAAGCAGAGCAGTCTTAGTTCAACCACACAGTCGCTCACTCTGTCAAAAGCTTATCCTATACACTGTGGTGCATTACTGTAAGCAAATGTACAGCAAACTGAGCCAACACAAACTAAAGCCTTGGAAACCCGGGGAGGGTGATGGTGGAGGGAGGGAGGAACTTTTGATTATTTTAATCCTTTAATCATTAACATCCTCAGACTACCTTAATTTTTTTCTTGTATAAATGATGTGAATTATCTTTCTGCAATGATAGGCATGGGCTTTCACTTCTGAATATTGTGGAGAGATTAATATATATATATATTTTTATACATAGAAGTAGTGTTCTGATTTGTCTGACTAACTGGTGGTTTGGAAAGTGGAAGCAACTCTAAAGAATTAAAAACTGCACAAGCTGTCTATGCAAGAAAAAAGTTTTCATCTAACTGTATTAATATTTTTATTTAAACTACAC
>NW_009970723.1:10077235-10078737 GCF_000747805.2 Chaetura pelagica
CACTCTTTCTGACCATCAGCTGAAAAGATGAAGAAATCATTCAAAAGACTGACAAATGTCTGTTTGACTGGCCTGAGACAAACACTCCAATAAATCCAAAACTTCCCCCATCCCTAAAATAAAAATATACTGGAAATTCTTCTTTCAAAATCTTAATCACCTACCCCAAGAGCAGCCAATACAAAAGAACTAAGGAACTTAATTCTGAATTCTATTTCCTTAGAACACCTATAGAATATGAACAGATCTAGACACTTCACCAATGTGGTCTTAAGTATAAATGAAATTAAGTTATCTGGCAACAGCAATAGAAAAGCCTAAAGCAAATTTTCAGAGATTTTTAGCTCTTTATATATTTAATTGAAAGTAAGTATTCCTCACATTTGGTTTTGCTCTTTAAAACTACTGCTGCATGATACCTTGGAATTTACTGCGGCTGCTTTTTATTCTAACTGATACATTGCAAAATAATGGGAATAAATCTATACACTAGAGAAAAAACAAAGTTTTGTTTCTTTGCAGTGTCACCAATTCTGCAAGTGGAAAACATTGCAACACTCCTGAATGCTGAGATCATTCTGACAGGAAAATGCTCCAAAATGAAAATAACCAAGACCCAGATGTAGTTTCAGGTCTGTAATACTGTTTAATCAAACAGTAATGACTACATACTGAATTCTGACAAGCTTTTGTTTTCAAGCAGGCACTAAAGTTTGCCCTACTAGAAAAACAAACCACAAAACATTCCAAGATAAAAGGTGGGACAAATATTGTAGTAGAGGGATCTGAAATGAAAAGCAAGAGATCCAGAGAGAGCACACAAACAGAATTTTAACAGCATACTGCAGACATCAGCTTAGGGAAGATATATGAGCTAAGAGATCTCAGTTCCTGACTCCTATTGATTTTTAGATTCAAGAGTGAGGGTTTTCTGTCTTGCACTGAGTAAAGATACGATAGACCAGCTCACCAGCAGCATCTTGCTGTTTTTTCTTTGGCATTATTAACCTCTATTTTCAGGGCAGGGGAGAAAAACAAAAAAAACAACAACAACCAAAACCAAACATCATTGTGCCCTCATCTTGAAACAGCTTTGCCTTATAATAAGAGCTGCTGGAAACTATTCTTGTATCATTTTTTAATCCTGTGGTATTATTTTACCAGTTTTATTAACATAATGGATATGGATAAAACTTATAAAGTAGACAAACCAAAGTAACCTAAAGGGAGCAAGTCAAAAAGAGTTCTGAATTCTTCTAGGGAAATCAAGCTGGGCTGTGTTACCTTGGTAAGAACTTGGTCACAGATTCTGAGAGCCCTTGTGACAACTCACAGCAAACTGTCAGTATCTCAGCCCTTGAGTACTGAATAGCTACTATGTATGGGTTTCATTTGATTTAAGTCTCTTTAGAGAGAAACTGAGAATTTTTGGTAAATATAAAAAACGTGGATGACTGACTGAATAATCCAAGACAGTCTATTCTAGAAGCAGCAAGTCAGGA
>NW_009970723.1:10078750-10085165 GCF_000747805.2 Chaetura pelagica
AGCAGGAATTCTGCTATGGCTAATGCTGTAACTGCTGAAACTGCTCTCAGGTCAGGTAAAAAGTTACACCAGTGTGACTAACCACTCCTGTTCACTCAAGAAGCAGTATTGGTGCAAAACCTTGTATGAAACGCCCAATTCTACTGTTGCCTGGCCTATGAATTTATTCTGTGTGTTAACCGAAAAATTCTGCATGGGTGCAATTGAAATTACCAAGTCTCTTTTTTGTGCAATTTCAATACAGATCAAGATTTAAAAAAAAAAAAAAAATAAACAACTGAGAGAAAGAAAGACAAACACAAAGACAGGGAAAGGTCTAGACAGGGAAACAAAAATACTCCATCCTGCCAGGAACATTGCCTCTAGCTTCCAGACAGGAAACACTCACTGCCTCCAGAAAAACCATTGGCGTCAGGAAATGGCAGAAGTACCATGAAACTTATCTCACAGACAAACCTAATGTAGAATGAAAGGAGAACATTAGAAAAGGAAGGTAAAGATAAACCAACTAGCCATCAAACACATGAATACATGAGGTGAAAATTTCAATCTTCCTGATGCTTCTTTGGGGGAAAGAATTAGGGAAAAGGATTCCTCCAGTCCCACTGAAAATAAATAAATAAAGACGAGGAAAAAAAAAGAGAAAAAAAAAAAAAGCCCGTTCAGCATAGCCAGGGCAAGAGAAGAGGAATGATCTAGAAACCTTTACAGACAGACTCCACTAGCATTATAAATAGTGTAAACACTAGTTAAAAAGCAGAAAGCAAGGAAAAGCTGAACGCTTGTAACTTAAAGTACATCTGATGCTGTATCTATGCTAGAAATACAATACATGCCAACAGGAAGAGTTATTCTGCCAGCACAGTTATTCCACCTGCAACAACATCATACACTATGCCAAAAAATAAGCTATGTCAGCACACATCGGGATTTAGTCAGGTTGATTAGAGTTTTTTCCAGAAGTTTTTCACTGAGAGCAATGCAGTGCTACTGTAACACAAACTGGGGACTAAGCAGAGTTTCTCCATGCAAAACCCTGCTATTTTAAATGGGTAGAAAAGTTACTGCAGAAACATCCACTCGTGGCTTTAAAGACTTACTTTTGTGAAACTTTTAGTCCTGAATGCTAGGCAACATTCTGGGTCACACTGTGCTGATGAAGCCTTCTGGATTATCCAAATGCTTCACAGCAAACTCAAAAAAAACCCGAACCACATATCAACAACAAATCCTCTAAGGTTCCCTCCTGTGCCTAACTCATTTAACAGCAGAATACAAATTCAGAAAAAACATGCATAGAACCTACAGTGATTTTCCTCTGCCAGTTGAGGAGTGCTGCAGCAGTGCTTAGTGGTACACTCAGTGAGCAACTGCTGCAATGGAGAAAAAAAGAAGTATAAGTCAAAATGTATTTGCCTGAGCCCATTTCCTCCGTGACTTAAATTAGTAAGTTACATCTCCATTGCCAGGCCCTGCAACACAAGAAGTACTTCTGAAATCCGACTTCCCTGCCCTCATGCGTTTGAAGAAGGGTTACAAAGCCTTTTCCCTAACACTCTTCCCCTTTCCCACCCTTCACATAAGCAAACTCACTTACTCTCAGGCATCTTCAAATACACTTTGTTTGATGTTACTTTTTTCCTCTGCAACATCATCTTAAACAGCTTGTTCTACACCATTATGGAAAGACTAGTTAAGCCCCTTTGTGTGACAGACTGCGACACATTATCCATTTCAAACAATTACAGGCACAAAAGAAAAAAACGAAGCAAGCATAATGCAATTCACAGAAAAGCTACTGTGCTTATTTTCTCCATTATTTAGAGCAACTAAACACTTTCTAAAGATAGTCTCCAAACAAACCTGTGTTATTTCAGGTTCTGAGGTAAAACCATGCTTTGCGGTTTTTAAATAGTAAGACTGGAATATGCCTTCAACTAGACCCTTTTTAGTAAAACTTAAAAAACCAAAACAAAACCAGAACCAACACAACAAAAAAACCCACCTTAAGTCAGACTGTAAAGCTTCCTAGACCACAGAAACATTACATTTGGTAAACTGAATTAGTATAGAAGATGCTGCCTCAGGCCAAGAGAACTCATTAGCCTAAATCTGAGGTAGAGTCCTCAAATGTCAGGATGAGTTTTTCTTTTAAAAAGCAGAGGAAATAATTTGTAAGTGCTACAAAAGCTTCTTGTTTGTTTTTTAAATTAGCTGCAATCCTCCAGCTTGACTTTGACTCCTGTCACACTGACACCCACAGTTTTGCTCTGATGGCCTTAAATATAGGTATCCTGAGCTGTTGGCATCCAGACCAAGATTAGCTGAAACAAGTATCTTACATTGCATCTAACACACAGGCTTTCATATTTATTTCTAAGTTAAAGATACTTGTTTAATCAGGAATAACAAAAGTCAATCCTCTGTTCACCTTAAAAATAAAATACCACTTTCTCTGGCAGATCATAATATTCACAACAGTGACTTTAAGCCCTTACTTTTTTTCTACTTGCAAATTAACCATTACGAATTTCGAACTGCAGTAGATTATTAACATTTTATTCTTTTTGCTTATGTAAACCTAGGGTTAACACTAGAAAAAAAAAAATCCTCAAGCAATACATGCAGTTTGCTTCTGAAAATTATCTGCACTTGGAACACCAGCAGAGGACTGTTACTGTAATCCCAGTTTAAACAGCTAAAAGCAGTATCCTGCAAGCCAAGAGTGTCAGGCACAAATATTTACAAAATAATCTGAAATGTTTGAAACAAACAAATGGGACAATACATAGTTTGCCAAGTACATTTTCTACCCACAAAAGATACACACTCAGTAGCAGGCTACAAACACCATTCACAATTATCACTTCCCCTTCCTGAACTCTGCTTCAATTCCAACATGTCACTATTCACATCAGCCGGAGCAACTGAATGTGCGCAATGTGAAACCTCACCCTAACTTTGCTGACGTCAAAGTTTTCTTGCCAACAGATGCTTTGGAAGTAGTTAGACAGCACAACAGAGACTTAATGTATCTGAGAGGTTGGATTCCTGAGTTGGAAAACAAATCCAAAAGAGCAGAAGGGGGAGGACAAATTCAATTTTTCAGTCCGTAACTACGGCTGTATCTGGTACAGCCTCTCCACATGACTGGCTGTTTTTCCTGGCTTCAGGTAAATTCTCTGTATGAACCAGAGCCAGGCAGAGAACAAAGCAGCAGTGGTAAGAGCTGCTTCCACTGGTCAGTGGAAGCAACCAGCTAGGCAGCAACTGGAAACCAGGCAAGGCAGCAACAGAGCCTGCTGCCCCATCTGCACCCTCACAACCTGTCACAGCACAGTGGCTCAGCAGGAAAGCCCTCACTGAACACCTTGTCCCGTCTGGCCACGCAGCCCAACCCAGACAGAATAAGGGCAGACAGCAGTGCATTTGTCTTTTCCATCTTCAAAACAGATGCCTCAAGTAAGAAACAGTCATTTGAATTATTTTAAAAGCAGAAACTGGAGCCAAAGCTAACAATTTGTATACTCAGCAGATCACTTAAGACTATGGGATTCCTGAAACTGCCTGCAGACACTGTCCATGATGGTGGCACCAAGACCTCATACCAGCTATCTAGACAACAATAATAATAAAAAGATCTCAGAAATTAACTCAAAAGCCTCCTCTATTCACTCAGGTTTTTACAAGTACCAGGGTTTACCTCTGCTCCAATTCAACACCAGAAATATTATGAAATTTTACTCAGAAAGGTAACACTCATTCTCAGTAAGCCACACACACTAAAGTACATTCACAAGCGTGACAGCTCACGTCACAGATCCTCAAACTCGAGCCTGTACGCAAGAGGGCATTCACAATAACCTCACTGCACAAGGACCCAGTGAGCCATCTTTGGACCTTACTCTCAGCTACCCACATACATTTGCAATAAAGGGCTCCTCCCTTCTATCAGAGCCTCTACCTGACATACTGTGAGTGCCACACAGAACAGAAGAACCCTCAGAGAGAACAGCAGTAGCTGAAACAGATTGAAAACACTGGTTTTACAAGCCTGCACACAAACACTCAAGGGTAATGACATTTAGCTTCCACAGCTACTGACAGCATGACTCGGTTCTTGAATGAAAATCAGATCCTGGGAGAAAAATGAGTGTCCAACAGAAAAACCAGACAAACCAGAGATGATGTGGACATTTGAACAAAAAACAACCCCAAAGAGCTTCAAGTTTTGTATTCTCAAAGGGCTACGTCTGTTTCTAGATAACCTGGTGACACTATCAACCATTACCTGGAGTTAACTGCAGTTTCCTGAGAGATCCTGTTCCAAAGCAGTGGACTGTGACCTGGACAAACCTGTATTTGCATTTGCCATCTCCCAGCACAACCAGATCAATACAAAATACCTGGACACAGTACAAGCTGCTCTTTGGGAAGTCCAGCTATCTATCACAGCTTCTTTCCCCCCAGCTGTAAGGATGACTACGCAGCTATACTAGGCTCTGGTGTCAATCCAGACCTTTTCTCTGGCTATTGAAACAAATTCACAAAATGCAGTATGTTGTCTTAGGGGGGTGGAGAGTAGGAAACAGCCAAGGTAAACAAACTCCAAAAGTTTCAAGAATGGAGCATTATCACCAGCTCCATTCTTCAGGCTGCACAGAACTGCCTACAGTGAAGGTGAAACATCTGTGCGAGAGATTAATTTTTCCCCCAGATCTGCCTTACAATGCAAGACGAAACTTCCACAGAACCAATAACTGTCCTTGACAACTGTTTTGTATTCAATTGAAACGTACTTCTCTAACCTTGTTACGCTGCAATATGCATGTGGTTTCCTTGCTACAGCTAGCATGGGACAAAAATGAATCATATGCTGTAACAGTGCCAAAACAGAGAATAAAGCAGGCCCAATCACTGTTGCTGCAGAATGAAAGTGCCCTATAAAAACTTCAGTTGCACATCTGTTTCCACTGTACAAAAAAAAAAAAAGCATTAACTTTGTGATTTTGAAATTTAACAACTTTACCCAAAAAATAAGATACACAATATATCAAAAAAGTCTGAGTAGTCCAGAATTGAGACATTTGAGTCAGATCATTTTAACATAGGCAAGTTGTTAAAATAGGAATTTAATAGTTATTTAGAAGATTCATGCTTGTGATTCAAAACAGTAGATACTTCTGCAAATTTCTTTCCAGAAAATGGCATTTTTTTTACATTTCTGCTATATTAAGTCTATTTGCAGTGAAGTGGGTTCATAGCCTATTCTCTAAGCTATTAACTCTGCATTTAAAAAAAAAAAATCAAAGCTGTAATTGAAGAGTCATGCAGAAGTTAATTCTGAAACTTTCAGCTGTTCTTTCCTTCCTTTTTTCTCCAAGCCTTTTTCCTGACCACATCTTTTAAGATCACCATTATAAACAAAAGTATCCACAAGAAGTCCCTTTCTGTCCTTATTTTTGACCTTTTTTATCTGCAATCCTGCTGTTCAGCACACATTCTCAAATCATTCTACCAAAGGAAAGCTATCAAATACTTGACTCAGGGAACATAAATGATTCCTCACTCTTAAAATTGCATGCAACTACACAAGTATTGCACTGTAAAATTTTAGCCAATATTATTAAAGAATCCTCCATAGAAGAGCAAAATAGCTGTCATCCAGCAAAAGAAAAACACCACCTTGTAGCTAACACAGTTGTTGAACTGTGAGAGCTGTGCAATGGTATCTAAGGAAGCAGAAATGCCAAGGCACATTCAAAGGGATTCTAACATCAAAACAGGTAGAGAACATGAATAATAGATGCAAATAAACTAGAAAAACATCCTACCGAGTCAACTCACATGTCACAACACTATGTCCAAAAATGAATTGCTCTGTCTCCTATCACAAGACTGTCACTATTTACTTATACTACCAAGCCTTAACTCAAACTGAAACTTATGCCAACTACATCCTTTTTAAACAACTGCTGGTCAGGCTGACATTGTTCCATACTGGGAAGATAACAGCCACATTCAATAACATACAGGTTTCTTAAATTTAAATTTTGATAGAACTGGAGGAGTTTGTATCTGCCTACACTTCCCTCTTAGGGAGTTTACAGCAGCTTCAGCTACATTTATGGCTTTTCAATGGAACAGAGGAAGAGTTGTCAATGGAACAGGGGAAGACTGTGTGTCAGAAAGAAGTAGCAAGCTTTTCCCTGTCTGGGTACAATCCCTCTCCTCTCTAATGTCCTTCAATATCACAGTCAGTCCTAGGACAACAATCCTAGAGAGGCTTATATAGCTGAGACAGAAGGCAGAGAGAGGAAAGG
Source organism: Chaetura pelagica (assembly GCF_000747805.2). Classification (NCBI taxonomy): domain Eukaryota; kingdom Metazoa; phylum Chordata; class Aves; order Apodiformes; family Apodidae; genus Chaetura; species Chaetura pelagica. The sequence continues at coordinate 10,085,074 of NW_009970723.1, forward strand.
GAGAAAGACACAAGTAATATGAAATGGGTGGAGTAAAAGGTAAGCTACCATAGAAGTCACAAATCTCTGCAACTGACACATTGATGGAATAT
>NW_009970723.1:10085179-10106129 GCF_000747805.2 Chaetura pelagica
AAAAAAGTACAGGTTAGGTTTTTTCATTAGGTACTCTCTTAGCATGGTATAAAATTAATTGCGTAAGTGACATCTACTCCCTCCTTACATTTGCCTTAATGACAAAGAAGGAAATTAATATGCAATTTTTGATCATGTCAGTTTGTGACAACTAGGGTTCCTACTTAAACTTTCTCTTAGTAAGAACACTTTCTGATCTTTTTACATGTGCCTAGAGTATCAAGATACACCAAGAAAGCCGAGCTATCATGTCTTTTTCTAGCAACTAAGACAATAACATTTTTGTATCAAGTAAGAAGACACTTTTCATGTAGACTGAAGTATTTGCCATCATGTATTTCACTATACTACATAAGTAGCATATACATATACTATATACTAAAGTTCCATATAGTCATAGCATATCTGGCAGGAATTGCATAACAACGCTGACACAATCACATCACAAGTGCTAATGTGGTTAAGGAAGACACAACCTTACCCTTCTTCTGCCTCCCAAAAAGTCCTTGCCTCAATTAATGTTATCTGCTTCTAACATACAGTATAATCAAATATTCCATGGACAACAGAGGCACATAAAACCACACCAAGAACTGTTTTAACATTTAACATTGTACGCTTGAGTGCTCAAAAATTAAGGATACCAGAATGCAAGCTATCCATAAAAATGAAATTCAGTATCCCCCATCCATCCCACTTGATTGTGTATTTGGTGCACTGGAAGATAACGCAAATGCCAGCCAGTCTCAGCAACTATGATGGCTGAATCCTTGTCACCACCTCCCCTGTCCACAATAGAGATCAAATCGTCAGGGTACTGTAGGTAGATGGGTAAATTAAGTGGGACCCCACCCAAGCAGCTGGCTGCTTACTACAAGGACAAGTTGTGAGTATAGCACCACGTATGTGAACTGTAGTGAAAGAAGATGGAAGACTACTGCTGTTTGGATCCCACTTAGGGCTCTAGCAGCCAATTCCAGTCTTGGGAAGAAGGGCACCAAGTGAGACAGAAGTATCCTAAAGGGTGGGTCTGGCTTCTGAACTTCCTGTAGGATCACAGATATACTGATTTTCCTGAAGCTGGCCTTATTATTTCAATGGCTATTTCTAATTGTCCTTTAAATGAAGCCCTAGACGTGATATATTGTACATTTTCTGCTTTACAACATTATACAACACTGAGTTCATGGATGCATATGCAAGTCTGTAAGACATTTTTAATGGAATAAGGGCTTCAAAAACATTAACAAATCAATCTCCAGTGTCCTCCTGTGAAATCTTCATAGTAATTCAGCAATGGAAGATTATTTTTACAAATATAAAAACAGGGAACAGATACCAAAGCTAAAACTGCCACCTGAAATAAGATTAAGATATTGCAGGCTGTCGAAGTTAGAAGGCTGTTTTATGTCAGTATAGGATTGTATAGGTTCAAAACTTAGGGTGAGCACCGACAGTAGCAGCTACCTGCAGATCAACATCTGAATGTCTAAAGATAGGCACACAAGAAAACAAACACCAAACTACTCTATAGGGGCCTTGCTGATCACCACATAAATACCCTACAAAAGAGGCTACCACAGAGTCCCTCATTCTAGCATTTACCCATGAACGCTCAAAAAAAACAACAAACCCTAAAAACGTGGCTGTTCTCTAGAATGATTTAAATGTCAACAATCTTTTTTCTGTTGTTATGGGTTGAGAATGTTCCCTTGTACAAATTTTTATACAATTCTTTAATGCACACCAAACAAGGTAACTTAACTAGCATTAGCTAGAATTGTTTCTCTTTGAAATTTCTGTCCCCATAGCAGATTTGAATAATATTGACTGATGGGTAATAAATCAGCCAAAGAGGAAAACAAACCTAGAAGAATGCCATCCTTTAAGGAGACTACAGTCAGCTGGAGCGCTTTTCAAACTAGGGATTGTGGAATACAGCTAAGTGGAAGAAACTGAAAAAAATCCAAGCTCCTACAACAGCAGACATTGGGTAGTAGCGTAGAGGGCTATCCAGGGCTAAGGACCATTTATCCAGGGCTAAGGACCATTTTAGCCTTCCCATCCCTCTCTCTCCAGGAACCAAATCCACATGGCACTCTGCTTGACCACACTTTGGCCAGTACTTAGCCGGGGTTAAGAACAATAGATGTAAACACTCCCTTCTTTCCTTCTCTCATTTTCTTTTGCAGATGTTCAGGTCTGAGAGCTATAAAAATACATGTATAGCAGGAGGAGAACAATAGTGAGAAAATGGGGAAAGCTAGCATAGAAAGAAGGCAGATCTAAAGAAGTTTAACAGCAGCTGTTCTGGTAGTTTCAGTTCTCATCACCCTCAATTCCCCTACCGCAGCATGCAATCTTTTCATCCTACGCTACCTCAATTCATACACTTATCCCTTTTCCTCTTCTCTCCACTGTTGCCTTTACTTACCACCTTCTAATTTAATTCCTCTGAACTTGTGGTAGTCATCTCCCACTTTGTCTCAAGTCTCTCAACCTGGCAGAGAACCAAGAGCAAAGGAAGCATTCCTCCATCCCACTTAAGTGGTCTCATTACTGACTTGGTGCATGGCAGCAGGGACACAAGATGTAGGTATCTCACCAAGTGCAACAGTGGCTGAAGTAGTCTGGTTTTATATAAAATATTCAGGAAAATAGGTACCACACCAACCAGTCTTCAAAGAAAATGCTCAAAACCATTTTCTAAAAAAAAAATAAAAATGCAATTATTTGCACGCTTTCACAGAGGTAAAAATGGAGCAGGGCTTCTCTTGAAGAGAGGACCACCTCTGGTTGTCATTATAGCTTCCTCAGAGCAGCTGCAAGGGATTATACATTTCAACAATACAAAACCTTTCCTCTGCGTCTCAAAAACATATTAGGTGGGTTTTTTTGTTTGTTTTAAAATCCAAGTCAAGCCACAAAATGTGTTCCAGACCAACTACATTTTTAATTAAATACAATAAAAAAAACCTGAATGCTTGGTTTCATGATATGAAGTATCAAACAATTCACAATTAAACAATTTATAGAAGATACTGTCAGTTCCATGTATTGTGTACTCTGAAAACAGACAGAGAAGAACATATCTTATCTCACAGGTAGCCAGGGATCACATGAACAGTCAGCCTCCTACATCTGAGCTCCTAAGCATTAAGCCACAATCCTGCCTGACCAACCTAGTGGCTTTCTACAACGAAGTGACTACATCAGTCAACCAGGGAAAAGAAGTGGATGTCATCTATCTGGACTTCTGCAAGGCCTTTGACACAGTTCCCCACAACATCCTTCTCTGTAAATTGGAGAGATACAGGTTTGATGGGTGGACTGTTCAGTGGATAAGGAATTGGCTGGATGGTCACGTCCAAAGTGTAGTGGTCAATGGCTCTAAGTCCAGATGGAAAACACTGACAAGTACTGTCTCTCAGGGGTCAGTGCTGGGTCCAGTGTTGTTTAATATCTTCATTAATGATATTGACGGTGGCATTGAGAGCCCCCTAGGCAAGTTTGCTGATGACACCAAGCTGGGAGGTGCAGTCGATATGCCAGAGGGGCCTTCCAGAGGGACCTGGACAAGCTAGAGAAGTGGGCCCACGTGAACCTCATGAGGTTCCACAAGGCCAAGTGCAGGGTCCTGCACCTGGGCTGAGGTAACCCAAGATACGAATACAGGCTGGGGGAGGTTACACTTGAGAGCAGCCCTGTGGAAAAGGACCTGGGGGTACTAGTGGATCAAAAGCTGGACATGAGCCACCAATGTGCAGTTGCAGCCCAGAAGGCCAACTCCATCCTGGGCTGTATCAAAAGAAGTGTGGCCAGCAGATCAAGAGAGGTGATTCTGCCCCTCTACTCTGCCCTGGTGAGACCTCACCTAGAACACTGCATCCAGCTCTGGTGCCCCCAGCACAAGAAAGATGTGGACCTGTTGGAACATGCCCAGAGAAGGGCCACGAAAATTATCTGAGGGCTAAAGCACCCCTCTTATGGGGGACAGGCTGAGGGAGTTGGGGTTGCAGTGAGAGGACAAAGGGTAGTGGTTGTAAACTGAAGAGAGATTTAGGTTAGAGATCAAGCAGAAATTCCTCAGGTGGTGAGGACACTGGAACAGGCTGCCCAGGGATTTTGTGGGGGCTCCATCCCTGGAGGTGTTCAAGGGCAGGTTGGATGGGGCTCTGAGCAGCCTGTTCTAGTGGCAGGTATCCCTGCCCAAGCAGGGGAGTTGGAACTCGATCTTCAAGGTCCCTTGCAACTCCAAACATTCTGTGATTCAGTTGCCTGTAGTCTAATATATGTAGCACACCAGTCCAGTCTCTCATCACCGTGGCTATCCATTAAAACAGTTATAAATCCCATGACCATTTGGAGAATAAAGCAAGTTTTTTTTCTCCCTCATACATATCCCCACAGTCTCTCTCAAATATCCAGACTATGCCAGCACAAAGACTGCATTTCGCCCTTTTAAGTACTCCTCATTTTACAGTGCAATATCCTCCAAATGACTGACATTATTGCAGAAAGATCACTTAAATTTTTATTTGCTCAGCAAAATACACAGCCTGTAATGATAGCCTAGAAGTATGTAATGCCATTCAGGAGTATGCCTTTCTCATCCTTGAAGAAACCACATATCTAGAAGACAAATACTTGATTAAAAATAAGGACAAAACTAATCCAAAATAACAGTATTTTCAGTACTGAAATAATAAACCAGCACAATGTCAGTACTTTCAGATTAAATTTTCAATAGTTAAGCACTTCATCAAACTTAATCTACACATAGAAATGCTCACTATAAAAGGAATTTAAAAGATTGAAGGTCTCGTTTTTGCTCCTTCAAAGTGAAGGAGTCTTCCTTAACTGGGACACGCACATGACCAAACCGGCTATACTATCACTCAAACTAATTATGAAATGAAAGGTTGAAAAATATTTAAATACTACTGTAATCTCAAAACTAAAATTTGAACATGTTTTATAAAAAAAATACAAACTTCCAATAGTCCCTTACTTCATAAATTTTGTGAATTACAGCACAAGCTACACCATAATGAAAAAATACCCTGTTGGAAGTGCTTATCTTTTTCCAGGAATTTGCTTGAAAGGGATGGTACTCAGCTCTTATGTAAAACCTGCTCTTTTGATCTGCCTTTAATATATATTTTATAAAGACCGATCTATACATTACTCAAGCATCATAGACCTTACCAGAATTTCAAAATATCGGTAACCATGAGAAAAAAAACAAACACTGTCTTTTCAACAATAATCAACACTCCTGACCACCTTGAAAATTCACCAGAGCATAAGAACAGTTGCACTGGGTTTCACAAGTACGGGATCGTCCATGGTGTAGAGGAAGGGCGAAAAATTTCCCACTGGGCCCATGCCTTAAACATGAACTCCTGTCAGAAAGCTTTCAAATCCAAAAAGTAAGGTTATCTCCCTGCCAATATGTTCTAGCACTTTCTATATTACCATCCACAGAAATATCAAATCTCTCTCTCAATACCATGAATACCCAAGAGAATCTGTGGTAATGAGCCCAACAGCCTAATGAAACACAGCTCAAAAAAATTACTCTTTTCAAAGCAGTATTTAATTTGCTACTGATCTCACCGAATACCTTCTTGTTCTCATGTTATGATGAAGTTTTAACTTATCCTCATCTTTTTTATTTCTGAACAGAATTGCCACCTAAAGAGATGTGAAGCTTTGGAGCAGTGACTTTAGCTAGGGGAGCAATTGGATGACCAGATATTGAGAAAGGTAAGTACTATATAAACCTTTGCATCATTTACACCTACACACAGTCACTGGTAATACAGTAAATTACATATTTTCTGGATTTACAAACTGTGAAGGATACTTGTTTCTGCTTTTGTCAGTGCATAAGCAGAAAAACAGGAAATGAATCAGACTGAAATAATAAACCTTGAGAAGAAACACTGAAGTTTTTCATCTTACATAAGATTAATTCTTTTTTTAAGTGCCAGAAACTTTAACAAACAAATCAATCTAAAAATCACTATTTTAATAGATAGAGTAAATGTGGACTGTTCATAATAGGAAAACAAGTTTGGGTCTCTTCATTATGGCATATCACAGGTCCCTTTCACAGTCTTCCTGATGCATCACATTTTCAGCTGACTCTTGAGTAAATGGAATTTAAGTGATCCATATGTAAGTGCACTGACTGATGGCACACCAGCCAAGATAAGAAAAGATGGGAGGGCTGCCAAATAAACATCAGTGCCAAATTACAGCAAACCCTACATTTCCTTTCCAGCTTTGCCACAAAACAGGCTTTATTTTGATCAATTCTGGGCCTCCGTTTTAGAGATATGCTGTTGATACTGCACTTACATTCCACCAAAACTTCCTTCAGTGAACGTTAAGAAATAAGATACAATGAAAATAACAACAAAAATTAACCTCAAGTTGTGAAATCGCTTTCCCATGCAAGTGCACAATTCTGTCAACCTTAAGCATAATTTCTTCTGAACTGTCCTATTTCTCATTTAAGAGGTGTAAAAAATAACCATGTTAAAAAAAAGGCAACTATTCAAGAAAATGCCTTTCCACAAAAAATTAAAATGGCAGTCAAAAGCTGTTTTGTTTTGTTTTTTTTTACTCAGGATGTCACAGAACTTTTAAAAACTTTTTTAAACTAATTCCATAGACTGATTAACAGAATCAGGCTATAACCCCAGCTACACACCACACTAATCACTTTTCTTTCAACTTTGGACTAAAATATTTCCTGCCATAATCAAAACCAGTCTATGGAGGAAACCCAAACATAACTGCATCCTGAGCAGATACAATTTTTGTCTTAATAATTAATTTTATAGCAAACTGACAGCTCAATTTTTTTTTTTTTCCCTCATTTTTCAAGCATTATTGAAGTTATGATAAAATCCCCTTGGAGCATGGCAGGTGTCTTTCAGCTGAGACTGATACCTGTTTCAGTGATTTAATCCCAGGCTGCAAGGTTTTTACCCATCACCTGCAGGGGTCAGAAATTAACGTCTCCCCAAATCAATGCATAATTTCTGCCCTTTCCCAGTCTGGGCTGAGGGAAGGGACTTGGATTTGTCTTGGTTTTAAAGGGGAGAGAAGAAGTTTGACCTCTGGTCAATCATTATATTGGCTACAAACAAAACAAAACAAACAAACAAAAACGCACCAAAAAAAACACAACAAAAAAAACTAGGGCTACAACAAGAGTATTCTGATACTCTGTATTACTAAGATTTCTTAGATGCCTGATCAGGTATGTACAGTTAAACCAGGTACCACACTTTGGCTCGGAGGTGAATTCCCTTGATTTGCTTTCCTTTAGCATGGGCCTGAAGTAATTCCCTATTTCCACACTCCCCTGTGAATATGCATAACTTCTAAAAAAGTCCACACTTTTTATCAAAATCACCAAATTAAAGAAATATATATTATATTGTAATAGCAACCCAATTATTAAAAAAAAATATTTTCACTCTAAATCTTACTTTACTTCATAAAATGCCTCAGAAATACATTAATTAGCTATAAACTATTTTGCAACCATAACTGGCAAGACAGAAGGTTTTTAAACTGATGCCTTGGATGTCATATGCTCCAGTGATTCAAAGAGTTCTGTCTTTTTAAAGGAGTATTCACATACAATTTCTCAAATCTAGAACAAGCTTTTTAAGAGTGTTAAAACAAACATTAAACCCTGAAGTTAAAATCTTATGTCCATATAAGTATGTTTAAGTATTTCAGTTTTCTAACAAATGTTTTCTTAAAAAAAAAATCCTTCCCAAAATACCAAATACAGGATGAAAAGCAATGTTCTTTATTATGATGTAATCATACTAACCTATTCTAACCAATAAACAAGCTTGTGAAAAAAAGCTTCCTTCAAAAAAAAATAAAGTAACTTTATTCTAATGAAGCAAAGTACATTCTTATCTAGCTGTGACAGGGATTTTTTTTTCCCCAATAATTTAACAATTTTGATGTTATGACATTTAACAATATGCCCTAATTAAAACCAAAAGGAAGTCAGACCATTAACTAAGTTACAAAGAACATTTGGTATACAAAACACAGTCCTTATATTCATATGTAATTCACACCTGGTCTGGCTTGTCAATAAGAGTAAAATATTTATCTGATCATGGACCTGGAAAATGTTTCTCTGAGTCCATCAAAAAACTACTGTGAAGTAAAGCTGAGCTGATGGAAATCTTAGAACTGACGTTACTTCCATGAGATGGCTGAAAGCACTATATTATTTAGTGTAATATTAATGGAGCACACTTTTTATTAAAGTTTTCATAACCAACCAATGGAGAAAATAATCAAGGTTTTGGAAATACAGCAAGAGTACACACACTCAGCATCCTAAGAGGAAGCAGGAAAACTACCCTCAAAGGTCAGATTTGCAGAAGGAACTAACTGCCAGTGAAATCTAAACAAGACAGAATTTCAGGAGCATTCAATACTGTAGTTCTAATAAGAACATTGAAAATAAGTGGGTGTCCAACACTTTCAAACACTTGATCTGTGTACATATATAAGCTTATTTGAAGATCAAATATCCACAGGCATCCTAATTAAGCAGCCTTTGCCAGTAAAAACTATTATATTTTAATTATATTCCTTAAGTAACGTTCTGGTTAAGCAGAGTATGGGAACAGATGCTATCTGGTCTATTTTTGGGATAGTCTAGGTAAGGAGTCACTGAGGAAGAAAAGACACTGCCCTGCAGCATCACTGCCAGAAAAATTTAGCTCTTTTGCCTCTTCTCATCCATGGAGCTAATCTCCAAGGAGTACTTTTCTTTCTACACCACCATAATAAAGATCCATAACAGATGATAACAAATCAAGTAAATCTTTTCAATACTAATTCACAGAAACGTTTAGGTTGAAAAAAAAACCCTAACATCGAGTTAACATACATTACTAAGTCCACCACTAAACTATGTTTCTAATGTAACCTAATTTGAGGTGTCCTACACTAATAATTATTTTCCTATGGAAGACCTAAGACAAAAATCCCTACCGAGTCACACACATGGATAAGAAAATATAAGAAGGTATGCTTGTTTTGTATTCATTTCAGAAAGGAAAGCAAAACTATTTCACTTTTGAAGGAAGTTCTTTGAAGTCAGGAGCTTCCCTGTTTACTGGAAACCATTTATTTCCTCCTCCAGCTCCAAAGAAAATAGTTACACAAATACATTGGAGGAAGCAGGTGTATAATTTCATTGAAGAGCTATTTAAGTTTCTTAAAAAGGAACTTAGTCAGCACAGTAGATCTTTCAAACATTTCCTTAAGTTACATGCTAGAACATATACTTTAATATTTATCTTCCTATTTTACAAAAGAAAAGCAACCTATTAATCCAAAGTACTACCAAGCACTGCTCATAGCACAAAACCAAACAATAACAGTACCAAGAAAACACCGATGTCACTTCCAGACGTAAATATATCAAGAAAATTCTCAACATCACCACAATTAAATGCTAAAACACCTAGGGACATGACAGTTTTGTTTTTTAAAAAGAGAAAAACAAGAAGCTAAGCTAAATTGCAGAATTCTGTAAGATACTAAGCTATTAGTTTTCAATGTGCCCCCAGTTTTAGCTCAGATTTACTTCTTTTATAAATCAGTTATCACTTAAGCAACAGCAATACCTGGAGTTGTTTAAAACTAATTAAACTATATATAACTTTCAGAAATCTATTCCTGCAAGAAAAAAAACTACATTTACAAAATTCTATTAATGTGCAGTTAGGTGGCATGCAGATTTTTTATATTGTAATATAATTTCCTCCAGTAATGCACAAAGCAACTTGATATGGACAGAAACATGGCAGACAAGTTCTACAGTAATGTAGATAAATACAAAGTTATCTCCTTGCATTTTAAAGTGTTGAATACTAATGGGAATGCTATCCAACATCCAGAACAAGAAGCTCTGGTATAGAGGAACTCTATGGTCAGCAAGCTTCACTATGTATTTGAGAGTCCTACAGATGAAGGCCTTACTGAAGTAGGTTAAAAGGTATAAATTTGCACTACAAGCTGTCCATACTCTCTCTGTTGTGGGTTAACCTACCCTTCAGCAGAAATTCAGAACAGGGCCACTTTGCCCTCTTCAGAGCAAGGTCAGATATTCAGTTTAAACTGCCATAAAATAGATTTAAGCTAAATCTTCAGGTCAGAATGGAAAGAAGGGCATTCATTTCATTATATTAATGGCTCTAGGTTTGTAAATTCCAAAAGCATCTTCATAAATATTCATATTCATAAATAGGTGTTAACAGGTTTAACATTTTAAACCTCTGTAGCAATTTGCTAAATTAACAGTGTCCTTATGATAGCAGCTAAGCTTCCAAACTAGCATGCTACAGTATTCAGTGGGACTAACTCCCAAAAGGCAATCATCTACCAGACCTTATTCTACAGCAGCACATAAAAGACTAGAGAAGTGCTACAAAAGGCAGCAGTAGGCTTAAAGCAAGGATGGATATAACACCTCATGGTTAAATAGCAGATGTTATGGAGGAGGAGAATGTAAGCAGACAGATTAAGTCAAACTGGAAAAATACAAGCACATTATTGAAGATAGAAAGCTAAATAAGTTAAATGCATTGTGACTCACCTCACTCTTACAGTTTAGTAGGTCATTGATTTCAAAAGACAATGACTTATTGTTAAAAGAAAGCCCAGCAACTACTATTGCCTGAAGCTTCCCACTGTAACATCCTATTTTGAAATTTGTGTAGAAATCTTCTCAAGCAAACTAGGCTGAAAAGTTACATACTAGGATCTTCAGAGCTCGTATTTCAACCAAACTACTTAAGCCAATAACAAAAAAAAAAACAACAACAAACAACCCCCCAAAAACCCCACAACACTTTAATGGAGAAAATCAGCATAGAAAAGATTATAAATCCAAAACTTGCAGTGATTTCTCCAGAATGGTTTAGCACTAGCACTCTGAGGCTAGGATTTGAATTCCAACCTGTGTATCTAGGATGTCCAAGTTATCAGCCTTCCAGCAATGTGAATACAACCATGCCTGCAAAGTTATGGAAATGGCAGAAGAACATATGATTTTCAACAAGGAGCACGTATTTTATCTCCTAAGAACTCTTCTGAACTTGATACAACCTGAACCCGAATAGAATATTCCTTTCACTTCCAGGTGCACAATATACTGGGCCAAAGTACCCGAAAACAAAGCTAGGACACTGAGTTACCCCTTCTGCAATGTTACTACTAAGTGACAGCACGTAGAAGATAATCTAATCAAATGTGGAGGGGGCAGGATTAAACTCATGGAGAGAAGGGTGCTCCGGTGAAAAGAGATATGAAAACATGATTGATACAGTCCAACCTTCCTTGGACATGGTCCTGAGCAACCTAACCTAGAAGTAGCCTTCCTTTGAGCAGGGGCTTGACTTGTCCTCCAAAAGTTTTTCTGAACCAAAACCATGCTGTAATTTTAACACCAGTAGAAGTGATGGCTGCCAGAAGGGCATCTGAACTCTGCATCAAAACAGGAATAGGACGGCTGAACACACACTCCATCTGAGTGTGATACACAGAAAAAAATCGAAGATAACAAACAGGGATTGCAGAGTCAGAAGCCCAAAAGTTACGTTCAGGGAAGTAAGCTGAGAATTTTAGCACAAGTAATAGAGACAATATATTGCATAAAAACCCCAGTGAGGTAGGAGAACTGACTAGCTGATCACAAACACTAGAGGGAAATGAGCTAACAAGATAACAGAGACCCTACAAAGAATACTTAAACTGGGAATAGAGGGAAGGAGCATCTCCAAATGACAGAAGAGAAAGACAAAGACATCAGATTAGGTGTTGAAAGGGTATCAATTTAGTCTGCCTAATAAATCTTTCTATGGAAAACAGTGACTAAATGTGAATAGGATTTGGATAGAACACTGTTAACTATGCAGAAAGTAAAAGGCACAATGCTGGTGACAAAAAAAGCAGCAAAAGCAGCTTGCACTGTCAAAGCATGCCCTCCTTTAGAGCTCACCCTCCACAGTCCAAAGACACGCACAAAACTCTCTGCATAAGCACCTGGATCCTACTGTCTAGGGTAGCCTAGGGTAACCTATAAAGCATGTCAGAGTATTATTAGATACCACTAGCTCAAACAGCAGTGGTCTGCCTAGTGAGGAGCTTCCAAACTAGTTGATACAATTGCAATTATTATTTTTGACAGCTAGGAAACAGCACACAAACTACATTAGCAGTAACTTCACTGAGTACACAGAATTAAGTCCCAGAGTTAAGAAATGAGTGTTGAAATACATTATGATGGTTTAAGTGTATGGCTTTTATCCCCTTCTCCCACTGAGAATCTTTGTGAGGTTCAGACTTACCAGGTCAGTATTCGGTATTTTTGTTCTTTGTCATTGTGCCCCCTATCTAAAAAAAATTAATAAAATAAATAGTATGTATAATGTTACACAGAAAGTGGGAATTGATTTCCTCATAGGCTAGTGCAGAGCACTAATATATTAAATTAATATTGCTCAAATAGTCAATTACCATATTCATCCCACTTAAGTAGCATGGGTTTTACCCCTGTTACCATATACAATTTTAAAGCACATGATTAAGGATGCATTTATTTACCAAACTCAAGTGCCTGATCTGAAATACCCAAGAACTTAATTTCTTTCAGACTACGTTACAGAGCAAATTATATGATCAAAGATGCGTGAAGTATCAACTGTGTACACACTCACTAACACTCCCCTCCCCCAAGTCAAGACACTGGCAGGATTCAAGTGCCTTCATCAGGTAAGAAGAAAATATTTTTCAGTTTTCTGTTTTATTTACATTCAACCTCCAAACTTATTCAAAGGAAACAATTGCCCTAGAGATTAGGTTTATTGCCATCCAACCTAGACTGACTCCCCAGCAGACAGGGCAAATGTACCCTGAGGAATGCTTCTACAGGGAAGAAAAAGAAATTAGAAAAACCACATCTGTATAATTAAGGGCTATAACTTAATAAAGGTAGGCACAAATGATGACCAAACTATCTTAACATCTGGAAATTTGACCTGAAACCTTAAAATGACAATAAACTGCATGCAATGGCAGAAACCATTTCACTTTGTTGATATGTGCAGTCCTTCACATTAAAAAAACACAGCAATTAAGTCCTCTAATTGCTGCAGAAGCCATACCGTACCTGTTACTAGTATTTCTAGTGCATTTACCACTGTTTCAAAGAAGCAAAGCCCAACTACCAGCACCCCAAAGGCATCTTCCTTGTCTTTACAGCTTTCTTGCATTCTACACACTATTAAAACCTGAGCCATTCTTCACCTACAAAATGTAGACTGCCCATTAGAGAAATTTAGGTTACTGCAAGTTAGATGATACTTCCTCAAAGTCAGACTCTCAACTACTTTGATGACTTGACAGTCATGTTATAACCAAGGTAAATCTAATAGCAGCCTTTTTGGAAGAAAATCAAATCACCAAAACAATTTATCTTCCAAAATATTCCAAAACCACCCATGTTCAGTTACTAGTCTACAGCAATACTTCACAAACAAAGCACACATTTCACAGAGCTGAACTTGAAAGTTGTGTAATTCTAACTTCAGAAGGGCTGTATTTTACCGAAAGCTTCAGCACCTAGATTACTTTTTTACAGATAAAAGCAGCAATCTATTAAGGCTGTCCCATAAAATGTATTTTTGTTCACTGTACTGCCAACTGGAAGCTCCCTCTTTTCAGAGTTCTAATTTATTCTTTCACTGTACAACTTTTAGCACAATAAAGCTATTCTTCTGCCTACTCTTAGAGGTGTGTTTTCATGCATTACAGGAGGAACTCCAAAATACATACTCTTTATTGTTTTTACTTTATCCATCAGAGATGAACAAAAATTTACAAAAGGTTCCAGAGAATCTGTCCCACAAATGCAGCATACTGTGGCTTTATCTTAATTGTGCATATGCCATTTTCAGTATAATGGCTTTAAAAGGCATACAGTGCAAAGATCCCCGCAGTTTGCTGGAGATAATTTAGGTTGAAACTGTGACTTAAAAATTACCTGCTAGCCTTAAAACAGAATGGTAATATTATAGGACCTAAGAAAATGGATATGATTACGTAGGCCTAAAAAAGATACAACAGTACCTCACACCTCAGAAGCAAAAAAGAAAAAAAGCAACAGTGAAAACAAACCCACGTCACTGTCTTCAGATTTTACTCAAGCAACACCTGGTCTAGATCTAGCCACGATATTATGCTGCTTAGGGCAGGGTGTAGGAGGCAGGAAAAAAACATTTTCACTACTTACTGTTTTAGAGAAAAATCTGAAACGTTGCTGGGCAGGACTAAACAGGATGCATCTATTTCTTAAACCCATTCTTCAGTAAAAACAACAGCTCCTTGCAAAGCCTCAATTCAACAGCAAAAGGTAAATTTATCCAGCATGCATATACCTTACCTACCAACTAAATTAACACTGAAAACAAGGGAGCTTGTTCTTCCTTTTCCGGACAGGCAGGCAGCATGTAATCCTAATCTGAATTCTTGAAAGACAGGATGTTTCTCTTTGTTTATCCTTGTCTTTTCATTAGTTAGTTAATCCATTACCTAATTCATCTTGGAATCATCTTTAATTGTTAATAATGGAAAGACTCAAGACTCCTGTGCTGAGCTTACAGGGCTCTCTTCTATTCTTACCCTGGCTGAATTTCTGCCTGGTGTCAGGTCACAGAAGGCAAAGGCTACTTTCTGCAGCTACACACCACCTTAGAGTCTGAACAGAAGGCAACTGCCACAAACTGGTGGAAGGGGAAGGCAAAAACTAACAGTAACGGGGGAAGAAAGAAAGGCGGGGAAAGTAACTAATCAGGCAGGAGCTTAAAGAGGAAAATATTTTTAGTCACTAGATAGAAAAATCCCTTAGTTCGAATGAAAATGGCTTACAACCAAACTTTTGAAATTAAGAGAAATGGTGAGCACAACATCTTTGCAGGTTTCTTCTCTATGTTGTCCCACAGACAGACCTGCATTGACTGCAGAATCTTGTATTTCAAGAAAGCAAGAGCCTGGCTTCACAGACTATAAGCACTAAAGATCCCTTTACTTAAAAAGGACCTGTAAGCATGACCTCCATCTCTGACTGAGTAAAATGGCTCCTGGTCTCTCAAGATTTGTTTATAGCAGTATCACATAAAGGAAAGCTTGATACCTTTTTTGAAATGCAAAATCAAACAAAAAGTAAGTATCACATATAGCTTTACAGGCAAAATGAAACTGAGAAGGCAACTGCTCTTCTCAGAAACCTGATGTAAGGTCTTCAACTCATAAAAAAATGCATGCTACGTTAGAGAAGCATGAAGTCAGAACACCTCCATCCGGACACACAGTGGCTAAGTCTCTGATAAAAAATATTTTTCCTGTACACATTCTAAAAATAAAGTCTTTAACCTTGAATATATTTCATCTTACAGCCACATTTCTTTCACTCATCTCCATATTAGATTGCTTATTATGAAAATACAGAAGGCTGTCCCAAAGTAAGATACCTTCTAAAGGCTGACCAGAAGGAAAAGTTTCTCAGTAGGCTTCACCTTTGCCAGTTGGATGGTCTCATTATAGTCACTACTTTTTCCTATTCAAATGTTCTTCCCCTGTTAGGTGTTGGAGGGACAACTGGATGCTTCCTACATAAAGCATTTTGACATAAGGAAAAGTCAAACGGTAAGTGGCAACAATCACCCTTTGTCAGTGCCTTCACTTACATACAGTCTCTGCACATGTTCAGTTAATCTTTACTAAAACATTTACTGTCAAGGCACAATTAGAACTTGATAAAAGGAAGAGCTGCAGCACTGTGCATAAGGCCCCAAATTATCAGGTCATAATAAGCCCAAAGCACTCATCAACTATCTAATTCAGACAGAATAAAAGCCTTGTGTTTTCTAAAAAAAGACACAAATGTTTCTTCCTGAAATTTGAGTTATGAATGACAATACTGCAGAAGACCTGCCAAAGCATCCTTCCCCTTGTCCAGTCCTACTGAAATGCGTAATACTGTGCACTGTGTACTTCTAGTTAAGGAAATGAACGAATGATGCGTAGCAGCACCAATAGTCTTTTCCTCTGGAATGCAACCACTATGGTGCTAAGAAAGACCCTTATTTGTCTAAGAGCAGACAGTTTACAAGGCTATTATTTTATATAAAAATTTAAAATAAAGACAAGGTGCAGTAACATTAGTGCTGTGATGTCATCATATCCAAAAGGCTAGCCAGGTAGCACTGTAAAATCCTCATGTCTCATCTAAAACCTTTCAGTCACACCTGAACCTCCACTGCTCAGTAGATCTCCTGAGGTGCAGGACCACTTCACACTCCCTACAAACCATTTCTTGGAAACATACATGACATATATTTGTCTCACCAGAAGTCTTACACAGTCCACTGAACACTATAGCCAGAATTGTCCTACAGACTAAGTATTTTCAGATAAAAACAGAACTTCATTAACTTGCTGTGGCCAACAGAGCTTGGTTTTGTGTGAAAAATCTGATAATTAACTGAGAAACTGATACTTTTATTTATTGAGAATATGCAACACCAGTGAAACATGATGAGAACAAAGCAACAGGATTTGTACTGCAGACAGTTTGTCCAGAGTTAACCCTCTTGCTGAAGCAGTTCTTCATTCACCAAATGGGCTGAGTGAACATGACTGCCAGAGGCTCCAATTTAGAGTAGGAGCTCTAATCTGCCTTATGCGAGTGACTAAAGGACCTATGGAAAAATGTTTAACAGTAATTTGTCTCAACTATAAATGGAAACAGAACAGAACTGACATAGTCCCACAATGACAGTTTGTGCTGAACAATAACAGGATACTTGCATTAACAGAGTTGTGTTCTACTTAGGAAGCAAAAACAAGTGACTATACCAAATTGAACTGGTACAAACATTTACTTCTGAAAGATGCCTTTCAAACATCTTGCTGAAGACATCATATGGAGATATGCTGACCTCTAAAGAGAGGAAGCTTCAATGCCTAAGGAAACACCTGTGTCTATGTAACTTTTATTTAAGCTCCACTCATTAGGTTTCTTTGCTAAGTCGCTTTAGGTTAAAGCAACTCTTATATCAACTTTCCAGACTGGGTCAATATATCCAGATGTGAAGTGAACCTATTGGAAACTCATCCTTCAGGTAAAAAAATAAATTTACAACTATTGTCATCTTGTAAATAGTAATTACAGTCACAGTGTTCTGGCTACCTGTCCAACAAGATACTAATTGCCACCCAGCAGGTGACTGACTTCAATCCACAGTTTGAGAGTGAAAAATCCCACAGTAATCTTTTCATTTAAAAAAAAAGCAACCTAAAATTGAAGCATTCTTACTTCAGAATAACCTCAGGATAGGGTTAATTCTTCTAAAAAGTATTCCAAGAGTTCCATGGAAGTGAAGCAAAACAGACAGTTGAGGCCCTCCCCACCTGCCTTAATGAGGGAAAACCTAAGGGCAGTATCACAAATGGGATCTCACAACTCAGCTATGCAGCTTTTCTTCCTCCTCTTAATTCTACTGTCTTTGAAGAATTCAAGGACCATTCTAAAGGCAGCATATAACACATACTCACAACAGGGAGAAAATATCTAGTAGAGGCCTGTAATACTCTAGTCCCACATAACACTTACAGTTCTCCTTAGGTATCCTTTGCTTTGATTAGGATCCTTGAGTCAGTAGGTGCACTAAGTGGAAAAAAAACCAAAAAAGCAAGCAGCCCATGCCAGAGAAGGACCAGCAATCAAACCAAGCTAAAACACAGTTCCATAGTGCCTGAGAATTGCCAGAAAGGAAACAACCAGAGATCACTGAAGAAAGACTAGGCTGCTTTATGACTCAAATGAGCAAAGTCTCTTCTCAGCAACTAAAATATCAACTAAACTCTCAACTAAAATCTCAAATAATCAGGTGAACATGAGTTTACAGAAGTTTGGAAGAAATTTGCCAATCTATAAATACAGCAATAGACCAAATATACAACTTACCACAAAGCATTAAGACAAAATAAATTTAAAACTGCCTGAAGAAATCTTCTGAAGTAAAGAAAACCTTCAAGTAAATACTTAAGAGGGAAGACCGAAATTCTTTTTACTTAGAACTCACAGTTGTTTCTTTGGACCCTCAGTTAAAGCAAAACACTTAAATGTAATCTATACACAACATAATAACATTTCAATTTCTCCTTAAAGATTATTTCAAGGGGTATATAAAAGACAAACTACTAGAAATTGACTAAGGTTAGACTAAACCAGGAATAAAACTTCTACTTCAGAGAATGAGAAACAAATAAAAACCCAACACTGCCAACACTTCAGTTCAACTCTTTGTCTTCTTGGTGGAAGTCTATCTCCAGCTGCAATTCAGGTGCTTTTAGGAACATAAGATCCAACATCATTCTCAGTACCTTGAAGGTCTGTTACATTCAGTTTTCATTCAGCTACACACCTTCCATCAGTTAATATAGAAGGGGCAATAGAAACTTAGAGCTAAGACAAACGCAAAAAGAGGAAGATCTGAAATCAACTTATTTATGAATAAGCCAGTAATTTTATTAGCCCTTCAAAGAGCCTTCACTGACCCTAAGAAAGAATCGGACTGATTCACCACTCTGCTACAAACAAGAAATCACAGTAAGAGTAGAAACTAAAACATGTATCCATCAAGTCATTCTAGTCAGGTATTAAAATTTATTCTACTACCCTGGTATGTAGTGTTTATATGCAACTGAGAAAACAAATCACAAAGCTAATTATGGATGTCTGACCATGGGCCAGAATAAACCGACCCTATAAAGGAGACCACAAGCCTGGCTTAAGGCCATAGGAGGATAGTGGAGCAGAACAGTATAGTTGTACTTCAAAGGCCTATCTTAGCATTTCCAGACTAGAATTCAGAACTCCTGTGAAATGATTTAGTTTCCTTGGAAAGGAGGAGGATGTGGGGAGGGAATGTTTGTGAGGAATACTTTAATAAGACCAAGTAAGGAGCAAAAAAGCCCAAGCAAACAGAGAAAAACCAAACTGGACTGGTTAAGAAGAATCACCTGCCCAGTGAAAAAAAGTCAGTCTGAAGCTTCATGGGAAGTAGTAGCTAAATGCTGTTAATTAATACCAGGAAAAAAAAGTATACACACTTTCCATCACAAAAGACTCTACCCAACTGCCAAAAGAATCCAAGGCTAGTGTTCTCTCACAGGTTGATAATAAACCGAGTTTTCCTAATGCATACATTCATGCTAACTGGGAATCCCATAGCTAAGGGAGTTTTAATGATTCATTTACTAATGGAGAAACGACAATTTGTACACACTACAAAGGTAAACAAATACATCTGTCAAGTATCTTCCCTCCTCCTGAGCCTCAGCTAGCCTAATTAATCAAAATCTCATGATCACTCTATGTGAGAAATGTGTCACTTGTCTGGTACATTTAAGGGGAAGAGGAGAGAAAAACACACACACATTTCAACTCTGTCTATTAGAAATAAATATTTGATGTCCTCAAAAATAAACAGACAACATAAACATAACAGCCAGAAATCAGCATTTTGTAAATACTGAATTTTCTAAAGCACAGTTGAAACACTGACATACTTGAAGAAATACACATACAGAAGAATCACACATATGTAAGTGTTTTACCAAACTCGTTTTTAAGAGTAGCATTATTGCCATTATGCAAAAGTGAAACTTTCATTTTCTGGAGCAAACAGTCCTAGTTTACATACAATTAAAAAAAAAACAACAAACAACAAACACTTTTCTCAGATTTCTGAAAGTTTTAAGTACAAGAATTTAAATGTTTACAGTTAAGTAATAGTAAGATTTTGGAAACTGTTAAGTAATGTTACCCAGACGTAATTTCCGAGCATGCAATTGAATTATGTTACCTGGGCAATTCTCAGTTTGACCTGTATATTAAACCAAAATCCTTCTCTGCCAATGACTTCAGTGAAAAACATTTAATCAGATACAGAAATACTGTTCTGTGGCTGCTACAAAAAAAAAACAACTTAAAAAAAAAAAACACTGAAGAAAAAGTGTAAATTTAAAAAGTGAATTTATTACTTTTGTCTACAGAATTAAATCCTGTAAAATGCATTTCCTAAACTGCCCTTTGCTTTTTAAAAGTAAGGCTGTCCTTGATGACAATTGAGATAAAAGCACTAATCACTACCAATGCCAACTACAGTACCTTAAAAGAAACAAGATTTGCTTAGCTCCTCACAGGGAAACAAAAGCAATAAGCAACCACAAGGGCACACAGAATTCATACTTTGCTTTCTCTGCCCAACATAACTGCATTCTACCACTGTCCCTTTGGCACATCCCCATAACTCTGCTCCACTGCTGTCTCTTTGGCAAAGCCCCATTTCTTCCTGTCAGAGAACACCAGAGCAGGAGAAAGGCTGAAAGACACCTCCTTTCTTCCTTGCCAACCATCACCTCTTCAGCTCGCTTACAGGCACGCTAGCTTTCCGAGTGTTTGTCACCCGTTTTCCCCTGACCTTCCCAGATGTGCCCGCAATAGTTGCTGTGTGTACAGTGCAGTGCCAAGCGGAAAACTCCCAGCTCTGCAGAAAGGACCTGTGCAACCAAAACACTGGGCAAGACGCTGGATATCATCCCTGCTTCTCCCCCCAGCTGCCTCCACAGCCGAGATGTACGATCCCTGGTCACTGGAACCCCCCCAGCTCCCCCGAGCCACCGGATCCGGCGTGGGCACAGAAAGGTAAACGAGAAACTCTCTGGGGCCAGGGGGGGGTGCGGACCTTGCTCCCCGGACGGTGCTGAAGGCCCGGGAGTTGCGTGCTCCGCTCTCCCCGCGCCCCGCGAGTTCAGCCGC
>NW_009970723.1:10107535-10162056 GCF_000747805.2 Chaetura pelagica
TGGCCCCGCTGCCGGGCCAGCTCCCAGGCCCTCCGCCCTCTGGCATAGTGCAGGAATTGTTGGCCTGCGTTCATCTCACATCGGGTTTGGAGCCTGTGGGATTCCCCCCCACCGCCCTCTTTTCTAGTTAATCATTCAAACTGATTGGTGTCATCTCTGAATTCCAAGAAGCTGGAGTTCATCCTGTGCTTACAGATGACTCCTGGTGCTTCCGTGTGAAACCCCAAAGCTTACTCTGGAAAAAAAAAAAATATATATATATAGTTTACCCAACCTGCATTTAACTTGTGCAAATAGAGTAAAGAGGATGAAGTGTACCGTGCTCTCCCTGCGGGAATCGCAATGCACAGCCTGGTAAAAGCTTGCACGTACCTTTATTTATGGGCACAATTCCATTTAAGTCAATCAGACTATTTCAAGTGCATCAAATTAACAGTGAATACAAATTATTCCATGGTGAGATACTTAATCTGAAATAATAGAACAGGCAGTTACAACAAACGGGAAGGGGAAGTGGAAAAGGAGGGTAACAGCAATGAGATTATACTGGAATTCTGATTTGTTGTGTACAAACGACGGGAGTTTCTTCTTGGCTTGTAAAAGCCAGTAGCTAAGTGACTTGCTCAGGCTCCAGTATTGGGAACATGTACATATCACTTCAGGTATGTAAGTACTGCCATTGTATTCAGTTGGATAAGATACGCAGAAAAATGTTGCGTATAACTGCTTGCAGAGTAAAATGTTGGCCACTGTTTTGTGTGTGGCATTTGGTACAGAGAAATGGAGTTAGAGAACTGAAGTTCATAAAATGAGGGCAGAAATTGGCAAGAGTGAAGATGAATGAGAGAAAGAAAATGGAGAGCAGAACAGATGGATTAGGGCATCGAATAGGATGATAGGATAGGTGAACAAATTTTGACTGGAACCGGAACAGCAAACCATTTTACCAACCCTAATGTGCATCCACCAATAAAACATAAAGCAGCAACAAGAGATGTTGTGATGCATTACTTCCTAAATGTCCAAAGAAATTCAGCAAACCAGTAACAATATTGTGAAGTCTCTTGGCTAATGCTGGAGATCAGGAGGGGAAAACAGCCCAGGTCTTTTAAAATTCTGCAGTAGGACACTGAGCTGACACTGTGGTGATCAGATAGTTTCTCCTTGAAGCTGCTGAGGGATAAGGCAAAACCTCCATCCAGCCACCCTCCTGAGAGCTCTGCAGCAGAGAGCCTGCAGCCAGGTAGGTGCTTTTAGTCAGAAGCATTCAAGAGAGTCAAAAAGTAAATCTTCTTTCCACAAGCTGGAAACAAAAATTGACAGTGGATTGTTTTGATATGCAGGAAAGATATGTTTGCTTACTTGCCTGCTTGTTGTTATCGAACAGGATGACAAAGAGGTATCAAGGAAATGTAAAGGCTACCCAGACCCTTTAACAAAGCAGAAATATCCCATGCACACTACATTCTGTGAAGCATACAAGCTTTATTAAAACAAACAAGCCTGTCCTTCCAAAACATTTTCTGGAAAACATCTAGGATTTAAGCATTCTAGATACTTAATTCAGCTGCTGGCAGAAAAGTACAAACTATTCTATCAGAACACAAAAATTCTGCCCTCCAAGCAAAACATCTGGTATGTTCTAAGGAGATGTAAGCACACACAACAGGCTGTCAAATGTGGAAGGGCAAAAGTCATATCAGCAGGAAGAGAGGTGAGCAGGCAGGACTGGGAAAGAAAAGTGGTTTTCTCTCAATGGCACAGAACGGAGTAAGGTTATGATATGGACAACCTTATCTTGAGTATATTCTCATAATGTATGCTTGTATGGACTGCTGGCCTCAGTATAGCTTCTGTATTTACACATGAAACTGTCTTATATGAAAGGGTAGGGTAAAATCCAGTGCCTTGGGCCAGAGTTTCATGTGTGTATAGTCTTTTCTTTAAACTTACGTTGGAAGAGTATCAGATACAATGATGATAAGTTTCCATCTCTCTGATTCCACATCTGAGTCTCCCTTAGAAATCTATATCTGAATATTCAACCATCATCTTCAACATAAAATTGGCAAAGCCAAGCTCTTTTTTTCTATAGATAATTTTGTATTTCCTGCAGCCACTGCCATCATCTGGTCTGCAGCCCATTATTTTTAGGGGAAAAACAGACAATCCCCAGACTTTCTCCTTTTCTCACACACAAACGTGTCTCTGACCACTCTTTCATTTTGTTCTGAAGAACACCCTTTGGGGATTCATCACTCTCCTACATTTTCCAGCTCAACTGTCTTGCCAATCAGTTTTGGTTTTGTTTTTTTTTTTTTGAGGGAGTTTATTTTTAGCACCTCTGATTTTACTGATCTGTCTTACAGTGTTTCCCCACAGATGGCTGCATTTTCACAAAAAGCATAGCAGAAGATTGAGGGAGTTTATTTTTAGCACCTCTGATTTTACTGATCTGTCTTACAGTGTTTCCCCACAGATGGCTGCATTTTCACAAAAAGCATAGCAGAAGATTGATCTGGCAACAGGAACAAGTGGCATAGGGAAGAAAGAGAGCTGTCATGATCAGTTTTGACACCAGAGAAAATGTAATACGAAAATGCATTCTGACTTGCAACTAAAGAAGAAAAGATAAAAGCCTTTGATGACCTAAAATATCTGCAATATATCAATTAATAGCAAAACATGACTTTAGATCAGGCATGCAAAAATAGGCAATGTTAATAAACATCAGTATATAACTGCTAAATATCTTATTGTATATAAGTAGAGCTAAGGTACAAATTGCATGGGACAGGAATAGGTGTTGAATTCTGTCAGGCTTCTGTTTACCCTTTGTGAAAGGGTATTTGCTACTCTCTTACTGTTATCAATTGTATTGAGTGCAGTAGATTAAAAAAATACATACTCTGGAAAAAAAAAATCAAGATTAGGTTTTTCTTTTTATCCTGAAGAGAAAATGGAAGGATATTTAAATATAGGGGTAACTTGGAGACAAGCCTAGGATAACGGATTAGTGTCAAATAGAGCTATCTGATGTAGATGGACCCTCATTGATCCAAATTACAAAGTGGCAAGATACCAGTGAATAATGTGCAGGCTGAGAACTTTCCAAATTATCAGCATGTAATAAAACATTAAAGATCAAGACTTCCATAGCCACTTCAAGTAACTCAGATATCTTATGGTTACATCATCTGATCTAATCAGTTTCTGTAGTAGTCAACAAAGAAAAAGCAAGAGAATAAAATTTAAGATATCTAGAGCTACAAGCACCAGAAATGCAAGAAAGAAAATCTGTTCAAATCAATTAAGTAGGTTTATTTCCAGCCACAAAGAGAGAGAGAATAGAGAGATCTGGGTGCGTGAATCCAGAAAGTTGCTCCTAAACATGTATCAGAAGTAACTCAACTTGTAGGGCTCCAAAAGTCTGCAAAATATTTATTAGCTTAAAATTTCTTGAACAACTGCAACTCCATTCATAGAGTTAATATTTATGCTCTGGAGACTGTTCTGGAAATCATGCACCTAAAGGTAAGGAGCTGCACGATGCATGTGTGATACCTATGTATTTTCTAGGAGCTAGCCCTTTTTAAAGGTCAGTTGCTATCACTCTCTGTATTCTTAGGTAGCTTCAAGTTGTTAGAAAAAGAAATTAATGATCAAGTATGAGTTAGTTACACTGTGAAAGCAGTAGTCTGTCATTTCTGTTGCACAACGCTGTTTCCATTCTAGTCCCCTGGGCTTTCCTGCTCTGTTGCTCAGAACAGCCTGAAACTTCTGTTTTTCTGGGTTGAGAAGTTGTGTGCGTAGTCTCTGCCCAAAGGTGAAAGTGTTTCTGGAGAGCTTGAGCAAGTTGTTTTTGCTGGTTTCAGTGTGAGAACAGTGGGGTAGGGGGAAAAACTGCATAAAGGTAAAAATGCTTGAGGATTTTCTAAATAACTTTTCCATCAACATCACTAGATGTGGAAAGAATGCAAGTCATAGTGGAAATAACCATGCTCAGGAAAGGTCTACACTTTTTCTAAAGTTGGTCTCAAATCAGTCAGAGGGTCCTTCAAGCAGCATGCATGGTCCATCTTTGGCAGAGCCAGAGAACACTTAGACTTGTCCTTCCCTGAGGAGCTAATGCCTGCTCGGATTTAGCCATCTTTGAGTCACAAACAGTGCCTACATATTTCCAGGGTAACACACTGACTGCACCCCAAAGTCCTAGTCCACTAGTTGGCCCATGACTGCATAATCCTTCCTGGTGTGTCTCATCTGCATTATATCTACAGGTTCCCTCATGAATAAACTTGAATGAGGGAGGCTGGTTGTGTTGGTCCAGGAGGTGGTTTGGTGTCTATGGGGCTCCCACTGCAGTGCACACCATGGCCACAGTCTGCTGCTGACAGGACAGCACCTCCAAAAGTGTCTCTGCAGGCCTTAAGGCCTTCTCTCTCTGCATGTCCTCATGCCACAGTTGAGTATCATCAGTCACTCACAGGCACTTAGAAAAATACGCCATCTGTGTGACAATGAGGGACCAAACTCTGCCACTGCCTCCATGGGGTATGCAGAAGCACAGTGTTTCTCTGCTGGAGCACCTTGAAATGTCTGGTGAGATGCCTCAAGGCAATTGCAAGGAGGCTGGAGAACCTGAAAGCACCATGTCTTTGCACCCAGGGTGACCAGTGCCAGCCTGGACAGCATGAGGAGGAGCTACAAGACTGGCATGACACCGTAGAATCCATTGTCACATACTGTCACTTGAACTTGTGCTGCCAGACGTTGCAAGCCTGGCATGAGCACATGCTGAACAAAAGCAGTGAGGGAGGTGTCCTCCTCAGCTGTACCTCTCCTGTGCGACCTCTGACTCTCCTGTGGCCACAAAACCATCTTGTCAGCAAGCAGCACAGGCCAGGGGCTCCCTGCGGTGGCACGGCCAGGGCCTGGCAGCCAGAGCCTGCTCCCTCACCCCAGCCCTGAGCCAGGGATCCCCTGGGCATCAGGCACCTCCCTGGAGACATGATGAGACTAGGACAGGATGTGAGCCTGGCGTGGTGGGGCCCGTGGCTGGGCAGGACGGGGCTGTGGGAACTGGAGACCAGTGGCACCTGCTGTGGCACCTCTGAGGCAGGGGCTGAAATAAAGTCCCCAGGCCAGGCCAGCCAGGGCTGTGGGTGCCCTCAGGGCTCCAAGACATCCTTATGCAGAGACTCCATATGGCTTTGACCATCCCTGACTTCAAGAAGAGCTCAAACAAGCAGAGAGCTGGTGGGAGCACTGGTGTGGGCACTCATGTAGTTGGTATTGAGCCAAGACCCTGCATCCACTCACAGGGTTGCAGTGCTGACCCTGAGGGTACAAGTATTTTCAGGAAACATGCTTCGTTGGGGATCTGAAGGAAATCACAGCAGAGAAGTGGTAACAGAGCTATCTCCAGCAGTATTACCATCAGCTACAGATCCAGCTCTGATGGGAATCTTTTCTCCTACATGTGCAAAGAAGGAAGATGAACTGGCAAATGATACATGAAGTGTTTGGGCTGAGACTTCAAGGGCAGCCCCCTGTGAGCTCCAGGCTTGGAGAGAAAGGAAGAGGCACATCCCACAAGCTTCTTCCTTCTAGGTCCATAGCAGTCAGCCTGCACACTGAGAGGGCTTGTGAGCAGCAAAAAGGCCACAGGAGCATTGTGGGAATCCTGCCTTTTAGTTTGCTTAAAGACCAACTAACTTCCAGGGTGAAAGGGCATTTAAAATAACTTTTTTTCAACCTATTACTATTTGTTTGGGAATTTGAAGTACTTCTGTCTAGTTTCTAGCTTCTCTCTGCATTCTTGAAGCCTTTGACAGCTCAGTTTCTTGTTTGTACAGTCGCCCTTTCCAGTGATAGAACACATGGGTTCTGAACCCATGAAAGGTAAGAAGTTAATCCCACTGGGTTCACTGTGAAACTCAGGGTTGTTGTTTTTTCTATCCATGAGCCATTTAACCACATAGTTGGCAGAACATTCTTGGGAATATCTCAGTTTGGCTATGGACCATGGCATGTGGGAGAGGATCAGGTGTCCATGGCTGAGAATGGGCAGTGGATCTTTATCCATAAGTTTATCCACAACTTCCATGCTAACAACCTTCTGTATTAGCTATGAAATAATCCCCTGAACCACATCTTGCAGAGTCTTGTTCAGTCCAGTCTCATCATCATGCTCAAAGCTGTAAGACTAGAAAACATATTACACGTTTGTACACAAGGGACTTAAAGTGCACTTGTATTGATGGCAAAATGAGGAAAATGCTGTGATGTGTTTTCTTCTCCCTGCTGTCCAACAAGGTCCTCAGGAGCTGGCCCTCCAACTGGCTTCACCGCTGCCATTCTACAGATGGGGTGATGCAGTCCTTGGGTGGTATGCCCACTTTGCCTGTGCTTCTCAAAAAGAAAACTGAATTGATTTAAAATATATTTAACATATGTTTTAGGCCACAGTTTTTAATTTCAAGAACCAGGTGTCTTGAGTTAGCCTCTTTCCTTCATGCTAGCATTTGCCTACTGTCCCAAAGTAATCAAAGCAGGAATCAGTGGATTTGGTTCCTCTGAGGACTGTGTCTGCCTTAAGTTCTGCAGAAGGTACTGTGTATGTTGGTGTTGCTTCCTTTTAATTTTTTTTCACTGGCTTGTGTGACAGGGTTTCTTTCCCCTTGAGTCCTTTCTGTTTTTGCACTAGATCAGCTAAACACATGACACCTAAGACTTCAGTCATTCTGCCTCTTCTCTACCTCTTGCACTCAATTCTGGCCAAGATATATGGACAGAGATTTCCTCTCACCCCAGGGTAATGAGTTACAAAATTTGGATGATTAGAAGGAAGGGTTAGGGTTTCACCTGCCTTTTAGGAGATTATTTTCTCCTTCAGATACCATTCCTAATCCTACAGTCACTGCAGAGGCAGTCTAACACAAGACCTGCAGAAATTAGTCCTCTCTGGAGACTGCAGTGCTACTCACCACTTTCTGGAAGGTGTTTCTGCACCACATTTATCCTTAAAAGGTTAGAACTGACACTAGACACTGAAACTTGTTCAGTGTTTTTTTTGTTTCAAGTTTTAGTCAAGTCTAACCACTAAGACAGTCCAAGTCTCTAATGAAGCAACAAAAAGGCAGACATACTGCTCAGTAAGCAGGCTCCCTGACGTTGTTGTAGGGCTTACCTATAATGCAGGGTATACAGATGCATCTAGGCCAGCACAAAATGGGTTCAGGTGGCTGCCCAACCACAGAGCACAGAGCCTGGTGAAGAACAAGAAACAGCTCACCAGCCTTCCAGGCTGAGGAATGTTCTGTGCTCTTGCAGCAATAGTGCTGACAGTAACTGAGTCAGTTGTGATCTTGAGATCCTGTTCTTGCCATTGGTGCTAGATTGTTCTGTCCTTCACTTCAGTAGGGAATGCTGAGTTAGAACAAAGCAAACATGAAATTTGGTATAAGATTTTTCCCAGGAACAGTAACTGCCAACACATGTCCCTGCTCCAGTGGAGGTATTTCTGCAGTTCCAGGAGTGTGTGCTGTAAGTTTCAAGTCACCCCAGTTCACCACCTATTTAGCTGTCAGATCTGTGCATCCTGCTATATAGGATCTGATGTTCCTGATTACTGGAACTCATTATTACATCCAGATCCTTAGCTGACATTTACAAAAGGCTGGATGAGTTTAGGGTTGATAAGAAATTAATGTAACTAGAGAGCTGAAGAAGACAATAACCAAATGATGTAAGCTGCTAACCACAGACCAGGGAAGATTTTGTACCTTTACACATACATTCAGTCTTCATAGTAGAGCAGCTCCTCTGAAGCCTCTGATACTGCCCATTGCTAGAGACAGGGCTCAGTGGAGTAATTATCTTAGTCATAATGACAGATACTCCAATGTCAGCAATTTTAATCCTTTTCATAGTGCTGAATTACAGCTTGACAGCAAAAGATCTCATGACACACTCCTGCTTCTGGTTCCTCACTTGACTTGTGACAACTGTATTGATTTGGTATGTGAAAAAACCAACATCACTGCCTAAAATGAAGACAAAATGGCAATAAAGGTATTATGAATTCTTTGGATCCTTCATCATCTCCTATTTCCTTGCTGTAATTTTTGTTTTTCCTTTTTTTTCAGGATTTCACATTTATTGAGACAGAGTATTTTCATTGCTTGCAACTTCCCATTGCTCTGACATGATTGCTTTCCAGTTTGCAATTTCTTTTTCTTTCAGTGTAGAGACAGCACTGATCATGATCTTAGATTCATTCTTACCATTTGAACTGGTAAGGTTAGCTAAGACGCTTTCTGTCCTCAGATTAGTCAAATACCAAAATAGATGCCAAATGTTCCCTTTTTCCTTCTTCCACAGCATTACTAAAAATCTAGACAGTGATTCTTGCAGAATTATTTTGTATAATAAATGCTCATACTTAAAAGCAAAGTGCTGCAATTAGTCAGTTATGATAGCTTACATAGTTTAAGTTGCAAATAAACTCTTATCCCATTTCTAAGACTCTTACACCAGTTTTTCCACAGCTGGAGGATTCTGTCATGCCTGACAACTGGAGGGAAGCATTGAGGGCTCTTTGCGAGGGTCTTTTTGCCATGTGAAGATGTAAGCTGTGCAGTTGGTTGCTTTTATTCCTCTTTATTCATATGAAACCTTGATTTAGCACTTGT
Organism: Chaetura pelagica; assembly: GCF_000747805.2. Classification (NCBI taxonomy): domain Eukaryota; kingdom Metazoa; phylum Chordata; class Aves; order Apodiformes; family Apodidae; genus Chaetura; species Chaetura pelagica. The sequence goes on from NW_009970723.1 coordinate 10,116,232, forward strand.
GCAGTAACAGAGGTGGGTAAAGGACACTACAGCCAAGCAAAAAACATCAAGAGTGCCCTATGTGAGATTAAAAAGTGTCAGGACTAATAGAGCGTTAGAAGGACTTGAGGGAGAAAGTACAGGGTGGCAGGTCTTTGTACCATACTGAACTGTCATTTTTATCCTTTTCACAGTCCCTTTTTCCTGAAGGAGCCAAGCTGAGATACAAAGCTGATTAAGGGAGGTAGGGCTCTCCAAAAGACCTTTTGTATCTCCTGCTTGGAGAGAGGGAAAGGGCTGGCATGCATAGGATTCAGCTGGCAGTGACACCCAGACCCAACAGCTGGCAGACATTGGCTGTTAAAAGGCTTGAAGCCAGCCCCAGAGAGAAGTGCTAGGACCGTTCAGCAGCAAATAAACCAACAGTAAGAGGTTTTCCATTGTTCCCTTTGGTTGTAGTCGAAGCTTTGAGGGAGCAAATGATATAAAACCAGGAGACAGAATGCTACTCTGGGGCATCTGCTCTTGAGAATCGTTGCATTTCTGCATCCAGGCCCGTGTTCCCTGCACAAAAGTCAGAAAAAAGTAATTTGAAACTCATTATTAGAAACAAGAATCACCCTCAAGACTGATAGGTTAGGGAAAACCCAGAGAGCAGAGTGTTAACATCCTTATAACACCATGCCCATGATGGCCTGCTTTCTTTTTGTGCAACTGCTAAGCAAAATACAGGCTGCATAAATAGAAACACTGAATATAGACCACAAGAGATTATTTTAGCACAGTATGAAGAACACGATGCCAGTAAACTTGTAAGTTGAATATATATTTTTGTAGTGCTCTGTTTTACCCATAGACACACATACAGAACAAGAGCAATGAGGTTGTCAGTTCTGGCCATCACAGTAGTGTTGCAGAATTCTGAAGAAGATGACAAAACACTGCATTCGGTTGAGAAATCAATTTAAGCAAAATGCTTAGAGAAAATAATTTTTATCTACAGAAAAGAGGAAATTAAGTGCAAGTGGAACTTCACTAAAGTAAGCCCTGTTTTATAGAAAACAGAGAAGTTCTAAGCCACAAATGTAGTTGAGCTTTAACCAGTTGAGCAATTAAAGTTGTTGAGTTAGTTTAATTGCATGAAGAAATAATCCATAATATCTAAATATCATGTCTCCTGAAACTAAAATGGACACTAACAGAATATAAAGTACTTCTATACCAACTGTCTGAGAAATATTCAGAATAATTAATTTATGGAATGAAGTGGCAGGGCAACAATAAAACCACATGCAATGTTTTAAGAGAGAATAGGAAAACCTCAGGGCATCCAAACTGACCAGTCATCCTAGTGATCAGGTTGCCAAAGAAAAGCACCGAGATGTACCTTCTGACCATTTTCCAATTTAAAGCTCCTTCATCCCTGTTGCCCAAGAATCTCTTCATATTAGAATGTGTCAATAGGTAATTTTTTTAAACTATAAACAAAAATGATCATTTAGGATATCTCTAATCCTAATGCCATTCTCTAGAGGCAGTTAAATAAAAGACAGTTTGAAAATAGCTGTACAGGAAGAAGACTTTTTCCTTCCCCTCTTTCATATGCACAGATAGGCTTGGTGGAGAGTGTTGATGGCATTTATTTTTCTTTGGGAAATATGGGAAGCTATTCCAACTGGCTTGGCCAGTTTGCATGAGCACAGCCTTGTCATGCACCCTCAGTTCTCTGGGGTCACTTCCCCACTGCTTATGTCCCTTCCAATTTATTAAGATTCTTTTCCCTCAGTGTTTTGTTTTTGTTTTTCAAATGAATAATCATACTTACTGACATCTTAAACAAAAGGCCAAGACTTCAGTACAGCTTTGGAAATGCTGCAGGCAATGTGCTTTCATTTGCCTATTGTTTGCACCTGCCTTTAGGTGATTAATAGAAATATTCAAAAAAAGCATCACTTAACCCAGGTAATACTCTACTACATATCCTAATAAATCCTAAATATCCTAATATCCTCTACTAAATATGCCTATCTGGCATAACTAGAGATAGTATCTCAGTGTCAGCACACAGAGCAAGAGTGAGACCAATTCTTTTCAATCTGTCTAGAAATTTCCAACTGCGATCTATGGAGAGCTGCCTAGTGGTCCCCACAGACTCCTCTGAGCACGTGTTGCTGGCTCCTCATCTTTTCCAGATGCTTGCTTCTAATAAAAGCAAGAGGAAAATGGTTTTCCACAGAAATAATGAATATGGCTGCCCCAGGAGTATTATGTGAATGTGTTATGGAGAAAAGATGATTTCCACAATCCTGAAAGCAGGGGAGACAAGGTTTGCAAGATGGTTTCCTTGTTGACCTGTGCTCTACCATGTGAAAAAGTTGGACATTTGAGTGGCCTTTTAAGTCCTAGTTTTATTAACCTCTTTGGGCCCTTTCTTCATTCTCATTTTCCTACTATCAGTTGTGATACACTCTTATAAAGCACTTTTTCTCTAAATCTACATCCCTGGAAACAACATGTAGGATAAGATCCTTAGCTCCTGAGACAGGATTATTCTCTGCCAATGAAGGACTTTTTGATAGACCTACTCTTAATCTAATTACTTCTCCAGTCTAGTTTAAAATTTTCTTAGTCAATGCAGAATTCAAACAAAACTGTAGGCTGTGTGAATAAGCCTAGCCAAATGGGAATTTTCTCTGACTAAAGGTCAAGTTTAGCTTCCAAAGAACAGCCTGTCTAGTAATGAGTCTTTGGTTCCCTTGAAAATTGCAATTGTATGGAAATGTCACAAGAATCCATGTATCATTATTTAAATAACAGGGTTTTTTTGGTGTTTTTTGGTGTTTTTTTTGGTCCGAGTTGCTTAAAGCCACATGACTGAGCTATTTTACAATGCAGCTGTTACAGAAAACTCTGACATAACCTCCTTTGCAGTTAAAGGGATGTAGGAAAAATAACAGATCTTTAGAGAGAAGAAAAATCTGTTGTAGCTGTGCTTAGGCTTGTCTCTTCTTTCAGAAGATGTGGGTCAAATCCTGCCCTCACACCCACGGGACAGCACTGAGGGCTGGAGAGTGGAGGGGCTCAGCCCACCAAGGGGCTGCCTGGGGCTCAGCCTCCTGACACCCTACTCACCTCTGAGCCCTGAAGCTGGGGAGAGCCCCTGTGATGCTACAGCCCCTTTCACACTCCTCAGTCTGTGCCCCACACCAAATTCAAGGTCCTATTAGATGAAATTCTCTTTGTATCTGTCTTCTCCTGATCAAATTCTGACCTGGAATGTTTTTAGGGCTACAAGAGATCTATTTTAGCTAAAATAAATCAGAGTGGAGAAACTGATGTACCTACTACTGATGAGCAAATAGCTTCTATTCCAAAAGAAAACATTATGTGAAAAACTACCCTTCAGAATGAGGATTGTGGAGATGTATCAGTGAATGTTCACACTCAGCATGGCACTTACTGCTACCCTTCTGACAATTATCACCTCCTGGTGTGACCCAGGGCTGCTGAGCTGATACAGAGCTGGCTGTCCCACCATGAAAGGTGCCACTGAGGTTAAACGTGCCCCTGAAGGGGCAAGGTCTTTCTGATGTCTTCTCTGGAGGCTCCACACCACCCCGCTTCCCCCAGCAATGTTCTCTCCCCACAGCATAAGCCTCACTTCTTGCTACCTTCTGGGCAGCAGGTGCTTATGATGCCAGCCCAAATACTTACTAACAGCGTGAGAAGGTCCTGTGAAACAGAACTAGCCACAGACAAGGACATGTAGGGCACCCTACTGCAGTTATGGCTTCTCCTTGTAAATGACTGTCATAGAGGCAAGGAAATTTTGGAAAGGAAATGAATGCAGCAAGGTGGATGGCCAGGGAGAGATTCTGGGCTTAGATAAGGGAGAGGCAGTGTAGTACATACAAGGAAAAACACAATTGAAACTGCTGTGAGGGAGTACACTTCTGGCATATTGTTCTTTTTCTCCAAAACATGTTTGTTTAGGAGTCAGTGAACAGCTCTGCTTACTGTGTGACTATTTGTTATTTCAGCCCACCACACACTCAGGCTGAAATTACCTAAGCACTTGATATTCACTTATTGAAATATTCTTTTAATTCCACAGCCAGTGATACTGGAGGTATTATAGTTTTGAAAATGAAAGAGTAGCATACAATAACTTGCAGACACACACAATACAGGAGTTTATAGACATTTTTCTGACTACAGTTAAGCTGTAACGAGTGTGAAAGCACAAATACCAGCACACAAAAAAGGGAGGAGGAAGAAAAAAGAAAACCTATCTACTTTTAAAGGACTGTTGGCAGCTAACAGAAGATGAAAACTTAGGTTTTGGAAAACAGTACATTTTACCAAGCAAAATCTAATGAGGCTGATTTTTAAACAACTTAGCACAATTACATTGATTGCAAGAGCAATTTGGGTAATTACATGTGGAAATGACCACAATTAGCCAGAAATTAGCAAGAACCATGCAAATGTTCCCATTTAAAATTTTTTCTTCATCTTCCTATGACATATTCAGTGCTCAGAACAAGTTCCTTTCTTTAAGCTAATAAAAAAGTGTGGTTAGATCAAAGAGAGAGAGTGTTGTATGTTCACTAGTGATGTGTCATAATCCAGATACCCAAACCCCCCAGATTTTGGGGACATTTCTGAATTGTTACACATGACCGCTGGGAAATTTAGGGGCAGACTGGGTGTCCCTTGTTACAATAGCAGATTTGGTATGCAAATGTGGAGGGGGAGGAATTGAGCATTTTGTATTGAAGTTCTGCCTGGCATCATATAAAAAAGTTAATTTCAGTGTGGTAAGAAGAACAAAGAACAATTTTAGGAATGTTTTGATATTTTATTCATATTTAGATTAGGTCCAGAGAGATGATGAGAACATTAATTGATCTTTCTGAAGAGGCAGACGTTCTCACCATGAAGAAAAATAATCTCAAGCAATTGGGTCTTTTTTCCATAATTTTTCTTTTTTTGTCTTTTAATCTCTTCTACACAAAGCTGAAGAGAAGCTGAAGAAAGCCAGGCCAAATGGCAAGAAAATGACCACAAGAGAAGAAGAGACTTCAACAACAGTCAACTGATTAAGGGAATTGTGGACAGAAGGGACAATGGTCAAAGCAAGGGTTGTCTTTCAGGTTAGAAATTAATTTTCTAGGACCTTTCATAATTGTTTATGATCAATTTTTATTGTCGTTATTATTATAGATCTCTAAAGAGAGAGAAAAGTAGCTGATGGGAACTTACAGCAACTTTCGAGACAAAATGGTGACTGTAGAAACTTTCCTTGTTAAAAAGCCCTGTTAAGTGGTTCTAAGACCTCCTCTGTTTAAACAAGTGATCCCGGTGATAAAGGTTTCCCAACAGAATGCTCAAAATAACAGTCCAAAGTGACTATCACTATAAAACTCAACATACTGCTGCAGAGCTGTGTTTTTGGCAAAACTCACCCTGCTGTTGATCAACACAGTGAACTTCCTCTGTAAAACTCAGCCATGGCCCACCTGGATAAGGTTTGCAAAATAAATACAACAAAGTAGATTAGCTTTAAAAGTCTAACCAAGAGGTGGCAAAACCAGGGGGGATGTGCCAAAGTCCTGTTGTTCTGCTCTGAAAGGCTGTCTCCTAGATTAATATCTGTTTTCCAACGTTCAATGTTATTTCAGTTGGCTACAGTACTCTTGTTTCCTGGTGGTGTTCCATCTGTGTTAACATTTTGTATCTGTCTTTGGACAACTTTTTCCACTGAGCTCTCCTGCTTCCTTAGTGTTGCTACTAAACATCACACAGGAGCCTGGAAGATGTTCTTGCAGGGCTGTTGACTTTGGTAGGACCTGTCCTAGTCCTCGTAGCTTGAGGAAAAAGAGAAGTCATGTCATAACCTAATGTTATGCAAATGCATCCTTTTGTTATGATAGCACAAGGCAAATCAAGCCCATGTGAGTAGGGTGAGTAGTAACAGTGCCTATGGTTGTAGCTTCTCATCTTGAGGTATAGAAATTATGGATGAGGAGAGAAAGTGAGAGACTGTGGAGCAAGCCTTCCTCCCAGGCAGAGAACTTGCTGCTCTCCCTGCACACTGGTGAATTGTTGCAGAATATCTGCAGTCAGAGTGGAGCAGTTTGCAGGGTGCTGAGGAGAAGGACATCTCTGCTTAGCCCATGCTGTGCAGTGGGGTATAGCAGCCATCTGGCCTAACAGGCCTCCACCAAGAGACAAATCCTTATTCATCTGGGGCTGTGAGATTACTGCTTGTCTTTGGAGTGATTTGTCTGCTTTTCAGCTCTCCTGCCCAATAAATTCCTTTTTGGTCAAGTTGATCTGATTCATTTTCCTTTGGAGATGTGACATGCTGGGCATTTGGATAGGAAAAGGATGGTTTTCCCCAGAGGCTACCTAGGGGCTGGAGCTGATGTTTCCTCATCATCCTTGAAAGTGAGCCTGCCAGATGGGTAATGTGATGCTAGTCTCTGAGTTGGAAACATATATGGAAATAATTATTTATGGTGGGAAGCTGGTCTTGACAATCTCACAAGCTCAAGCCAGCTGTGCATCCCTGTCCAGTCCTCTCCTTTCCTATCCTACTCAGCTTCTTCTGTGGCAATTGATACTACAGTTTCTGAAAAAGCAGAAAATGCAGCAGAATTGCTGGCAAGGAAAGAGTAAATGCCCTTGTGAACATCTTGGGCTGTGATGATCTAGAGGCCAGCATAAATTTAGGCTATATTTGGTCCTGGCTTCTGCTGTCAGAGGAATGAGCTCAACTAAATTTTTCCACCTGGGTAGGATATGATACGTGACGAGAGTTGCCTGTCTATGGCTACTACTTAAAAGTATGGTAAGCTGGAGTATAACACTTTGATTTAAGTAAAAAATGTTAATTTAAAAGACAATGCTTAGTTTGACATTTCAGGGAGTGAGAGGATCAGAGCTTCAGCTGGCCCATGACTGTGTGACTCCATCAAAGAGCTATTATGGTACATACCAACAAAGGGGCCGGCTTCAGGGCTGTGATTACTTTTGGCCTATATTATCTATCCTTACTTTGCAAATGAAGTGAGTCTGCTGGTAACATAAACATCCATCATGCTCCATGAAAGACCTGAGAAGCAGCAACGCCTGCCTGAAACATGCTCCTATGTAGCTCAGTTTCAAATGTAGGTGTCGATGCTCTTTTATGGGCTGCTTGGGATACATCAACGTATATTATATCCTCTTTTGTTAACGTGCCACTGAGTCTGGCCCAGCTGTCTAAAACTCAGCCCCTGCATAGTCTACAGTGATCATTTTCACCACTTGCTTTGGCAAACTTCCATAACCTAGAGAGGTACAACTGCAGTTAGCTTCAGCAGTGTAAAATTAATTACTTTTGTATATTGCTGTACTGTAAGCACTGGGTGCAGCTTCTGTGCTGTAATATTAGATTAAACTGAGTACATTATTAGCTTTATCAATGATTCATTACAATCTTAATGCCACCCAAAAGGACACAGAGTACCCATTTACCAGTGTGCCTGTAGCAAGCACTGCAACACACACAGGTGCTTTTTCTGGAAAGGCCTTTATCAAGGAATATAAAGTAGCAGATACGTCCTGAGTTGGGTACCTGCGTTTCAAGTAGCTTATACCAGAAACAGGAAAAAAACACAACTTCCAAGTTAAGGCAAGGTGCTCGAGATGGGACTCTGAGCCCTATGTTTCAGGCAGCCAGGATTAATACAAAGTCTGTGTGACAACAGACAACTGCAGAGTGAGAGTCAGACCATTTGTATCACTGACTGACAACTGTGCTCAAGGAAGTCTGTGAGAGGGCTGGAGCAACTGAATGCAGCTGTGAAGTAAAGTTGAATGAAAAAAAGAGTCTTGCAAAGACTCTCAGAAGCATGTGACATGTGAGTGATTGCCATCCCCTCCCACTCTTCCCCCGACTTTTGGAACGAGTTGTTTCCTTGATTCATCTCTCCATTGGCTTTCTCCACTGAGAAGGTATTCCTCATTCATGGACCCCTTCAGAGCAGGTCCCGAAGGAAGGGTGGGCACTTGGAGTGCTATTAATGTGTAGAGAAATGCTAGCTAATAACAGAATAAAGGGAACAGGGAAATTTTCTCTTCCTTACCCTTTTGGGTCAGGATGAGAAGGGGTATTTCAATGAACAGCCTTTAGGTGGTACAAATGCAATACAGAATTTCAAGGATTCCCAGCCTTTTCGAAAGCTGAGTTATTGGCCGGTGACATGCACACTTGTCAACAACTGCCTATTCACCCATGTGGGCTTGAATCAGACCCTACTACACCCCAGGTTGTCACTGGTCTAACCACTGATTTCAGTCAAATTAGTCTTTATTTACACTGGTGAGTATGAAGAAAGGCAGGTTTGCTAACTACAGGAGATCACACCAAACCAGTCTTTTTCTTCAAGGAAGGCGTTGGTCACCACTGCAGGCACTTTGATTTGTTAGTCTGTACACAGCACCAGCAGGCTTTTGAGAAAGCAAAAGTGTTTGTGTGGGATTCCTGGGACATACAGCATTCTTGTAAACCCTTGTGTTGGTTTTGGTAAGGTTGGTTAAACCAGGTAATTTTCTGCTTAAAAAATGAATCAATGAAACTCCAGAAACAAACTCCTCTGGAGGTTAGAAGCAAGGGTTGCTGTGTGTTAGGCTGACAAGGAAATATATATGTCCCAAGAACAGCCCAGAGCTGTTTACAGGGCATCTCTATTTGGACCTGAAGGCTGGGAGTAGTGCCATGTGGCTCAGCACGCACGTATGATAAATATTCATCACTGGAAGCCACCTGAGTGCACCTGATAGAGCTCAAAGGCATTCTAAGAAAACAAATAGTTAATAATTATAACAATTGCATTACTGGGGTCTTTGGAGCCCTGCTGGGGTCCTTCAACCCAGGACCAGCAGATACAGCACACCAAGAATAAGAAAATTAAACTTCCTGTGATTGGGTTGCATTTCACTGTAGATAGATCCGCATTTTTACTGGAAAATGTTTCAGGTTTAATAACTCAAAAAGAACAGAAATCTACTAAGCACCACTTTTTCCATTTGCAGATGAGGAAATGATACTATATAAGTGAGAAAATGAAATAATCAGAGTTAGATATTTAGCCCAAACAAACAGAATCACAGAATCACTGTGTGGTTGAAGTAAGAGGGGACCTCTGGATGTCACCTGGTCCAATCCCCTGCTCAAGCAGGGCCACTCAGAGCCAGTTGCCCAGGACTGTGTCCTAACAGCTGGTGAATGTCTCCAAGGATGGAGATTCTGCAAACCCCCTGAGCAATCTGCACCACTGCTTGGTCATCCTCACAGTCAAAAAGTGTTTTCTTATGTAAAAAGTAGCACATTAAGTCTCAATTTTCCTGCCATGCACACAAAAATAATTTTGGGAACTAAAAAATCATGTTTTGCTCTCCCTCCGAAAATGAGTTTAAAAATGGAGAATTTCTACAAAAGACAAGTAAATAGAAGAAATTTCAAAATAACTTCCCATTGAAATGTTTCTTCAAAACAATTTCGGCCAACTGTAATTAGAAGGGTAATTTCCTAGAAGCTTTCATAAAATTTGCCCGTTCCTTTCACATACATTTTTACAATATCATCACACTTCATCTTATGCACGGAGCATCTCCCTGAAGAAATCTGGGAAGTCTTGTCTTTGGTATGCCTCTCACAGCTTGCTGGTGCTGTGACGCCAGCAGGAAAACCAGCCACTGTCACTTAGATGGGCTACAAGGCAGCTGGGAAAAGGCAGCACTTCATGAAGTACTCATGACGTGTGTGTATAATTCTGCAGATACTCTATGCATATACACATATTCTTAGAATGTTGCATATTTAAATCAGTAAATAGGTAACAGATATGTGTATATAAATATATTTTTGTGTATGTGTGTGTGCATATATATATACACCCCCCAATACATTGAAGCTTATTTTATTTATCCTTCTCCCTCTTTCCTCCTTAGATTGTAAGCCTGCTGGATCAGATGCTGTGCTTCTGCTGGTGCATCTTAAGTGGTACATGAGGGTGTTACTGTGATATAAATACCAATTTATAACCCAAAATCTGTGTTCTAAGAACACTAAGGCTGCATAATCGAGCAGCCAAAGATAGGAAAGACCGGTGTCACTTTAATTCCTTTGCATGCTGCTAATATCCTGATCATATATTCTGCTTTTTCCTTTTCCGTTGCCTCATTCCATGTATGAAATGTGCAGTACTAACCTATTGAGCAATGAGGCTAGATTGGTTTTTCCCTGGCTGTTCCACATGTGAATTTACATCCCACGTACTGTATGTAGATTTGATTTGGTAAAACAGACAGATTCATGTGAAAAACTAAAAAATTCAGGGGACATAGTTTGAGATATATCTAATTTTTCACAATATCCATCACCAAATAATACACGTGATTTCAAAGCTCAGCTCCTGAAGACTTCAGTTTGGTGCCAAACCCTTCTGAGAAGTGAACCCAAGGAGCACCAAGACAGATCTTAAACCCCAGGTCACAGGCTCTAGCCACTGAGAACCGAGGAATATGCCTGTGTATCTACGTTCAAGACACTCAAAAAGTAGAAGAGGGCTCTCAGAGCTCACCCCATCCTGTGGTGTGGGTCTTCATTCATCCTGTGGTGAGAAGCTTCATTCTGTCCTGCTCCAGGTTGGCAGACGTCACGGGATCCACAAATGGAGTTTTGGAATGAATTAAATTTGAAAATGAATAATGCACCTTGTGCAGCATTCCTGAGGAGACCTAGTTTGAGACCACATTTAATTTCATGCTCCTCTTAAATATTACTTTGTTGTTGCACTATAGAATGCTAAAGCAAAAATGCCACGCTATATCCCAGGGCTGGTGGCAGAGGTTTTGGCAGCCAGGCAGAGAGGATCAGAGCTGCCAGCCCTTGGGAAGGGGCACCGTGAGCTGTGGAATGGGGAAGCTGTCTGGACATTTCATGAAACTCATCCTGCTTCACACTGTTCCTGGTGTTAAGGTCGGACTTATCGTCATTAAGTTTCAAAGTCAATCTGGGGTGCATTTCTGTGGAGCTGCCATTTCCCGTGAAGAGTCTCTGGCTCTTCACAGCTTCTGACACATTCGCATCTGTTTGCACTCACTTTGGGCTTGGAAACATTTCTCAAGAGAAGGAGCAAGTCGGGTGAAGTTTTCTAGAAGAAGAGGCGGATTTCTTGAGCACAGTTTGTTAGCACCGCCGAAAAAGCGTGGTTTGTAAGAAATTTGTCTCCTTTCAAGCCTTTGGGCTGATTTATTTCTTTCTGGTTCTGCTCTGTGCGAGCTGTTCCCAGCTCAGCTGGCACAGCCAGTCTTTGTGCGTGACTGCGAGAGCCTCTGCGTTTCTTCTGACCTTTGAGCAGGTCTCCAGCTGCTGGGTGCGGCCTCAGCTCCAGCCCTCCAGGACTACCTGAGCTGTGGAGCTGCCTGAAGAAAATCACCAAAGCTGTTTTTGGAAACTACTCACAACCACCTCATCAGTTTTTCCTCCTTGTAATTCACAGAAGAGATATGAGCTGTGTCTGCATGGTGCCCCATGCCTGAACCTTTCTGGTACCCTTCAGTCCCATATGACAGTACAAGCAAAGTGAGAGAGACAAAAGGCTGTGGTATCACAGAACTTGGCTCTCTTCTTACCTCTTTTAAGTCACCTGTGGGCCATGGAGCTGCAGCTGCAGCCAAATGTTCACCAGGTGACAAGGAAGGCAACAGTCTGAAAGCTCAGGTCATCACCAGGGAAGGAGTGAGCAGAGTGACTGTGGAAGTGGCCACAGGTGTGAGGGATGGAGAGTCTCAGGTGTGTGACAGAGGGGACATGAGGGAGTCCTTGTCATGGGGCAGGCTGTGAAGGATGTGAAGTGGGGGGCCACTGTAGAAACTGATGATTGAGGATTTGGGGAGCGGTCAGAGGGAGGCGGGTACGGCAGCCTGGCTTCAGGGGCAATGAGATACACTGCCTGCTTCCCTGGTGTAGCTTAATGCTTAAGTCTCAGGAACAAGGCTGCCAGGACATTCAAAGGCTTTCTAGGGACATATGAAAACCTCAGGGGTTCTGACAAGTGGATGCACAGGGGGAGTCCTGGGCACACAGAGGGGCTGAGCAGCCTGGTCACCTGTGTGATGTGCCCTGTCACAGGGCTAGAGTGCAAGGGGAAGGTGAGTGTATCACCTCTTCTCCTGCCTCAAAATTCATACTAAGTATTAAACTGCAGTGCTTGTGGCAGTCAGGGGCTCAGCTTGATGATGCCAGGAGCCACTTCTAGCCTCTCTTCTCTAGCTTGGGTGTATCTACAGCTGTCCAACACCTCATCTGGTTGCATTAAGTTCATACAGCAAACAGTGAAGCCCAGCAGTGGGACTGACCTCTACACATGCCATTTCTGTGTCTTTTGCTGAAGCAGAGGTGTGGAGGGAGGTACACAGGTTTCCCATATACATGTCTTCACTTCTGATGCTTATACATTGGATCTCATGATCAGGGTCTGCACTGAAGCTAGTTCTCCTATTGACTATCAACAAAGCTCTTGTTGGCTTTAAGCCAACAGAGCCAGAGTGGACCAAGGAACATGTAAAGTTCTGATTTCAGGTAAGAGGGACTTACGTAACATACCACCAATTACAGATAATTTGGTTAAATTTGAAAAGTAAAATATATTTAATAAAACAATAGGAGGGAAGAAGCCAGCTTGGAATTATGTGGTTTTTCTATACCTACATAGAGGCAGGGTACTTAATTTCATTTTTCTATAGATAAGAGAAAATTATCCCTCATATTGGAGTTATCTGACTCCACAGTCACTGCAGCAAATCATCGCACATTTTTTTCCTACCATGTCTGGTAAGGAACTGAAAAACTGTTTCCTGGGCTTCAGGAGCAAGCCAAGATCATGACATTTAATTACTGCTTCTCCAGTTTGTGTGCGTTAAATCAGTGGTGTTGACCGCTGCAGATTAACTGCTGTTCCCTTTTATGTACTTTAGATGGGTACAGCTGCCCAAGACTCTTGAAAGTACCCCAACAACTCCAGTATTTTTTTCTGACTCTTTCTAAATTCTCTGCTTGGCATTTGGTTGTCTTCATAGCACCAAATGCCCTGTTTCACTTGGAGGCAGCCAGAGGCTTTGGCTAAGGGTCTGTACAGGTGTTGCGGAAATAATCCAGGGCAATCTGAGTAGCATCTAAAAGCCACAGTGTTTATTTTCCTGTACACATGGGCTGCTTATCACAACCACCTGGAAAATTCCACACATGCAGTTGCCTTAGAATAGGGCTTTGTGACAGTGCAAGAAAAATGTTTTTTTTTTTTCATCTGATTCACTGGGAGTAAGTCTCCAGTAGGTAAAAGCATGTATGGTTTAGGGTAGGAAGGCAGAAAGATGAGAGAGAGCCTTAAATTAAAATGGAAGCTTTGTTGGCATAGAAGACTAACCCAAATTTCTGCTGCTGGTGGCTAGAAACCTACTCCCTTGCTATGGCCCCAGCTGCCACTATCAACTCATGCTTGTCTGAAGTTTTGCTTTGTGTAGGTTACATCTGTGTGTGTTTGTGGCAGTGCTGTGTGCCAGTGCAACTCAGTACACTTGCAGTTTATATAGAAACACCCTCTCAGGAGTGCAAAGCACTTCCTTCTCTGCTGCTTCCTGCTCAGCTCAGCTGAGGTGGTGGCACAGGCTCAGTGGGGGCCCACAGGTCTTGGGGCAGAGGTGTGCTGGGGAAAGGGAGGGAGGCAGAGCACACCAAACCAGTGCCCAGGCAGGTACCTGCAGGTGGTCACGGTGCCCATAGGGCCCAAGGGTGTGCCAGGCTGAGCTGCCAGGGTCTGCCTGATCCAGCTCTTTCACAACAATGAACTGGGACCCAAGGCAATAAATGAGGCCAGGAGTGGGATGTAGTGGCCTGTTCTGCACCTGAAGCATCATGTGGGGCCACTCTCTCAAAAGCAGTGTAAGCAAGAAATTATGAGCCAGGAAAGCAGGAGCTCTTTCCTGTGCCCTGCTTTCTTCTGAGGTACAGACAATGGGCTTTTCACTCCTACTGCACCGCCTCTTGGTTCTTCTGTGATGTGCTTGGCCATGGCTGGAAGGGCATTGTAAAGCCTGTTCTGCCCTTCATATACCCTCTTTGATAGAACAGCAGTGCAGGAGTCTGCATACTTCCCTTCCTCCTCCACCTCGGACTCCAGCCTTTTTTTATGTAAACATGTGCAGGGTTGGAAACAACTTTAATCTGAGTGACAGGAGCTGTGTGGCCATTCTTGGGTGACCTGGAGCATTTACACTGCAGCAGCTGATGCTAATAAGGAACAGGGAAGCTGTAGTCCTTGTAGTTGTCCTTGTAATCCTGCAAATAATGTATGTGTGGGGATTTCCCCTCCCTTCTATATGCCTGGACTGCTGCACAACCACAGAGTTAAGGGATTAAACGCTTTAAGGACACATCACACTACAACTCAGAGACAATTCAGCTAGATAGGTGTCCAGGCTGAAAACCAGCGTATCAGGGAATGCAGTGCAACACATTAATGCTATGAAATGACAGGTGTCTCTGGAAGTTATCTCAAAACCATTTGGATGTCATAAGAGGGTAATTTTCCTGCAGATGTCCCAAGCTGTCCCATAGTGACCAGTGTGGTCACAGTAAAGTTTCCTGCACCACCACCCAGATTTCACTTTTGCTCTGCAGTGTAAACCTCTTTACTCTGGTTTGGCTCTCTTGCCTCCCTTAACGTATTCTCCATTTCTACACTGGTTTAGCAGTCTCCTCCCCATGACCTTTCACATCACTATTATCTTCCATATTAATCATATCTGACACGCAATTGGCATGTTTTGACAACCTTATCAGTGAGATTTGTGTTCTCGTTTTACCTCAGCCTGTAGGGGATGGGAGGACAGGGAGTCCTTGAACAAGCCTCAGCCCTAATAATAAATACTGAGCAGAAGAGACATCTTTCTTTGTGATCTCTTGGCATGTTCTGTAAGAAGTGGTGGGGGAGCTAGTACTAGGCTGAGTGCCTCTGCTGAATGCCACAGGATCCCTTGCCTTTGCGGGCTTCAGCAGGTGTTGCCAGAACACCCACAGTGCTACACTGTGCAGAACTTGATCATCTGTTTTAATGCAAGGAATCACATGGCTATTCTCTCCCAGCTCCTCTCTCAACCTTGCTGGTAGGATCAAGAAATGTACCCCCACTCAGCACCTGCCGCTGCTTTATGAGCTCCAGAGCATGAGCTCCTCAGATGCTCCCTGCCAGTGCTCCTCTCCAGTCTCACCAGTAAACATGCAAGGTGGTCTGCTGCCTTAGGCTTCCAAAGGGATTCACAAGAACACTGGGGAAAAAAAATGTATCAAAAAATGGCAACATCTGAAAGACCAAAATGTAAATTCTTCAGGGTAGAGAATCCCTCTCTTTTCTGTGCTTTGTGAAGTAAGGCAGACTTTCATGGTGCTAGATACCTGCTGAGGGAAAGTAGGTACTTGGTAAGGCTTCTGTGTGGCTTCCCCAGATACTTTTCAGTTCCAGAAAAAATACTGAGCAAGGCCTTAAGGATTTAGCCCACGAATGGTGATTCTCATAGCACACATAGATCCTGAGATGATCTGAACTAAAACAGTGTCAGAGAGGTCTCTCCTCCTGCTTGTGCTTGGGGTGGAGCAATAGTTTTAATGTCTGTAGCTCTGACATGATTGTAACTTGCTGCACAGGAAGCAATTATGGATGAGGGCTGAGCTGGTTGGCCTCATGGCTGCCTTCCTGGGTCTCCTTAAAGCATCTGTGGACAACTGAATAGATGGAAGGTGCCAATGAAGATATTCCCCTTCAACAAGCTTGTCATACCACTTACATCAGTCACGTGCTGGGCTCACAGCAAATCAGGTGAGTCAGATAAAGGTCTCAAGTGTGGAGCTGTCTCCAAGCTTGAGACTCTGAAGTGCATCTGTACCTAACCCAGGCACACAGGAACTTAGGGAAGGAGGGCTGGAATATAAGGAGTTTTCCTACAGCTGCCCTGTGCAAGTCTACCTTGCAAGGGAAGCCCCCGGAAAGCTGATACTATGTCTCCTTATATTTTCCTAAATCACCATCAGACACTAGAGAAGATGCAAAACCAAGCAAAACTGTCCAGGTGCCCTGGAAGGGGGATGCCGGCTGAACTAGCTGTGATGTGGTGTAGCCTTCAAACCTAGCCCATACCTGGTTTTGGCCTGGGACACACTGTCTCCTCTTTTCTCAAGCCCACTGGCAATTTGCCAGGCTGACAGTGAGGGTTATCCCAGTCTCACACAGAATGTCTGTACCAAGCAGGTTATCCCTTACCTGCTAGGCTCTCCCAGGAGAGGTTCCCATTAATTTTTTGTCCCCTTGCTCTGATGACATGTTTTCTAAACCACAAAACTGCTTTTGTCTGGACAACATCAAGAGTCATGCTGTGCTGTGGGTTTTCCCTTGAAACCTCTTGGCAATTATGCACACTGGCAGCTATGCCTCCCCTGGGGGTCACTGCTCAGAGGTCCTCCAAATGGGCCAAGTGCTTTTGTACAGCTCTGGACCAGTTCTCTTCTTGTGACCTTCATCCATAGGGGTTTTGCTTGTCCTTGGGCCTTGGCTGCTTGGGGTGGCTGCAGCTGGTAACATACTGGAGTCTAACTCTCCCATGTATACAGGAACTTGACCTGATGTGAGCCCCGCACTGCTGACTCCTTCCTCATGTTCCTCCTCTCCAGGCAGGCCAGCACACACAGCTGTTGGAATGTGGTGCTCCTGTTGCATAACCCACATGGATCAGACACAATTGGACAGAGCAATCCGTGATTAACTGAAAAGTTGCCTCTGACTTAGAGTTCGGGGCAGGAGAAAAGGTAGTTTCATCTTGTGTCCAACATGGTGCTACTGCATGGTCAGAGAAATAATACTTGAAATTCTGCTTGTTTAATGGAGAATTTGGCTTCAGCCAACCTGGTTTTAATCAGGTTGCTGACTGAAGAGCTGCTGCTTTGGGTCTGGATTCCAGTTTTTGGAGCAGATAGTGTATGGGTGGTTGTGTGTTAGTTTCCTGCCTGTTTCTGCTGGCAGCTGGATGTGGTCCTGGAGTATCCTTTTGGTGATAATTATGAGGCACCAGGAGAGCCAAACCATTCCTCCTGGCAGCCTGTCTGGGAAGGTTGTCCCTGCTGTCCAGCAAGGACTTTGGAGCAGCTTTTTAAAGGCAGCAGAAATAATCCTTTCCAGACTGCTCAAGGGCAGTGTTGCAGAAACAAAAATGGGTTTCAGGTACAGAACACGCAGCTTTTCATGGTTTTGTTCTTGGCCTTATTGGAAAGGAGGGAAAGTTCTCAGCTGCCACCAGCTGATGAGTGCCCTGCAGGACGGTTATTGGTGGTGTCCAATCATTACTCATGGGCATTCATCCATGCAAAAGCCACGATCAGCCACCTCCACAACCAGGCTACGTCACAGCAGGACTCTTGATGGCAGGAGGCTGCTGGAGCACCACAGGGTGTGGTGTTCCTCACCACCACTCCTAGGGGCACGCCAGGGCCCTCTGTGCCTATTAGAGGTCTCTGAGCCAGGGAGCAGCTCCCTCAGGAGCCACTGGCTGAGGAACCTGCCTGACCCCCTTAGCATAGGCCATCAAGTGCCAATCAAAGGACATTACTAAGAAGGACTTTGACTCAGTCTCTGAGACCATGCAGTTGCTTCATGCCTTGTTAATCCTGCAGAATGTTCTTCTTGTGCATCTCCACTCTTCACTTGCTCTTTGCTTCAGCACTGCACAGAGGCAAAGTGAGCAGGTTTACTTTCTTTTTCCCATCCACTGAGTGCCTGCTCACACTCCAGAACACGCCTTTTCTTCCCTTTTTTTCAGATTTCTAAGGGGTTCCTGTTTCTCCAAGCTCAGTTTCTTTCCCAGCTCCTCCTCCCCTGCCTTTCTGGGCCATGCTCAGCAACAAGTGTGAGCTATGCAAAATGATTGTCTCCCATCAGGGGTAACAGACATTACCATCATTTCTGCCCAACTCCATTGCCAGTAATAAGGATGTAAATAATGCATGAGCTGATGCTAGATGAGGATCAATATGGACAGCTGTGAGTTATTGTGTGGTACTGTGCTTTAAGGTTGGTGAAAAGAGCCACTTTACAGCTACTTAGGATTTTTGTATTCTCTTCCCAGGACCTTCCATCTGAATGTGCTCACAAGATACCATCTTAATTAGTCACAGGCCTTCATTTCAGTTTCTGGTTTGCTGGATTTTGTTGGTTAAATAGTGAAGTCTCCCTGGATCAGGGTCCTGGCAAAGCCAGTGGGAGGTGAGTGATAAAAGTTGTGGAGATTTTTCATTGCAGGAGTACAAGCAGAAAGGTTCCAGGTAAAAGGGGAGGATTGTTTCCATCTCTTTGTCTCTCCCCTCACTCAGAAGTGCCCTGAATAATATGGCATAAACCATCCCCATCTTGAGTCCTTTGGACACCTCCCTCCTTTGACTGCAGAATGGAGAAAGCCCATCCAAGGCAGGAGGTTGGCACTGGGGAAAGGAAGTAGCCATTTACCTCTCCAGAGCACTTAGACTGTACCTTATTTTCAAGTTTTCATATTATGTATAATGATTACCTAATCAGGCACAAGACACAGCAAATTGTCTCTGAAGCTGAATTGTCACTTTTGGACACTTTGTGTTCAGCTCTTACACTTATGCTTTTCTAAACAGTTTCCTTTCTCTGTTTTTCCTGCCTGCTTGCTGAGACACATCAAAATGCTTGTGATGCTCCTTTCTTCTCCTGCACAAAAGGCACCTGTGCCTCTCTGCCTCATGCTGACCTGTTTCTAGCACACGGTCCTGGCAAAGCCAGTGGGAGGTGAGTGATAAAAGTTGTGGAGATTTTTCATTGCAGGAGTACAAGCAGAAAGGTTCCAGGTAAAAGGGGAGGATTGTTTCCATCTCTTTGTCTCTCCCCTCACTCAGAAGTGCCCTGAATAATATGGCATAAACCATCCCCATCTTGAGTCCTTTGGACACCTCCCTCCTTTGACTGCAGAATGGAGAAAGCCCATCCAAGGCAGGAGGTTGGCACTGGGGAAAGGAAGTAGCCATTTACCTCTCCAGAGCACTTAGACTGTACCTTATTTTCAAGTTTTCATATTATG
The DNA here is from genome assembly GCF_000747805.2 of Chaetura pelagica. Classification (NCBI taxonomy): domain Eukaryota; kingdom Metazoa; phylum Chordata; class Aves; order Apodiformes; family Apodidae; genus Chaetura; species Chaetura pelagica. The sequence goes on from NW_009970723.1 coordinate 10,135,408, forward strand.
TATAATGATTACCTAATCAGGCACAAGACACAGCAAATTGTCTCTGAAGCTGAATTGTCACTTTTGGACACTTTGTGTTCAGCTCTTACACTTATGCTTTTCTAAACAGTTTCCTTTCTCTGTTTTTCCTGCCTGCTTGCTGAGACACATCAAAATGCTTGTGATGCTCCTTTCTTCTCCTGCACAAAAGGCACCTGTGCCTCTCTGCCTCATGCTGACCTGTTTCTAGCACACTTGACACACAAAAGTGAAGTGCTTTTTCTGCTGGTTCTGAGCTTGTGCATCATGAACCAACTTATGCATATAAGTGTTCCTTTCACAGCCCAGGGAGGCAGGCAATGTGACAAGGCAGCCAAAAACAATAAGCTCTGGTCAGGAAGGTTTTAACTTGAAAATCATTCAACACCAAGACAGGTGTGTGCTTAACTGGAGTGGCACTGGCATGGAGCTCCCATCCTTCTCAGGTCGGAAGCCAGAGAGAATGTCAGACGATCAAAGATTGTGGAGACACCAAGTTCCCAGGCTCTTAGAAGTTTACAAAAATGTTTTAAAGTTATAAATAAGGTATTTTGGAAACAGAGGAGGCTGAAAGGCCTGGCTGGTCCCCATTCTCCCTAGAACTGGGGTAGTGTACAGGGGACAATGGAAGCAGAGGGTGAGGTTGGGGCTTCCCGTGGGGCAGGGAACCCCACCTTGAACACTGGGGTGAAACTTGCACAAAGCATTTGTCTCATTCGTGGCCCACCCCACTGTGCTGGGGTATTGGTGACAGGATTGTGAGCAATGCTGAAGGGAAAGACTATTGCAGTGCTCAGAAATAAGCTGAGGCAGTTCAGCATTCACTTCAGCTCTTTGGATTATGCCACTTGGCAGTTTCTAACAATGCTTCATCTCATCTCCTTGTACACAGCATATGATTTCTGTCCCCCACTAAGTTGTTGCTTTGTTCCTAGTGGTAGCTCCAGGGTGTTGTTCTCTCAAGAACTAAAACTTGCTGCCAACACACCAACTGAGTTGTTGGTACTCAGGTTGTGCTGGTTTTTGCTGGAGTATCAAGTGGAGGTGAACACAGACACCAACCTGGGACCCTGGAAGGACAGTTTCCACCATGGAGTGCAGGGGGAAGCAGCCCAGCAGGGCTTCTCTCCTCAAACACAGACACTGCCTTTTGCCAGTGTGAGGGCAGAGGTGGGCAGGAGGGACCTGTGTGTCTCTCATGGTGACTCTGAGGAATGTGCATTTTCTTTAGCTTTGCATGGGGGAGAGGCTTCTGGCCTGGCCATCTGCATCCAGCCTGCCTCTCATCGCTTTGGAGGGCACTGCCTGGGGAAAACCAAAAATGAAAATCAAGACTAATAAAAGAAAAACAGTTGGAAATATTATGACTTTTCAGTGCTTAAAGCCCAGTCAGGAGCAGAGCACGCCAGCAAGCAGAGCTCTGACAGTTGCTCAGAAAGGTAAAATGAGAAGCCCAGCAGCTTGAGGAGCCCGGAGATCCCCCTGTGGCTCAGAGCCCAGCACAGGAGAGCAGGAGAGACATTTCAGAAAGACATGAGAACTACAGGGAGTGCAGCTGGCCATTCATTTGGCTTATTTTCCTCTGTGTCCTTTAGGGGACAAGCTGTTACGTCATCTCAGCGGCAAGAGTCATTACCTGGATCCTATTTATCTGTAGTCATTAAAAATCTCTTTTTAACTTTTCTGAGAAGAACAATGGTTTATCCAGCACCCTGCAGTTATATTTCATTTAGCCCCATACTTCTTTTGGCTGAAGGATTTTCGAAGGTGCTTAAAACCATGATCCACCCAGCACTCCCACAGCGTTCCTGGGTGGCAGGCACCAGGTTATTGCATTGTGAATATCTGGCAATCCCAGCTGGGATCCTGTCAAGGTTTCCATTGCTCCTCAGTGCTGCAGTAAGCATTCCCAGCTGCACCCATGGACACGGTCACATCCTTCTCCAGTTCACTGACATATGGAATGAATAGCTAGCAGCTATATTGACATTTCTATACAGGGTGCAACTGTCATAACAAAAAGATTCCCAGGCATCCAATTTAGTTACAGATGTACTTCTGTCACACAGACCCAAGACCTGCAGTTATGAAACAAATACCAGATTTTTCCAGTATGGATAGAACTTCAAGTATTCCCACACACTTCTCTGTCATTCTTTTTGGATCTTTCTTTTATTTTACAGCACATTTTGAGCCTGAAGTGATACAGCCAATCAGTAGTAAAGGACTTGGATGGCTTCTACATCAATGCTCAAGAAAACAGTGTCAAAATTGGGGAATATGGGAGTGGATCTGAGAGAGACTAGACTTTTAATTTCAATGATGTCTACTAGTACTTGCTATATCAGAAGATGAAGCAACATCATCTACATCTGGAAGAGAAAAGGAAATAGTTGTAGTTCCATTTTCAAATCCTAAAGCTTATGAAGTAACAAATGGTGTTTATCCTATCTGGAAAAAATGTTATTCTTAATTGTAATACTGTAACTGCTGCCAGCTCTCACAGCTTTAGTGTGTGGCTCCTGACAAATGGTGTCTTTTCAAGTCCTATTTTGATTACATGGGAATCTCAACAATGCTTTTTTTTTTTTTCTTTTTTTTTAAGTTTGAAATTATATCCAGAGCAGAACCTGGAGACTAAAAAGTGGAAGACAGAAAATTTCCTACATGTTGTCTTTCTAAAATGTTATCATTTTTAGGGAGGTGTGATAATTTCCTCTTACGTTTTAGTTTTCCAAGTTAGAAATACCACACCCCAGGACAGGAACGCACAATATACACACATGCACATACATACATACATACACATCACTTCATTTGCTGCTGCAGTGTCTCTCTTCAGACACTATACTTTGGCTTTGCATTTATCATATTTATACATGTAAACCTTGTATTTTCACATACGTATTGGACCCTTACATGTATAGAAGGTGCAGGGATATATGATTATACTTCTCTTTGTTCACCTGGTTAGATTTCCTGGCCTAGTCTGGGAAGATGCATGCCATAATACCCCAAAGAGTATTCGTACCATAACATCATGAGGATAAACTTTCTGGGAGATGTCTAATAATGTGGTTAAAAACAGCCAAAAAGGACCTGAAAAACCCAGCTCTTGTACCTCATCATACACTACAGTTTCACGTAGAAACTGTAGTGAAAGCAGAAATTAAGGAAACTTCAAGGAGGTATTTTTCTGCTGCTGAAGACTGATGGGAACACGCAGGTAAATCTAATGCTTAGATGGAGGCAGCTGGTGCATATATTTTACCATATGTGTTTTTATTAGACATCAGTGAGCATTAAAAAGGGGAACTGCCCAACTCATAGTTTCCTGGCAGTGCTGGGCACTCATTCATGCACAGAGCAGCAATATTTCATAGGTACTGAGACACCCCTGACTGTCACTGTGCATCACTTTTCATAAAGAAGGGAATGATGCAGGAGCAGGAGAGGACCTTTCCATCTCCCCAGACAGCTACAATCAGCTTTGTCCTGTCCCAGCTGGCTTGAGGGAATGCTGTTGTAGGATGCAGGAATGTCTGACTGTGGAGTTTTGACTAGAAATAGACCTGGGTCCAGTCTGAATAAATATTTTAATGCTTAGCCACAGAAAAAAGTTGTCAAGACGATGGTTTCACATGCCAGAATTAGAGTATTTCTTGTAAATACTGGCCTAATTTCACTCCTTTGAAATCCATGGGGGAACAGAGAGTTTATGGTTGTGCAGGCACTTGTCATGTGACAAACAGAACAGCAAAAGCAACAAACCAGGGAAGATAAAGCCAGGCAGAGGGGAAGTGAGCTATGGGAGCAGCCAAGGGAGTGGGACAGAAGACAGGCTGTTTCTATCACCCGAGCCCCTTGTAGTTGCTCCTTCAGAGAAGGGAAAGGTATCTGCAGGTGCTGAGGTTTTCCCCTGGACACCTTTGTGGGTATATAACCTGTGGGATGCTTTTGACAGGTTGGCTGGATTTTGCCCTTTGTTTTCTCCCTGCCAGGCTGGGAGCCCATTCTGCCAGTGTGCTGAATGCCCTCAGTTCTTTCTGCCTCTGGCTGTAGCTGAGGGTGTCATGTCATTGATGGGAGGCACAGTGCTGCATCCTTGGACCAAGATCAATAGCTCCATTACTGTGGCTCCAAGCTGATGCTTTCGATGCTTCCCCCTCTTGGAAGGTCACTGCTGAGATGGTGCTCATTTCCATCTATAAAGAGCTTTGAGATCCTTGCTTAGACCATGCTGAGGAAGCATGATGACACCTTGTAGATAACAGTGCCCTGAATGGAAAATCCAGCAGGAGCCTGGCCAGAAGAAGCTTTTGGAGTCACTGTGAGGAGTGCCTCAAACATGCTGCCCCATGCCCAGCAGCAGGGATTGTGTGAGTGAGCCCTCTGCTGCTCAGCCCCCATGCCCTGGCAGGTTGCTAGGGCAGGTATTTATCTGGGCTATCCCTCACCTTCTGGGGTCATAAGGACCCAAATCATCAAGCTGACAGAAGATTTAAACTGCTTGGTCTCATCCGTCTCATTCCGACAGAAGGACATTCAGGAGCAGTCTCACCAGCAGTTCAGCACACTGAAGGAAGAGTTATCTCCATCAGAGATGAGCAGCAGGAGCTATTATTTAGTTTGAGGATACCACACACCCTTCTAGAAACAACCATGGGATTTGCAGAGGATGGAGCAGCTAGTTCCTTGGGGGATTTCAAGCAAAGCCTTGGAGATGGCTGAACTTAACAGGCAGCTCTTTACTACAAACTAGATGACACTACCTTTGCAAATACCGTAGAGCTGCTGTCAAGGTGCGAGGGTGCTGGGACACTGCTGATGTGTGGGATTCTGACCAACACCCATTATGGCATTGCCAATCCCTCAATAACACACAAAAATTACCAAAATCATCCGTGCATTGCCCTGTCAAGTAATTCTCTTGTTAGTCTTCTGTCCTGCCCATGCTGGCAAGCACAGGAGGGGTAGAAGGGTGGATGGCACGGCTGGTTGGACGGGCTGGGAGAGGAGGGCTGTGCAAAGTGGCAGTGGGAGGGCAAGGCCTGGTTCTGCTGCCAGAAGCACTGTACTCTCAGCCTCTGTCCAAGAGGAGTAGCTCTTTTTCTCCACACATCCAGGATATTGCAGTGGAAGAAGCTGAGGCCATGGTCCCATAATGTCTTGTTGTACAGTTTTGTACCTGCTCAGCCCTGGGCCTTTGCTCTGGAGTGATGCCTTCCCATGTGCATAGATCTGCAGCATGTGAAAAACAAGCAGGTGTAAAGACAGAATAGGTATAAGGTGTATTAGGTGTAATAGAGCTTGGGCTGTACCTCGTGTTCCCAACAGATCCCATCCATATTTAGAGAAATTAATAGATATCAGTAGATTCCCTTCAGTTTTACACCTAAACAGAAAAGCAGAAGCTCCTGAGAAGTTCACGTAGTCCAATACAAAGCACACCCACCCTTTTCTCTGGCCTCTTCCTTTAGGATGACTCATGCAGATTTCTGCTTGCAGTTGTCTTCGATCACTCCAGCGAGTCTGCTGTGATTCAGCTGCTCTCATTTTGAACTCCCTCAGAGCATTCAGTCAATCCCAGCTCGGGAAGGTCGGAAACTAACGAAAACAACATGATACAATATCCAGAGATGCTCGATGTGCTTGATGCTCAGCCACTTTTCTCTGCTGAATTGTCAAGCAGATTCTCTGCAAGAACATGATTAAACTCTAACACTCAATGGGACAGAAGGCATGGGGATGTCTGCCACCACCTTCAGTGAATAGTTCACATTCCAACCAAGTGTTTTTTACCAGATGTTAAGAAGAAATATGACATGCTGCACACATAGAAATAGTTGGGAATATTCCTTTTACTGGGCCAGATGGTACCAAGTCGTAACTGTTGGCTCTGAGGGTCATGGCTTTGCACTAAAAAGAGGATGTCCTGTCTGAAACAGGAAGAAGCAAAATTAGGAAAGGTAGAAGGTTCATCATCTCCAAAGATGCTCAGTGTGTGGAGCAGATGTAGCAGAAACTCCTCTACTTACACCTGGAAAATTGAGAGAGGGTCATGTGTAGGAGCTAAAGTACAAGCTTGAGCAATAGATATGAAGGAGATCCTAGGAAGAGCTGCAAGGGAGAACCAGAGAGATTTGTCTACAAATCAGCCAGGCTTTCTATAGTAAACAGCATAAATAGATACCTGAACAGGGCAACAAGCTGCTTTAAACTGGGAGAGATGAAGGAAAAGAAAAAGAAAGATTTTGTTGATTAGAAAGTTCCATTGTGTTTAGCAAGACCTGAAGAAAGTATGGGATGAGGAAAGACTTGTTTTGGGGAAGGCTGCCAACTGAGCTGTGATGTTATTGTGAAAAACCTACTCTGGGGCTTGCGCAAGTGTTGGGAGGCAGTTTTTTAAAATTCCAGGGACAAGGGAAACCAAAGCAGCAAGGCCTAGTGAAATCTCTTCTCTGTCTGCTTTTGTGAGCAATAACTACTCAAGTTACAAATTAAGGTTATTTGTGTTCAAGATTCAGCATGCTACCTTCTAATTTCCAGTGAGAGACTTTCCAGCACGCATCTGTGAACCATCTAAGAAGTCCTACAGCAAAAACAGGAAAGATGAATGATGACATTAACCAGGAAAACAAAACAAGGCAAAAAAAAATCCAAATACAAAAAAAAAAATTCCATTTGGAAGGAAACTCAAAACAAAGGGGGTTGGGTTTTTTTCCCTTTTTTAAATATACTATAAAGAGTATAAAGGGCACATATATAATTTCTTCTCCTTTGGGACACAACTGCAAACCACATAATGGCAAAAGCCACTCAAAACAAGTTGGCCAGGAGACTGGAGCAAATGCCTGTCTCCAATGGAAACGCCTCAGCCCTGTTGCTGATCCCAGGTCCTCTGCTTGTTCTCAAGTAAAGGCTCCAGCACTACTGCACACCCACAGACTGGATCAGTCCTTGGCTCAGGAGTGATGGAGCAAAAACTTGACTTCCTGCAGAACACGGGACATTGTTTAGCCATCTGCAGGGCCTCCTGGGCACAGAGTGTGATGAGATCAGAGGAACAATCCTGGTCCTTGTGACAACAAGTTCCTTTGGGAGATTACCAACACCATCAACAAAGCCTTTTGCTTCCTGGAAACAATTGCTTTTCTTTTTAGCAAGTTTCTCCCTCACTGGTTGTGAGGGAGCCAGGGGACCCAAGGAACCAAATTTCACTCCCACCTCTATCTTTCTTTGAAAGATAAGAAGTCTTGATCATACCCCAGCCATCTCCCCTCTAATGTGAGCACTTGGCTTTCCAGTCTTTCCTCAGAAGGAAGCTCATATCCTTGATTCTTTTGGCTGCCCTTCTGTAATCCACTGTGTCCTTCTTTAGATGCAAAGATCAGAACTAGACACACTACCCAAGATGTGGGGTGCCCCTAGCTGGAGTGGCAAAATAGTGCCCTCCCCTCTGTCTTCTTCTCAGTAGCCTCCCTGAGAACATTCACCATTTTCCTGGCTTTCTAGTTAGCATGGCACATTGAGCTGAGGTTTTCAGAGAACTGTCAATGGTGACTCTTTACACCATGTAAAGATGATTTAGATTATTCTACCCAAGATATCATTGTACCCTTGTGTACCCTGAAGCTCATGTGCCACCCTCCTGCGCACTCCCTCGGTTTTGTTAAGTCCTCCTGGAGTAATTCACCAACAGCTCGGCAAGGTGTCTGTGTTTCACCAGACAAATGAGCTTACTCTTATTGACTGCAAACCTGGGCATCCCATGACACCCCCTCCCCTTACTCCAGGCTGCCAGAACTGATTCCTAGGTTTTGTGTTACTGCTTCTTCTCCATCCTGAAAATTCACTGTTGAGCCCTAACCCCTCCTTTCCACTTTCAAATCAAAAAGGGACCTTTTCTGCAATCCATGATCAGTCACTATCTTCACAGCTTTTGTTGAGAAACTGTCAAAAGCTCTCTGGAAATCCAAACACCTTATGTTCAATTTACTGACATACTTGTTACCACACCCGTGGACTTCCAGCAGGACTGTCCCTTACAGAAATTGTGTTAACTGTTTCCCTTGATGCCACGTTCCTCCTGTGTTCCACGGTTTGTGGTTGTGCGGCCACAGTAGGGGTGGAAGTTGGTCTGTTGTTCCCCAAGACGCCTCTAGGTGGGAGCTACCCTGGCAGCTCTGCCCTCCTCCAGCGCCGAGGCCATTTGTCAGGACAGATGACATCCCTTAGTCCTCAGTTCTGCAGCTTCACATGTGAACTCTCACGTAAACGCGGCCTGGTCCTGCTAGTTTTCTGACCTCCAGCTTAGCTGTTTGATCTGCTATGTCCTGTGAATTCAGTGCTGACTGGTCTAACTCTTCTGATTAATAACTGCAAAGAATATTTTGGGTTTGGGGCTCTTCCTTATATCTTCAACAAGAAATTCTCCAAAATGTTTTCTTGTCTTCCTCAAGAGCCCTTTTACATATTTGTCATCAAACTAGTTGGCTTCCTGCCTTTGCTATATAAAGAACCATTTACTATCAGTCTTTGCAAGGCTTAACTCACATTCTTTTTTAGCCCTTTTTATTTTTATTATATGGTTGACTTGCCATATTTTATGGGCTTTCCTGTTCTCCTAATCTGAGTAAGCTTCATATTGTGTAAACAGTAACTTACTGCCTGTGATAGCATCCTGAAAGTTCCTAGTGAACCGTGAAATGGCCTTTTTCGGACCACAATGTTTTCATTTCAAATTGTGGCACAACTTTGAACGGGGATTTTATTAGAGTAGTTTTTAACAGTATCTAGGCTGCCTGCTCCCATCTCGCCTTTTGGACTGCTCTTTTTATGGTTTCCCTTCCCTTTCCTTTTTTTCCTTTCCTTCCATTCTTCCTTCCCTTCTTCCTTCCCTTCTCCTTTGCCTCTTCCCTTTCCTCTCCCTTCCCTTCCCTCCCCTGTCCCCATCCCTCTTTCCTATCTCATTTTGATATCCCTCTGTTGAAACTGAATACCCACATCTTGGGATGTTCTCTCCCACTGCAACACTGATCTAACTGTACTGTGATTATTATGTCAGAATTGCTCTCTCATTGTGTCTCTGCATCTCGTATTGATGAGGCATTGATTCAAATGTGGGTGACTGAAATTCCCTCATCTTATAACCTGCCCTAAATGTATTGCTTCTTTAATGTCACTTAGCGGTTCACAGATTCAGAGAATAGTTGAGGTTGGAAGACACCTCTGCCCCCCTTTAATTGCAATGATGGAGTTCTCAGAGATCTCAGCATAGCCTGGTCAGGTTTTTAATTAATGGCAGTCCTTTTCCTTGTAAGGATCCATGTAAGGATCCACGAAGATGATCAAAGGGCTGGAACATCTCTCCTATGAAGACAGGCTAAAAGAGTTGGGGCTGTTCAGCCTGGAGAGGAGAACTCCCCTGGGAGACCTCATAGTGGCCCTCCAGTACCTGAAGGGGCCTACAGAGAAGCTGGGGAGGGGCTTTTGACAAGGGCATTTAGTGACAGGATAAGGGGTAATGCTTTCAAACTGAAAGAGGATAGATTTAGATTAGATATTAGAAAGAAATCCTGTAGTGTGAGGTTGGTGAGACACTGGAAAAAGTTGCCTAGGGGGGTTGTGGGTGCCTCATCCCTGGAAGTGTTCAAGACCAGGTTGGATGGGGCTTTGAGCAACCTGGTCTAGTATGAGGCATCCCTGCCCATGCAGGGAGGTTGGAACTAGATGATCTTTATGGCCTTTTCCAACTCAAACCATTTTATGATTCTATGATCCCCTCTGCTTAGTGTTCATGAGAATGCATTTGGAGTACTGTGTCCAGTTTGGGGCTCCTAGTAAAAGAAAGACATGGACAAACTGGAGAGAGCCCAGTAGAAGGTCACCAACCCAGTCATGGCTGCAGCACACACTGTGGGAGAAGGGACAGAGACAAGTGGATTTGTGTAACCTGGAGAATGCTGAGGGAGGGTCTTCATGCTGCCCACATCCACCTAACAGGGAGTTACAGCAAAGATTGTTACATGCTTCCTGGACATGCATAGCAGAAGGAGAATAGATGTGATTGCAAGAGAAATTCCAGCTGGGCATACGGAAAAAATTTTTCACTGGCATACTTAACCAGTAAGACAGGTTGCTCAGAAAGGTGGTGGGATTTCCATACTCAGAGGCACTCAACACCTGGCTGAACTAGGCTCTGAGAAACATGAGGTAACTTTGAAATTAGTTATGCTTTGAGCAGTAATTATTTCTCCACCCTTAGCTTTTGGCGTACCTTTCCCTGAAAGCTCACCCTTACCTTATGGTAAGGTAATTGCCTTCTCTGGGCATAAGCATTTGTGAATGCCAGGCTTCATTCCCAGCCAGTGCAGAGAGCACATTTAATGACACAGCTCTCTGGCAATAGAACAAGTTTGGCATCTCACAGTGCCTGGAAACATAAAGCCAAGTGCCCTCCGGGACACTGAGAGCAAGTCCAAGTCCAACTCTTCCACTGCAAGGCAAGATGGAAAAGACTCCAGAACAAACATGAAGATATTGCTCCTTTGCAGGCAAACTAATCCCTGCTTTTCCATCCTTTCATGTAATCCGCCCACCACAGAAAGTTGCTAACTAGGACTTGGAAAGTAAAATGTGCATTAAATGAATGGGTTTGGCAGAGGGAACATCTGTTTCTGAGTAACTTCTTGTTCCCTACATATGATAATGGTTATGGATTAGTGTGCAGAATACTGAACTTGTTTACAGCTCCTAGGAACTGTATGTTTTGAATAATTAATAAGGGGTGTTTTTAAATGCCGAATTTCTCATCAATATGAGCGTTGCTGTTTTTCCCCTCCCTGAATAGATGCGATTCAATTTGCAAATTTAATACAATAATAGGATTCACTTAATGTCATGCTTTCAGCAGCCATGGAGATCAACATTTTTATCATCAGTCTGTTCTACTTGGTATGTTGATATTCATGACAGTTACCTGGCAAAAACAGAACTATTTTCACATGATCTCTAAAAGATAATCCAGGTTTAATCTGACATGACACCAAAGGAAGTAGGAAATATTTAACAGGAGGGGGTGGGTCTGCTTGTTTAAAACAAACCTGGGAAACAAAGAACCTACAATGAAATTATCCCTAGCTCAGAATAAATACATTTATACTTCTTACAGCAGCATAGTCTCTTCTTAGGGAGACGGGCTAACCAGAAGATTAATGAAAGGATTCTGCATCTAATGCTTTGCCTGGAAGAGTTTTCCATGATCTAAGTCTCATCTTACTCAGCTCAGATGCTTCCTTTTTGCCTTGTTTTTCACTCTACTCTTTAGGCAGCCCATTGTGTTGTGGGGATATAGCCTTTAAAAGCAATAAAAATAACTTTTTAGTAGAAGTACCTATATGTAAATCCCAGCTAATCATGACACAGACTTAAGCTCTGGACAGTGTTAAATGCATATTTGTAGAGCTGCAGATTTGCTGAGCTCCCTAAACACAGTCCATGGCATTTGCTTATTTCTTCCTGTCATTTTCATGCAATGCTGCCCCTGCCTTGATGCTTATTTTCTCTAGATTGCAACGTGAACCCCCCGAATGCCGCCACTCCCGTGTGCGACTGGGAGGTCTGCATTCCAGCTCCCCATCTGAAGCTTGTCAGAGCTGGGAGCGAGAATAGTCCGTGACATATTCCAGTAGGAATGCCTTTTTAAAAGAGTTTTTTTGGCAACACTCCTAACACAGCAAGTGCAGGACCGGGATCTGATTTCACCTCTAATGCAAGAAATATTAATGTGAAAACTTCTCCACCACAGAAGAAACTGCAGCAACAGTTAAAAGTTGTAATTAGTTTTCTGGTGTTATCTGATTTTGATAAGTGCACATAACCATGTTCATGGCCCCTCATAGCTAAACTAGCCTGAGGGGAATCAGCAGTGTGTTTTTTCATGTGTCAGACACTCAAAATTGCTTGGGGATGGCTGGGCAAGATTAGCAGACAAGACAAGGTAACAAGAAAGAAACAATAAAATTATAGGAAAATTCTTGTGACTGTAGTTTAGATTTCTTATTACTACTTTCCCCAGTGCAGAATTTGAGGGAGGAAGGCTTTAGTTGTGATGTGCTGTGATCTCTGAGGAAGCAAGCCCAGGACACTGCTGGGTAGGATGACCTCTCCAAGACAATCTTTAAAGTCAGCTCCCTTGAGAGAACATCTTTCACAAAACAACTAGCCCATCTCTGTTTGACAGTTCTGGAGAAAGATCTATCAAATATATTCACCTCTACTGGCTACTAAAAATCAGCAGATCAACAGAGACATTTGCTTCATGTCATTCTGCAGCATTTCATACATCCTTCACTAATCCTTCTCAGTCCTCAGGTGCTCCCTACCTGTCACTCTATCCCCTGAGCAAATCACCTCTTCCCTTGCCAACACCCTCTGTAGTCCATGGGTATCAATAACTTAGTCTATTAAAATGATTTTATTAAAAGTAAACTGATTTCAAAGCAATTGTTCCCAACCAGTACCAAGGAAATTGCAGCTTCTGTCTCAAACCTATTAAAAAAGCTTTGTTTCCCAAAGATTGATGTATAGTTTTTGAGCACATAGGTTGGTCTCCTGAAAAACTAGACCTACAATCCTTTCCTTGCCTGTGTCCTTAGGCCTTCAGAGTTATTACAGTGATAATTAATGATAGGGGCTGGAGGTAGCCACTTCCCACCAATACAGAAAAGCTGAGGCTCCCTTCTGGAATCAAATCACTCAAACAACAAAGGTTCTGCCTCATAACAAAGGCAGAGTGGCTCCTTTGCTATCTCTGGTGGTTTGTGTGAAATGTAAAAGACATGCAGACACAGCAGAGAAAAAAAAGATAGCAACTAAGAGCAGACAAACATAGAAGTCTTCATAGCAGGAAAAATCCCCCCACTCTAGTACAGACTTTTGGCTGAAAGATAATATCTTTCTTCCCAGCTCCAAGATGCTGTCATTCCTACTCAATCTCTTCAGCTCTAAAAGAAACAGACTTGTGCACATGCTTTGTAAATGAGATTTAATTTAAAAAACTGCTTCATGTTATTTTTCCTTTTTAACAGAAACTGCCTGCAGGGTCCCTCCTTTCAGCCCATAGCTTGTGAGAAAGAAGCAAAGGTTCACTGAAGGAGTTTGATGTGTTACCTTCATCCTTGCTGACCACAGGAAGGAGAAGCAAGTTGTACTGGATGGATGCTGGAACATTTGATCAGAGGTTATCTATATTGGAACTGATCAGATATTTGAGCTTTGATAGTTTTGTAAATAAATGTTCCAAGACACCATTAAAGGGTCCCCACTTCAGGTTAAAACCTGAACTGGTTGTAAGCCTGAGAGGTCCTCTTAAAAAGCTTAAATCTACCTCCTCCTTCAGGAAGTAGTAAGAAAAGATTAGTAAGAAAAATTACAAAGTTAAAGATAAAAATACTCCAGCCATCTTCCAAAAACAATACCTCATATAAAAATGTAAGGCATATTTTAAAAAGCTCAGAAATATTTCCATCCAAAAGCTTGAGAAGAATAGTCCATCCTGCTGGGCCTCAAATTGTTATATGGGTATCTCTACATCCAGGTACAAAATGTAGAAGAACACCATAAGGTTGTTTTGCAAATGAGAAGTTCTGAAACTTCTAAAGTTAAACACCTTTAGTTAAACCATCTCCAGCAATGCTGAGCATGGGATAATCTAGAAATACAACAAAGAAACTAAAATATCTTAAACTCTGACTTGCTCCTCACTGTATCACTAATATATATTTTTTTCTCTGGTGAAGACCCCAGGGTTAGAAAGACATGAAACGAGGCCACAGGAGAGAATAGCTGTACTTAGCATCAGCCCCTGATGACCACGGAATGTTTCAATGTAAGGTGCCATAGCAGCTGGGTGCCTGACCCTGTCCCGTGGCTCCAAGCTGTAAGAAACTCTTGTTATTTAACTGTGGTTACAGGACTTCTTATGTCTGTTGCCACAGGCTTATCAGAGATACTGGTCTTATCACCATGAGATACAACTTTTTAAGGCTAATAATTGAACTACTAACACCCCCTTGCGAAGCTGTGAATAACCTCTCACACACAATGTCTTTCTAAACGTGAATATTTACTAAAAGGGAAAAAAGAAATTAGAGTAGCAGGGTGATGGAAAGCAAATTAAACTCCTCTGACTAAGCCACCCCTCTGAATGCATCAGGCAGTAGCTTTCCTGCTGCCAGCCACAGCAGGCAGCTCTGGAGAAGGCTTCTTTTGTGACCACACCTTGTGAGCACCAACCCGAGACGAAACGCAGAGGGGCAGCGGAGGATGCCCGCTGGCAGGCAGGCTGGGACAGGCACCTGGGGTGAACTCTGGAAGGCAAAAGACTTTCCTGTACACGAGGAGCATTTTAAAAGCTCCCTCTCATGGCCTGAGAGTTCACAGGCTTGGTAAAACAGCCTGTGCTAAAGCTATTAAAAAACTTCCCTTGTCTGATGTGAACACAGAACCCCCAGTTCAGGAAAGCGGTGTTTTTCTCTGGAGACGCATCCTGGCGGTGGATGTGGTGAAGCATTTTCTGAGGAAAAACTTTGCCAGCAGCCTGGCAGGGACATCCTGCCCTCCACACCAAGAGGAGTGAGGGGCAATGCAAGGCCAGGGCTCTGGCTGGGGTCACAAACAAAGAGCCAGGGAGGGCAGTGGGACCCAGGGGTCAAAGCAGGGATCCAGGATCCCTTTTTCCCAGAATCAAGCCAGCAAATACTTTGTCAGACTCTCTGGGATTTCCAGGCTGTGGGAAGCCAAGCACTCTTAGCTTCCTCAGAAGCTCCCAAATGTGCCTGTGGTGGCAAAGGGCAGCTTTAGGCATCCTTAGGCCTCACCCATGTGAGACCCAGCTACAAGTCCGGATGGTGAATTTTTGACCATCAAATCCATTCAGTGTAACTTTCCCCGTATTCACCAAGCAATTGGGGAACTGGCTAAAAAGTCTTCATACGATTCAAGACAATATAGTGGAACACTGATAGCTAGCACCCAGCATGGCAACATGGATTTGCTGTTCCACACACTCTGTAATTACCAGCAGCACAAAAATAACTTCTTCCTGGTTCTCATTTTGTTATCACCATTACCCACACTATGGCTGTGCCCACATCTGGATGGCTGGGGATAAGTATGACTCTATTGCAGCAGTGCCCAGGGGCCAGGAACTTGCTGTGGTAGGCACTGGTCAACCAGGGAGAGGCAGTGCCTGCCCTAAAGCAGGCAGCAATGTGCCCTTGTGGCCAAGAAGGCCAATGGCATCCTGGGGTGCGTTAGAAAGGGTGTGGTTAGTCAGTCCAGAGAGATTCTACTCCCCCTCTATTCTGTCTTGGTGAGGCCACATCTGGAGTATTGTGTCCAGTTCTGGGCCCCTCAGTTCAAGAAGGACAGGGAACTGCTTGAAAGAGTCCAGTGCAGAGCCACAGAGATGATGAAGGGAGTGGAACATCTCCCTTATGAGGAAAGGCTGAGGGAGCTGGGTCTCTTTAGCTTGGAGAAGAGGAGGCTGAGGGGCGACCTCATCAATGTTTATAAATATGTAAAGGGTAAGTGTCAGGACGATGGAACCAAACTTTTTTTCAGTGATGACCAGTGATAGGACAAGGGGCAATGGGTGCAAACTGGAGCATAGGAGGTACAAGGTGAATATCTGAAAAAAAATTTTTACTGTGAGAGTGACAGAGCACTGGGACAGGCTGCCCAGGGAGGTTGTGGAGTCTCCTTCACTGGAGACATTCAAAACCCACCTGGATGCGTTCCTGTGTGATGTGGTCTAGGTGACCCTGCTCTGGCAGGGGGGTTGGACTAGATGATCTTTCGAGGTCCCTTCCAACCGCTAGGATTCTGTGATTCTGTGATTCTGTAAAGCTCAAGACTGCAATGGAAGATTAAAAAGGAAAGATAAAATACCAGTTTTTTGTCTGAATGCAGTCTGGATGCAGCAGAAGGAGAGGGCATAAAAATCACAAGGGCCAGTTTTTCCCTATGTTCACCTCCTCAGACTTGGCTGACAAGATGATGTCCAGGACACTATCATGTGGATGAGAGCATATTCCAGTTGTAACTAACCATCTCTGGAAAAAGGGATGGTGAAAAAGCAGCCAACAAAGATTTGGTATTTAGGTGGCATTTAGGACAGATCTTTGCACTGTTTGAATGATGGAAGGAAGATAAAAGCCACAATCTTTATCACTGAAAGAATTCTAATCTTGTAGTTGCTCAGAAAGTCTGCTCCAAAGCCATAGTTACTACTGCCATGCTTGCCACACATGAGAGCACCACGGTCACAAGATGCCTGATGACCACATGAGCTGACAGCCAGAAGCCTCTTGCTTTTTCTGTGGAAAGTCCCTGTTCAGATCAAATACATCATTATTGCTTGAGACACAAATGCAAAGCTCTATCCTTTATGATTACAATCTGTCTTGGGATGTATTTCCCATTTCAGAGGTGTTAATCCTAAAATACTGGCCAACATCTTTGTCTTCACAATTTCCTTCAATTTTAGAAATACAGTGGTTGCAACAGGAGAGAGATTTTTCTTCACTTTGTGTTCTAAAGTTGCTGTGTAGCCCTGGACTGCAGGGGTCAAGTAGACCTGGTCAGAAATTTCTAACTAAACTATCTTCCCTGCAAAAATGTCTCTTTTTGGAGGCATTCCCTTTTTGGAGCTTCTTTTCAAGAGAGAGTATATGCTGTGTCAGGGAAAGTGAAGGGAGGCAAGCACTTTCTGGCCTGAAGATCAGGTACTCCTCTTGGACAAAAGAGCTCCAGGTTTAGGTTCAATTACTATTTGACTACCAGATAAATATATTTTCTTACATCCTTTTACAGAAACAAAAAACAAGCCAGACAAAACCAAGAAAGGCTTCGATGTTGACCTACTAAAAGAATTTGAAAATTCTAAAATTAAACGGTTTTCGTGGGATGGCATGAAAAGCATTTCACATCCCACTCAACCAGTAGGTTTCATATCAGAAGCAAAAGCTTTTAGTGGGGCTGAACTTCCCCATATCAGCCCTTCCCCTTAGAAATGAGGTCATTTAGGTGGAAAGAAACCCTGGGATGTCATCTTGTCCCTCCTTTCATGCAAAGTTAATCCAGTGAGGTCAGAAGACTCAGGACCTTTTCCAGGCAAGTTTTGAATGTCTGCTGGGATGGAAATGGCACAGCTTCTCTAGGCAGTCTGTTCTAGTCCTGAATTATCTTCATGGTGAAAATTATCTTCCTAACATGAGAGAGAATTTCCCTTGCTGCAGTTTGTGCCCATTGTCTTTCATTCTACCTACGTGCAACACACACAAGAGTCTGCCTCCTGTTACTGACTTGTGGAGAGCAAAAACATCTCCTCTTGGTCACCTCTTCAAGGGCTGGACAAAACCAGCTCTGACTGTTTCTCTTCAAACATCATGTGCTCCTGCCTCCTCAACATCCTAGTGGTCTTGCTCCAGTTTGTCAATGAGTTCTTCAACTGGGGAACCCCAGAGTAGACACTTCTCCAGCTGTGGTTTCACAAGTGTGGAATAATAGAGAAGAATGACCTCTCATGACCTGCTGGCTATATTCTTTCAGCCCAGCACACAGTTGGTCTTTGCCACAGTGGCATATTGGTGCCACACATTCAGCTTGAAGTCCATCAGAACAACCATGTCCCTTTCTAAAAAGCTTCTTTGTAGACAGTTAATCAGACTGAACCGTTTTATAAGGTTGTTCCATCCCACAAGAAGGACTTGGTATTGGCCTTTGCTGATTGTCATGAGGATCCCACTGTCAGGGTCCCTCTAAATAATCAGCCCTGCTCTCCAGCATATCCACCACATCCCTGCAATGTGGTATGATCCACAGGTTCCAGTTGTTAATAAACATATTAAAAAGCATTGTTCCCAGTATTGGTCCCAGATGGACACCACTCACAGTAACCTGCCACCAGATTAATTTTGAACTTTTGTTCCCAACATTTTGAGTCAGGTAGTCCAGCTAATTTTCCATCCACTTCATGACACTTATCCAGTCTGTATCTCACCTTCTTATAGAAGCATAGTGAAGATTTTTTGGCTGTTTGTAAGAGTGTTTGTTTGGGAACTGCAGCTCCTGTATAAAAAAACCCAAACCAAACCAAAACAAACAACACAATAAATTTCAGCAAAATATTATTTATAACATTTTTCAAATGCTTGACTTTACAAATGAAGTGAGTTTTTGTTGATACAATTTTGTTTATATTTATACCAAGTGAGAAGTGTTAATTTGAGGATAGAAACCTTTTAAATGTTGGGGGGTTTTAGTGGTTTTTTTTTCTATTTTTATCATTTTTCTGGTGGATGCTTTGAAATCCCATGGTTATAATATGCTGCAGAAATAACTGTGTGTGATTGCTCTGAATGAATCTCACTAACTACAACTGTAGTGACCAGTACTCTTAATGTACCAATTTTCCACAAGACTGCTGCCTGCTGAAGTGGATTATGTGGTTTTTCAGGTTTCTCTCCATTTGCCTGTACAGTTCCATGCCTCTTGTTCCTCTCTGTGCTACCTGTGGTTCATGAAGACAGCCCAGCAGTCTACTGCCCTCCCCTCTTCCCATTGCATTGGCAATGGCAGAGGCAGCAGGTCTGAACTCAAGACCACCTCAATCTTTTCCTCTCTTCCTTCCCTCCTCACATTAGGTAAGGCCATCCTTGCATCAGCAAAAATTAGTTTTATTTACAGTGCTGATAAACTTGGAACTCAATTTGAACAGGTGATGAATTTACTTCACAACCATAATTCTTTCCAAAGACTGAATGGGACAGTAGGAGGGATGGAAAAATTGCACTTGAAGAGGGAAGATTTTTTTGCAAAGAAACTGAAGGGAACAGAGAAAGCTCAGTAAGAGCTGAGAAAGATCTCTACAGCACCAAAAAGGCAGATGAGGCTTTTGGTGGCACTGTTAGTCGTTGTCTTCCGAGATTAAAACACCCACTTCTGAAGAAGAGGCTTTTGTGCTAGAGTGCTAGCTGTAGGCAGGTTTGGATGGTAGAAAGCCCTGCACTTCACAGCAGACACACCTGAAGGAGCTCACCCTCCAAGTGGGTCAAGCACAGTGGAGCCAATGCAGCTGGACCACTGGAGCTGTGTCAGAACTGCAGGCTCATAGCAGGGCCTGGTTTTGAGCTGCTCATGCAAATTGAAATTTCTGTTTTGTTTCTCCTTACACAATGAGAACAGCTTAGTGACAGCTTTCCAAGAACCAAAATTAGGGAACTAATCAAGGTCTTAGAAGGCAGGAAAAGGAAACAGAAGGTAAGTTCACAGAAGAGGTATTCTGAGGAAAAAAATCTTCCCACACAATAACTGCAACTGCTGAAACTACTCAGTAGCCTGCTAACTAAGTAGCTTTGAATATCTGGATGAAGACAGGCATTATCTGAGGAAGGGAAGTGTGAGCAAAAATAGCAGGAAGCACAGTCTAGAGGGACTGACACTCTTTTGTTGAAAAGCTCAGTTGGAAAGCATGGACACATGGCAACAGTGAGAGAACAACATCCACTGGGCAGATGCTGGGCACAGTGCTTAAGGCATTACTGGAATGCACTCAAAGATGATGGGGATATGGCTAGTCACAAAAGCCCATACAGAACGAAAGCTTTGTAGAATTTGGCTTTGCTGTAACTTCAAATGGGTGTGTCTTAGGGCAGGAAATAGTTTCTTGCATTTGTCAGTGAGTTTAAAACACATTGATATAGAGACCCTGGCTTACTGTGTTCTTCCTCTGTGAGGATAATCCTCATAGCAGGCCACATTCCTGACGGATGGATACAATGAGTGATAGTTATTATTATTTCATGCTAATGTGTATTTTTTAATATTAAAAAATATAAATAAAAAATGAATGGCATGCTTTAGAAGAAATCCTGAAGCTGACTGCAAATTAATGCCATAGAGAGGAAACAGATTGAAGTAACCTTTGGGGTGGAAAATGATGGCTGTTATTACAGCAAAATGATGTATGCCCATGTTTGTCAGAGAATGAGGAATAGTAAGGGTAGCTCAAACAGCCTGTGTTTTCCATTCTGTTTAGCATGAAAAGTGACAACTCCAGTCAGCAACACTGCTATCTAAAGAAAACATCTTGCTGACTCCTGCAGACTATAGCTCAAACTCCTGCAATGTCAGTTGGTATCTCTCAAGAAATAATTTACTTCCTGACACACTTCTTGAAGATATAAAACACCTATGGTTATTACCAATCCTTGCCATCAGCAGTCTCAGCTCTAGGGTACTATAGTGATTAATACTTGGGGAATGTCTGATTGGGGTTTTCATGCTGTGGAGAAACAGAAAGCTTGTGCCATGCCTAACACAATCTGTCCTGCTCTCAGGTGGGGAACACTAGGCTACACATAAGGAACACAGACACTCTTTGTAAAATGGTGAATCATCCTATACTGATAGAAAGAGGTTGTTTCAGGGCAAGAACTAGAAGACTATATAAAAATCATGAAGTCAGTGCTTAAGGCCACATACAGCTTTCAGGTAAACAGTAATTTAAATCCAGAGTTACTCAACCAACATTTAAGCTATTTATTCAAAGTTCCCTAATTTTGATAGAATAATAGAATTTGCCCCTGACTTTCCATATTATACTTTATTTTCCTTTTTTCCTTGCTATTTTTGCATCCTTTCTCAACACCTACCAGTGAGGCTTGCACTGGCTTAGTCCATTCCTTTCACATCCATGTGCACATTTTTTCTTTACTTGCTTTGTATTTTTCTCAAACACAATACAGTTATGCACTCAAAATAATCTTGTTTTCACATATCCCAGTCTGTCTCATAATGTTGTAAGACTCCATGCATACCTGTTACATCTTTTTTTGCAAAGAAACTATAATGGTTCAAAAAAAAAGTGGGGTGCCACTTCAAACAAGTGGCAGAAAGAATTGGGGTGCCCTGATGTAGTTTCTGACAACACTCATAGCTAGTGGGCTGAATTTATTGTCCCTCAAGTCAACTATATTGTTTCTGATAAACAAACAATATCAGATCAATTATATGCTGATAGTCACTGACTGGCATCCATGCACTCAGACCTCAGAACAACTGAAAGTTTCCCAATGAGTCCAGCTATCTGAGCAGCTTAGGAATCAAGTGGCAGATCCTGCTGCTGACAGCAAACTACCCACCACCAGCAGAACCCAGTCCTGCTGTTTAGGGAGCTGTTTAGGTGGATTTCAATGGGGCTACAGGAATTTTGACTATTCTTTAGTTTACAACCCAAAGCTCAAAGAGAATAGCTTTGACCCATAACATGCTTCACAGCTCTAGAAGCACATTGCATGCATCCACTGACAGAGGAATTTGGAATACATCCATGAAGACTGGAACAGGAGCCAGCTCCTCTCAAGAATCTGGTACCTGCCAAGTCTCTGGAAGTCTTTTGTGTTGATAATCTCATGCACATCAGCCTGTGTGGGCCTACACTGTCTGTGACTTACAAAGTCTGTGCTGGACTCTGTTCTTCATCGTTAGCATAGAGGAAAAACATACCTGGTATGTGAATTGAGAAAACAGCACAGAATTTATTATTTCCTTTTTTAATATTCATGAAGGAATCATTGCTTTCTCACAAAAAGTCCTTCAGTGTAGTATAAATGCTCTACAAAATGGGATGTAATGACAAAGCCACTGAAAACTTAGGAGGCAGGGTGCCATTAGAACAGGGTGGGGAAACTACAGAACTGAATTCCTAATTTTAATTTAAGAATTGGACTTCATTATTCCCAGCAAGACATAGTTTTTCCTTGCCTGAATCTCATGGCTTTTTACTTGGTGTAAGTCACTCTCTACATAGAAAGATATATCTAGACTAGTTCATACAGACTTTCTGGTTTCTACTCTGCTGAGATGGGTAACCAGCTCTCCCTTCACTGTGGGGAGCTGCCTTTACCTTAAATCGCTTTCCAATATGCTATTCAGAATCATTTTCCTGCTTTTAGGACTTGATCTTCAAACCACCTCATTATTAAAACTCTTAAGTTACTTTTTTTTTTTTTCTTTTTCCCAATACAAAGAACATACATTCAAAGTTTAAAGCTGAAGATGTTGCAAGCAGTGCTTAAGCTTTTAAATTAGTATTTAATTTAGCTAGATTCATCACTTAACACTGAGTAGCCAAGTTCCATGCATTATCTTGCACCTCTTGGTTTTACCAGTATTTTTTACCAATACAAGTACTGTTGCCAAATTCCAGCACATTAGTACCTGTAAGGACTCAGAGAACAGTCTAGAGACTTGCACTTTGCTCTTATTACAGCTATTATTCTTGCAATTGCTTAGGAAAGGATTATGATCATTTGGCTGTAAAAAACCATCTCTTCCAAAACTGAAGCTTATTTTAGTGTTGTAGAGAGCTGAACTGACCTTAAGTATAAGAGCTTCTGGAAAACCTCAGCCAGCTTGTCAGTACAGTTCAACCAAAGGATCAGCTCCACCATCTGGACTTGCAAAAGCAGGCAGGCATCTCATCTTGGAGCTGGTTCATTAAAAAACCCAACAAAATAACAACTGAACTTTAGCAGAGTAAAAGGGGCTGTCTTCAACATGGACAGTGCAGCAGGGTAATGAGGGGACAGGTTGACTAAAACCTGCCCTAGCTGGTGATTTGTCTTGGCAAGGAAATTTGTTTACAAAATGTAACAACTCCTTGACAAGTATTTGCCAACAGAAAAGTTAATCTTGTCTTTAGAAGAGGAATCTACACTTTTCAAATGGTTTTTAAGATTCTTACAGTCTGCCAGTGATGGCATTTAAACAATGTAACTCAGCTTACCCACCTCATCCCAAATTCCCAGAGTAATCAGGATTCCCACCCTTTTTTGTTTCTATCATAAATTATAACCTGATATTTACATTCACAGAACTGCTAAGGCAAAATCCACTGAGTAAGTTACTTGCACTACATTTAACTGCCCCTCCAAACCGATGAGCTGCCCATAGCCAAAAAAACACTTTCCTGGACTGTGAATGGATGGAGAGTTTCCTGCAATCACACAGCTGGAAAGAGGCAATTTTGTTTATTAGACAGCATTGTCAATCTCTGCTGGATATCTGTATGGATATGAGGCTCAAGACAATGAAGATGGGCAATTCCATAGTCAAAATCTAGAGTTGGAGCATTGCTTCACTGGAATTACTCTGGATTTACAGTGGGGAAAGTGAGGTTAGAATCTGGACAACCAGTAAGAGGTCAGCAAGTTATTTTCTCATCCTTTTTTTTCTCCCAAGAAAGACAACAAAGATAATAGAAATTCTACTGGACCAAAAGTAAAGTGAAGTGACTGTTGCACACAGTTGACATTGCACAGTGTTCTCATTTAGAACAGGGAGTTTCCACCTGGGAAATTCCCTCAAACTCTATGTTTATCCTCATGAAAGATGAGCAAGCAGCCAAGTAAGAGAATTCAAAGCATACAAGTGCTCTAAAGGAAGACAGACCTTTGATTGCAGAGGGAGAAAGATTTTTCTATCAGAATTATTCTAATTTTTAAAATCAATGAGCAATTTAAGTGACATCTCCTAGTGGTCAATGTAGCCAGTGTAAGCTAAGTGAGACATAAACACCCAATAAGAGATGTTCATATTGTTTGCACTTGATCTTGCCTCAGACCAGTCTACTAAAATCTGTGGTAGAGGATATTTTATAAAGCACAACACAAAGAAAATAGAAACAACAAAACAGAAACAACGAAGCTTACACAGGAGCTCTAAACACTCTTGTAACCCTCAGAACACACTTCAGCCTGGGTGTTTTCACACTAGACATGTCTCTGATGTTAGCCATGTTGCACCAAGAGCCCCACCAAAACCAATGCAACATCTCTAGGCAGCATTTTGCAATGCAGCAGGTGGAACATGGGCATTGTGTTCCCACAGTCCAACACTGTGCACAGTGGTGGTGCAAGCAACAAGGAGTTTTCCAGTCAAAATAAAGCCTCATAAAGTATTATCTGCCATCAGGACCTTGAGTTCCCTTTACTCTTCCTCCCTCCTGTCTCTCAGTTTATTCTGATTGCTTTTACTTCCTTTACCGTTAAGTTTCCTAAACCTCTTCCTTCTGGATACCAGCAGACATGTTTGGTCACCAGCCCCAATCTGCTCAGAGGACAAACTACTTGTCTCCCCCATGGCTGAGAGTTTTGGCACTAATCTCTACTGCACAGGACTAGGTGCTGGCAAGTGCCATATGAGAGCTGAATAAGACCAGTAAGATGTGATTCTGACTGAGTGGATTGCCAGTGCAGGCAGCAGAACAGATGCTATGACAAACAAAGAAGCCCCTTTTTAAAAAACTTGTTTTCATCCTATGGCAGTTAGAACAACTGTGGGATTGGAGCAGACTGAGCAAAGTAGCTCCACAGCTAGTCCAAGACACGGATGGAGACCACTCCCCTAGCTTCCTGCACACAAACATGCAATATCTGGCCTGACATCTGAGACTAGGTCCTGGATTTAGGACCTGGCCATCAAGTGCTGTCATTAAATGATGTGCTAAGAATGGAGAAATGTCACTGAAGACCTTCCAAAGCTCTGATTCTATAGCTCACACATCCTCTTGCCGACAAACATGTTTCCAGAATGAAAACTGATCCCCTGCTCAAGAGGGAAATGTGAGAGCCCCTACATCCACCAGAAAAAAAGAAAGGGAAGTGCCTTGGTCACAATCTTTCCTACACTGCCTACACTGAACCTCAGCCAGAGGCACTGACCCTGGGAATGGGCTTCTCAAAAGCTTTAGCAAATGGCAGACACCTGGTTCAGCTTCTGTATTTTAGTCTTCTTCCATTTGCATTATGCCTAGCTGAAAACAGGCAGGTCTTCTGCACTTGGCCATGATTCTGGATCTATATAATCTCTGGACACCAGCTGCTCTTGCCTGCAGCCACTGAACTCAATGGGACTTCACAGACTGGGGCAGGAGTCTCAGCCAATGAATGATGATACAAGATCAGAGCTTTTGTCTGTAACTCATGCATGCCTAAGAGTGGTATGGAAACAACAGGAAACAACTATGAGATTAATAATTGACATATCGAGGAATATAAATTCCTTTGTCATTAGATTATGCTTAGTATATATTAGGTAAAATTAATGCAACTACTGTGAGTAAAAAAGCCTACAGGCTATCAGTACCACTATTTTATATTTGGAGTATTTTTATTCGTACTAATGACAACATTGCTCAAAGATTGATAAGTTATACTGATTTTCATGGTGGGGAAGCAGAGGTTAAGTAAGTTTTTTAAGGCCACACAGCAAGTAAGTGTTTGGATTTATAACTCCCAAATCAGCCCTCTGCTCAGTCCAGCAGGGCATGCTGACTCACTGTGGAATGCACATTTCCAGCAAACTCTTAAGGGACAAGAGGAATCAAAAAGAACAAAAGGCACAGATAATGTAAGCATTAGTTCCAAAAAATAAATGTTTTCTGCCATTCAAAAAACGTAAGTCAACCTCTGTTGAAGTTGTTGCACCTCACCAGCACTTCAGACTGAAACAGGAGCACTAGAATGACACGAAGGAGATTGTTCTGACACTGTTTCTAACAAAACCGCAAGTCAGACACAACAGCCTCATGTAATGAGATTTCCAGTGCAAAGAAAATCTAGTATATGGCTGAGATTTCAAATGAAGTTTATGGAAATTTATCCTGTAGCTTTAGAGTTCAGAGAAACCAGAACTGTTCCCTTTCATGCAGAACCTGGCACCCACAAGACTAAGAAACCAGCAGTGATACTGTCATTCCAGCTTCTGGAAGACTGTTTCTGTGCTACTGCTCTGTATTACATAAGTCTGCTCAGTGTTGGATCTCTCTGTATGTACTGGAACATTTTTTTAATAAACAAGCCTGTTTAAAGCAAATTAAGAATTTAAATATTCATTTACTCCTCTTAAAGATGAAATATTTTAGGAAAACTAAGAAAATTAAATGGAACTGACTCTGCAATTTCAGACCTTTTAAGTCAGACATTAACCAAGATGAGTGTGAAAGGAAGTGCCGACTACGTGACAAGGCTATAACCAGACCGTCTGGAAACCGGCTCTGGAGTGGGAATGAAGAATTCATTTCCATTCCATTAAGAGTCTCCATCCATAAAAAGTTCATTTCCTTTTATAGGGAAACAGCAGGGAGATGCCCAACTTGACCTACTGAATACTCAGATGGGACTTGTAAAGGCCTTAATGCACAGAGCAGCTCAAGCTGAAAACTGCTTTGCTCCAGGTACCCTCTTCTGACTGTATCTCATTTGTGCATAGATAACTTATGTCATGGAATAGATCCCAACTTATTTCAGGCAGATGCAGATTTAAGTACCTACAACAATCTTAGATTCAACTGATAAAGTACCAACAAAAATAACAAACCCTGAAAGCAGAGAATAAAGAACTGAATGGCCCTATTTGAACTTGGCTTTGGTTAAAGTCAAGCAGCTGAATTCAATACCTACATGTAAGAAATAGTCAGGGAAATCACATATTTCAATGCTTAATTTAGAACCTGATATTCTAAACTTACTCTGAGGGTAGTTAAGTCAGAACCAGACACCA
>NW_009970723.1:10162462-10192319 GCF_000747805.2 Chaetura pelagica
CTGCTATGCATTATTGTTTCAAAACACAGCCTGTATCCAAGTCCCAGGATACAGAAACATCTCAAATGATGCTGCAAGGAAAATTCACAATAAGAATCTTACTAGTTTTAGTCAGCAGGGAAAACTCCAATTTTGCTCATGTTTCTTGTTGCAAAACTGGGAATGTTTTGCTCATTTTGAGAGTGTCTAAAATGACACTTAGATACCTGTAACTGGAGAATGGAAATGGAAAGATTTTCCCCAAAACAGTTCATTTTGCCAGAAGCATGTCTGCATCTACCTAGTTTTCCTCAGAAACATCTGCGGTTTCTAAGGAAGTTGCTAATCTCTCTGAATCTTTCTCCTTACTCTTTTTGATCCATTACTTTCAGCATTCTTCCTTCATGTGCCAAAAAATTGCACTGAACTTGAAATACTAATGCTTGCTTGTCTACAAAAAAACCCCGAAACTGGGAGAAGTTACATAAAATATTTTTAATGAAGAAAATAATTTCTCTCTTGTGCAGCAGCAGCTCCCACGTATGGTTTGTGTCTCCAAACTGCTTGCTGATTGGCCATGCAGAGATAACAGACCACAGAGCACTGACTCCACTTCCTCTCCTCCCCACCACTGCACCAGGTGTGTATCTTGTCTTATCTGAGAAGTGACTAAGCCCAGCTCAGAAAGCTTAGGTATGTTCACAAACCATGGTTAAGTGTGCAGCTGGTCTTGCCAGCTCACTGACATTTGCCAGTAACTAGGAACCACAGTGGTCTCATCTCTTAACATCTGTTTTGGCCTCAACGGACTAACTCTGTCCTATATCAACAGTCTTGAAATGGAAGAGGAGTATCTCTAGAGGTGTCTGTCCACCCTAGAGGCTATTTCAGCATTCTCTGTATGCCCACCACAAGTCTATTATAAAGCCATAGCCAAAAGAAGGATGGTAAACCTGCATACATCCCTGTATGCAGTTCCTATGATCTCTGCTGCTGCTGTAGATGGCAAGAGTTCAGAGGCTGCAACACCCTCTTCCATGGAGCAGAGACTGGTCTCCATCTAGTCCTAGTATCTAGAGACTCTCACAAGTGGTTCACAGATTCCTCGTTTCCACTGTCCTAAGCCAAGCTCAGTTTATTCACAGGTCAGATTTCAGACATTTTCTATTGAAAGCTGAAACCATCCACACATGGCTTGGTTTAAGTTAATGAAAGTACCAAAAGAATCAACTACAGCATTAACAGAAAGGAAGTAAAACTGAAAACAAGGCTAGCACAAGATTAGCTTCTTGTCTCTTTATTACAGGAAAGTGTAAATTTAAAAGATTACTACTACTGATAGCAGTGAACTGGTAAATTTGGGACAACAGATAACCCTCTTAAAAATATGGTATCTTTCATCCCATAAAGAGCTTTCAGAATAGACTAAGCTAGGCAAGTAAAGATCTCTGGTAAAGAACAATGGCTCAAATAAGATGGGGGACAATGTGCTGTAAGCAATGAAGATGACAAAATGGAAAGAAGTTACAGGGAAGAAATATGTTTTGTGAACAGAATCCTTCGTGTATAAGAAATGGGGTAAACCTCAAGCCTGAAACCTAATAGTGGCATGGAGTGGAGGGCAGAAGATTAAATCATGGGGAGGGGCAGAGTCAGGAAGAATGCAGTGGGAGTGAGAGTGGGGATCTAGTAGGGCTCACTGGCATTGCTCCCCAGTTCAGCTCCTTGGGGTCAGATGCATGTTAGCACTAGTGCTAGGGCAGGGAAGCACACTGGGAATAAAGTAGCAGGTGCCTGGGTGCTTGGCAGGGGGTGAAGTATGTGGTCTTGTATCTTTTTTTTAGTTAAGATTTTTAAAATGACTAGCAGTTAGATTGCTTTCTTGGCTTAAAAATACCTATGAAGTATTCCTAATTGCTCTGTTGGAACATAGCCTGTTGCCCAGAGGAAGACAGCTTTCGAAACTGTATACCTTTCAATTCCAGAATATAAAGGCCAAAAGTTTCTACAAAGCTGTCATGCTCCTGGTAGACTCTAAATGCCCAATATGAAATTCACAGGGTCTTGGAAAGCCTGAAAATCAGGGAATAGACACCTCTCCAGTTTTACTGCCAGATCACCTTTTAATCCTCAGTGTTTGCTTCATCTGCAGAGGCTTTCTGGAGGACCAGGTTAAGGCAAGGCCACCAGTTCCCCTAACTATTGTTGCATTTCATATGAAAGAAACCCCAAACAACCAAGTTTAGTTAACTAAACAAACCGTACCATCCCATCAAACGGGTTGCTCCCTTTGCATAGCAGTTTAAGTCTAAAAACCAAAGGGAATTGAGTAACATTTTGAAACTGAAGAATCCACTTACTATCAAAATAATGACACTGGGTGGGTGAAGCACAACTTTGTGAGGTAGGTAATGTGATCTACACTTCCCAAATTGTATCACTGAGACCAAGAAAATATGTCAGTAAGTCAGTGAAACGAATAAAAATAGAGCTGGCAGTATAGCATGTACTAATCTGATGACAAATGACAAATGACAAAAGCCATAATTCCTTAAATCAGACTTATTTCCAACTGATTTCACTGGAGGTCTTCCTTGCTATTCCTAATCCTCCTTTTGGCATAGGAGCGCACAGAGTAAGGACACACACATGCTCATTATCTGTGCACATTGCAGGCTGTAATTCTAGTAAACATTAGATTACAAAAAAAGAGTTCCTTGAACTCTGAAGGAAAGAATGAAGCTTTGACTTCTATTATAATTAATTGTTTTAAAAACAGCCTTAAGTTTAAGTCCCATATCAACCACTGGTGTTCACAGACTGACACAATGATTCAAAGCAATACCATAAATGGGAAAACCACCAGTTCTGTAAGGAATGTGTCTGGCAGGATTAAGCAGTCCACACACAAGCTGCCATGACTTTCAGCAGGGAACTCCGTTACTCTTTATGTCCACTACATAAACTCTGCTTGCCAGCTTAAATGTATGGATGTCTACATACTTTTTGTCTGAAAATATCTGTACCAAAACAAACCAAGCCAGATGTTCACCCTGTAATGAGACAAGAACAATAGGAGGATGAGCATAGGCATTTCAATTCTTACATCCTAGCAGAAATCCACTACCTTTATCAACTAGTTTGGTTTCAATATGCACACTTCATTAAGCCAGCACACTTAAATATTACTGCCATCACACCACTGCAAGGCTAGGTCAGCCTTTCTACTAGAAAATGACATGCCGGAGATTATGGTATTTGAAAAATTCTTCATACTAAGGAATTAATATTCTACAGTTCAAAACAAATTTACTACTGTTTTCTTCTTGTTTTGCATTAAGAGAATGTTATCTGTTCTTTTTTCTTTGGCAAAGGAAAATGAGATATTGCATATACTTGATCCTTCATCTGGATTCCTGCCTTCTGATATTTAGATAAACATACTTCAATGCACCAGAAATATTTAATGTTCTGCAAAGAGCTTCTGTTCACATTTGGTAAAACTTTTGCTAACCTATGTGCAGAAGGATTCTTGTATAAGAGGAACCAGTTTGGCTTCCACATGAGCAGCTGTTAATGTAGGCACACATTCAAGCATGCAGTTGTCTGAAATAGCAGCACTCTAGATGCTGTAAGTCAAGAAGAGCCAGCTAAGGTTGCAGGGCTGCATGGCCACCCCTGTGAGATGGTGTAATCACAAGCCAGTCAAATCCTTCTCCTGCCAGGACACTTACTGGTCACTCCTCACACCTCTTACAAGCATTGGGATTGGCCTCTAAGCAGTGATTCAGGAAGGGATCACACTGCTCTGCTTCCCCTGCTGCTGTCTTGGCTCACTGCATTCATTTCCCTCCTATTTTCTGCAAACTGAATATAGCACACAACAAATTCTGTTTGAAATGTCTCCTTGGTTTTCCTTATCCACAAGGTAGCTTAAAATCACAAGTGGAAAGAACATGTCACTTGAAGCCACAGTTGTGACTTGGTCACACTTGGACTTCAGAAGAAATTCTGATTTGTTGCTTTTTAGTTATGGCAATTTCCAGATTTCCCATCCCCTTAGCAGTAATGAAGAAGTTTTGTCTCATCAAAATCATTAGGAAATATTGACTGCTTAATGTTCAGTAACAACAATAATTTACAAACTATAAATACCTACAGCAGAGCCATTGCCCAGGGTTCTGCACACAGACTGCTTCAGCTGCAACATCAGAGCCTTAGGTCTGCTTTGCATAAGGGCACAGAGTACACCAGATCACTGTCAGTCGGAGACTTCTAGTTTTCATCTCAGATTTCTCTGGCAGTAACACCCTAGGAACACTTCACTTCCCAGCAATAAATAGCTAAGGACTACCAACTACTTGCATTTGTTTCCTAATACTGTGCATTTTAAAAGTGTTCCTCCTTTGAAGCACTTGTAAGGGCAGTAGAGAAGACACCAGACAACACAAAACTTAGCTGAAGTACTTTAGCATGTTTAAGATAACAGATGCATCATAATACCTTGCAAGTGGAGGTGCAGAATTATCTCTACTACCATCAGAAATCACTTTAATAATTTTAATAGAGATTCAACTTTCATGACTCAACAGTATTTCAGCACTTAAAAGTTTACAGGGAACTACAGCTTATGAAAATGTGCAATGATGTTCGAATTCTTCTAGAAAGCTCCAAGGATGAGAAATGTAGTATCAATTCACAATAATATCTGTAACATTTTGGATCACTTAGGAAATTTTACAAAGTGTATCCCAAGTAACCAATCTACAAGGATTAATGCTGAATTTTAAGAGAACACTGAATGAAGTATTCTGACCTAATTCTCATATCATTTAAGACTTATTTTAATTACCAATTAAAATATGAATCAAGTGACAATTTAACAAAGAGCTGGCTTCAGAAACAGGTATAACTTCAGAAAAAACTGGCTTCAGAAACAAGTTCACTTGTGTGTTAGCTGAGGAATAAGTCAGTTCTGTCAAAAGTCAACTTCAGGGAACGTTTAAATATATGCTTTACTTCTGAAAATTCTGAATGCGACAACAGAAAATATTACCTCTTTTTTTGAGTTTGCAGGGTTTTTACTTCCAATTCTAGAACTACTTCTAAATGCTGCTATTGAGTTTCTGAACAAATTACTTATTTTGCATTTCTGTAACGTATTATGACCAACATATTTTGATTAGAGAGTCAACTAGATAATGAGCCCACCTACAATGCACTGCTGAGTCTTTTACTTACTTAAGATATAAAAAAGTCAGAGAGATTGGTTGACTCATGCCAAAATCAGCTGCAGACACAGAAACTGCCTAGATCTGTTTCAAAACTTTAAAGTGAAATGTTCTTTCTCTTGTGGGAGCTTTTCATGATGAAACACCTCAGTGCCAGCTCATGCCCAGTAATGAAAATACTTGTATTGTGGCAACCAGAAACAATACCTACTCATGACAGTCACACAGCAGATCAGCCCATCCTACAAACTATCAGTATGAGTGAAGACAGAAGCCCTTGAAGATTAAAATGAAATGGTACATGAACAAATTAATGAGGTAAGATGGGTGATGTTGCCATGAAGGGCACAGGGACTGCAGAGCAGCCTACGTGTATTCATTTTGCACTCCAGTTTACCTGGCACTATCTTGTCCATCAAGCTGTTTAATGACACTGGAAAAAAATCACTTCATCCCTCCATGATTGTTTTCTCTCTCACTTCCCTTTCTATTTTATCTCATTAGTCTGAGAGCAGTTTGAGACCAGAATCTGTCTTGGATTTGAAGAGTGTCTAGCAAAACAAAGTCCCAGGGATCAAGATATCTAGACACCACTGCAATCATAAATAAGAATACATCCTGCTGACCTACAGACAATCTAAACTGATCTATGTAATTATGCTGAAACAGTGACACTCCCTATGACCACAACTTCAAGAGGAAGTAGATTAAAATCCTCTTTCTGTTCCTGTAAGAAAGCCAGATTGTATTTCTTGAAATCTAGTGTACAGGAGGCAAATTCATTCTTTAGAATCAACAGCTGAATAGGAAGTTGTAGATGTTTATAGATATATTGAATGGGACAGCTGTCCTTTTTCCGTAACAGGTATATACAGAACAAACTCCTCTTTTAGTCAGACATTTATCATGTCCATATTTTGAAGAGTAATAGTCATAACACATTAAAGTTTAAACAGGGCTTTAGATTTCTTTGAGTTTAAAAAGTGATATACATAAATTTGGAACACACACTTGTGTTTTCAAACCTTTTCAATGTGCAGGCCCTAAAGTGTTTATGCATAGCCCTGTACAGCAATGTAGGAAAAGCTACATAAGGATCAAGCTTGGTTTTCTTGTTTGTATTTTGTACTCCCTCACAGGTAATCTCAAATCTCAAGGGGCCTCTAGGTCTCATGTTCCGTAACTGAAATCTTAGATAAGAGAGAAAGACAGACAGCAATACTGAAAGTAAAACAGGCAAATCTAAAGAAACCTCATTCATACCAACAGTGTGGTTTTCATTTCTCAGGGAAGGAACCTCCCTACTTCTGAAATGCTCATTATCAATGCAAAACAAACAAAAAACTCAGTAAAACTGCGTAGCATCATTATTGCTACACTAATGTAATAATAAAACAAAACATATTTACTACATATGTTTATTTGTGTTATTCACCCATACTGAGAATACAATTACAAATTATGCAGATAATACATACTGAAAGACAACATGCTTATTCCAGATACAGAGTATTATTAATACAAATGTGTTTATTCAGAGAAATAAGTGTAATTTAAGTATACTACGACTTTTTATTTCTCTGTTCATGAACAGATATACAATAACTGAAATATTCAGAAGAGGAGAATGCTCTGGATTTTTGTTTTGGTTTGCTGGGTTTTTTAAAGAGGCTTTCCTTTCTGCTGCATTGTGACTTCCAAAAAAGTATCGCTTCATTAATCTCTAACTTCAGAAATAAGAATTATTCAGAAGCAGTTTAAAATGGGGCCCAGCTCAGTGAAGCCCATGTCACACACCAAAACAAAGACAACAACCCTCTTCACCCAGACCCATAAACAAGAAAGAAAAATATACATGGTAGCAGAACAGTGAGACACAGGTGTTATGGTTTGAGGGGGCACAGGAGGTTACTTCTATCAATACTTATTGCAATTAGTTATAATTTTATAAATATTCAATATTATTTAGCAACACTTCAGGAGTTGCGAAGTAAAAAAAAATAAATTTTATTAATTAGGTTTGTAAAATTCATTTTGTTTGGGTCTTTCAAGGCAATGGCAAAAAGGGAATTAAGTGTCTAATCAGCATGGAAGGGGAGAATCTAGCTTCTTTGAAACTCCCCAACTTACTACCTAGTACCTTCCTAGCCTTCATAAAAGTTATTTTAACTGATTCATACCCCTAGGTTATTAACAAAGAGGATTTCAAAGAATAGGTCAAGATTTCATTTCATACCATGTTCCTGATAATAGCATTTAAGTACGTTTATTCTGCATACTCAGAAAATAATTCATAAGCATGTAAGTGCTGTCTGAAAACAACTGAAATGGAAAACAATTTTAGAAAGGATTCTATTAAATCAAATCTTCTCCACAAACATGAAAACAATACAATTATATGGTTCAGTCTGGTCCCTGTGGGAGGAAGTTATCCTTCATGAAATATTTCACAAAGACAACGGCCGTACAGAATTATTACATACAAAGAATACCTAGATCACTTTTTAACCACAGAAAGCTTTGCTTAGTAACACTTCAACTAAAAGGCAAAATTTTTCAGCCTAAGGCTGAGAGAACTTTATTTCCAAAGCACAACAAACAGCTTTGCTCTACAAAATTTACTTCAGGCAGGTATTAACATCAAACTAATTCGGGGAAGAAACACTGCATTAACCTAATAAATAAAGGAATGGTCTATACATTAAGCACACAGTAAAACTGGAACAATCTCTCTCTCCTTTTTTAAACTAGCAGATATGAAACTATAGGGAGGCACGAAAAGAACTATGAAGTTGCAACCTGTTACTTCTGTTTATCTGAATGCATTATTATAGTGTTCAGATGTCCTGTGGAGGACATTTAAAATAATAATTTTCTTTCAACTGAAGCACACACCAAAAAATGCAACAATAGATTTACCCATTTTCATACAGAAAATAAATCAAATTTGGATCTGTACTTGGATACATTTTTCACACTCAGGAATTTAATACTCATTATGAAAGGCCTTCTCTAATATTAATTTTTATCAACAGAGAGGATTATCTTCACATCTTACTTGCAAGTCAAGATAAGTCAGAGGTAGCTTGGGAATGCTTTAGAATTTAGTGTTTTACTTGAAATGAATGAATCCCTCTTTCAAAGGGTTTCATAGTAAGTACAAAAAGCAAACAGTATATACAGCTGCCACTGCCTGCACCAACCAAATGACTTCAAGAAGCTCAAAGTAAGATTACAACAGGGAAAAGCACAGTGCACTCACTACTTGGCATTTGCTTCAGTGCACCAGTTCAGGCTGGTTTTCTACAAAAGGAAGCACCCCACTAACATAGTATGCTATTCCCAGTGACAGAAGAGCAATGACAATGATCAGGAGCAGCACCCTCCAGAAGCCCAGGTCTTCCACAAACTCTTGCCATGTCGTACGGAAACTGGAAAGAACTCCTTCACCTTGCTGTAGGTTTGGATTAAGGAGGGAATGGCTTTCCATCGCACTATGGAGGATTAAAGTTAAAAATACATCAGAGCAAAAGAATACACCTTCAAGTATGACACTAATCCTAGTAAGGGCAACCCAAACACTCTAAATTAAAAACTAAAACCAACCTGCGAATCTATAGCATTGTCTCTGCTATATTAAAACAAAGCAGATCAGGAAAAAGACTCCTAACTCTAAAATTTAGTTAGTTGCAAGTCTTTTTTTAATAACATGTGTAAGTGGAATCATATTTATATCAGTACAACTGCATCCAGTTTGCAGGCCTGCCACACAGAAGCCTTCAAAAGTCAGTCCCCATAATTCCTACTAAATATGGCTTAGTAAAATTTAATGAAGCATAAGCTAAAACCTCAAGGGGCACAGCTCTTGTTAATAAAACAACAAAATAAGATTTAAAAATAAACTCATGAATAACATGGAAACTTTAAACAATATCATTTAGATTCTGAACTCTGGAGTCATCTTTACTACTCTTCTATGAGTCGTTGTTACAGAGGCCTCTTCTCTAGCACAAAAATATGACAGTAAACAGTAGGTTTGGATAACACCAACTTCAGAAACTTTCTGACCTACAAGACCAGTTGGCATTGCTGTATTTTCTGCCCTATGGCATTCAGCAGCTGCTTTGATGTTTTAATATTCCACTACTAATCCATTAGGCCTCCTTAAATTGTCAGACTTAAATTAGGGACTGAAACTCTCACTTCTAAATGAGAAACAAATATAAAATTAGAATGATGGCATCATCCTGACAACGAATCACCTTTGGCAAAAAGGCAAGTTGATTCGAATACTGCATGGATTCTTGTAACACTCTCCCAGTTTTGCTGCTTTCACAATTGGTTTACAATGGGAAAGTTTCTCTGTTGTTCTGCAAAAAATCCTCACAAAGAATAGGAAAACTTTCTGGCAACTTGATTTCACTTATGTAAAATTTTAGCCATCTGCACAGTCCTGCGACTTCTCACTTGAATGAAATTACATACACAGGTGTTTAAAGGATTAAGCTCCCACAAGCATGGAAAGGAAATGGTGGAACCAACTACATGCACAATTATGCCAATAGCAGAGGGTAAGAGGAGAAAGAACAGATTTTTTCCTCCCTTATAGTTACTTTCAGTTACTATATTCCTAAATATCTCTTATAGCAATAATAATAAACCAAAGCATTTCAGGGAAAAGTAATATCCAAGTCAAAAGTCAAAACCAATTGCAGAAATTCTATTGTTCTTGGTGACAGTAATAAATTGACAAATCATTGTTTTCAGAAAAAGGTCTTATTTATGAACCTTCTAAGACTACACAGCAGAAAAATTTCACACTATTCATATGGTATTTCTTCTTAGGAAGTACATCCATTGAAGAATAATTAGCCTAAACTCCCATAGCTTGCTGAAGTACTGCAGCATCTCATGAGGAAGATTTCAGAAATTGCCTATTAAACAGCTTGGGTTTTTTTTGTTTTTTAAATATTTGCCTTGCTATAAATCTATTTTTGCTTGTCCCCAGCTGTGGGATTTAGTAATCTTCCTTGCTTGTGATTTCCCAAGCAAAACAAAGGGTTTAATAAAATACAGCCACTGGTGTAGAACTACTCACTAAGTTCTAACTAGTTAATACATAACCACAGAGAGGTTAAGTAAAGGTCCAATGCAATTTAAGTAAGAAGACCACATGCTTCTTCATTAAGTAGAAAAGGGTACGTAGAAAACAAT
The DNA here is from genome assembly GCF_000747805.2 of Chaetura pelagica. Classification (NCBI taxonomy): domain Eukaryota; kingdom Metazoa; phylum Chordata; class Aves; order Apodiformes; family Apodidae; genus Chaetura; species Chaetura pelagica. The sequence goes on from NW_009970723.1 coordinate 10,172,887, forward strand.
TTTGCTATTTTATATTACAACCCATTTAAAATAAACGTTTTTCACGATATATTTTCTCATTATGAATTCCAGTTGCTTAAGCACTGGCAATGCAGCAATACATTCTGCAAAAGAGCTTGTGCCACGTGGCCCAGACAGATGTTCTCTTCTGTTTCCAACACAAGGTGGAAGTTGACATTTGGCTGCACTGGTGGGCACAGTCAGAGGTCAGGCTGGGCTGGGCAGACGGACAGATGGACAGATGACCTGTGCTGAGGGCCGGGCAGAGCGAGCGCAGCCGCTGCCAAGGGCAAGAGGAAGGAACTCCAGAACCCGGCTCTGCACCCTGCTGCCTGGGCAGCAGCAACTCTATACAATAAGGAGCAGAAAACTTAAGTCTGAGGCAGTTTTTAGAAAGAGCAACCACCATTTCTCCATAGGTTCATGCATAATGTAAGAGAGTCGGGGCAGGGAAGGGGACAGAAGACATTCATCTAAGTGTCTCTAAAATGTGAAAACAATACTAAGAGGGAGGAGTGAAACTGTGGAGGTCTGAAAGCCCAATTGTTACAAAGACATTATTTATTTAAGAGTAAACAGCATACAAGCTCACTTGCTTTTGCTGCTGTCGGCATCTGTTACTTGTTATTTTTAAAATAATGTATTTCAGACATTTTAAACACCTTCACAAACAAGCTGGGTAGTGCACTGTTTATCTCTCTGTGCCTTTCCCCAAGGAGAGTTGCTGACTTCCTTGCCAAAGCAAACAATATAACATTTATGAAGGTCAAATAACAGAAAGGAAGCTATGCTCATTAAAGGGAAACTATCAAATAAAAAACTGGAATTTAAATGGGGCTGAGCCGTTGATCCATATGTTTAAACAAAAACAACATAAATGCATTTCTGTGTGACAAGCAATGTTCAATAAATTTAATCTAAGTAGAAATACGGACAAATTCTACTAATTTATACCCATATGATTTTGAGAATAACATTAAATTTTCTATTTCAGGGCTTAAAACGGTCTCTCTGATGAGTGGAGTCACCTGATGTATAAGAATGAACTTCCAGTCTGGTCACTGGGAGTATTTTGCATGATTTCTGTAATTTTGTTGGTTTCCACCTTTTCTGTTTACTCAACTTAGATAACAACTCTATCCATACAGTTTAGTTCTCATTTAAAGTGAAGGCAGTGTACATTTTGACATAAAGTGAACAACAATCACAAGGCAAAAACCTTCTGTCTCTTATGATGTGATGTTCCAGCAGTCACAGGTCACAGACAACGTAAAAAATAACAAATTTTAATACATTCAGTGTAAGAGCAACTATTCCAAACAGTGTAGATATCCTATTTCAAATATAAATTGAAAAAAAAAAAAGAGTACTGGAAAAATCTCTTGCATTATTAATCTCAGTCTCATGTTCTGCCTTGTCTACTGGCAATTCAATGGTTCCTGCAAGAGAATTAGCGTCCTTTGAAACTTGCCAAGATTCTTGCTTCACCTAAATCCTACAAGAAGGCTTTCTTGGAAGCTCATTGCAAACAACCACTCAATTCTAAATCAAAATGTATTTGTATTTTATCTGTACCCTTTGGCTCTCGTACTATCATCAACCTTTGTCTCAGTTTTTTCATGTTATTCAAAACCAGTATTTCTTGTCAGCAACCATACACCCCTCAGTCTTCACCAAGCTAACATGAGTTCTAGTTGCCTCCTGTCACCAGGAGACTTTTTGTTCCCTGGAGCTCTGAAGCAATACTTTTCCATATTTCTTAAAGGATAAATTCAGCTTTTTTCGAACAGAGCTAAACAGCATTAAAAAACCTACTACACAGCAGAAGTTACCAGTGCTTCTTAGAATGCCACTGACAGCTTTCTTCACATAGAGGGAATACCTGATTTTGCACATTCTAGGACTTCACTGCCTTTTGTAGGGTAGCATCATGGAGGAGGGTAGCAAATGGAGTTGCATTTTGTGCTACTGAATCACAATTAATTTCTAATAATTTCCTCTCCCTTGTCATCCCAGATTTTTGTCTACACCATCCCAATCTTCCTCTGGGTTTCCTATACCTCACTTCTAGTATTACTAACATGCTACTACAGCAGATCTATGAAATTTATGAAAATTATAAGTAAAGTCTCAGAACCAAACCTTCACAAATTCATTAGCAACTTTCCTCTAATCTAGTATGTTCCCTGAAATTGTCAGCAATTTTTCTGAAGTCATAATTTCTCTTTTCTCCTTAGCTACCATGAAATTCTCCTTTTATTCTACCTTTTTCAGGACTGCTGCCAATAGAAATTTCATATATGGCACAATATCAAAACCTTTATTTAAGTTCAGATAGATGAAAAGTCTGCTATCCCTTCTTTGCACAGACAATCCATCTTACTGAAAGGATATTAGGATATCCTGTGACACTGGCATTTTGCATTTCAGCCCATTTTCCCCTTGACTTTGTGATAAGTGGTAGAATATTTATTTTTGAGAATCTTTAATGGAAAACTAGTAACTATTTTTTTAAATTTCCACCATAAAGTTAAATCTCAATAGAAAAAATTCTTTTATTCTTACATTTGATCTGTTTACAGAGATTTTTTCAAGATATAAATTTGATTTTGATTTGAGCTGATAATACTAGGCCAAATGTGATATTGTCTGTTTTGAGGAACAGGCAAGTCAATCACAAAAATCTAAAAGCCATAAACATTATTTCTGCTGTTAATTATTTTTGTTTTGTAAATACCTTTCACTTTCAGCAGTTTGCATCGTTTCCAGCTTTGAGTGAGTTCCTCTGTTAAATCCTTTCACCTCCTGCTCCTCTAAAGATTCCAGAAGTCTAATCACATCTTTATTCACACCCCTTCGTTTTGCAAGAACAAGTGGTGTTGCACCTTGGTGGTTGCTAAAATAAGCCCACAAAGGACACAAGAAGAAAAGAAACACTGAATTTAGAAATTTTGTAACACAACTCAGCATAACACATTGCAATTCAGTAAGTCCTCAGAACTATTTTCTGTCACAGACAGTAAGAAATCTACGCCATTTACAGTATAACTAACAATGTAAGAAAATCAATGTATTTAGGTTTGAAGTTGCACAATTCTTTTTCCTCTAAACAAAATAAAAATTTCTAGTACTCTAATAGATTTGCAATCTCTGGGTGTTATAAGAAATAATAAACACTAGATTTATGGCAATGTTCGAGATTAAGCTTTATTTCAAGAAGGAATTGTGCAACCTGGCTCCTTGCAGAATATCAGGCAAAAATGAAATAAAGTACAAATGGTCCTTCTGCTACTACTAAAACAGGACCAGAGCTGCCTTCAGACTAGGAATTTTCCCCAGAGTTGTTTGAAATGAGAAAAAACCCAACAACCCACAACTCATAAACAATCTGGACTGCCAATAACTAGTTTTGCCGAGTTAAAAACATCAATGAGCAACAAGTGAAAAAGGGCCAGATTTAAAAACTCAAAAGGTTTTGAAGTTACTACTGTTTTTTGCACACATCATGAATATGCAGAAAGTTCCACAAACAAAATAATTAAGTTTCTGCAATGAAACAGCTGGTTATTTTGCAGCTTGAGAGTTTGCATCTGAGCACTGGCATCTGACAGCTGCTGGAAGCCAGAAGGAAAGAATACACAATATTTAGAAGAAGGACTGAGTCACAGACTTTGAGGGAGGGGGAAAACACTGAAAGGAAGCATTGTTACCAAAGGAGTAAGGGAATGAACTGACACACACATACACTGCATTTCCTTTGTCTTATCCAATTAAAACAATAGAACTGTGGTGGAGAAAATTCTTTTCAAGTAGTCCATGTGACTTTTTTCTTTGGTGCAAACCACCCACACCTGGCTGTCTGGCCAAACCAGGGCAGTAATGTCATCAGTGAGGCAGAATTAGATACAGCAGCCCACATCAGCAGCTGCTATTTTTATTTGCATTACTTGTTGCACAGACTAGCAGAAGTAACTTCTTATTGTTTTCCTGCCTTCTTATTTTGTGTTTTTATTAAGTAATATATTTTAAAAGTCGAATTGCACCAAATACAGCATTTCAGCAATGAAAGATTTATATGCAAGGCTCTGGCAGCAGCAGACTAATATTGTACTATATTAAAAAAAAAGAAATAAATTAACTTACCAAATATCAATTTTAAGTCCATTAGAAACCAGGAACTGGATGGTATCCACATGGCCACACAGGTGAAGGGCTGTGTTACCTTGGTAATCAGTGGCTAGTAAGTCAGCACCAAATTTATGCAAGAGTTGACAGATGTCTACATTTCCCCTGGCTGCAGCAAGGTGAAGGCCAGTCCGGCCTCGGCTGTCACGAATATTTGGGTCAAACCCACTCTCTAGCAGTCGCTTGGAGTAGTTAAAGTCTCCATCAATGCAAGCCTGCAGCAGCGGCACATTTGTCTGGGAAGAGTCGTTGACAAAAACGTAGGACATTGTCCTGATTGTCTCTGGAGTAGATGACAAATCTGCAAGTAAAAGTGGAAAGAAACGATGGTGGAACCAGGCAAATAAAGACAATGCAAATATTCAGTAGACTGCTCAGATTTCCAAAGAAGGAGGCAAACTAGCTTATAAATGAACTTTTCAATCTTCCTGTCGTACATATTAACTTTGTGTGCTGCGTTCCCTTCTGGTAATATGGAAAGAGCTCCTTTTAGTCTTACTTCCACCTCTGGAAACAGCAGCAGAACTTTGTTATTAGAGAAAACACACAAATGCAAGACAGATGATGAATTTTCACCGAGGAAGAGACCGCATATAGTAGTACTGATATTAAAGAGCAAAACAGGGTAGATGAGAACTGAAAGGGAGAAGGATCACCTTTCATAAACTGGGAAACTATAACAATACAGTTAACAGGTGTAGTGACAATAACTGCAATTCCTACTAGCTATAAGCAAAGCTACTCCACTGGGATTTCTACCATCTGAATCTGAACTTTGATGCAGAAAATACAGTCAGTTGCTGAAAACTCTTGATTACTATAAAAAACAATTCCTTCATTCTGCAAGAAGTATTCAATACTTTTTCCAGAATATTATTTTTATAGTACCATAGATACATGAACAAGAATAGCAATACAGACCATACAAAACTGAGTGTATAATGTGAAATTGTTCACCTGAAACTGAAAACTGGAAGGACAAGGAGGACAATGGTAAAATCAAGTATGAAGCTACTATGGGTTCAACTAGAACCCCGCTATATAGAGAAACAAAAATGTAGTTTCCTTGGCTTGATATTAAATAAAGGATTAAGTCTTTTTCTGTATCAGGACCTAAAAGAAAGATGGATGTTGTTTCACCATGGATTTCTTGATACAGAATATTTAATGAAGTATGATTTAACTTTTGTAGAAGAATAGTCTAAGGATGAGTCAAATAATGAGGGTATGATGACAGCGTGTGCTTATGAGACACAGAAAATAAGACTTGAAAACACAAAAGGAATAAAGAGAATGACTATGCAAGGAGATGGTAGCATGTGCATGAGGGAAAAGAAACAAAAAGATCTAGGAGACTGGACAGCAAAGCTTTGCACTGCCCCAGAGGAGGCAAAAAAAGAAAAAAATGTAAACCAGTAAAAATCCTGAGAAGAAACTTCAATACAAAATAACGCATTTCAAGTGACAGGAAGGAAAAGTGATTTTACCAGGTAAGCTTTGAATGGAAACTGAACTGAAACTTCACTTGAAGCAGTATCTTTCACTTGCCCAGGGTTTGTATTTTGGGCTCATGATGTACTAGTGCTCCGATTAACTATCTGAACCTCTTATTAAAACTCCTACATGCAGATTTAAATTTTCTCATCTATATAAGGTATCCTTCTACAATAGTGCACTCATTCAGACAGGAGAATGGAAACATGGCCAGAAGCCAAAAAATTAGATTTAAAATATCTCTTTTTTTTTTGAGGGTTTATGTCTATAGCTCTTCCTTCATGTTCTAGATCAAATTCAAGATAAAAGTACCTACAGAATTAATTTTAAAAATTTACACACAGGTCTGATTAACAGCAGTAGCATTTGTGGCAGATGAGATTAATGAATCATATTTAAACTTCGCTAGTTTGTAATTTTTATCTGGACAAATTCTGCTACATGTATCAACACTGTCTAGTTTCCCAGTGCAGGAATGAAAACTTTTTTTCTTCTTTGGACACAGAAGAGAAAGAGATAGGAGCAACTTCTACGTGCTGGTATCTGTACAAGGAATGATTTTAAGCAGAGTACATTCCCCTAGGCTGCAAGTATGTTTCTAAGCACATTATGAAGTATCACTGGCTCAAGCACCCTTTTCCATAATCATATGAAACAGCAAAAGGTCAGTTATTTGAAATGTAAAATTATGAAATGTAAAACATTTCATTGGTAACTACTGTCATTTAGGGTACTACCAGCTTTGCTATAATCCTACACAAAAATAAATGTACAATATACTTACTCATATTTCCAGTAACTATGTTATAAAACCCCTATATGTTGCACAACTAGGATTCTCAGTTGTCAGTAATTTCAGTTTTCTTGCTCATTTCCCACCCAAATCATAAATGATACAAGAATCAGTTTTCAACTCTGCTAGTCCAGCCTTTGCTGAGAAAAATAGTGGGCCAAACTTCTGTACAATGTGACTTTGGACTTTATACTCTGCTCTAAATCTTCCCTAAAGCAAGATCATAAATAATTTAAAAACCTCCAGTTATCAGCCATAGTAACAGCATATCAACACCACAGAACCCTGCTTGTACTTGATAACAAGATGGTGGCTCATTTGTAAAATAATATGAGAGTATTTAAACCTGTTTAAAAAAACAAGGCCTAACATAAATGGAAAACTGAATATCATAGTGGAAGAGATGTATCCTATTTGAGAAACAGCATGGCATGCCTTGTTAAACCTAAGCTAATGTTTGTATTTTCATGCCAGTGCTGTATGTCTGGTAAAGCCTTACAGAATTCCCCATCACTTCACATACAATTCTGATTAAACATTAACTAATAATATCAGAAAAAAATCCTCACTGCCCTATCTTCTCCAGAAAGGAAGCACAAAGATTAGCAGCTATCAGAAAGTGTAACTGGAAGTAATTCTGATTCAGAATTTACTACCACTAGATTCTTAGAATTGATCACTGAAGTGTAAAAGACTAAAGTGAAATCTTAGTACTTCACAGCAAGCAAGGAAAAAAACCCAAGAAATCCTGCTTCCCAACTCTTAAGATTGTGGACTAGGAAAATGCATTCACAAAAAACCAACCAACCAAAAACAAACAAACAAACACACAAAAAAACCAGTCTAGACTATCTGGTTTGACTTTTCCTTGTGATTAAAACAACTTTTTCCTACAAATACAACCCTATCTCAGACATGGCTTCCTAACCTATGACAGATACAAGCTGCCTACAAAGCTGAACTACACACCATCTTTAAAATGCCAGTCCCCAAATGATCTGTTCTTGCCACAAATGTAACCAAATTTAGCAAAACTTCCCCTTTAATAGTCAACTTAATTGGTTTTTTTTTTAGTAGACAAACTATGGTTACATTTATGTTACATTATGTTGCTGGTCAACATTCAAGGACCACTTCTTGCAAGCACAGGATCAGAGCATCCCAATGGTTAGGAAATCTAGTAAGGGTGCTAGGAGACCTGCATGGTTAAAAAAGGAACTACTGGGCAAACTTAAGTGGAAAAGGAAAATCTACAGATCATGGAAGGAGGGGCTGGTCACGTGGGAGGAATATAGGACTGTTGTCAGAGGATGTAGGGAGGCAATTAGGAAAGCTAAGGCCTCCTTGGAACTTAACCTTGCAAGTCAGGTTAAGGATAATAGAAAGGGCTTTTTCAAATACATAGCTAGCAAAACTAGCACTAGAGGCAATATTGGCCCACTGAGGAATGAGGTGGGAGCCCTGGTGACAGAGGATATAAAGAAGGCAGAGGTGCTGAATGCCTTCTTTGCCTCTGTCTTTACTCCTGCAGGGTTTCCCCATGAGCCCCAGATTCATATAGCCCCAGAAGAAGTCAAGATAAAGGAGGAGTTTGACATTAGGAAAGCTAAGGCCTCCTTGGAACTTAACCTTGCAAGTCAGGTTAAGGATAATAGAAAGGGCTTTTTCAAGTACATAGCTAGCAAAACTAGCAATAGAGGCAATATTGGCCCATTGAGGAATGAGGTGGGAGCCCTGGTGACAGAGGATATAAAGAAGGCAGAGGTGCTGAATGCCTTCTTTGCCTCTGTCTTCACTCCTGCAGGGTCTCCCTATGAGCCCCAGATTCATATAGCCCCAGAAGAAGTCAAGATAGAGGAAGAGTTTGACATGGTAGATGAGGATTGGGTTAGGGATCAGTTGAGTAATCTGGACATCCATAAATCAATGGGTCCAGATGGAATGCACCCAAGGGTGCTGAGGGAGCTGGCGGAGGTCATTGCTAGGCCACTCTCCATCATCTTCAGTAAATCATGGGCAACAGGTGAGGTGCCTGAGGACTGGAGGATAGCAAATGTCACTCCAGTCTACAAGAAGGGCAAGAAGGAGGACCCGGGTAACTATAGACCGGTCAGCCTCACCTCCATCCCTGGAAAGGTGATGGAACAACTTGTTCTTGTGACTATCTCCAGGCACATCAAGGACATGGGGGTCATCAAGAGCAGTCAGCATGGTTTTATCAAGGGTAAATCATGTTTGACTAACCTCATAGCCTTCTATGAGGAAATTACTAGGTGGATAGATGATGGTAGAGCGGTAGATGTGGTTTATCTTGATTTCAGTAAAGCATTTGACACCGTCTCCCACAGCATCCTTGTGGATAAGTTGATCAGGTATGGGTTTGGTGACCAGGAAGTGAGGTGGATTAGGAACTGGTTGAAAGGAAGGAGTCAGAGAGTTGTAGTCAATGGGGTAGAATCTGGTTGGAGGTGTGTTACTAGTGGAGTCCCACAAGGGTCGGTGCTGGGACCGGTGTTGTTCAACATCTTCATCAACGACCTGGATGAGGGTATAGAATGTACCCTCAGCAAGTTTGCTGATGACACTAAGCTGGGAGGAGTGGCTGACACACCAGAAGGCTGTGCTGCCATTCAGAGAGACTTAGATAGGTTGGAGAGTTGGGCGGGGAGAAACATGATGAAATTCAACAAGGGGAAGTGCAGAGTTTTACATTTGGGGAAGAACAACACCATGTCCCAGTACAGGTTGGGGGCTGAACTGCTGGAGAGTAGTGTAGGTGAAAGAGACCTGGGGGTCCTGGTAGACAGGAGGATGACCATGAGCCAGCAATGTGCCCTTGTGGCCAAGAAGGCCAATGGCATCCTGGGGTGCATTAGAAAGGGTGTGGTTAGTAGGTCAAGAGAGGTTCTCCTCCCCCTCTATTCTGCATTGGTGAGGCCACATCTGGAGTATTGTGTCCAGTTCTGGGCCCCTCAGTTCAAGAAGGACAGGGAACTGCTTGAAAGAGTCCAGCGCAGAGCTACGAAGATGATTAAGGGAGTGGAACATCTCCCTTATGAGGAAAGGCTGAGGGAGCTGGGTCTCTTTAGCTTGGAGAAAAGGAGACTGAGGGGTGACCTCATCAATGTTTACAAATATGTAAGGGGTGAGTGTCAGGGGGACGGAGTTAGGCTTTTCTCTGTGATTACCAGTGATAGGACAAGGGGTAATGGGTGTAAATTGGAGCACAGGAGGTTCAAGGTGAATATCCGGAAAAATTTTTTTACTGTGAGAGTGACAGAGCACTGGAACAGGCTGCCCAGGGAGGTTGTGGAGTCTCCTTCACTGGAGACATTCAAAACCCACCTGGATGCGTTCCTGTGTGATGTACTCTAGGTGACCCTGCTCTGGCAGGGGGGTTGGACTAGATGATCTTTGAGGTCCCTTCCAGCCCCTAAGATTCTATGATTCTATGTCCATAGCATGTAACAAAAAGCTTATTGCTGTAATGAATACCTAATGCAGTGGATTTAGAAACTAAAATATACAGCATTAGCTATTCTCTTTACATTGCCTCTGAAAAGTAAATCAGGTAACAACTCTGAACCTGCCTAAAAGCTGGTACACCATCACTAAGCACTAATGTGAAGTGGACTTGCATTAGTAACAAGACACAAAAGTATTGCAGAATGAGCATTCTGGATACCCCTATAAATTACTACTGCTGGAGTTAAATAAATCTAATTTGGTTCAGTGAGTAACTGCTTCTAAAAATGTATCACAATCTACTGAAAATGTATCTTTTAAATTATACTTTTGTTAAAAAAAAAGATTTGCTGTTAATAACTTGGTACTTGGATAGAAAATTCGTTTGTGAAAAAAGTAAACTCAAAGACATCCTCCCAAGCAAGAAGGATTTCCATCAGAAAGGCATAATTTAAGAATACATTTTCCCTAAATTTATACAACACAGACATAGCCTAAGCACAGTGTACTTTTATGAATAATTTTAGAAATTATGCTGTAAGCCACTTCCTCAGTGACACGTGGGCTAATACAGGGTAAGAAAATCTAATTGAACTGTTCTGTTTTAAAAGGGATGCTTATATTAAGCGATTCCGTAAGAATAACTTACTTTTACCTACTAGAAGTCAGTTGTCTCCCACTGTACTGTGCACAATGCTAGCTCAGCATCACATGCTGACCTGCTGTACAATACATCCATACCTGCAGAAGGCAGGAGTGATCTTGAATAGTTCAAGCCATATTGCTGGATACAAGTTCTGTGACCTCTTAAACTAGTCCTAAATTTGCACTAACCATAGACAGTTTTATTTTACAGTAAATAGATGCTGCTGTCTCTGCCTTCTTGTTAAGTTCGACAGCTACCAAAAAGGTCCAGAAAAGGAAGAGAACACCTAGATTGTGAGACAGAAGTACTAACAGGACCAGTGTCTACACTACAAAAATAGTAATTAATCTGACAAGTTGTAATAATTACCCAGTCACTGCTACACAGGATATGCCAGTTCTGCAAAACTACAGTATTTCCAAGAACATTCAGAAAAACTGAAGTGATTGTCCCTATTTAAAAGAAAACACATCAGGACAATGAATCAATATCAACTACTCAGTACTTGAGATTTCTCAGTAGTAATACACACTTTGACATCTAGAACCTAAGCATCAGCAAGACTGCCACAAGAGAAACTGCCACCACCAAGAAATGGAAACTGAGACAAAACCAAGAAAAAGTAGCATCCCTCACCCTACGCCAGCAAAACGCAGATCTTATTTGTAAAATCTGCCTTTGCCAACTTCCTCATGGCAAACAGCTTCCTCTTTCTGTAATACAGTTTGAAAACAACAGTGGCTTGCAGAGCTCCTCCTCTTCAGTCTTTAAATGAATGAAAAACATCCCAGTACTTTGCTTAAACTGTAAGCCCATGATCTCTGAAGGCAAAGTTTTCTGGTCAAATGGGATCATTCCCTTAAAAGCACTAAGTGAACATAAGCTGTCTTTGGATACACAAGATAAATTTTTTTAAAGGATGTTATGTAATAATTAAAAAAAAAAAACCAAAACCACACTACCTTGCACACATATCCTCTAACACTGATCAGAAATTGAAATAACCCAGCAATGTTACTCTCTTTCTCTTTCTAGGTACGTTGAGGGAGAAAATTCCTTGGTAAGTTTTCATGCACACTTGTATTTATGTATGAGTTGTTAAAAAGCCATTTAGCTGAACAAATGTTGTATTTAGTAAAAAAGTAATATGATCAATTGTCATTTCTGTTTAGGAAAGAAACCCATTATCTAAGTCAAGCTTTATTAAAACCCTTGATCTATCCATTGCAACCAGAACAGTTTTACTGAACAGCAGTTTTATTGCTCCATTAATATAGATCTGCTGCTAAAAGCAGCACCTCAGACACCATACAGCATGATGTCTGTTTTATGCACCTGGTTTTTGCAGCATTTTCCCTTTCTAACTTTAGTTATTTCTAAACCAGCTCCTGGATTCAAGGTATCACAGCAGATTCGTAAGGCCAACCACACCGTTCATGTCTCTAGCCTGTCACAAGGATAAGAGCTAACACAAGAACATCATTTATGCCATTCTTTTCAGTCATTCCCATTTCCTTCTGCAGACGAAACATGTATGTATATTCTTTTGATGGCAGGACTATCCTGTGGTGCACTGCATATACATAGCACTTGGCACATACAGGCTACAAAGTGCTTTATGAAAAAAATTAGAATAATTATTGCTGCTTTTTTACAGATCAGCAGACAGTGGCACTGAGAAACAGCGAGCTTAGCTCATCAGTGTGCAGTGTGTCAACATTGAGAGAGATAAAAAACCCACAAGATCTCAAATGCCAACGCAGGGCTGCTAAATACTTCCTCAAATAACATAGTACATGCACTGTGCCTTTACGTACACAAAATAACAACAGGAAAGAGATAATTCTTTTAAAACACCTTTCTTGACAAGCAGCTTTAGAAACATTTCACCCTTACTATACTTAACTGGTAACTCAGTTGCATTACACGTTTCAGTGCACTTAACTTCTATAAAAGATATATTCAAGTGTTTTTGAACCTTGCTCATTTTTCATCTTCTACAAAAGAACTATTATGGAAGAAAGGCAATTTACAGATTTCTTCAGAGAACCTGTAACTTTAATTCCCCACAACTGGCTCAGGCAAATCAGTAAATAACTGTAGTACTTCCCTGATCACTGTAGTTTATTTGAATACATCTGTTTTTTATTGAAAGTTACTGAATCACATCAGTCATAATTATCAACCTCTTCAGAAACATTTATTCTAATTCCTTCTTGCTTCTCCCAGAACATGTCGTGTGCTAACACGAAAGGTCATCGCACATTGTTTTGCAACAGACTAGAGAGAACTTATCCCACTCCTAATGAAGTGTTTGTGTTTAAATCTGCTGCAGACCTTGAAGCAGTCTCCGGGAAAAGCAGACAGCAGTCCTGGAGCAGGCGGGGCCGGGCAGGAGGGTCTGGCCGGGCTGTGAAGCCGGGCTGCTCTGCTGCCTGGGCGAGCGCTGCCACCGCGCGGGCTGCGCGGGTCCTGCCCGGCGAGGGGGGCCGGGAACCCCGGCCGCGCCCAGAGCACTGCTCCGAGATCTACTCGTTTTCTGTTTGCCTAAGAAGGAAATGGTGGAAGGCCCGAAAAGAAGATTTCATAAAACCTGATAAAAAAGAATTCTGAAATCCAAACTGCTATTTTCTTGTGGTATAAAGAGCATCTGCAAACGGCATATAGATAAACTGCAAGCTCGTTTTAAGCTCTGACCCTGTATTAGTAAAATGAGGACTTTACTATGTGGCTTGAGATCTGAAGACAAAGGCATTTTCCTTTTAAAAAAGTAAGCATTTATGCCTGTTTCTTAAAAAACCCTGAAAACTAAACCCAAAACACTCACCACACTTCACACACAAAAAGCCCAGTCCCTACCCAAACAGTAAGTCTAAGATGACAACTTCACTAAAGTGAGAAAAACTTCCTACATCCAGCAGGAATCATCAGAAGTCATCACACCTTACTCAGCTTAAATCTGTCAGTAAAGCTAACTAAGAACCAAGAACCTGTCACTAAACCACTTATTATTCTACAGTCCATATTTTCTTACTTCATTTCTTACAAGGTATCTAATAGCTTTTATGCTCTTAGTCATACATAATGATGGCATGGCCTTAGTAATGTACACACCACTAACTCCAGTGTAATGGCTAATGAAATGATGCAGGCCACTTTAAAAAGCAGTCTAAGTCATTTATATTTAATTGTATGTTTGACTTTACCTTTAAAATATTGCTCTGCTTGTTCATTATTTTATATCGACAAATAATACCAATAAGACAACTAATACTGTCAGATACAGGATTCTTACTATGACTGCTGGATACAGATTTTCTGCTCAGAAATTTGATGTTCACACAGACAATTGTTAAAGTGGGTTATCAAAGCTGAATAGTTACTGATATATTTACTTCTCTCAAATTATCTAAATTACTATCAATACAGCATGACTTTCAATTCTTAACTGCATAATACTGGATCATAGAATCATAGAATGGTTTGGGCTGGTAGGGACCTAGAAGATGATCTAGTTCCAACCCCCCACAAGGGCAGGGACACCTTCCAATAGACCAGGTTGCACAAAGCCCTGTCCAACCTGGCCTTGAACACCTCCAGGGTGGGGGCATCCACAGCTTCCCTGGGCAACCTGTTCCAGTTCCTCACCACCCTAATGGTAAAGAATTTCTTCCTAATGTCTAACCTAAATCTCCCCTCTTCCAGTTTAAAACCATTACCCCTATCATAATATGCATAATATGGATCATAATACACAACATGGCAAGAAAAACTGGTAAAACCACTAAGGTTGTACTTCTTATTAATATATATAGATGGTATTTTTAATAAATAGCTACTTCACCATGCTTAGGCTCCAAAAATTTCTCCATGTAGGCAAACCTGTAGTACAAGAGTCTGTCCAACACAGTGTCTTAAGGGACTGATGGGGGGTAAATCAGCAGTCTACAGGTTCCACAGACAACTGGCAAATCTGAGAAGTATACGGGAGGCCACCTTTAAGCTCCCAATCTGCACAGAGGATGGAACTGACCAAAAATGTAAAGGACGATGGTTGGAAAAATGTCAACTGTATTTGAAACTGTTTTTATGGAACTTGACAGTGAGGTAGCTCAACTGGTGTTTATCAACTGCATCAACGAAACCTGCTGAGACTAGAAACAAAAGTCATCACTCGTACAGGGAAAACTTCAGCCTTACGTAACTTAGTAAATGCTAGTAACTTACCCATGAAAGTATATATATGCAACGTGAAAGCTGGTGGCCAGACAATGAACAGCAATACCACACATGGTGTTTGAGGTGAACCATGGATTAGCACAGAGGCATGACAAGATTCTTTGGTTTGTTCTTTACTTGTTTCCCAATACTATCTGATTTACCTTTCTGACTACAGCTGAGCACTGTGGTTGCATTGTGGATAGAACCACATACCAACTACAAAATACCACACATTACTGAGAGCCCAGTATTTCATACGGGAAGTCAGGATTCTTCTAGTGTTCTGTATCGCCCTACCTACACTGAACTCATGTGCCATCATGTTCTATCACCCAGTTACTTACAGGGCTCTTCTGCAGCTGTTCCTAGTTGACCTTATGTTTACTACCCATGTCATTAAAAAACACTATCACCTTCTTGCTCACTGCCTTTTCTAGGCTGTTCATGGAAATGTTAACAGTTCAGAATCCAGAACTGAACCCTGAGGAACTAAAATTCTTCCACTAAAAAGACTGACTGTAAGTTCACAAAAACTGCTGTCCTGGATCAGACTGATCCAACTCACCCAGCACTCTGCTTTCAACAGTGGCAACCAAAGACCGATCTTCAGGACAGCACATGAGCCTGGCTTTCTACAGGCCATTCCTCAAACACACCCCAGCAGCCACTACTGTCACATCAAGGACCTCCCCGAGTAGTCCTTTTAGCAAACCCTCAATGGACTCCTTGTCCATGAGTTCTCCTAATCCCTTCCTTGAACCTGCCAACACTTTTTGCCTCCTGTCACCCCTGCTGAAGTTCTTCCCCATATCCATCTGAAACCACTCTCCCCCAGCCCAAGCAAGCAACCCCCATTCCAGTGCTGCAAGAGTTGACAAAAAGGTCTCACCCTCTGCCTTAATTTTGGAAGTATTGATCAAGCCCCAGCCATCTCCTCTTTAATGTGAGCAATCTTGGCTTTCCAGTCTTTCCTCATAAGGAAGCTCATACCCTTGGCCCTTACAGCTCTAATCCACCATGTCCTTCTTCAGATGCAGAGACCAGAATGACACATGCTACCCAAGATGTGGGGTGCACCAAGCTAGAGTGGTAAAATGGTGCCCTTTGTCTTCGTCTCAGTAGCCTCTCTGAGGACAGTCACCATTTTCTGGTTGCCATGGCACACTGAGCTAAGGTTTTCAAGAAACTGACAACTGTGACTCCAAGACCTTCTTCTTGAGTGGTGGCTGCTACAGCACCATGTAAACATGGTTTAGTCTACTCAAAATATCATGTTACCTTTGTACACATTGAAGCTTGTGTGCCACTTTTCTGCCCCCTTCCTTTTTTTGGTGATTTTTGCACTCTTTTTAATTTTTCAACTGAACTGTTTCTGCATGTAAGAAATCTCTTTTATGCTATAAGCACACAGTCTCCTCAAACACCTCTGGTAGGGTACTGGTTTTCTAATGCTTCCTGAAAATCCAAGTAGACTGTATAAATCACATTAATAGCATCTACAATCCTACTCAGTAAATTTTAGCAAAAGATGATGAGCCTTAAATATAAAAAACCTCTAAAATGTATCCAAACTCAGAGAGAACAAGTCTCTAACATACTCATACTTCTCTGCACAAAAAAATGTTGGGGTGAAGAAGACAGACAAGCATTCTACACCATCCATGGCAAAACCATACACCAGAAACCTTCCCTGAAATGTGCTGCTGCCCTTTCTTTGTCACCATCCATTATTGCTAGTCTGACACCATATGAGGTCTTAAGCATGCTGGAGAATATAACCCCATCAATGAACATTAAAAGAATCATGCCTTTATGTTATAAAATTCAGACGATGTAGTTGCATTACTTGAACAAGAGAAATCTGCAGAGTGACAAAACTGGTGTTTGAGAAGCTCTGTTCCACTTAGTCAACTTAAATTTTATCAACAGAAGAAAGAAGGCCACCTAGAAAAGTAGTGTTGATACATGAACTGAAGCCACAATCTAAGTTCTGTAAGAGTAGATACGGCTTCAGTGAGGTACTGGGCAAGCTTTTTCCACATATTTAGTAAGTACTATCTTTAAATAGTAAATCAAACCACAATAAATGTGAACATTTCAGTATATGTGCTCTTGACTTAGTGACAGCAGAATCTCAGTAAACATCAATGATCAAAATTGGTGAAACAGGCCTATCAGCCTGTCATCTACACTAACAGCATGCTATGAATGGTCTCTACAGAAAGCTGAATGCACCAGGGATCATATATTTCACATAATGGGTACAAACCAATGCCCTCTGAAATATTTTATATGCTTACTAACTGACCCATTGGAAGTGGAGCATCCAAAAATGAGATCATGTGGGATGCAACCAACTGGCAGACTGATCAAAAGAAAAGAGAAACAGCCCTCAAAATTACACAGTACCCAAATCCCTAGATGAGCCATTAATGGTTTAGTCCTTGGATGACCAGGTATCTCAGGTCCTGGGCTGCAGATGAGGACTTCAAAGCCACATGTATTCATTAACTGCAGAAGAATATGAGGTGCAATAACAGTCAACTTTAAGGCAACACTTCAAATCCCTTGCTCTTGCTGATGAGCCAACTGTAAATGAAGGATACTAAAACCTGCTGAGAGGAAACCTACCACTGAGTGTAGATTTGAACTAATTTTTATAGCCTCCTCTTGCAGAGACAAACATTTTTCCGGTAAGAAGACATCAGATGCACATACTACACTTCAGCCTTTGACTCAGTCCACTCTCCAATACCTTCTCTTCAAATTAGTCAGTGTAATTTTTTGATTGTCACCAATCCTAGTACTCAGACTGCAAAGATTACTATAAATATTTTTCTTCCAAAAAATACATGTAACAAGTTCTTGTTAACAAACTATTTTACAAACAAACAAAAAATAAAAACAAATCTGAAGTCTACAGCTAACCCTAAGCTTAGTCCCCACCTACAGCAAGCAAAAGCATTACTTTCAAAAACCATTCACATTCCATCTAAAAAATATTGGGCTTTTGCTCCTCCTAGACCTTTTGGAAAGGTGCTCCTGAACATCAGTGCTCTCCAACACTGGACTTTCCATATATTATTAATCTTTATGTTAAATTATTAATTCTTCAGTTCAATTTATTCCTTTCAGTGTTCACCTTGATGGCTCAATAAAAAGTAACAAAGCCTTTATCCTGCAAAACTAAAAAAGCCAAATGCCCTTTCAAAAGACTCTTAATTTCTCTACCTGTTCTAGGCACATCTTCCTGAATCTGTTCCACTTTATCTTTTTACCTAAGAATGATAAACATTATAGAAAGTATAATATAACTGCATATAATCTAGTATAAGTATAACTGCAAATCCTTGTTCTTTAAATTGTTGTTGTACTTATTTCATTTTCTAGTTCTTAGGATGACCCAACTCTTTCTGTGTAGTACTGTAAGTCTGTCTATAGTGGCAATGTCTCCAAACTCTGCATCACTTGAAATTAAACCAGTAAACTTTTAATTCTTACATCAAAGATCTTTACTAAATATTATAAAAGACTGGTATCAAGATGGATCTTCAAAGAACTAATTTTATAGCCGTTTATGCTCAGATTTGATGGATTTTCTTTTCAATATTACTCATCATAGTTTGTCTCTAGTTACTTCCCCATCCTCTTTACAATTTCAGCATTATCCCTATTTTTTTGGCACTATAACAATTTCCTTTGCAGCAGCTGACTAAAAACTTCAGTGTTGTCTAGAAAAATAAGAGAACTGTTCCATGTCCCTTAAAAACTGTAATTACTTTATCAACACGGTTCTGAGGAAAAACAAACCAAAAAAAACCACAAAAAGAAACACAAAAAAACCAACTCTTCTGGCAAAAATACATACTGCCTTTTAGTTTCAGGTATCTTCATAGAAGCACAGAATGCTTTGGGTTGGAAGGGACCTTAAAGATAAACTAGTTCTCACTAGTCCAAGCTACTCAAAGCCCCATCCAACCTGGCTTTGAACACTTCAAGGGAGGGGCCACTCACAACTTCTCTGGGCAACCTGTTCCAGTGTCTCACTATGCTCACACTGTGCTCATCCTACCACTACCTACCCGTGTAAAAAGTCCCTCCCCAGCTTTCCTGAAGCCCCTTCAGGTATTGGAAGGCCTTTATAAGGTCTTCCTGGAGCCTTCTCCTCTCCAGGCTGAACAACCCCAACTATCTCAGCTTCTTCATAGCAGAGGTGCTCCAGCCCTCTGATCATCTTCGTGGCCCTTCTCTGGACTGACTCTAAGAGCTCCATGTCTTTCTTACGCTGGGGTCTCCAGAACTGGACACAGTATTCCAGGTGGGGTGTCAGGAGAGCAGGGGGAGACTCACTTCCCTTGACCTGCTGGCCACACTTCTTTCGATAGAGCCCAGGACACGGCTGTTTTTCTTGGCTGCAAGCGCACACTGGTGGCTCATGTGGGGCTTCTCATCAACCAACACCCCAAGCCCTTCCTCAGGGCTGTTCTCAACCCATTCTCCGCCTAATGTGTATTTGTGCTTGGGACTGCCCGAATCCATGTGCAGGGCCCTGCACTTGGCCTTACTGAACCTCAGGAGGGTGGCCCGGGCCCACCCACCCCTGCAGCCGGCCAGGGTCCCTCCGGATCC
>NW_009970723.1:10192703-10219677 GCF_000747805.2 Chaetura pelagica
GGCAGGGCTGGGGTGCCGGGCAGCTGCGAGGCAGGGAAGCGCCAGCGAGGGAAGGGGCAGCAGCTTCTCTGAGCCACAGAACCGTTGGAAGAGTTGGAAGGGACCACAAAGAAGTTTTTCCTCATATTTAAACGGAATTTCCTGTGTTCCAGCCTGTGCCCATTGCCCCTCATCCTGTCACTGGGGACTGCTGAAAAGAGCCTGGATCCATCCTCCTTGCACCCAGCCTTTAGGTACTTACAGGCATTGATACCCGGTTTGGTATCAGCAAACTTGCTGAGCACACACTGTCTCCTCATCCAGGTGCTTGATGAATATATTGAACAAGACTGGACTGAGTATTGACCCCTGGGGAGCACCACTGGCTCCAGTCCTCCAACTCAACCCTACTCTGCTCATCACAACCCTCTGAGCTCTGTCACACAGGCAGCTCTCAGCCCACCTCACTGCCCGCTCCTCTAGCCCACACGCCCTCAGTTTCCTAGTGAGAATGTTACAGGAGACAGTGTCAAAAGCCTTGCTGAAGTCATGGCAGATGACATCTGCTGCTCTCCCCTGATCCAGCCAAGCACTTACGCCATCATAGAAGGCTAGCAGATTGGTCACTTATGTATAGAAACAACATTTCCAGAAGTGTTAACAGAAGCAGACAACTGTTAAATGAAGTGCTACGAAGCTGTCAAAACTCTGCCTCTCGGGAGCCTTCGTTCTGACACTGCTGCGTGGGCAACCCCTGCACCACCACAGAATCAGCAAGCAAAACATGGAGGCAGGACTGGAGCTCCTCTGTGCAGCACCAAGGTTCTGCAAGTGTAAGTACATGGCAAAAACATTTTAAAGTGTGGGGGATACAGGGCACTGAAGTTATTTGACTTCCCCCAGAAATACTATAGTGCGCCTTTTTATTTTCAGTAACTTCCCATCTTCACACCTGATCCTGCCTTTCAAAGTGAGGATGGTATGAAAAATCAAAGACCCTTCCAGCCTGGTATGGAATACCATGGTTTAGAAACTTCAGCCTTCTCACAGTAGCAAATAACTTAGTGTTGTGGTTACTAGTGTGCCCGACTATCCAACTACAGCAGGTACCTGCTTACCCCAGTGTCACCAGCATGGAACAGCTCCCTTCCTGATACAGTTACATGCACTCAGCTGATTGTCCTCACCACTGCTGTGCCAGAGAGCACATTAACACCTTGGCTCTCCATAGTGTGGCAGCTTTTGGGTCAGCACTGATGTTATCTCAAGAGGTCAATGCAGGCACCAAAACAGTGTCTTCTGCTTGAAAGGAATGACTGATCTTGGGGAGGGGAATGATCACAGGAAACACATGCCTTTTCCAGAAAATGTCCAGGTGGCAATAGCCTGCTCAGCCATCATATTTATTACACCAATGCACACAGAAACATTTTAAACATAAATACTTTTTATTTTACTTTTGTAAATACTTTTTCCTCCTCTAACATAGTAGCACCGTTCTAATTAACTCTGTCCTCTCTGCCCTCAACAATTTCAGTTTGGGGGAAAAAAACCAGAAAAACATGTATCCAAGATGCTTCCAGATTCTCAGCACCCATTCAAACTGGCTCACTGGAGTTGTATATAGTATGAAGAACACTGCAAAAGCAAGGAATTACACTGAAGATATGGGGTTTTTTTTTGCTCTTCTAACTAAGTTCATTATTTCCAGACACAATTCCTTTTAAAATAAATAATCACGGGTCCTCTTCTCTGATTGTTTCAAATACACTGTCCTCTTCATTTGGCATAACCAAAAATATTTTTCTGGATATAAACCCCAAATTACTTAGCTGCAGTGAAACAAATAAACAGGTAAAAGAGTATATGCATTTCAGTAATTATAGCTAGGTACAAAGATAAGCTAGAACATCTGACATGATACTGTTCAGGTGCAGTGGCTGATCTCTTTATTTTGGCATTTCAGAGAGAACAGATTTTTTATTTTTTTCCTGCTGGAACAGGACAGAAAAGCAGTTGTTTCTGTTCTTAGGTTTTATTGCAATGTACTAAGCGTGGTGCAGATTGAATGGCAGTTCCAAACGTACTAACATTGATGTTATTTGAGATTATGGGACATATGTAAAGGTACTTTAACTGCTTACTAGGCCTCCTGAATTAGATTAACAATAGTCAGTCACACATGCCTAACTTTAACCATAACATCTGCATAAATAATACCTTTCAACTCTTACTTTTCCTAAAGGGTGCCATGTACTGTCTGAAACTTCCTAACACCACTTCACCCAGCAGATAAAAGCACCCAGGGTTTAAGCAGGCAACCTATACCCTTACATTGAATGCATCTGCAGTTTTCTGTTGTACTAGGAAAATTTATTACATAGATTTTTCTTCTGCCTCTTGCAACATGTTTTTGATATGTACGTAGAGTAAATTTCCTGAAAAATCCTAATAAAAGAGGCCATCACAAAGCTAAGGCAACCATGCTGCAATAACTAACATTAAAGTATTAGGAAACTGAAACCAAATTTTGCATAGATTATCTCTGTAGAAGTTATTTCATATCTCTTTTTTCAAGATTTCTAAAAGACATAACAACAAAGTGGCCTAGATGTGGGCACATCCTACAGAACAGCCTCACTATTTGCGAAGTCCACTTACTGCATACTAGTTAGATCATTCGTATCTCAATTCAAAGGATTTCTCTTGGTTTTCCTACTAAATCTTACTGCTGCACCAGATCACATGTTCAAACAAGATTTTACAGGCTGTTATGCTAACCTAGTAGTACCAGTGCACTGCTACAGGGTCACGAAAGGAAAACAAAGTAATGCTTTTCTTCTCCTGAGTCAGCAGAAAATACTTGGCATAAGTTTTCAGTCTTTGGACAGCAGTCAGTTGAACTTTCTGCCAATTCAAAGACTTGCAAGACTCTTGGGGATGCTACTGGCACAATTATAAAGACACAACACAACACTTTTTCAATTGAGAATATACAAAGATAGATTTTCAATACATTTTTCAAGTGTCTTTCAAAGAGAAATACAGGAATAGGAAAGGGAAACCTTAAGAATCTTAATATTGCAATCACAGCATTTAGAAGTTAGCTAAGCATGGTTAAAATTTTATATAAATTGTCTCTCTAATAACACAGCTTGATGCATAAAGCCTTAAACCAGTTTAAACTTAAAATGAAGGATAGCATGCCACACTATCACCATTTAACACAACAGCACACTATGACTTGCTTTAACACAACTCCTTTCTAATTATCAGTTGTAACTTTCTTAGTACAGAGCATTAAAAAAAACAAAAACAAAACCAAAAACCAAGCAGGGAAGAAAACCCACCACACAAGTTAATCAATTTGCTTATCAAAGATGAGTTAGTCATCAGTTTTATGCTGTTTCTGAAGATATAGCAACATCACTTTTTCCTGCAATAATTAGATTTTGGTTTTCTCTTCTAGAAATATTTTCTCTTTGGCTAATCACACACTGTAATAGAAGTATTTCTTTTAATTCACTTTACATTGTTGCCTTTCCATTCATTTATTATCATCTTATATTCAACAAATTACTTGGAAAAGCAATTACTTTTAGCCATTTAGCTATTCAGGATCTACTAACCATGAAAACTTATTCCAGCAAATGAACTTGGAATTACGTCTTTTACATTGTAGGAATGTATATGTATAGATAAGTAGCATGATGAATTTTCCACATGGGTACAACTCCCAGCTATAGGGGGAAAAAAACCCAAAACAACAAAAAACCAAAAACAACCCCATGGCAGAATCCAAGTATAAATTTGTAAAGGACATCACCAAATGCATGTGGATATATTCTGGCTTTCTGTAAACTTCAAATGCCTCATGCAGAAACATTTGCAAAAAGCAAATGAGATGAAGCAAGTTGTCATTAGACCCGTTCAACTAAAATAAGATTCGTATTCAGACATGCTTCTTGCCCTCTTCTTCCTTCCAAACTTCATGTTTAGCTCCTTTTCCTACCCAAAGAATCCCCATTACATTTTTTAGGAGTCTCTGTAACCAGACAGAGATAGGATGAAACACCACTAGGGAGCAAAACATGCTGTGTCTACATTTTGGAGGCACTCTCTCCTCACTAACCTGCTTTGTTGGTGCTGGACTTCTCACTACATTCCATGGACTCGGGCATCTTGATCTCCTAAATAGATTGAAAAAAATTAAACTTACAATAATTTAAATGCTCCCCCAAGTACTTTCATAAAATACAATGAGCAAATCAACATCCAATCAAACCCAGTGGAAACAGTGTAGGAAGTTAACTGGCCTATTTACTCTTCTCTCATAATTCTGCTTTAGTCCATGCTACCCAAGTACTACCGACAGCTGAACAGTTAAGTAATGAATCTTTATCTTCATAATTAGAGCTTTACTGTCCTTCCATTACAAACAAACTTTGAATGAAAGAGATCACATCTTTTCCAAAGTTAAATTTGCCCTGGTTTCTTCTGAATTGCTTATAGTTTAAAGCTATGAAATAACATGCTGTTCATTGCCTCATTGCTCACAGTAATCAGCATGGGGCTGAAAGATCACACATGTTCCTTTCCTTATTTCTCTTCAAAAGTCTTCAGTCAGTAGACATTCAAAGTCGTTTCATATCACAAGGTTCAACAAAGGCACTATTAATGCTGGAAATCATTTTTAAAAATAACAAGTATCTAAATATATCTCATCCTTAAAGGCTGACACAAAAGACAGCAGAAATACTTTAGCTACAAACCAGATTTTTATTTCGTTAACACTTCCATTTAAAACTGAAAAGTTTCTCAGTGTGAATGTCACAGATCTCAGATTGGCCTAACATTGCAACAGATGGAGCAAACAAGTGAAGTGGGGAAAAAGTGAAAGCCAGAAAAGGATACAACAGGGTAGTGCAGAACATTCAAAAATTATGCTGTAGATATCCTTTATCATATGCAGCAAAAAATAAAGTCAAGGAGAGAAAATGCAAGACATTATTAAAATGTGATGATAAATCTTCTTTAACACTCAGAATATTATTTCAGTAAAACTAAGCAAAAATGTACTTTTTAGTCAATTGATTCTGTACTGAAATATTGGAACATGAAAGATCTTTTTCTTTAATAAGACTTCTCTCAGCCCTTTTGAAAGAATGGTAAAGGAGCAGGCTTATTTCTTTTAAATACAAATTCAGATACCAACATGCACACATCCTCACCATTTCCTGGCCTTCTTTGGCTACCTTCATCATCTGTTCTGATATAATTTTCTTCAAGCAGCTATTGAGCAGAAAGGCCTAAAGAAGATAAACCATAGAACATTCTGATTTCTTCTATTAAAAGATGTACTTGGCTCTTCAATTCCCCCTCACCAGAAAATTAGAATCCCTAACTACTGAACTATTACTTCCCTAATTCGGTTAATTTTACTCTGTGCTTAAGATCCTCACAGTGCACCAAACGAGCTGCAGTGGCTGAAAGCTCAGCCTCAGCCTGACTAACCCTTAGGACGTTGCTCAGAGCAGAGAGTAAGAATTCTTATGACTGATTTTGTGAGGCAAGTTGTTCTCTCTAATTGCCTGTGGCTCCCACCCACCACTAGCCTGTGTTAATATGGTTTATATTTCTATTTGAGGAATATGATTTACTGTGGAAAATGGGAGCCCTTGCCCTTAGGTGAATCTGACCAGTTCATGTCTTTACATACTTACTGGTAACAGGAGAGGTGCCTGAGGACTAGAGGATAGCAAATGTCACACCAGTCTACAAGAAGGGCAAGAAGGAGGACCCGGGTAACTATAGACCGGTCAGCCTCACCTCCATCCCTGGAAAGGTGATGGAACAACTTGTTCTTGTCACTATCTCCAGGCACATCAAGGACATGGGGGTCATCAAGAGCAGTCAGCATGGTTTTATCAAGGGTAAATCATGTTTGACTAACCTCATAGCCTTCTATGAGGAAATTACTAGGTGGATAGATGATGGTAGAGCGGTAGATGTGGTTTATCTTGATTTCAGTAAAGCATTTAACACCGTCTCCCACAACATCCTTGTAGATAAGTTGATCAAGTATGGGTTTGGTAATCAGGTAGTGAGGTGGATCAGGAACTGGTTGCAAGGAAGGAGTCAGAGAGTTGTAGTCAATGGGGCAGAATCTGGTTGGAGGTGTGTGACTAGTGGAGTCCCTCAGGGGTTGGTACTGGGACTGGTGTTGTTCAACATCTTCATCAACGACCTGGATGAGGGTATGCCCCAAGACCTGCCCTTTCCTTCCCTTTCCTTCCCTGACAGCCTTAGTTTTCCTGAAAAGTGTATTCAGATACAAAGTCAGTCAAGTACTTACAAGAAAGTTAAACTGCCAACTTCTTAACCTGTTGCTTTTAAAGCTGACCTCTTTGGTTTGGTTAGTAGGCAGTTTTATGAAGCATTTAATCTCATTATTGCCAACACAGATGTCAGCTGAGCAGCCTTATTCTGGATACTCACAAG
This sequence comes from Chaetura pelagica, assembly GCF_000747805.2. Classification (NCBI taxonomy): domain Eukaryota; kingdom Metazoa; phylum Chordata; class Aves; order Apodiformes; family Apodidae; genus Chaetura; species Chaetura pelagica. The sequence goes on from NW_009970723.1 coordinate 10,199,184, forward strand.
CGCAGGGATCAAGCCGTACGTATTCACAGAACTGCGCTTCTCGAGTCAACTCCAGGCACTGCACCAAAAAGATGGAACTGAAGTGATTTGCTCTAAAGGCAAGAAAATCTAGTGATTTGGTGGTAGGAAGGAAGGGCTATGAAGCATACCTTTCAGATTCCTAACACGTGGGAGAGCACAGATTCACTACAATAAGTCAATGCTTGATTCAGAAAGTAGCACTCACAATCCAGAGTTAGAAATTTGATCTTTTTTTCCACTGGATATGTGATGTTTTGGATGCCTACCAGATATGATTTTGGGAAGAGAAAAAACTGAGCAGTAAGAAATACAGATAATTCCCCTGAATTTCCATCTGATTTCCTGAAGTGGACGACAAACCTTTGCACCTGAGTTTAGCAAATAGAGAACACAAGGATTCACTGTCAAAAACTTGCTTCTCTTGGGATCAAAGTCATTCTGTTGGGATATTTTAAAAGGCTGGTGGAGATGAAAACCTCTTTCTCTGTTTGGTGGCTCATTACCTGACCAGGATAAGGGAGACATGGGTCTCTGGCTTAACCTAGTCCACAAAACTATTCTTTATTTTTAAAGTCACAGTTTCCAGTTTCATTTCTTTGAAAACCACTCCCTATATCTGTTTATATTGTTTTTAAAATACGATTTTACCTTTGCTTTGTTTTCATTTTTTGGTAGAAATTTAAGTTCCTGCATCTGCTCTTCTGTTGGTTTAACCCAGTTCCTGTTAACTTCCTGGATTGCCTTAAAAGATATTTTTTTTTCAAATAGCAAAAATGTATTTCCTTTCCACACAAACACTCAGAAACACACAGAGAGAAAGATTTTTTTTATTTTTAAACAAGGCCTGTGATTTTGGGACAAGTTCACTCCTCACTGTTCTTCTCTCCTGCATAAATATTTCCTCAAGCTAGTACAATGCAACACACCTGTAGCTCAGAATTAAAATGCTGTCATATTATGGCAGAGTGCTTACATAAAAAAACCCATATAGAAACATACATACACTTGAAAATAGAGTGCATATACACATAAATAGGTCCTCTTTGTGCAACACTTTTCCCATGTACAAAACATAGATGAGAGTTAGAATCTCTTACTACACGAGTAGCTATACCTAGCACTTAGAAAAGCACAACAAAGCCATGTTAAACAGGAACCATTTACAAACATTTCAATAATTTGTGTTAAAGGTCAAACCAATGTGGGAAAGTTAACTTTTAAAATTCTGAAGACTTTTCAGTTTACCTGCATATATAGCAAATTCAGGGAAGCTTCACAATCCATCAACAGTGTATCAAGAGAAGGATCCATGTACCTTTTCCATGCCAAGGGAAAAAGTAATAAAATATGAAGATATGCTTCTAAATACGGCATTTTGTCATTTCAGCTAAATATGATGGAGCACAACTCAGAAGATCCCATTACTTACCACACATTAAAAAAAAAAAAAATCAACCAAACAAACAAAAATACATTTTAACCCTTGAAGTGTGTACTGTCCTCATTCTTTGTATCAGAATGGCAATAAACTGAAGTCAGGTTATCCAATCTCTCCATTTTGATTTTGGTGGCATCGAGCATAACAGTTACAATTTAGAGTCAAAACTTTCCTCCCTCTTTTCTCAAACAACCCTGGGTTTTTTCTGTGTAAAAGTTGGTAAGGCTCTCAGAGCATCCACTGCCATGCTGCAGTGGTGACATACCAGACCTGGCCTTAAGCTAGCTGGCTGCAGTACCAACTACCATACAGCTGCTGCAGAATCAGATTAGAACAGCAGCAAAGCAAGTTAAATATTCAGTTATCCAAGTGCCATTCTGCAAGAACTGGGTTGAGCCATTTTATCTAAAACCAGCTTGTGTCAGTCTACAAGACAGTACAGACATAGCAGTGCAGGCTCTGTAGCTGGTACAGCTGTACTGCTCACATTGCACACATGATATGCCCCCTGCAGCACAGGAACAACCCAAGGACTGACATTTCCTACCTCTGTGCTTTGAAACAGTGCTACATGGAGAAGTATCTATCAGTCACTTCGTCATGGCTTAGTACCATACAGTGCTTTCATTAGGCTGCTAGGTTCTCCGGGTTTTATAAATTGGCACATACAGGGAAATTGAGAAAGCTTGTAGATGCCAAGGTCTAGTCCAGTAGATTTAAAACAGACCAGTTACAAGTATCAAACAACAGGTTTCTGTTTAACTTCAAGCTCAGCAACCTTGCTCACTGCTACCAAAGGGCATGGTCTCCTCTTCCTCTTCTGCTCCCAGCCGTGGTCCTTGCTCTAGCATTCCTCTGATGCAGCCCATGTAACTTGTTACATGCAAAAATCTATTCCCCTTTTTCTTGTTCATTGCAGGGAGATGTAGACCAGACCACAACCACTGCAGTGAGCCATTGGACTGCCTAACTGCACCCTCAGGTTTGACAAGCAGAACTCCCTGTCCCCAGGGTTTATCCCTATCCACAAGGCAGCACAACTGTGCTGCACAGCAAACAGGACTGGGGAACTGGCCCAGGCCAAAAATAGGCCAGCAAAGCCAAATAAAAAAATAAACAGCCAGCAATTTATTTTCAGACCAAGTTAGCTTGCCAATCCAGTTCACCATGCCTGCCCACACAGTTCTACCAGCATAACTGAGGAGTAGCCCAAGGTGTGAGCAACTGAAAGGGGTAGAGTGCCCTGCTGCTTAAGCCAGGCCACTTAACAGAAGAAATGCTCCATGAAAATGGCCTCTGGTATTAGTATATAGAAATGACCACTTTAGATAAAAAACAATCCATCTCTACCCAAACCTAGTTTCACCTTGCAACTCAGAACTCAAAGTTCTATATTGTTTGCAGGTATATTTCTATTTGTGGTCACTGCATTATGCAGGTATAAAAATTAGGAGGCAAGAAGCCACAAAGCACCTCTCAATAGATTCTGAAAGAGAGATGTAATTATTAGCTAGCTGCAGTAAAGGACACTTCAGGAATGCTATAGTGATAAAACTGAAAACACACAGGGCCACAGAAACCAGTAAATTCCAATAACAAATTGGCCTCAGAGAAAAACAATCTAGCTGCTAAGGCTTGAAGACTTTGTAATCAAATTCTTCGAGGAATTTCTTTCTCTCTTAATACCAGTTGTCATGCATCTTCGTAGTTTCTTTTAAGCTTCTTGCTCACCACTTTCTGATCCCAGTGCAATTCTTTCATGCTGTGAAGACTCACATAGGGAATTTCAAAGTCTGACACTTTTTTTCAGCACTGGGAAAAGAAAAACAACAGAGATATTTTGTGAAATCTGGTGAAATAGTCCAGCTACTTTCATGTATCAGCACTGATTAGCATGTGCTTTTGGAGAAGAAGAACTTAAGAAATATAAATTCTATGGTAATGTAAGGTGACAATTCAGTTATCTTCCTGACTTCTCCAAGTCTAAACTTCAAAAGATCTACTACTTCAGAACATCTCTACTCCCTGGAACAGAAACTCCTCTAACAGAATAATCTTCTCTCAAAACACAGCTAAGCAGGATAGGTGTTTCTGCATCTAAAGGACATGTGGATGCAACCTTCCAGGACTGGTGCTTTTCTGGAACAGAACACCAGACAAGAGCACTGTAACTAATATACAGCAAGAAAAGCACATTTCAGAGGTCACAACTTTCCTGTGCTCTCTTTAAAAGAATATGTCTGAAAGCCCAAAGCTGTAAATATTTCCTTCTAAGCCAATATCACAAAATTCAGCAGAACATTTAAATGTGTGATTAAGAACATATTGCCATCTAAACACTTTTTAGCAGCTGACTGTGGTTTACTATTGGACTTGGGATATTTGTGAAGAATATCAAAGATCCATTCTGTTGTCCCATGTATCTGTTTATATGACAATATGAGGGAAAAAAAAATCCATCTGCAACTGCCATAGAAGAGTATATAAAAAGTTATATCCAGGTACATTTGAGATAGTCACAGACAGAGATTCTGGGTACTCAGAGATACCTTTCACAGCCACAGTGAAAGAGGCAGGCAAACAACAAATAAAATAGACATACAGTAAAATTCCTACCCCACTGAGTAAGTCTGACTTTACAATTGAACCTTCTTCTTGAAAAGGTTCAGGAAAGCATTAATATCTTTATGCCAGGAAGAAGACTGGAAAAAAAAAAAAAAAAGCTAAATTACTTGTCAAGGCCACACAGAGAGGCTGCAATGCTCAGCTTTACACTAGTCAAGAGCAAAGACTGTGTTCATGTCCCTGATGTGTCTTGAGCCCATCCCAGTCTCAGGCCTGGATCCAGCCACACACTCATCCACATAGGATACAGAAGATCAGTAACCCAATGAAGACATAAAAACCTCTTTGCAATTTAAGACCATAAAGAAATTCACAACCTTGATTTACAGCTTGCTCAGTACCATCGTGGTTAAACTTAGGTTTTTATCAGTTAAGAAAGGAAATGTCATAAAGGAAAGTAAGCCACATTGTTTATAAATATAACAAAAGAGTTTCCTGCCCCATTGTTAAACTTAGCATGTGATCTGTAAATTAAGAACTGTTTTGTGGAGGTATGGCCATCTGATTAAATGCCTGTGCAGAAGACACACCTAATAGTTCCCATGTGGTAAAGCTGCTGTCTTATAAAGTGAAAGGGACATGATATTTGTTTGTGAAAGTTTCACCTCTGCATCACACTATCTATTGGCAGACGCCACCACTCTTCACAAACCATGTGGGGAGAGGCCTTGAGGGGGTTTATCAGACAGGATGGCTCTTTTAGCCTGAGCCAGGTTTCTGCAAGGTCTCTTCAGAGTCCAGGTTCAGTCACTGCAGCCAACAACATTTCCAAGGGAGGGCTAAATTAAGCACCTTGTAAAACTTGCCAGCTCCATCATCATGGTCTTGAAAGAAAAACAAGCTAAAATATTCTCCTCATAGTCCAAACTTGCACGACATAACCTTTAAAAACACAGGTCAAAAGCTCAGTTATCCATTAGCATGAATAAGGATGTTCAGTACCTATCAATGTAATGTAATTGTTTCTAAATTTTTCCTTATACCCCATTTAACTGCCCATTTAAAAGTAGATATGACCATTCCCACACTGCAGCATTTAAGTTTGTGATGAATTTAATAAGTTTCAAAGAAACATGAAAATGTAATAAAATTTAAAAAAATGTTTTATACTCTGCCATACTTCTAAGTATCCTCTAATGCAAGGCATCTGCCATGTTATTCCAGATCTTTAATACTAACTCCTCAAATCCTGTTGTACAGTAAGCACTCTCCTCTGAGCTATCAACATTGCTCATGAGCATCACAAATGTTTTTTTACAGTATTTCTAACAAGATTTGTGTATTTTCCAAGCTGATGGAGTCCTCTTGTGTTTCTTGTGTTTCTAATCATGCCCCTTTACTGAAAGCATCAGTCTTAGTGTTAGGGTTCTACAGTTCTGTGTGAATGCTTCTGTCAAGAACAGCTCTCTAGAGCTTTCATTATTGACAGTGCATAAGGTATCCAGCTTGACATTTAGATTGTTTTCAGCTTGATGTGGCCCCTCTACATCTTTTCTGAAAGAGGGCAGAAGTAGCTCTAACAGAAAACACAGAAATTATTTGCAGGAACAGCTGCACAAAGGGATAGTAGGGACAGAAAAATCAGGCAGATCTGAGCACAGAAATCACTGAATCAGATTGGGGCAATAGTCCTGAAAAATTAAAGCATAAGTTAATGCATCCATAACCTGAAAGAACGCAGTGCCATCAGAGCATTCCTAAACTCTGCAGCAACAGTAATCTCCTGGGTTCACTCAGGGAAGTGGTGTGGCAACCATGAAAACCACTCCTGAAAACACTCCTGCCATAGTTCATCTGGAAAATGGTGAAACCAAGCAGGAGAGTCATGCTTTGGTCTGAGGAGCTGGATTTTCTTCATCTGAGCACAAGGTGGAAATACCGGTTTTCAGGCTTCTTCCAAAGAGTGCCAATCCCCAAACACTTCCAGCTCTGTCACAGTGACAGCATTGTAAATGCACTCATCTCCACAGTTCAGAAAGGTTAACACCAGCTGTATCAGCTGGCTTAAAAGGCAGACTTGTTTTTGTGCGTGGAGAAAAGTAGACATCAAGCTAAATATAAGTTAGGAAGAATTGTTCCAAGTTAAATAACACAATAATGAGATTTTCCTTACACTTGTTAACATCAAGGCTGTTACTGGAGAGGGCAGCAGAGCATAAAAATCACTTGCCTCACACTCAGTTCAGACACCAGGTAAAATGGAAGAAAGTTTCAGAAGTCCAAAACAAACAAACAAAAGTGAATATTAGCAGCACCGTCTTTTGTTCTGTCTGCCTCTGTGCTAAGAAGTCTCTACAAACCACTTACAGAAATCAGCCAGAGTTTCAACATGTTATCCCTTAGTAGTGTACCAGATGGCATTTCCCAGGAATGTCAAACACAGATGTCAGATGCAGTAAGATTTTGACTTATTTTATTTCTTGGATCAAAGCACAAGCTGGTATATGCTGCCTGAATACCAGAATGTAAGGGAGTGACAAACTTTACCTCCACTACAAAAGAACAGTGAATGTGGCAGCACATTTACACAGATGAAAGCTAAATAATTCTTAGAAGTTCTATCTCATCTTTAAGACCACAAGAAAAGGTACAGTATCTGCAGCATTTCAAATGTCATTGTTTCTTTCAAGTGCCACATAAACATTGAACACCCATAAATACACTATACAAAGCAGCAGACACCTCCAGTGTCTGGCTTGGAAATTAGCTTGGCCCACTGCAGAATTAGTTTATCAAGCCCAAATCATTAGCATTTTTAAGTATATTAGCAAATTCTTTCCTTACTCAATGTTCTATTCAAGTCTCCAATCTAAAAATGTCCCCTTACCCTTTCCACCCTGTTAGCACCTACTTCCCTCTCTGCCAAATCAAAATTCCTATCTCGATGCCACCCCCAAGGCTTTTTGCCTTCAGCATCTCTCCCACCCTGTAAGTCTCCTGTTGCAGGGTCTAAGGCCAACGCTGACACTTCCCCTGGAAGAACCGGTCCCAGCATTGCCTCAGGTGGTGCAAACCCGATAGCAGAACAAAGCCAGCAAGGGGTTACCCTTTGTTATCCAGCTCTTGGTAACTGTGCACAGATACTGTGTGTTCTGCGGCCAGACTAACACATGAAAGCTTGGCAGAAGAGGGAGAATACACACTCAGCTCACTTGTGCCTATGGCCAGCTAAGAACTACCTCCACAAACCCAGACTGCAAGGGCACAACAGAAGCACAGTACACAGTTTTCTGTAGGATGAGAGGAAATGTCAGGTTCCCATGCTAAAGAAACGCACCCATCTGGCAGGTGTGTATGCTTTGTTATTGCTGTTTAGATTAGGAAAAGGGAGCAACTCAGGAAGAGGCTCCAGCCTTGCTCATGCACACCCACCTGCAAAGACACAAAATAAGCAGAACTGCGACTGCTCCTCCTCTCCTGGCATAAGAAGGGGACTCCAGCTGAAAGTTTCAAACACAAGCCAGCCAGTTGTGAAAACAACATTTGGTTGCTACTGGTTTCAAAATGTAACTAGCAATTGTTTACTGCATGTGCTACAACAGCTGTTAAGGACATCCCAGAGCCTCAGTGCTACAACTGCCCCAGCGCTGCAAAAGAAGTCCCACGGTTTCACAGCAAACATCAAGGGACACAGAAGAAGTAAAGGAGAAGCAAGCAGCAAAATAAGACACATCAGTTGCACAGTGTATTTTAACAGCAGTGTGCCAGATAAGACATAAGCAAAGACTAGACCTTACTACAGTGTTTGAGCACTTTCACCCATACTGTGCTAAATGAAAGGGGTGTGTGTGTGGGGGGGTATGTGTGTGTAAAATAAGCCTATATCCCCATAAGAAGTATTTATTTTCTGACCTTGACAGCCAAATGCCATAGAAGCAGAGGGTGTGTAACATTAAGAAAAGATAAATGATGGACAGATGTAAGAAACCAAAAAACTCATCTGCAAAAACCAGCAATATCCCCAACCCTGGTACAAGGAAACCCTCAAAACCACAGAACATATTATTGTATGTCTTCAAATAGGGAGTTTTATCTTTTCCTGATGGAAATCCTCTTCATTTTTGCCCATGTCTCACAAATGGGAAATTTCCACACAGTTGTAGAAACCCGTTACCTCCAATATTCTTTCTGCAGTGTCTGGATATCAAGTCTAACATTGCTGCCATCTGTGAGATCAACATCCAAAAAGGCTCTCTGGGTTTGGATCTTGAAGGTATCCTGTTAGGTACAAAAAGAACACTTAATTGCTTCCCTTATTTCTGGTGCCCTTCTGAAGATGCTGATGCTCCATTTCTCTTCACTTCAGTAAAATAAGCAATTTAGATTACTGTTTGCTAAACAGTAAATTACCAAAACTACTGTTAAAGCTTGCAGGTGACAAAAAATCATATGCAGAACAGCAAGTGGGAAGATAGTGCAGAATTCAAGGAGGGTCACTTTAATGTTAAGCTGAGCACTGGTTACTTAGCATCTCAGTATCTGTAGGAACCACACAGTCACTGCCCCAGAAAGTAGATACTCCAAAAAGAGGAGGCAGCTAAACAGCTGCATGTGAATATTCAAAGCCACAATCTTCCCCAAATAAAAAAAATGTATTGTTCTACCTATAAATATGAAAATCTCCAATGAGAATAATGAAGCTATGGTATCTTAATACACCAGAGCCACTGCTACTGGAATACTGTGCACAGTGACAGTGCTCAGGGTTCAAAGCCACCTCAAACAGAGAAGAGATGCAAAGAAGAAACTGAAAGCATTTCATTGATGCCATGAGAAAACAGGCCCCACAGAAAGTCACCTCAGAAAACTTTCCTGCTTCTAGACATAATAAAGGGGTGATATGCACTCAGGAAAATCAAAGCCATATCCATTGGCTATCAGGTGATGACAGACACAATCAGGATGCAAGTAAAGCACACATTTCTAACAGTGAAGTACCACACAGAAGTAGTGTATTCTCCACGAGTTTGATATTAAGACTTTACATTTCCTCAAAAGACTCTCCTGAGCTCAAATTCAGAAAGCTGCATGGCTTGCCATGCCTGAGATGTCAGACTTACAAGACAGATTCTCAGTGCTGCTCCTGCAGCTTTCACCACCTGGGTACAGGCCACCACACACAATGGTTTCCACAGTCATCTTTTAAAAACTGGTTTAATTTCTTCTATTTGACTCTACTGAGCTACAGGCATAGCTTTGTTTCATGGTCTCAGGGACAAATTTCCTACATATCTCCAACTTTTTATTACTCTTCTCTTAATATGGTTATGACACAGCAAATAAAAAATAAGAATTTTTCCCCTCCTTTTTTCACCCACTTCTACCCCAGAAGGCAGAACCGTCCATGCCTGAAACACCACACATTGTTCAGTGTTATAAATATTTGCCTTTAGCTGCTTATCAGCAAAGTGTTGTTGAAACAAACAAACAAAAAAATACTTACAATAAAGCAAAAGGAGGAAGAAGAGCAGTCTGTAAGGTAGAAGAAGACACTGTTAAGTGAAGCAATACAAAGACAGAAATGTCCCTAAAACAACACAAGAGATTCCAGCGTAAGTCTAACACAAATACAAAGGGAGGAGCATTTATCAGTGTTAACAATAATCCATTTAGTGAGTGCACATGGCAATCCCAACCACTTACAAAATGGAAATGCTTTGGAAAGAAATTTGCAGTACTGAGTAAGAAAAGTTCTGATCTTCTTCCAGGATGCTATTTCAGTTTTGGAAAAAGCAGTAGAGTCATTGTCTCATCTACTCAAAACAGGCATCAACATTTTAAACAAACGTATTTAGGCAACAGGACGTGATCAGTAGCACTTTTCAAGCTCCTTACACTTTTGCTTCTGAAATTCTGGGAACATGCTCCAAAATACCCATTAAACTGTTCCCCCACAAGGTATCTTAGATACCTTTTTTCCTCACAGTTTTCCATTAGAAAATGTAATACTAAGTGATTTTGTTTTAACTGAAATCAACAACAATCTGAAGCCTTTTCAAGGTCTCAATGGATTTGTTGCTCAGCTAAGAAGCATGGGCCATAAAAAGAGAAAAGGTACGAATGGAGGCTCCTTATTACAACATATTTGAAAAGAAGAGCAGGTCAGGGGACTAAATGACATCTTAATGTTGAAACAAAAATAAACTAGGCATCAAAGCAACTGCAGAGGATGGCAAAAATGTGATTATGTGATGTGACAAAGATGATTAGAGGGCTAGAGCACCTGTCCTATGAAGACAGGCTGAGAGAATTAGGGTTGTTCAGTCTGGAGAAGAAAAGGCTCCGGGGAGACCTTATGGGGGCCTGGAAGGGTCCTACAAGAAAGCTGGAGAGGGAATTTTTTCAAAGGGCTTTTAGTGATAGGATGAGAGGTAATTGTTTCAAGCTGGAAGAGGGTAGATTTAGATTAGATATTAGGAAGAAATTATTTCCTGTGAGGGTGGTGAGACACTGGAACAAGATGTCCAGTAAAGTTGTGGAAGCCTCCTCCCTGGCAGTGTTCAAGGCCAGGGTTGGATGGGGCTTTGAGCAACATGGTCTAGTGGGAGGTGTGGCAGGGGCATTGGAATTAGGTGATCTTTAAAGTCCCTCCCAACCCAAACCATTCTATGGTTCTATGATCCTAGACTTAATTTTTTCAGAACTTTCTATGCCAGAAGCCTTCCTCCCGGGCCAGCACACAATAAAAGTCTGGAAGTATGGGAAATTGCCACATGACATTCACATTTCTGGCCAGCTGCACTTTTGAAATAGTAGTTGATAAAGAAGAAACACAGCCTGGTTTGGTAGAAATAATGTTTTTAGAACAGTGCTGAAACTATAGATACTCAGCCTGACTTCTGTTTGCATGCACACACACCCAAACACATTTGTGAGTTACTGTGAGTGACTCAAGCAGGACATCCTTACAAGCAAGCATTGCTCCAGTGCGTGCACCAATGGTGAGTGCATTATGAGGCCACAGAAAGAAGCAGAGGAAACAGAGGCTCTGTCCAAGAAAATACAGCACATGATCAGACCGGCTTTGATTCCTGGAGGTGGTTGTCCCACTTTACTCTGCACTGGTGCAGCCCCATCTCGAGTACTGTGTGTAGTTTTGGGTGCCACAGTACAAAAAGGATATAAAGCTACTAGAGAGTGTCCAGAGGAGGGCCACAAGGTTGGTGAAGGGTTTAGAGGGGATGCTGCATGAGGAGCAGCTGAAGGCACTTGGTCTGTTCGGCCTGGAGAAGAGGAGACTGAGGGGAGATCTCATTGCAGCTACTGCTTCCTCATGAGGGAAGGAAGAGGAGTAGGTGCTGACCTCTTCTCTCTAGTGACCAATAATAGGACCCAAGGGAGTGGTAGGAAGATGTGCAGAGGGAGGTTTAGGTTGGATATTAAGGAAGAGAGTCTTCACCCCGAGGGTGGTGGAGTACTGGAATAGGCTCTCCAGGGAAGCAGTAATGGCACAGAACCTGACAATATTAAAGAAGCATTTGGACAACGCCCTTAGGGACATGGTGAGAACTTTGGGGTTGCCCTATTCTGAGGTGGGAGTTGGACTGGGTGATCCAGGCTGTCTGAGGAGGCAGTTGAGCCACCATCCCTGGACGCATCTAAGAAGAGAGATGTGGTGCCAGGGGACAGGCTTTTGTGGAGGATGCTGTGAAGTTGGGGTGGTGGTTGGACTCAATGATCTTGAAGGTATTTTCCAACCAGAAAGATACTGTGAGATTAGGTGGCTGGGGAAACAGCTACAGCTTGCTCCTGCTAGAAAGAGCAAGCCATAACAACCTTTGCAACAGGTAAAGGTAGTGTTGGGCAAGAACAGGGGACTGGAAAGGATGGTTAACCTGCATGGGCTTGTCCTCACTTGAGAAGTTTGCCCTGTTAGATATGATCAGGGGGCTACGGCTGGTTGGTGTGATGCTGAGTTCAGATACAGATGAATCATGTGGGGGCCTACAGGAAAGCTGGGGAGGGACTTTTTACAAGGGCTTGTAGTAAGAGGACAAGAGGTAATGGATTAAAACTGGAAGAGGGGAGATTTAGGTTAGACATTAGCAAAAAATTATTTAGTGTGAGGGTGGTGAGACACTGGAACAGGTTGCCCAGTAAAGTTGCAGAAGCCCCATCCCTGCAAGTGTTCAAGGCCAGCTTGGATGGGGCTTGGAGCAACCTGGTCTAGTGGGAGGTGTCCCTGCCCATGGGTTGGTCCCTTCCAACTCAAACCATTCTGTGATTCTATGAACATTGTCAGGCAGCTGCAGTAAGGCCATGGTCCTTGCACAGCACTCCCACTCCAGAGCATGATGGTCTCAGCACACGCTTCGTAACCCCATTCAGAAGCAGAACACAGGACAAGGACCAAAAAGGCCTTAAATTCAGTTTGATTTTTCCTTTGCTTCTTCTGTTTTAGTCAGTGACATTAAAATATCTTCAGCTAGAAGCTTAAGTACTGCTGCTTTTAAGACAAACCAAGAAAATTTAGCAAGCGCTAGAAGACTACCTGAGAGGACAGCTCGATTCTCTCTGATACTGAAATATAGAGGTGAAGGTGAAAAAAGTCAGCAGTAGAATTTTTATGGAAAACCAACAAACAAACAAATAAAACCCCTAACCAAAACAAACAAACAAACAAAAAACAACACCAAAACAAGTACCTTAGAAATCTCATTCACCTCTGGCTTCATATCTTCTGATTCTATTGGAACCATAGGTTTCTATTATAAAAGCTGCACTGGTTTTACCTGCAGACAGATCTGTGCTCAATGAGTAGCTGCGGTGGCAGAAAAGTGGCAGGCTTCTTTCCATTCATTGCCACTCGCAGCAGCTCCCTCTGCTACTTCTGTTTACCTGGCAGGTTGCTTGTACAGCTGCACACTGTCTTGTTGCAGGTCACCAAGATGGACCAGTCCAGTCCACATAATTGACAGAAAAGAAGCATCCTATTTCACAATTTAAATAATCTTTTATTTTTTATTCTTTCATTTGTCTTCCCACTTGCAATGCAACATAAACAAAAGCAAGTCTGAGGAATGTCTGGTTTTAACACTAAGTAACAGTAATGCTGAATGTTTTGACTCCTAAAGAACATGTAGGACAGTGAGTGTCCTTCAATGGAGAAGGAAAGAACAGTACAGAGATTCTTTAAAGATGAACTTCACTCCATGTCTTTCAATGCAGTTACAGATATTCTGTCACCATAAAATATCTCACAACTCACAGGACTCTAATACTACAACATGCCCACCAAAGCCACCAAGTTGAGCAAGATTCTTTAATAGGCAAAATGAATACTTATTCAGCTTGTCAGTTACACCAATTAAAGGCACTGTGCACAGCTAATAACAGTGGATGCACTCCTGACTCTCACAGTTATTTGATCTCTCTTAGGAGTTTGTTCTTTACCATAATGAAAGAACACAAAGCACTACTGCTATCTGTATTATGAAGCAGTGATTTAGGTAAGTGCAACAATTTTAAGTTAAAATTGTTAACATAAAAAGCTAGAGACCTACTGTCTTTGCCAAGCAGGAAACCTAAAGATCAAGTATGAAAATCCATTTTATTGTGGAACAGAAATTTGGATTAATTTTATGTCTTGAGAAAGTTCTGACCTTGCACTAACATTTAGGGTATTATTCAGTGCCTATCTTGAACTCCACAAAATAACTGACTGCTCTTGGCAACACAGTCATCACATGCCTTAATAAGCACACACACATATGTACTTAACTGTAAATCAAGTAAGTGTTACGCAGGTGCTTATCAAGTCACCTCTCTTCACCAAAAGGGCCTGCAGCAAAGACAAACATAAATATCCAACAACATTTTAGGTAGTATGTTAAAAGAAATCCACATTATTGGCATGCCAAAAAACGTCTTTAAACATTGCAAATATGCATTTTGAAGAGTTATTTCCTAAAAAAACTGTTTCAGAAGATTAGTTGGTAGTGTTTGAGGACAAACTGCAGGCTTTTCTGATGGTTTTAACTTTCTTTAACTGACCAGTTATCAGACTAATTAAGACTTGGCAGAAATTGCTGGGAATTATCTTTAGGGCTGTAATAGGCATTGGATCAGAGCTAAAGAGAAACTGTCTCACAAAAGAAATCCCCAATCAGAAAGGGGGTTTAATTCACTGCCTTGAGCACTTCAATAGGTCTGAAATTAAGACAATATAGATAAATCCTATCCTTTTATTTGTGATGTATAAAGGAAAAACCTTCCTAGAATTTGTTACTAATACTTCTTCATGCTATTTTCTTCAGTCTTTCTGAACTTTCTGAGCTCTCAAGTCACAAACTCTTACTTGTTCCTTCAAATATTCCCCTCTCTGGAATTGAGATTACAGCAGCACCAGCAGCATGCCAAGCACTTCCTGGAAACTAAAGCAGCACCCTCTCCCTGGAAGTGCTCTAACACACTTCTATCCTCGTAAGAACCACAGCAGCTGGAGAGGAGGTAGAGGAAGGAAAGGGACATTATGGTACTTTGTAGTAGTGAGACACAAGCAAAAACTACCCAAGTTCCAAGCAAATGGAAAGTTCAGGAGCTGCACTAGGTCTGGACTATGCAGAAGACAAATACCCTATTTCTTAGAAGGGCTCATTACTTTCAGCCCCAGACCATGCAAACTGAACTCACTGGCTGTCTGGTTGAAGTCTGTCTGCATCCAGGTAGCAGAGGCTTCCCCAACCATTTACAAAACTGGGTAAATACACCTGAGTCCTTCAGGAGTCACGACTGTCCTCAGACTTTACATTCATGACAAGGTTAACATTATAGTCGATATCATATATGCTCATAAAATGTGATGATTAGTCTCTCTTCTCCCCTCCTACTCTCTTCCTTCACTTGCCCATCCCTGCCAAAGAAGGATTATACATGTCATGGGCCACATTAAACCAGACTTCAAAACTCATCTGGGTTGCAACAACCCAAATACATGCCAGATTCTGCCCATCACTGCAGCTGCAAGATAAGAGAACATGACATTTTCACAGCAGTCATCAATGCACTTATCAGTCCAAAGCACTGACACTACCAAAAAGCATTTACAGTTTCAAAATCCAAGAATGTGTGTAATCCTCCTATTGAGCTCTCACAAAGACTCTTCTGGGAACTGTTTAGAGGCAAAAGATTCATCAGATATGCTACAGGATACAAAAACAAAGCAAATAGTTCTTTCCATGTGAGAAACAAGTTTGCACATGGACAAAACAATAGCAGTACTATTATTATTATTGCCACTCAGGCTTCAGAGAGCACTCTGTCATCAGAACTTGCTGCTTAACAAGACAGACCAATATACTAAGAGCACAAGGAGAGGAAGATAGCAAAGGAAGCCTTGAACTCAGGAGGTAGGAAAATATTTAAACTCTTTCATATAACAAACTATTTGGCTGAAAAATTGAAAACTTGTCAACTGTAGCTTTTGGAAAAAAACTATGAAGACATCACTGCTGGTAATATCTGAATTCAAAGTAACTGAAAAGCAAGAGGAAACGGGGCAGGGAGAAAAACAAACTTAGCCAAAAGATGAAAAACATGGCTAGTGTCTGAAAACAAGATGTGTACAACATGACTTTTGGTTAAAAAGTCAGTGCTACTTTACTCATCCTTTGGTTTCTGCACAGCTAACTTTATTATCCTGTTGTTAAATCACTAAGCCATGAACAGTACAAGATACATGTAGTGCTGCTGTTCTCCCAGAGCAAGACTACAGTAAGGTTCTTGGCCATGTAACTCATAGTCACTCATGGCCAGGAGCTCTACAAAGAACCATTGAATTTTAAAGACTAATCTTGAGTTTCTTGGCACAAACTATCTGAGGCCAGAGGCTACAAGCTCCTCCCCTCACACCCTGTTCATTTTTGGGGAGTTAAAATGGCTTGGGGTTTTTCTGTTTCTTGGCTTATGTGAAACTCGATAGATGCATTCTAGGGATTCTGCAGACCTGATTTATAACACAACACATTTCTCCTGAGATTTAATTTTTCTACAAACTCTTGTTATATTTCTCACAAGTCTGCCTGGGTACCCTGGAAGGGAAGATGTTTATGCAGAGCCCAGTTCCATATTACACTTGCACCAGTTCAAGTGCCTGTCTTCTGCCTCTTTTACCCACCAGCTACCATTTCTCACACTCAGCCCCATGGCAGCCCTGGTAGCTGCGAAGCAGCAGGTATGGGTGGCTCAGCTCACTGCTCCAGAGAGCAGAGAAGGGCCAGACTACAGGCTGCCACCAGAAGGACAAGCTGGGTTAAGTTTAGCATGAAACTGCACCCTTCGATTTTGAAAAAGGTGCAGAAAGGCAGCTACTTCAGAAATAAAAGTAGAAATATGACATGCTGCTGTTGTAGAGCCAGTCAATCATCAGTGAGAAGAGGTCTGCGATGTTTCAGTCCCATCCTTTTAGATACACCCTCACTCAGCTCAGTGGAGAACGTAAAGCTTCAGTCACGACTGTAGACAAATGCTCAAAGGTTTAAGCCCTACATATGAAAGCTGACCATGTTGTTAGAGCCAAGCTTACCATTCTGAAGTTATTGCTCCAGCTGAGAACATCTTTCATCTGCCATTGATTTGGTCATTAACAGAAAACTTTGGAGGGAAAGCAGGCACAGAACCCCCAAAAAGCTGCCTCAGCTACAAAACAGGCAAAGGAAATCTCCACATCAGTGAAGAAGTATTAGTATTTTCCAAGGAACTTTCAATACTCTCTCGTTTGGACAGCAAGATGCAATGACCTGCACAGGGCATGGTGATGCCCAGCCAGCACCCCCCTGATGGCCCTCAGGGCACAGGGAGGGGAAAGCTTTTGCCCGGGCAGCCACCTGAAGACAGCCTAAGTGAGCAACCTCTTTTGATGGATTCTCATTTCTACAGTATTACCACTCTGAGCTCTTGCTCCAAGTCAGAAAAGTATTAACAAGCATTGTACTAACCTTACCAGCTAGGTCTTAAACACCTCATAGACAAACAAGAAATGATTACAGATGTCTTCTCTTCCCAATACATCCATATAGGATTTCTTTGATCTATACTCACTGAACGACTTTTTAAGACCTGGTGACTTCTGCCATCTCAGAGGCTCTCATTATTTTGTCCATGAGAGGCAATATCTTTTATCAGATCATCTAATATTGTCGAAGGAAAAAAATAAATCAAAACTAAAAGAAACAAATAAAACCCTAAAACCAGATAATCTTTCAGGAATACAAACTATCTGAAAGTTTGATTCTTCCAACAGTTATTATATTAGCTGGCTAAAAAGAGCATAATGTCTCTGTGCAAACCCTACCTGATTTATGGACAGACCTAAAAGGACTAGGGAACCACAATTACATCATCTTACTATAACATAAGATAGTCCCAGTACGGGTTTGGGCAGTAGTTGGTCACTTGGAAGTGCAAACATTCTCTGCTATGAGCAAATTCTCTTGAGACAAGGATGACCTTACAATATGCACATTACTAAACACAGCAAAATGCAGGCAGTTTGTCTGGAAGCATTTCTTCACCTAAATCAAAACAATATGGCACCTGATCAGTAAGACGACACTCCTATAGTATGCTGAGACATTACTACTAATTGAATTTTCAGCACCAGCATTCAACTCAGCAATTAGTGTCACTAAATTCTGTGAAAGATGACATTTTCCCTCTGGCCCCAGCTGCCCAAGTCTTTCACATGACTCCAACAGCTGAAGTTTAAAGAAAAAAAAAAAAAAGTTTACTTCTGCAAAAATTAGCAATACTTTTTCCTGTCTGATGGCTAAAAACGTGGATGAGGCACATTCTCACAGCTCCACTTTCCCTAGATTGGCAAGACACTGATACTTGTGAGTTCTTGATAATTAGATACGTGTGAACTGCTCTGAGATACACAGCATGGAAGAGTCAGATAACACTGCATGCTTTGGTTTTATGTAAAACTAACAGGAATAGCTATAGTTCTTTTTTCTTCAAAGCCTTTCAGTCCTCCTCCCCCTGAGGACTGAAAAGTATCTTCTCTGCTCTACAGGCAGGCAAACTGAGGAGATATAGCAAAAAAAATTTTAAAATGCCAGGAGTCAGGAAGCCAGAGCCACACTGACAGCAAGGTCTCCTCTCTTTCCTCTGTGTTCAGGCCATGCCTCACCTACAGAAAGCTGTGCCATCTGTTTTCATCAGTTTGCACAAGCCAAGATTCTGGCCTACTCAAAACAAAAATAAAAAAATAAAAAATTCCTTTACCTCAGTGCCAGCTCCTTGGTAAGTTTCTTGAAATGCAATTGTGTGTCCTCAGCATTTGGGCTACAGAGAAGAGAAACTTCTCCCAACTGATTAGACCTTCTCACATCTCAAAGAGCCAAAGAAAAATTCCCGTAAACTTTAAGTGTATGTTTGCATACAGTGTTGAAAGTCCACCAGATTATCAGTCACCAGCATGAAAATTCATTCTAGCAGAACAAAACTGGCTAATATTTGCCTTCACAAACCAAACAGCCTAGGCTACATTTTAAATGCAACTCAACAGCAACACTGTATCTGGTGTGCCAGGTGCCAACTGCCCTGGCAGGCCAATGCCACCGTGAGAGATGAGTCCCCTACCCAAAATATACTTCTGACCACTTTGTTTTGTGCACTGCCATTTTCTCTTGGCCGGACCTGCTTGACCATACTGGCACCTCCAAGCCATCTTGCTCCACAAGCTGTCCAAGGAAGGGACTCATATCCTTTGGCTTCCTGCATGCCTCACCAAGGAGCTGCTGTGCAGACACCGTGTGCAGCTCCTACCAACACCACATCACAAAGGTGAAAACCAGGGAGAGTCTGTGTTTAGCAACTGTTTAATTTTGATGAAATCCAGTAGCCTTTTTAGTGCTCAAACCACTGTCCAGGTAGTCTGTATCCCCACTCAAAATTCATTCGTATATTCTTGCAGGAGAGCCTTGCCTCTCCATAAGCAGAATAAAGTCACAGCTCTATTAGGTGTGCTCTGCTCAGTGTGCAGCCCTCACAGAGTTAAGGCCAGAGAACACAGCTATGGTACACAGAGCATGGCCCAGCTGTCCTTGTACAAACCTAGGACCAAAGCTTAGATTCTTAAAACACACATCCACCTGCTATTAGCACTCCTGATGAAGCTGTTCACAGTCATTTGCAGAGAACAGCTACACAAGTCTTAGGTCAGCAAGTGCAAACAATAAAGAACACTGCCCAACATGTATGATGTTCATCCCAAGAAGAAGGGGGACTGGTCCTACAGCTTTCCTTCCTACTGCTAATACTTAATACCTAAGTACTCAAGACAGACAAAGGAATTAGAACTGGATTTCCCACAAATGAACGCTCTAGCTCCTAAAAAGAAAAGGGGGCAAAAGAGGAGAAGACAGAGATACCTCTGGACATTCTCACAGCCAACACAAAGCCCCTTCTCCCAGAGGAAGGCAGAGGGAATAAGTCCTCACACCAAGACAGGCACCTTCTGGCAATCCACAGCCAAGTACTTATCTCCACTAGAGAAGAATAGCTAAAGCTGCACTGCTATCCTCAGCACTTCTGCTAGCAGTGACTAAACAACTCTTTTTTTTTAAGATATCATTCTTGGTTAGTCTGATGTAGGGGGAGAAGGCGGGCAGTTCTCCACAGTTGCTCCCATGACTCTCTAAACCATTTGCTTTGGGTGCTCAGTTTAAGGTTGTGAGCCCCGTTTGGAGGGAAAGCACTTAGAGGTAGGTCATGTTGCTCAGAGTTAGTTCACTGCACTTCCCCATTCAGCTGTGTATCCAAACTCTCACACATTCTGTTACACTAGGCTGCCTACTACCAGCTTCCAAACAGTTGTTCCCTTCAGACAGTCTTTTTGTAGAAAACAGCTGCTCTGGGAGACAGCAAGGAGTAGCGTTTGAGAGTGTCAAACAACAGAAGTACCCTCAGAATATAAAGCCATGGGGAGCAGGAAAATGCACAGCAAGAGAAAAGGGGTAGGTAAGGCACAGCATCACAAACAAAATTATGTGTCCTGATATTGTATCACAAGTTAGGAGAGGAGCTTGTGGAGGTGAAATTGCTTTAGAAAATGCCCCCCTGAAGGAGATCAAAGGCACAAGTAGTCCAGCATTACATCCAAGAGAGGTCAGAGACAGTTCCAACAGAGTCATGTTCAAGAAATACCATGAAGTATAATCAGGCAGAAATCTGTCCATGAGAGAAGCTTATTTCTATTTCACATCCTGCATCTGTAATAGAATTTTTGCCTCTGTGAGGCTTTGTAAACACCACATGTGGTTGCCTCAGGAGGGTGAAATTACTGTATCCTGGAGTTTAAGACTTTATGTATGCATGCATTTTTCTACCTTAACAGATTATTTCAAGCAAAATAAGCAGAACAGGGTACAATTATTATAAAGAAGAAAACTCACATAAGTGTAGGGA
>NW_009970723.1:10220095-10236803 GCF_000747805.2 Chaetura pelagica
CAGGAATGAAGGAATTAAAAACAAAAATCAGCTAACAAGTTGTAAAGCCCAGCAAGAGGCAAAGTGTCAGTTGCAGAGGATGCAGAGAAGGGAGAGATTTTGCTGAGAGCATTAATGAAGTTAAAACCTATTGAGGAATAAAGAGTAAACCCTAAAGAAAAAACAATAAAATGCATAACCTGGTTTATTAGTTCAGAGGTGTTGCCCAAAATACTTCATTAACCACAGCAAAATATTAGTGAGAGCTCCTAAAGGGAAAAAAATAACAGAGCTGGGACTCAAGAGCACACCTCAAACATGGCAGCCCTGCTGCTGACTCAGCTGCTGGCTGTGCTACTCCCACTCCTTATGCAGTCACACAGAGCTGGGACAGGTGGACTGATCACCAGCAGAGGCTTCCTGGCTGAAAAGCTGCTTCAGAGTAGTCCCATCACTGCAATGGAGACAACAGCAAGGAGGCTGCTAAAAGAAGGAGCATCTAGCTAAACCACTACCACGTGAAGCATTCATCAAGCAAGGCCCTAAAATAGGGTTGTCAAGGTAAATTAAGGCTGCTCAGCAGGGATAACAGTGTACACCCAGACTGATGGAAGAGCTGGGAAAGATTTTGCTCAGAGCTAAGGACTGGCAGAAGCCAGAAAGATCAAGCTAGCAAAGAGAAAGCTGGAGGCTGCTCTGCCTCCACAGAAAAGCTCAATGTCACATGCTACCTCTTATCTTCCTAAGAAAACCAGAGGAAGTATAGAAGGGAAAGAAACAGAGGCGACTTAGACAAGAAAGAGAACATAAGCAAAGAGAAAAACAGGCAGAGTCACCCTGGAGTGGTCCACTTCAGTTAGTTGGCACCATGTATTTTTTCCCTGATGCCCACTATTCCTTGGAATACTCCTGGCCTGTGTTCCTGCTATTTTGTAATTGCCTGTGTGGGAACAGTCACTCCTGAGGTACTTGCTCAGGCAATTCAGGTCAAAGGATCCAACACTTGGTTAACCCCTAGCTTGTCCAAGAAGCCCTGCAACTGGCTGTGCCATTTGCCTGGACTGACCTCTACACACTTTCTGGAGTTGTTCATAGGATTAAAGACCCCAATAAAGCAGTTGCATCTCTTTCCCAGAGGCCAAGGAAAAAATGCACTGGGAGCCCACACATCAAGATGCTTGGCCAATGCTTCCTGTTAAGCTGCTTTACCATCGTCTGCTGCTGCACCCCTTGGGGTTTTCTTTTATTCACCCCTCGGTTGCTGCTGGATTTCACCTGCAGACATGAGTGCCCCACAGGCAGCAGATCTGCCCCCCTGACAGCACAGCCTGGGACTTTTGTTTATCACTAATTGCCAGGCAATGAAGATGAGCTATGGTTGCTATATTTGATCGCTTCCCTTATCATATTTCTGGTACCTCTGAGGGAACGGCACGGTGGGATCTGGCCCTTTTTGTGTGGATGTCCTCGTAGTGTCACAAAAGCAGGGCTGCTGGAAACATGCAGTGAGTTCATCAGCATGGAAATAATGCAGCTGAAATGCTGCCCCTGCAAACTGGGGCCCCACATAAGCACAGAACTCTGACCTCACTGAAAGGCCCTTCGTCAGAGGAAGAAAATTATTTCAGGAAGGTCTTGATTCACTAACTGACCTGGGGAAAAGCTCTTCTCAGTGGAACAAGTTTAGCACATATTTTTTAAGAAACAGGGTTAACTGTGGGTATTCTGGAGAAAATGGAGAATACTAAGTAAAGTAACATTGTGTAACATAACATGTTTGGTGATTTGCTTTTATTCTTCTTCTGTGCAGCCAGATGTTACCAGTCTGATGACCTCTGGGGCACCCCCACAACCACCTTCTTACAGATCCACCTTTGTAGCTCCTAGTGTTACATCTGCCATGTTGAACCTGGGAAGTGAGGCATCTGTACCCTGGCAGCCCTGGAAGAGCTTTCCGTCCCCTCCTGAGCAAAGCTCCTGTGTGCATCAGTGTTCACAACCCAAGCCACTTTGCAAATCCACATCTCCACTCGTAATCTGGGAGGCAAATTGGTGAGTTTGATGGATGAATGTGAGGTACAGGCAGCCAGAGGAAAGAGCTACGCTCCAGGCCAAGGGCAGGACTTTTCCACTTCTGCATTCTAGATTAGTGGTCTCTTCATCTACCTGAATCTGGTTCCCCTCTGCAATACCACAGGAGAGCAAAATGATCTATCTTTGGTGGCTCATCTCTCTGACAGTGTCAGGAGACAGGATTAAGCAAGCTTCCACTTACAGAGGTGACACTGCAGTATGTTTGGGGCCAAATTCCTTTAAAGGAAGCTCCAACTACGTGTGCACCTTGTGGTCTCAGTGTAGCTGAAAACATTGTTTCAGGTTTGTATTCACTTCAAGTGCAACCTCCTACGGATTTGTAACCCTGCCAGGTGTTTTTTTCATCTGGATATAGCTATGATCCATCACTGATGGCCATGTCCCACAGAAGGTAAGAGGAACTGAAAGCTTTCCTTTGCAGAGGTGCTAGTGCCATGTGGACTCAGAGCTACCTAAGGAACAGCAGTGAGTCTCCTGGTGTGCTGAAACCCAACTGCCTTGCCCACTGTACTGGAGTGGCAAGGTTTTGGCAGTGCTACTGGGCAAGCTTCTGTGGGAAGCTGCCTGAAGCTTCACCCATATCTGATAGAGCCAATGCCAGCCAGCTCCAAGGCTGACCCACCACTGGCCAATGCTCAGCCAGTCAGCATCAGTGGTAGCGTCTCTGGGATAATATATTTAAGGAGGGAAAAATTGCTGTGGAACACCAGCAGCAGTCAGAAGAGAGGAGTGAGAACATGTGAGAGCAACAACTCTGCAGACAGCAAGGTCAGTGAAGAAAGGAGGTGGAGGAGCTGCTGCAGGTGCCAGGGCAGAGATTCCACTGCAGCCTGTGGTGAAGACCATGGTGAGGCAGGCTGTCCCCCTGCAGCCCTCAGACATTAGTGGGGCAGCAGATTTCCACCTGCAGCCCATGGAGGACCCCACACCAGAGCAGGTGGATACCCAAATGACCCTGCACTGCTATGGGAGAAGGTAGATAGATCAGGAGCAAAGCTGAGCCCAGGAAGAAGGGAGGGGTGGGGTCAAGGTACTTTTAAGATCTGGTTTCCTTTCTCATTACTCTATTCTGATTTGATTGGTAGTAAACTTATTTCCCCAAGGTGAGTCTGTTTTGCCCATTATGGCAACTGGTGAGTGATCTCTCCCTGTTCTTATCTTGACCCCTGATCCTTTCATAATACTTTTTTCTCTCCTGTACATTTGAGGAGGGGGAGTGATAGAGCAACTTGGTGGGCACCTGGCATCCAGCTGGGGTCAGCCCACCACACTAGAGGAATCATTTCTTGGCTTTTTTTATGTGCTGCTCCATGCTTGTCAATTGAGGGAAAACCTGTGAGGAGGGGAGGCAATGAGTGAGATGCTGACTTGTGGCTCAGAAGAGACAAGATCCCAAATGCAAATGGTCAGCTGCTGGGAATAGCGTGTATGAGGATTTCCCAGGTTTTGTCTTCACATGAGAATAGGGAGGTCCTAGACTCAACTTCCTTTGCTATAGGTTGAGCTGCAGATCCTCTTTAAGTCAGCTTGCTGCCTCTGAAGCTCCATCAGAGAAGAACTTGTAGCTTTCCTGTAGCTTTTAATTGCAAAGGTGCTGTGCTCTTAGCATCACTTGCCATGGTGTTGATGAGGCAGCTAATTGATGTTATGGGACATAGGATGTGGTGCTTCTCTTTGTAAGGAAAGGATGATGAGTTGATCAAAGGGAAAATGGGAAGGAGGCAAGGGAAAAAGAGCAGTTTAATTTGAAGTTTTAAGTTACATCATAAAAAGTAATCTGATTTCAGTAAAACCAAGACTATGCTGCATTTACTCATGAGGCATTTCTAAACTTGACTCTGCCTCTCAGGGACAACTTGTACATGGGAAGCCATGAAGAGTTCACTAGTAGTTTAAGCTACTCCAGTGGCAAGTGAAAATGCTGCTCCTGTTCAGGAAGTAACACCAACAGAAGGATCAATCCTAGAAATGGAGCTTCCTACTTAATTCCAAGTAGGATGGCCAGAAATGCTTTGCTACATACCTGAAACACATAACTATGAAAGCCTGCTGAATTGTGGTCCCAAGGGCAAGACTGGCTCTCTGTAGCTAGTCAATTTGGACCACAACTCCTGGACCTATTGAACATATATATAAATCTAGGTTGATTTTGGGGAGTTTGGTTGTTTTGTTTTGTTGTTGTTGTTTTTTGGTTTTGGTTTTCCCAGTTATCCCAAGCAGAAGTGGCTATTAAGATGCAGAATTCAGAAAACTTTTGCCAAGAATCCTAATCCAAAATGGTAAACTGTTGTCTTTCAACATCCAGTTGTCCATAGCAATCATTAACAATGCTCCCAAGAGGGAAACACATTTAGGTGGAAGGACTGAAAATATGTCTTTGTTTATTCAAGAGTAGACACTAAATTAGTGTAAACTGGCAACTGTAATGACATTGTCTGACTCAGGCTCTTGATGTCCACCACCTTGCCCCTGCCTTCCCAGCACTGTGGTATCAGGATTTCCCAGACTTCTGCAGCGCAGTGAGGAGAATGTATGCAATCCAGATTACCTCTGCACCAAACCTTCAGTGTAGCTGCCCATAAAGCTGCATTCTGCTTGGGAAAGTGGATGGTGAACACAGCACCATTCATGTATTCAGAATGCCATTTATTCTAAGAGCAGGCTTTTTGGCTGCTGCTAAATGCTGAAGCATTTGCTGTGGTTAGAATGGGAGACTGGGAAGAACGGAAGGAATGAAATACCAGAGGATGCAGCAAAATCAGCTTAGTGCTGAGTGGCTGCAGGGCAGCAGAGGATCAGTATAAGCCTCTGACACATGCTAGCGGGACCCTGTGGCAGAGAGAGAAGAGACTGCCAGTTACCCTGCCTATTAACCCAGGGGAACAATGCTTGACTGCTGTGGGGTAAAATGAGTGCTCTGTGTGGTGCAGTTTTACAGGGGTACTCTAAAGATACATTGATAGAGGCACTAGAAAGCATTGTTCACAGTGGGCAATTACCATCAATCAAGAGCAGGGAGAAAGAAACGCTACCAACCCAGAATTTGTTTTCTTACCTCGTCAGGAACACCTCACGAGAACTGCCTCACTGTTCCATCACAAATGTTACCTATTATTTCAGGCTGGTACAGACAGTAATGCTTTACACACCCACAGAAGCCTTGTACAAAGGTGGAAGAACACGTTCTTCCCCCCTTTTTCAGTTTACCCACGTGCAAGAGGTTAAATAACTTGCAAATTCTTACAAAACATAAAAATCAGTTTGGTTTAATATCAGCAAAGTCACTGAAGACAAACTGCCTCTCACCTGGGGAAACAAGCAGAAGTTACACAGGCTCTTACTTCCCTGCTAGGGCACTGAAACTCCCACAATAGTTAGGCTTTTAGATCATCCTTTAGATCTTCCACTAAACCATTAATATGATCCAAGTCTTCAACATTTCTATTATGGTGCTATTTTTACCTCTTTAAAACTGTCTCCAAAACATTAATGTTTTTACGTAAACTTTACATAAAATTATGTTGTACATTCAACCTGTTAGCATGTACGTGTCTTGTCTGAGCTGCTTCTTTTACAGGATTTACCATCCAATTTCAAAAATTCTTACAGTCATATACTTCAGAAAGATTGCAAATTAAAGGCTAACTCAGTCTGCCTCCATCAGGACAGGACTGAGCACAAGAATTGTACAAGCTTAACCTAATGCTTTTATAGTGAGGGATTTTAAATGGGATTCATTTACTCCAGATCAATTTTACCTCACTGCTAAGCTTATTTCTTAAATTCACTAAAGAGTAGAAATCTGAAGATCCTTGCAGAAAGGAAATAAGGGCACTCCTGAATTGTCTTCTGAGGGCCTTCAGAAAACATACTGAAGGGCTTCAAGGCTGTACCTATAGGTCCAGAGGACGCTGGCATTCCCCCCATGCAACATGGATTCCAGAGATCCTTCCAGAAAGAACTCACTAGTCCCCCCCTTCCTATGATTCCACAGAAACTGAATTTTTCAATACAGCAACTAGAAGCCAAGGGATTTCAGTGGCTAAGGGTTGTGCTTTCCTCCATTTCTTTCTTCTCTGGAAAAGGAAGATGTGCCATCTCCACTGCTTCCTTTCTCCCCCCTGCACTAGCAATGTTAAGTAGCTTACAGACCAAATTATGGGCTAAACTGGGTAGAAAATTCCTCTTGTATTCTGCAAGTCTGCAGGAAGTACTCCCTAAAGGAAGCAGGGGCAGAAAGCAAACCCGCAGCTGTAGGGGATAGCCCACCTGTAGATGGGCAACTTCAATGTATCTGCTAAGTTACACAGCAAAAGTTTGCTTTGCAACAAAAGTGTTTGTTACTCTGTCTCTCGTGGTTACGCATTTAACAGCTTTGACCCCGCAAACTCTCAGCCTCCGAAAGATGATGCAGCGAACTAAGAGCTTGTGATAGTTGGCTCTTCTCACTTTTCCTGCCACTGGTCATCTGCTCAGATGCTCTTTTCAGTGACTAACATGCCAGCTGACCTGAAGGCCCTATCAGCCCTGAGTGAAAACAGATTGTTTCACTGCTACTGCACATTAGATCAGATCTAGATCAAGAAGCATTGAAAAGGCTTTCTCCCCCCTTCATTTCTGATTCTTAAATGACAATCAACACAGAATGAACCAGGAAAGTTGCCTTTACAGGCAGAAGCCAATTCCTGGAGCCAGTAAGACTGCTAGAATGATTTCACCAGACTTTCAAAATTGCCTCTGACAAGAATTAATTGTTCAGCACACGAAAAACTAAAAAATGTACCAAAGCCAGAATTAAACCAATTGGTCTCTTACTAAGAGGAAAAAGGCCACAGTAGCCATTCACTTGTTAGGAAACACAGCACTAGGAAAACCTGACTAAGAGGATTAAGCAGTCATGTCCATAGAAGGATTTTTACAGTGTATAAACCATGATCTTTTACATACTTTTTTAATACACTGCTGCCTGAAGCCTCAATTGTTTTACTCTAGGAATGCTCTGTGTTCATACATTCCCAACAATGGAATTTTGCAACACTACCTATTGCAGACAATGCTTGTTTATTCACCTGTATCCATAATACTCTGTCCTCAACTCAGGGATCATTAGTCATCTAAAGACACAGCTGGAGACCTAACGCAGATTGTTCCTCTGACCAAAACCTGTGAGAACAAACATCATGTGCAGGTGGTCCAATGGGAACACATGCTGGTATGTTACACAATTCCAACATGTAACAGTCCTTACTGATCATCTCAAGGCAGGGTATTTGAAGGTCTATTTCTAATTAGACAATGACAAGAGCTCAGATACCATACTATGAAGGATGTAAAACCCAAATGTGGCTCTAGCTGTTTTTTTTTATTTAATGCCTAAGTTTATATTATCAGTAACAGGTGGCTAGACAGAAATTTCTAGAAATTAGCCTCTAAGATATACTAAAGAATGGAACACTAACTTGGCATTCTGAAACTTACCAAAAACACACTGTACAAAAGAAACAATCACAAGGAAGTCAGTGTTTAAGGAATTTTTATTAAACCAAGAATTTTATAATCCAAATTACGTTTCTTTGCTCAGCTATCAATTCTCACTGTCAACTAAAACAGTGGTGATATTCTGAGCTTTTCCACAGTAAAGAATTACAAAATTAAAGAAAGGAATGCTTTAAATTTTTGTACTGTGCTGAAAATTCTTTTCCCCCGGGTTTATAAAACATTAATTTGTATTTTTTATTTTACTATTTTTTTTTAAATTTTAAATCAATAAGTAATCTAGGACTAGCACTTGTTTAGCTAGCCCCGGCGTTGCTGTGTACATAAGCTTCAAAGTTTCCTTTCCTTTTTTTATTTATTTTATATTTTGCAATGTTTTTCTCAATATTTAATAGTTTTTCCATGTTTAGATTTTTTTTTTCTTCGGTGAAGCGAAGTTCTAGATTGTAGTCCCGGATCTTCCTGTGAACAAAAACCATGCTGTTAGGTTTTAAAATCAAAGCGGCACTGCATGTTTTCCGACAGGTTTTCTGCAAGTGTAAGCCTTTGTAAAGTACTTTGGGCTTTCACAGTACTTATCATATAGAAGTTCTTCACAAGCAGTAAGGTATCAGAGGTATCTCCCACTTTTTAGAGACATGGAAGTAAAGCACGCCAAGTCTGTGATATGTGGTAGGACACAACTGACTCTAGACCTGAACAGTACTGGGCACAGCCTGACCTTGAGCAACAGCTACACACGATAATTCATTACTCTAACTACCTGCTGAAAATTCTTTTCCCCCGGGTTTATAAAACATTAATTTGTATTTTTTATTTTACTATTTTTTTTTAAATTTTAAATCAATAAGTAATCTAGGACTAGCACTTGTTTAGCTAGCCCCGGCGTTGCTGTGTACATAAGCTTCAAAGTTTCCTTTCCTTTTTTTATTTATTTTATATTTTGCAATGTTTTTCTCAATATTTAATAGTTTTTCCATGTTTAGATTTTTTTTTTCTTCGGTGAAGCGAAGTTCTAGATTGTAGTCCCGGATCTTCCTGTGAACAAAAACCATGCTGTTAGGTTTTAAAATCAAAGCGGCACTGCATGTTTTCCGACAGGTTTTCTGCAAGTGTAAGCCTTTGTAAAGTACTTTGGGCTTTCACAGTACTTATCATATAGAAGTTCTTCACAAGCAGTAAGGTATCAGAGGTATCTCCCACTTTTTAGAGACATGGAAGTAAAGCACGCCAAGTCTGTGATATGTGGTAGGACACAACTGACTCTAGACCTGAACAGTACTGGGCACAGCCTGACCTTGAGCAACAGCTACACACGATAATTCATTACTCTAACTACCTTGACTGCAGATCACCTCTACTCTCAAGACCAGATTACCCTTTATCTCTTCCTGTTATGCAAAATTAAGATACTAACCCCACAGAAGGCAAGACAGAAAATAAGTATTTTAATTGACAAAGTTAAATTCACCAGAATGTGAAGACAATGTCATTTCATTTTTAATTACTGTACAATTTTGTACAGTATTGTCAAGTGTATACAAATCATAGTGTAAATAAGCTACTGAATTGCTAATGAAAAATACTGTTGGAATACTGTTTTAAGTTTACTTCCACAACTTCCTCTTGAACAACAGCATGAATAGTCAGTAGCATTTGCTGAAGGAGAGCTACAGAACTGAACAACAGGCTTGAGCACAAAATTTGCTTACAACTGTTGCCGTAGCTGTTACTTTGTGTCACTGCAGAAGATACAGATCCTGGAAGCACTCTGCTTACAAGGCCATCGAGTAAGGACTATTGCCTGAGTCATCTATGAAATCACAGAGCTCAGAAAACTTACTTATTAAACACTTGGAACCCCAGTGGGATTATTAACTGCCTTTTGAGCAGCCTCTTTAGCTTGGTGGGCTTGTAGTACGGCTACAGCTTCATCAACCTGTTAAGTAAAAAAAAATAATAAAGGGAAGCTTAGCAATTTCTGTATGTTTAAGTTAATGAAACAGTTTAAATTATACATACAAACAATGCCTGCATTGTTTAGTGGAAAAGGGTAACATAACAGTTCCAGGTCATGCTGACGTAAGTCACTGCCACCCTCAAAGAGGCTATTCTTACATCTCGTCCTGTACCACTGTTGCATTGCTGCTACTCCACTGTGCCAGCATAAACACCTGCTAAATCAGTGTAGACTTAATTGCTGATAACACTAGCAGAAGGTAAAAGTCCACTTACCTTCGAACGAAGAGACTCAGGAGACTCAAGCATGTGGAGGAGTTCAGAGTTGTCAATCTCCAACAACATCCCAGTGATCTTGCCCGCCAGAGTAGGGTGCATGCTTTGAATGAGAGGAAATAGGCGTTCCCCTAGGGAGAACAAAGCTCATCAGTGACAAACCTCATCTGACAAACACAGCCTAGATTTAAAGGAAAAGGCAAACAAACACCTTGTTATACTGCCAACAGAATTTATTCTGCATTTGAAGATGGATAAAAGAGTACTCTCTCCTTCTGCTACAAGGCATACAGTAAGGTATTGAGTACATACCTAACATCTGCTTTTGTTCTTGTGGAGGGGCAGAAGCCAACATGGAAGCAGTCAAGGGTTCCTGACCTTGCACATGGACAGCAGGCTGCAAATTAATTTAACATCATTTCAAAATTAAATTCTAGTTCGTAACTAGGTACAGCTTCAAATATCCAGTGTTCCAAAACTCAGCATAAGCAATGCCTACACTGTCAGAAAGGTGACAAATTACAACAGAGTCAATTTAATCAAATAGTGCTGGTTAGAGCTGAGTGATACTGAGATTATTATCATCAACAGCTTGAGGCTGAGGTATCAAGCAACTGGAAAATACCAAGCAACAGAGGATCACATCCTGTCCCAGATGAACTTGAAATACACTTAAAACCCCAAGGCTGTAACTCTGCTGCCATAATACAGAGCCTGAATTCTAAAATAACAGACAACTCTCAGTAATAAGGGCCTCCCCCCCACCTCCTGCTGTCACCTTCCCCTGCAAAAAGCACCAACAAGAGCATGGGCCAGTTCCTAAAGTCACATACCTGCTGCATGGCAACCTGTGGCTGTGTATTAAGATGCTGCTGAGGATTACGAACACCTGCAGCGTATTTGTACTGTGGTACTGTGCGTACAGCAGGAGTAGGTGCAGTGGCTGCTGCAGGACGTGGACCAATTGTTTGTGTGCCTGTATTAGCTGAAAAAATAACAATTCCATATGTGAAGAATTTTTTTTTATTTAGTCCACACTATGCAAGTTAAAAACAACAAACCAGCTCACACTGAGGATCTAATTTAGGTACTGTATTATAGTAATCTCAGTAGTACTGCCAACTGCCACATCTAAAGTTCAAATCTCAGCTTTTAATGAATGTTACTTTCCAGTCAGTTCAACAATGAATTGCTTTTCTTACATGGTATTGAAAAAAGACCTATGAGAAAACATACTTTGGTTGGGTATTAACTGAATTTCATTCTAACCTCATGTAACACTTGATTTCATAAGCATGTTATGTCAACAGTCATGAAGTATACCTACTTCATTAAATACTGCTGCCTAATACATTCTGAAATAATTAAGACTCCATTACAATCATTAATTCAGCAATGTGCAGATTCTGCATACATGATACTAGCTCATAGTACTCTACGACATAATAGTAAGACCCCAAATTGTATAATCTCAGTATTTTTAAATACATCCTATTATAATTGTCATAAATTATGTTTAGAAATGGCAGAGGCTGCCATACAGTATTACTAAAATGCACACTATAAGCAATGTTTCATGCTAAGGAGATGGGGCCACAGCAGCAGTTGTCATCTTTGCAACTACTAGAAGGTGTCACTATCCTGCTCAGACTGAGCCACGAAAGTAGAGTGACACTGAATGTTATCAAATGCTTTTGAGAGGTCATTCAGAATCTGAAATATTACCGAAGAAGTCTAATACTTAAAGCTTGCATAAATGAAACTCACCAACACGTTGTGCTGACATGACTCGTGGAACTTGTGAAGAAGCTGGTCTCATGGTACTAAATGGTGGTCTGGGTGCTGCTGGGCGGATAGCACCAGGCATGTTTTGGAATGCTATGTTTTAGAGAAAATACATTAAGTTACATGCTGAAACACCAATTGTGACAAAACACTAATGTGACAAAAAGAATACTGCAATGTCATGATAATGTATTTAAAATACTGCAATGTCATGATAATGTATTTAAAAGTGCAAAGATAAACGCTATGGAGTTTAATCACTGGAAAGAGATAAAGTGACTTACGATGAGGTCTGGCACCCTGAGCAGTCCAGCGAGGACTGGGTCTAGCAAGTTGAGCGAGTTGGTTAGTAGGATAGTATGCAGCACGGTTCTGAGTCTGTCAAATATGAAAACATTGTGTAACTTTGTTATCTTTGAAGGCCATGCTGAACAGTCATCACCTTTCTGGTATGAAACTAGAATGCTGAAATTATGGACACATGCTAATAGTTCTATTTACTAGTAAATCTAACCAAATTTCATACACAATACAAAACATCCAGTTACTCATCTCTCTACGTACCTGTGGGATAGCTGCCATGAAGTATCCTGAAGGAGGTGCTGGCTGGTAAGGGTTGATGACAGGATTAGGTACTGCTCTTACAGTTGCCATTCTCTGCATATACTGGTTGGTGAGATGAGCTTGGCGCTCCTCCTTACGCTGGGCTAGAGCTACATATAATGGTTTAGTAGCCACAATTCTACCATTCATTTCTGTGACAGCTTTGGTGGCTTCTTCTGGTGATGAAAAGCACACAAATCCAAATCCTTTGCTGCGGCCACCTTCCATCATGACCTGTCAGTACAAAATTTAGTTTTAAGACAAGAGAATGTTGTACCTCATCAACTCAAGAGTTTCTTTTTTCAGCTTACTACAGCTACACAGGTCTGTTTTACAGAACCACAGAATCTTAGGGCTTGGAAGGGACCTCCAAAGATCACTAGTCCAACCCCCCCTGCCAGAGCAGGATCCTCTAGAATACTGGAATGTGTCCAGGTGGGTTTTGAATGTCTCCAGCAAAGGAGACTCCACAACCTCTCTGAGCAGCCTGTTCTAGTGCTCTGTCACTCTCACAGGAAAGAAGTTTTGGTTTAATTTTTGTTTTGACTGAATTCATAAAAAGGAATAATTGCTTAATTAATAGCTAACCATTTACTGAATACAGATTAAAATCTCAGTGAAGTAATAACGAGCACATTATTGCTCTGAAGATGTAATTTCTCACATTAATTTCAGTATCCAGTTTATTTCAAGAAAGGATGACCACAAGCATTTAACCTCAGATGTACAATAATCAAGAAAGCAGATGTTCACATTCATCGTAGTGGTGGTAAGTGACTGGGTCACATCTGTTAGTCAGTGAGATAAATCAGCTCTTCCTTGGTGAAGGACCACTATTAATTTTCAGAGAAAGAACAAGCACAATCTATCAACTTTACCTTTGCACTAGTGATTGTACCAAATGGGGAGAATTCTTTTCGAAGGCGCTCATCATCAATCCCATCATCAAGATTTTTCACATAAAGGTTTACACCCTAAAAAAAAGGCAAGTTATTTCAGAAAGCAAATGGTCTGTGTAAATCTAAAAATATTGTAGAATAAAGTTAATCCTCCTGGATTAAAACGCAACCTGGTATCTGGTGATCCTGTCCTGCTTCATTTGCTCAAACTTGCGCTTCAGCTCCGTCTGTCTTTCCACCTTTTTCTGGGCCCGGCCAACATAGATTTGTTTCCCATTGAGCTCTTTCCCATTCATCTCATCTACAGCCTTCATTAATAAACAAGAGGTTAGCAGTGCTTCATACTCCAGTGCTTTGCAGGCATACAAAATAAATGTAATTCAAATATAAAAAGTTAATGTAAGGATTACAGAAAAAGGGCCAACCTAGCTAAAATATCACTAGCTGGTACAAAGTATCATAAGAGTTCCCTGCTTAAGATAAAATGGAAATTGCTTTCTGATTGTGCTTCTGTCCAGCTAAAGAAAAATCACAAGGAATTAGAAAAAACTTTTATGAAGTTGGATAAAAACATTAAATATCAAGTCACATAAAGAGCTACTTCTCCAACCGTATCTTCCTAAAAACACAGAAAAGAAAGCAAGTTAAGGTGAAAAGCTCCAATTTACACAACTGACTTCGGTTTTAAAAGTAATATCTGGAACTGTATTATCTATCAGATTGTCTTATACAGTATGTTAAGCTACAGTTGGCATACATGGCTCTTTTTTCCCCCCTCTTTAGTTTTTAGTATTTCATTAACAAAATACTTAAAGAGTATGAAAATATGAACTTTTTTTTTCCTTTATGCTGTTTTGAGTTACAGCTATCAAGACACAAAAACTCTGGCACAGATTTACTCAATGATTTAAAACCAAAAGTCACCAGTTTGTTGTATACCACTGTGATCAAAGCCCTTAAACATGCTTTTACTGAGATATTGGAATTTTGTGTTATTTACAATACCCAACATGTGATTCTGACTACTATAAGATAAACAATTTGTCATTGAATGTATGCAAGACAGAACAATGTAGATGTGATTTGTTCTAATCTCTTGCTTGTACACTTGCACTACTGACAAATCACCAAAGTCCCTTTTGAAAAGCAAACTTTGTTTGTTGCCCTGATTTGTTCCGTGCTGAGTTTTCTCCTGCTGTTCTGTCCCTACTGCCACAATCACCCAACACATCAAAGCAACCAGCTAACAAAGAGTTTATATAGCTTACTGGCATGCTACAGGCATTTACATGAATTAAAAGGTCCCTTCTTCCAAAGTTACTCTTCAGAGTAAAAGCAGTATCACAGGCTCCACAACCAACTATTTTCTTAGAGCTGTGCCAAATGTGCTCCATAAAACTAAAAGCTTAAGTCCTGAAGTTTGAAAACACCATCCTTTCTGCCTTGCACACATTGTGTAACCAGATTTAATCCACCGATTCACCTGGTTTCAGAAGAGATGTAACAATTTACGATGCTTGCATGTTGCCCAGCATGAGGGAGTCCAAAACTCATAGAGACCTTTAAGCCCAACTACATCAGACTATTCAAGATTCCCCAATTCTATACTAGTTCCAGCTGTCTCAGAGTACGTTGACTTAAGAGGCTCCTCAAATAAACTGACATTTGCTCATAAGAAAGCATTCTAAATGACAGAAACCATGCCAGATCTTTTAGGAAGCAGATACCTGCTTTTCCAGTGTCCTTGATAAAGCCCTTAAGTGAATTCACACAATTTCAAACCACTCAATGAAGTGCATTATTTGTGTTTCAGATACAGAATTCCTAAAATGAGGTCCAAAAGCTTACTTTTTGGGCATCCTCATGTCTTTCAAAACTAACAAAGCCAAAGCCTTTGGATTTCCCACTCTCGTCGGTCATGACTTTCACACTTAGGGCAGGACCTAAAAAGAGAATTAAATACTTATGCTTCATACACAGAGTGTATTCTCTTCACCTTTTGAAAATCCTTTTATAAGTCTTAATATTTAGTTTCACTAGTAACACAAAGGTCTTCTGCACCGGTAACAGAATCTAGTAAACATCATGCATCAATATAAAATTGCTGATTTACCCCAGTGTTGAACTTAAATTACAGCTGAAGTCTGCCATGCTGAATTTCTTTCCCATTGTATTTTCAACCAAAAAGGGGTAGGAATGTCATGTCAAAGTGAATGAAATTTTTCTTATCATTAAAAATTACAACATTAAAAAAGCATTACTGCTTCCGTCTTTTGATGATACTCAAAACTAGAGGAGGTCTTTCTGTTAGGTATATGGTTATGCATTTATCCTTGTGAAAGAAAAGCCATCCCAGTTCAGCAGTTCCAAACCTCTGAAAAAATGTAGTGCAGAGGCTCAATTGAGACAGATAGTAGCAGCTAAGTTCACCACTGTTTCAACCACAGATACTTCAACAGTGGAAAGGAATTTCCTGTAGATGCTGCTTACAGCTGCTACAGAATATCTCATACCTGAGGCTTTGTCTTGTTTTACACATGATATCTACTTGAGAACAGCAAAAGCAGAGCGGAAAGAAAATACTCAAAAAAAGCTGAGACTGAGTAAAGTATGTGTGTCATACAAACTAGTATAAATACCTGTAATTGAAGTTTATATTTTCCTATTTCAGTGGTGACACATACATTACTAAATCATGATCATCTCATAATTTTGCCCTGTGCAAAACTACAGATTAAGACAGAACCAATAGTTTGCCAATGGAAAATTTCCTTGTAATTTCATACTAGGTCAACCATAAAGCAGCTGAATAAATAAAACAGTGATACTCTGAGTAAAGAAGTCTGCAAGTCAACAAACAGCAAACTCATTTGCCATGTATCTTGTATAGTGAATTCATAACAAGAATCTGTACTAAATCAGGAAACACTTTAAGCCTGAAAAATCTGCAAAACCCATTGAAAAGACTATTCAGGACACATTTTCAGATGGCAGGATTATATTACGCTATTCTGGCTACTTACAATTCTGCAGAGAATATTACTGCACTTGAATCTGAAAATGGAAGCACTAACTTTTCAGTATCTTTAAAAAAAAAAAAGTTATTAAATCAAAATCAGCCAGGCAGCCAATTCCTTGTTCCTGTAAGGCACTGTGTAGATGAAATATAAGTAAGCTGAAGTTCACTCGTGTTCATATAAACTTAAAGTCTTAAGACATTACCAAACTTGCCAAAGAGTTCCTTAAGTCTCTCATCATCCATGTCTTCTCCAAAATTCTTGATGTAAACATTAGTGAATTCCTTTGCTCTGGCTCCAAGCTCTGCCTCACGTTCCTTGCGGGATTTAAACCTTCCAACAAATCTAGTTGCAGGAGAAAAGAATCATGTAGTTTAAAGCAAGTCTGTCAAGGTTTAAAAATTTACTTTAATTCTCTGCCAAAATATTTTATTTTTAATAATTGTCATTGTTTATTATAGACACGAGATTCTTTAGATAAAATACTGACAGGAAAACTCCATCAGAAAAACAATTTCACTACCCTTTGCTACATCCATGTGTTTATCACAGCTACTGGCAGAAATACGCTTTCAAGCCATTGGCGGGGTTGTTCACTCC
>NW_009970723.1:10236903-10243172 GCF_000747805.2 Chaetura pelagica
GCTTTGTGGAACAAATCTTCTAGCAAGCCATTGGTGGGATTGTTCACTCCTACAAAACAGCCTCTGACAACAGGCACTGGACAATGGGGAAGGGCACTAGGTGAAGTGGCTAGCAAGAAATTCTAGGTATCAGCACAATTCCTCTGCCATACTAAAAACATGTCAGCCCTAAAGCAGTTACTGTTCTCTGACCCAGTGAATAAAACAATGGATATTTAAGTAACCCCCTCACTCCCCTACACACCTTTCCAGCAAGACTTTTCTTTGGTTTATGAGGTTTAATTTTTTATTTTTAAATTTTTTTTCCAATAGGCATAGATAAATAAATAGTTCAGTTTACTCTTCAGTCAAATAGCATTGCAAATTGACTGGGAACACCAAAGGTCAGTTCATATCACCAGAGAAGGAACAGAAGCTGAACAGAGCACTGTGACCCATGGAACTGCTCAAGTGCAGCCATTACATGGCTAATACTGGTTTCTGTAGGAGACTTCATGCTCTCAAATTTTATTAGATTGTCCAACTTTATTCCAAATCTGACAAATCCAATAAAGTAGCAAACAGTAACTCAACATTCTCTTAAATGTTACCAACTTCACCCAATTTATAGTAACTAAGGATGGCAAGAAAAAGAGTGCATTGTGTTGAGCAGATTTTGATATGTGTTTTAATTCACCTTTAAAACTTTGCCTGGATAGAAATTCAAAGCAAAATTAACTCATGACACATTTTACTAAACCAAGCATATGGAAACAATGTGCTTTTATGACTATATGCTGACTTTTTTCACTAATTTAAAAAGGTTTATACAGATGTTAAGCTGAGTAAAAACATCCACAGTATGATAGTCAAGCACAGTAAAAGCAGGAAAGCTAAAGCTGCAAAATGTATCTTCTCCCTTCTATGTGTCTTGATCCATCCATCTCTACATGTAAGAATAATCCATGATGGTAAGCTGATGCTGATTTCTGTCATCTTTTTTCCAAACTCTCTCAAGTATATTTACAGAGCTGTTCTTTTACTACTATACTGAATACCATAATGAGCCCTCAGTCGTGGCTGTGAGGCACATTCAGCCTGCTCCCCTCTCAGGTCTAGGTACCACCAAACAAGTAGCCAAATAACTTTTTTCCTACAGTATAGAAGAGTGATAATGTTTAAAACATTATGTTTCTCTAAGTTTTATTTTCTTGTCCTCTTTCCTAGAAATACCTATTAACAGACATTCATATAAAAACATTACTGTAATCCAAGTGCCTCTAGAGCTTTAAATTTCACCCAAAAATTGATAATGTACCTATCTCACAATTCTTAGAAAAGAAGTATTATTCAGAGTACCTAATGGATGGAATTTAGTCTCCAACCAGTAAGATAAAAAAACTAGACAAGTATCCACATCCTCCTTACAGCATTGGCATGTAAGACAATTTTTTTTCTCCAGAGTCCATGATTAGCCTTTTCTGAACTTATTTTCTTCCTTTAGACTAGTCAGGTGATCCAATTAATAGTATTCCTAATGCTAAAATCTGATATTCTCTTTAAAATTAAAAATGTTTGGAGC
This sequence comes from Chaetura pelagica, assembly GCF_000747805.2. Taxonomy (NCBI): domain Eukaryota; kingdom Metazoa; phylum Chordata; class Aves; order Apodiformes; family Apodidae; genus Chaetura; species Chaetura pelagica. The sequence continues at coordinate 10,238,465 of NW_009970723.1, forward strand.
AACCTGACTTTTCCAGGTAAGCTTTAAGTATTTGCTGTAAAATGAAATTCAGTCAGTTCTGATCCCAAACTTTGTGTTTATGTACTTACACTTTGCGGTCATTAAGCAGCATACCATTCATTTTTTCAATAGCTCTTTCTGCAGCTTCTTGTGTCTCAAAATGTACAAATCCATAACCCTTGGATCCATTTTCATCACATACCACCTATTAAAGAAAAATCACGTTGTAATACCCATGGAATGTTCCCAGCATAAATTGAGTTTCTCATGTCAAAACATGCAATGCACAAATAATTGTCCACTAACCTTACAGGATAGAATGTTTCCAAAAGCAGAAAATGTGTCATACAAAGCTTTGTTATCAATGGATTTGTCCAAGTTCTTGATGAAGATGTTTCCTACACCACTTTTGCGTAGAGATGGATCGCGCTGAGACCACATGATGCGCACTGGTTTGCCTTTAATGACATCAAAGTTCATGGTATCCAAAGCTCGTTCAGCTGGAAAAACATAATGGAATTAGTAGGAAACACTGAAAGTACCCTTAGTAAGCACACAAGCACTACTTTAACTCCAATTCTGCATAAAATTTTTAATATTTTCAGTCTAGCACCACCACCAAGATGCAAATCCAAACCTCCAATGTAAATGAACCCCACTCTTTCATTCCAGTAAAAACTGGCAAAAACTGCTCAGCACTTAGGAGATGGGAAGGAGCAAAAGTCAGCTGAACAGACTGTATAAGGATTGGCCCCACTACGAAAAGATGGTACAGTGACAGGACAAAAGCAAGTGATGACCTATTCCACAGGAGGAAAAATTTAACAATTTGTGAAGAATTATCTGGTGACTCCTACAACATGTAGATGTATAATGTATCATTAAAAGTGCTTTTAGGGGTACAGCCTGTACCTATATAAGGCCTTTTGCAAGTATTAACATATGAACTCCTAAATCACCAATACTCCTAAAGTGACAAAATTTCTTTGCTAGGTGGGGTTCAAGCCTGGTGCAGGCTGCTGCTCCACACAACTTCCCTAGTGGCAAAGACAACCTGTGATGGACTTCTGTGCAAGGGACAGTTCAAAGAAATTTAAAATTAGCATTCGCTTATTTTGAAAATCTTAAATTTTAGACATATATATATATATTCAAAGTTCACAATGAAATACATACAAACTTGAAGGAGTAAGCATTTAAACAGGGAAATGAAGGGATGTAAAGGTTTTGTTACTCCAATGGAGCAGTTTTTCCAGTAGAATGCTGTAACTAACTTTTCCAAGCTTGAATTTAAGATCTCACTGTATTTAGATACAGAAGTATCAAGAATTCTTCAGTCCCTTTAAAGCAACAAGACATTTCTGTGATGTTTTAAGTCAACAAGGCATTTAAGAAAGAAAGCAACAGTTCTCAGGTATGGAAGATATTTAATTATCTCCTACATTAGCCCTTTTTTGTTGTCATTCTCGTACACCTGGAAGAACACTGAAAAAAGTCCCAATAAATACACATCCATTGGTACTAAACTCACTTCAGAAAAAGACTGAAATCAGTTTAGTACTATCGTTTCAAAACAGTAACCATGTCATTTAATTGTTTTTCTTAGAAGAATCACCAAGAGCCAATCACAAAACTCTTATTTAATGGTTTTGTTCTTTAAGTCCTGCTTTTATCTTTAGCTACATTGTTAGATACTAAGGCCAAAGAAAATTTGCCATCAGCCTCTGGTTCAGCTGGTACACCACATTTTATGTCCTTTCTCACCACATTTTCAGATTTCAAGTGAATCTGAAGACTTTATTCTCTGAAAGACATCTATAAAAGTTAATGAGACAAACAGCTAACATTTTATTGTAAAAAAGTATCCATTGATACTATTACCATAACCACATAACAGTAGCAAGTCAACACTTGATTTAAGCTGAAATCACAAAAATATAAGCATTGCCAGTTTTTTACATAAGTTATCAAAGCTTTCGTGAACGTTTATATAAATTAAGCAGGAGAGAAAAGACAACCCAGATACTGATAATGAGAAACAAAAAGTATTGGGAGGCTTTATATTAAAAAAAAAGAAAAGAACTGGCTATCAGACTGACTGCAGTGAAAACATCTAACACTTTGGTATTGCCCTGGAAGTCATTAGAATTATTACTGCCAGCACCAGCAAAAGTGCCAGCAACAAACAGTTCATTATTTCCAGAAGTAGTAACTGGACTTGCTTTACTAGCAAAGAAGCTTTTCCAATTCATGCTAATTGCTTCTAGAATAATCCTGACACTCCTCAGAAATGTGTGTTCCCAAACACATTTCCCACACATCTGACTCACAGTGGGTCCATGCTGGCCTTTGCCGACGTTACCACTCTTAACCAACAGTGAGCACCTATCCTAGACCAATGCCATTTCTCCACATAGACAAGGACAGCCTGGAAACTCACAACAGCTCTCATTGTTTGTTCTATGGGTACAAGAACTACAGAAAGTACAGCAAAGTACAAGAAATTTAAAGATTTCTGCTTAGCCAACACTACACTGTCATTCCACAATGGATTTTAAAACATTATTAGAAAACATCTGCAATCAGGTACACGTTACTCATTAAAATTCACAACTAGTAAAACTGGCTTACTTTCATTACATTTCTGCCACAAAAGGCTGTGTGCTAGTTTGCAGGAGGCAGTTCCATTCAGCAGTTAACTTGTTACCAAGTGGACACACCCACCCGTTTACTTTTGCTGATTCTGCTGGAGCTTTTGCTGAATGAGTCACCAGTTCCCATTTTAGTCGTGAGCAACTGGACAGTACACTTCAGCAACAATTTCAAAATACACACTTGATGCTAAACTGTGCTAGATGTACCTAGTAATAGCTATAAAATAATAAACCTCTGGAAACATAATCATTCAGAAAATCCGGAGAAAAAAGCAGTGCAGCTTCAAATTACTGAAGAAAATTTCTAGTTTAGTGATTAAGCAAGACTGCCTGGGTTTTACTCCAGACTATGACTCAAATTCAGAAAAGTCACAGCTATGAAATGGGTGCATACCTCACAACTGTGTCATCAGGCCTAATTAGTTTTTGGAAGAGCTTTGAAATCCCTAGTTTACAGACAGCTGGTCATGTCAAATGCACCTTCAAAGACGTGTTCATAACCGGAGCTAGTTGTTACTAGCTGTTTAGTAAGCACAGCCCGAGATGTAGCTAGGAATTAGGCTAAACCAAGAAAAAGCAGCTAGTTTGGAAATAAAATGAAATCAGGATTACTGTAAGAATAACCACTCATCCTCAGAGTTAGAATGAACGATCTGTGAAAAAAAAACCCAGATCATTAAATGCCTTAGAGGTATTCATCACAAACATCAAACTCTGAAAATGTTGCTAAAGCATAATTACACAATGTAATGTGTTTTTTAAAAAAAGCTTCCAGATGTGTGCTAGATGCAAGTTTGATACAGGTGAGAAATACTGGACTAGGTGTAGATTGAAATGTGTGCTTCCCAAAGTCTGAAAAAGACTTCTAACATTTGGAGCACAGCATGTTGTGAAGAGGCACATTCTCGAAGTCTGAATGCACGCACTGCTCAGATGAAAAAGCTGCGTTTGTTCCCACATTTGACAAATTACAAACTAAGCCACAAAACACAGGGTTCAATGGGCTGCTCAACTAATGACAATGGCAAAGTCAGCCCTCACAGAATTCAGTCATTACTAAGGAGGAGAAGCATATGAATCACCTTCAACTTCTGCCTTGACATTCTTGTGTCCCAGCACTGAACTATACTAACCCCTTACTTTTTCCTGTTGAGAGTAAACTGTAGCATAGGGCTTTATCGAATGAAAGCACAGTATGCTAAAACAAGCATTAAAATAATCTCATCCTAAACAACAACTGCACAAACGAAAAGCTCTCCGAAGTGAGAGAGCTGATAGCAGGTAAAATATCCAGTAACTTTTACTACTTACATACAGATATCATCGGTACACTAAAGTCTGATGTGATAATGGCTATAGGCTACAGCCAATTTTGAAAGCCAGTTAACCTAATTGCCTGAAAAGTTTGTAATTCAAATCTCTCACTTTCATATGCTTGAAAATAAAACCATTATAACAGAAAGCTGATTACTTAACTGTACTTAAAATTAAATATGTTGTAGCTGGTGGAATTATTTTCTTCGTTTAGTTGGACTCCACTAAGCTTAGGTGAGATTTGGTTCTTTTATCGAAATACCCTCCAAAGGAACAAGCTGGTTTGCCCAACTTAGCACAAACACGACCAGAACTACGTGGAAAGTTTCTGTACTGATGTAACTCCCGAGAGCCGGCAACACCTCGTGTAAAGCAAGTTTAATAAAAACACAGCTTGGGAAACGCGTCAGAGGCTCTGCTGCAAAGAGAAACGCATCAGAACCCACCTTGCTACATGAGGAGCAAGCCAAGGAGGGCCAGGCCGTTCCCTCCCCCCCCGCCCGTGACAGACCTGCCCTGGCTCTGGAACACATTACGCTTTGGCCTGTGCTGCGGATGGACGTCCGTGAAGCCACCCGGCCACCCCGACACGTCCTACTTCCTTCTTTCGGCCTCTTAATCACGCACACACACCCAGCTCCTTCGCAGTCATTAAAAGGTGCTAATGACTAGGATGTTTCCTTCAAGCTACCCTTCATCGTCTCGGATCCCTCCTGGAAACGGCCTGATCGGTGCCAGCC
>NW_009970723.1:10247580-10248181 GCF_000747805.2 Chaetura pelagica
CGGCAGGAATCCCGCGCTGCCCGGGGCAGCAGCGTCTCGGGAGGGCCCCGCCGTGCCCCGTGCCGGCCGGGAACGCGGGCTGTGCTCCCGGAGCAGCGGGAGTGCCGGCGGGCTGGCAGGGCTGAGCGGGAACGCCGCGTTTGGGCGCCGCGGGGGGTGTTCCTGGAGTTAGCAGGGGTTGTTCCTGGAGTTAGCAGGCGTTTTGGGTTAAAACCTGGAAGTTTCGGCTGCGGGCTGAACAGTGCCGGGTGTTGGCTCTTTTGTGTCGTTCTGACGTGTGTGTGTGTGTGTGTGTGTGTGTGAGGCGTCTGCCGCCAGCCCAGGCGGCTGGGGAGCGGATCGTCATGTCAGTCACGTCCCAGCAGAAGCTTCTCAAGTCAGTACAGTCCATATTGTGCCATGTAAAGGATTCTTCAGAGGAGCAGCAGCCCTGCGGAGTTTACAGAGGCTGTGACAAGCACGCTGGTGGTTTATTTAGAGTTGGCTTCTAAAAAACGTTAAGCCTTTCACACACAAAAAAAAGGAAAATATTTTCCTATCTTTTAGAATTCTTTGGGGTTTTTTATTACCAACTAATTAAATGTGTTTCATTTTCTCACAA
>NW_009970723.1:10248721-10258117 GCF_000747805.2 Chaetura pelagica
TTCCTGCTAAACAAATGTAAGGCAGGGAGCCAGATCTGAGCCTTTAAGTCTTGGAGATAACAGCTCTTTTATGCTTAATGTAGTTTTTCTTCTGCATGGTGCTTTTGTGTTGTTTTTTTTTAAGCATAGTTTCAACAGAAAGAGGAAGAATTGTCTGCGTTTTCATATCTTATCTTGTTTTATTTTTCTTTCCCCAGCCATTGCCATCTCAGGTTTAAATAGAGCTGTAGGAGGGAGCACTTGTGGAATTTTGCTGTCACATGTGAAGGATTCCACTTGCCTTCAGCAGCTGCTGCAACTTCACTGCCTCTCTTTTTGTTGGAAGCCCAGGGCAGAACTGGCACCTCCCCTCCTGTTCCATGGCAGAGCGAGGGATCTTCATTCACCCCCACCCCTGCTGGTGTGTGACAGTGAGATAGGACCTGGCAAACGAGCCTGTCCTCTCCTGCTGGCCCTGCCCCAGCAGTGGTTGTGTCTGCTGGACAGTTAAAGTGAAAGGCCAGAGTCAACAATACCTTGTAGTGAGGTCTGATGTGCTTGTTAGAATTTAAACTCCAAATTTCATAGGGAAAAATAAAAAAAATCTCTGGTTTAAATACTGGTTTATAATGCCCTCCCTAGGATGTACTGTGTACTGTTCTGCTGTATCCCTTTCCCAGTCCTGTTCTGCATCTGCCTCCTCTCCTGAGGCTCACCTTATTCATACTGCTGGCTCTTCTGCACTTGTCTGTTGTTGACACCTGGGCTTATTCTTACACCTTTCCTCTTGCCTGGGCATGTTCTTGTACTTTCGTGTGAATTAGGTCACTGTTTCTGTCTTCAGTGCTTCTGGATGGTGGCAACAAGGAGCCCAGAGCATGGCAGGGCATTTCTTCTGCCCAGTTTAAAAAAAATGAGATTGCAAGTTCTGTTCAGCAGAGAGGGACATTTTGGTGATCTTGCTCTTAGCCTCTTAACAATGTATGACTTCAGTTTTCCAAGACTAAATGCTATTAGGGCAGTAAAATGCACTCTTAACCCTAGATGGACAGCCAGCAGCATTAACATTGTTCGGAAGCACTGAAGCTTGTTGATGAAATGTTTCTAGTGTTTCTTCTTTTGGCAAAATAATGTACTTCTTGAGCCTTGTCCTAGAGTGCACCCCTTTTGCTTTGACTTGAAGCAAGGATGTAACAGTTAGTGGGAGCTTTATTGTCCTTCCCCCTAAACCCCCCCGCAGCCGCAAAGTATTAAATGGGAAATTTGGGTATCCTTTGTAAGAGGAAAAATCCATCAGAGTAGGAGGTAGGTATGATTAGCTGATGGTGCCCGAAACAATTATCTTGTCATTCTCCTGTAACTTATTTATCAAGGTGTGGCCTGAGTGTTTTAAGCCAACAAGAAATAATGATTTTGTGGTTGAGGCACAAGATTTGTATTAAGCTTTATATTTTGGTGCTGGCAAATTCTGCTAGTCATATAGGGTTAAATCTCATCAAGGACTTAGGTGCTAGTGTGTTTGTCTGCTGATTGCTCACCCAGAACTGCACTCCAGAGCCCTGAGTGAGGTTTGACATCCAGAGGGGATCCTGGCAGGAGAGCCCTTGTTGGCTGTGATCTGGTATTCCCACCTGGGGCTCTCCAGGATGCACTCTAGCTCAGCAGCTCTCAGGTTCCATGTGGTGCCAGATAAAAGCTGCTGTAGCACCCTTGCCAGCTGGGCTGAACTGCCCAAACCCCTCACATGCCGTGTCATTGCAGCTGTTGAACACTGACTGCACTTGGGCCTGAAAGCTGGCTCTGGACAGAAATGGGGGGGTTGTGTTTCCTTTGTCAGCTCCAGGGAATCTGAGACCAGCAGGAATTGAATGAGGCATAATAATTCTTTAATTACAAATCTTTGACGTATTTCGCAATGCAGATAGAGTGACTCACCTGAAGGACACGTTCCCTCCTTTCAGCTAAATGTTAATAGAACTACCTAATTGGAAAAAGAGCAAAGTTTACACAGTATTTTTCGCTAACAGCAATTGATAAATACTTTAGACTACACAGGTACCTGTTTCCTAAACATAAGTTCTACACAAGTTAAGTAACTTAAAGCTCTAAGGAGACACAAGATTTTTCTTTTGTGCCAGTGTTGTTATGATTTGTGAATGCAATTTTTTAATTTATTCTAGGCTATCATGGAAATAGAGAAGTTACTGAAATGTGCTCAGACTTCATTGCATTTCTGTTACCTAGGAATTGACTTTTTGATGCACAGTAGATTGCACTAAACTGTTGGAAATGATGCAAACTCAGCTGTGTAGTTAGCCACAGAAAGCGTTTTTAAATTGTGTCTGAAAAGTGCTAATACTGAATTAATACAGCTGATAGTTGATTTTAAAAATGAAATGTTACAGTCCAGAGTATGCATGCTGTGTTTCTCAGTTCAGGAACTGCATGATCTTTTTCACGTCTTGGCGTTTGCCTTTTCTGTTTGGCTACAGAGCAACACCATGTGTAAAACTGAATTGTGAAAGCTAAAACCTTGATGGTCTGTGTGGAGAGATAAGGAAGAGCCTGGACCTTCTGAAGGGGAGTGTCGGTTTCTTTAAACTGAGTGCTTAGCTGATAACACTGTTTGCCTTTGGTAGCCTTCTTAGCCCAGATAGGCTTTTCCATGCTAGATAATCTCCTGAGCAGAGGCAACCCCAAATTCTGAGTAATTTGTTTAATAAAGTATAAAAAGAAAAAAAGAAAGGGAAAAAACCTCCTACATCAAGATCTCAGAGCTTAGTGTTTTGGATATTTTGAACGTGGGCAGAAGCAGTCTTGCTTTCTTATTTTTGGGGCCATTTGATGAGTATTCTTCACTAACACAAAGAGTTGAATGTCTGTCTCCTTTACTGAACTTGTGAGGGAGAAGTTATTTTGGCAACAAATGGCAAAAGAAGTGTCATTCCCAGGCAGCCATGACACAGGAAAGGGTTCATTGTGTTACCATGTGGCTGAAGCAAATGAAGTAACAGGTTTGTGACCTGTGATTGTTTTCTCTGATGCCGGTTGCAGCTGAGGGGATGGAAAGGTCCTGAGCTGAGTTTGGTCAGGAATAGGGCAGCATTTTTCCTCTGGTGTCTCCTCAAGAGCATACTCTGTCTCTCCCTCTTCACTCTAAGAACTGTTTAAGTATTAAGACTTGGGAGATGCTGTCAGGGTCAGAAAGATGAATGGGTAGACAAAGAGGTCCTGGCACAGGGTCTGGGACTGGGCAGGGAGCTGCTCTGGGAAGGCTGTGTCTGGAGGAGAGGGACAGTGCCATGTAGGAGCAGGGGGAGTCTGCCTGGCTGACAACAGCTGCTCCGTGGGATAAGCTCAGCTTTTCTAGGGCTTCTGCTGGTTCTCATCTCCCACCCCTTCTTCCTTCCTGGAGAGTGAGCTTCGTGCTGCTCCATCCTTGACCTTAACACAGCTACCTCCTCTCAGCCACATCCTCTGCTCTGTTCCCTGTCGTCTGCCTGATACAGTCCACCCCCCTTGCCTAGAAACCACTACATTAAGGTGTTGTGAAAACCAGATGAGCGTTACTCTCTCCCTCTGCCCTTTACTAGCTAAAATTGGAATTGTTTAAGTGTGCGGCTTGCTCTCCTTGTCAGTAGCTGTGGTATTTCTTCCTTAAGAGCTGAAGGACTTGAAGCAAAACCATTCGGGTATCATGCTGTTCCTGAGTGTCCTTGAAGTACCACACAGCGACTGGTAAGCGTTGTATACTCGGGGAAACAGTTATTGCCATATTTCTATGCAAACACCTAGATTATGACAGATTTAGACTGCTAAATATGCAGAATTTTTGGGGAAAAAGAGACAGGAAGGAAGCATGCAAATGCCCTAGTCCATTCTCTCCCCAAGTCAGAACACTGTATCATCCTGACCGAGATTTTTCAAGCATTTTCACAGAAATTCTCCAAGGATGGCAATTCAGTAATCTCTAAGTCTATTCTGGGGCCTTACTCCTCTTAATTTGGAAATAATTTTCCTAACATCTGACCCAACTTCCCGTTTGTGCAAGTTCTTCTTGTTATGCCTGTAGTGGAAGTGCAGAATGGTTTTGTTGGTGGATTTTTTTGGTTCATTGGGTGGTTGTTTTGGTTGGGTTTTTTTTGCAACTACTTTTCTCCTAGCAAAGTTACGTCTCTCTTCCAGAGTATGCATTGGAAAGCATTCATGCTGGTCTTGGGCCACTGGCTGTGAGAGTGGGTCAGACTGGAGTGAGCTCTGGCATGAGCAGGTAGTCTGTTTTGGCTGGCCGTGGCTAAATTAACACATGTACACGATAGAGATTTTTGTGCCAGCGTATGCCAGCCTGCCACTCCCTGTTCCAGAGCAAGTTGCTAATGCTGTGCCACGTGCACATCCTGTACACAGTGGGATGCCAGTCCTTTTGTGTTGTGGACATTCTGTGTGTATTGCCTTTGCAAAAAGCTGATGGTAGTAGTGTGTGTTGCCTGAGAGAAAACATGGACCTTCACTGGACCAGCTGCAGTTCATTCGTTTGCCATGAGAACAAGAAGGACCAAGTCACAAAGGATGCCTTGGCCAATTTCTCTACATAAATTCTTCTAGCTGTTCACTATGACTTCAGATCACCCATATGCAGGACATATTTCTATGTTTCTTACTCTGTGTTCTGACTGTGTTACTTCCAGGGATGATGCTTTCCCTCAAACTTTTCTCACAGGTCTCAGTCCAGGCCCTTTAACCATTTTCTCATCATCTTGCCACCTTTGAATCACTAGCCTGGCACCTTCTAGTCCAGTGCTGGAACCCTGCTGGCTCTGAAATGTCAGCTTGCAGCTCCTCTAGCACAGCTCTGCAAGCCCTGGCAGCCCGTAACTAATTGTCTCAGTTCACATGGTGAGCCAAAGAAAAGCACAAGGACTGTTTGAATGTGAAGTACAAAGAGGAAAACCAAAAGGCAAACCAAAACTGAAGTATGATATGATTCACATTCCTGCATGAATCTTAGCCAGGGTTATGATGGAGAGAGGCAGGGTCTCTGCAGGGTGGCAGGGCTGGCCAGGTCTCTGTGCATGGCCGCACACTGCCTCCTGCAGTGGGGTGGCTCTGTGGCAGCAGCATGGCATGGGAAGGCTGCCTGCTGAGGAAGGCATCTGCAGGGCTTGAAGATGCTGCTTATGCACAGTATGAAGCGGTGGCTGGTGACAATACACCCTTGTGGGACCCTCACAATGAGGGTCATACTTGAATGAACGCCTGCTGCGTCTGTGAAGAGCAAGAATGAAAAGATGACAAAACCTCCAAGGTGCCATGGAACCCTGGCCTGGACACATGATGTCAGAACCTGCATAAAGCTTGCTAGTATGAAGTAAAACCATCTTGATGGGACAAGTTTGATCTGCCATGAGGAGTTTCTATCAGTGAGTGCTTTTTGCCACATGCTGCTTTCAACCCAGTTTTAGGATGTTACAGCTCAGTTTATCCTATCATCAAACTGCAGCCCTCACTTGTAGAAGGAGCCAGCCAGCTTGCCAAAGGCATGACATGGACTATCTGGCCAGAGCTGACTCTGTTCCTCTCTCCACCAGCGACACCACAGTGGACTTTTTCTCTCAGTTCAAAGGGATCGTACTGGCAATTAGTAACTACCTTATAATAATGCTCTTACCTGTAAGAGGTGAGAAGTAGAGTCCTGCTGTTGTTAGGTTGGACCTGATGATCCTGAAAGTCTTCTCTGACCTAAATGATTCTGTGATTCTATATGTTGTAGTAACTATTTGGTTCAGGTGCATTTTCTGATGTCAGTGGCTTCCAATGCATTTTGGGTTACAGTAGGGACCCAACGTGGCCAAACGTGGTGTTTTTTGGAGAAGATGGGAAGTGCAGCCCAGCCATCCTTTAGAGGGCACTGACTGACCGTCTGTGTTTCCACCGGCAGCTGCACATACCCAGTCACTTGCAGCCACTGAGATGAGGGGGATCACTCCCCCTTCCTGCTCCCTTGTTCCCTTGTCCTCAGAGCTTTCTCCCCTTCTCTAGCCTCTGCAGTCCTGACCAGTTCCCTCTTTAGGGGTGGTTGGTTGTAGGATTAGTTTTTTGGGGGTGGTGTTTTGTTTTTTTTTGTTTGGTTATGGGCTCTTCTTTTTTTTTTTTCCCTCCAGTGAGTTAGTTTTAGAAGTTTTAAGTGGCTTAAATTTGCCTGCAGGGTCAGAGCTGACACAAGATAAGCAGCGAGGTTCATGTCCAGTGACAAAGGGAGACTGTTCCAGTGCTGATAGAATGTTAATTGGCCTTCTGGCCTCCTTGGAAACTGTCCTTTGCAGCATGTTATTCTGGAGGAATAATTAGGACTAATTGTTTTGTCACCCTTTTTTACCCAAAAAAGGGGGAAGGTGGAAGGAGGGAAATGAACGGGCTGATTGTTGGTGAAAGGACCGAAGAGAGAGATGTGGGTGTGGGTAGCTTAGAGGCATGTGAGTGTTTTGGTGCTTTTCTGCTTTCTAGAAGTGTTCTCCCTGCTCTGAGCATCCATACCTCAGTGTCCACTCATGCCTTCCAGACACCTGCCTGGCTTATGGCCATTTTAGAGAGAATTACCAAACCCTTCATTGTGATGGCATTTTGCTTGCACCCCAGCTTGCTTGAGAGCCTCCCAGAGAGCACTTGGCAAAAGCCTCCTCCCCCAGGATTGTATGTTTGGTCAGTGTAGTAAGAGCCAGGCACAGGTGGTTGGGCCTAGAGAAGTAAGTTATCAGCAGTCTGTTGCATTATCAGCCTCCCTTAGCCTTGGCCAGGGCTGGGTGTCTGTTGTGCCAAGGGCTGGGAGGAGAAGGGGAGGGCAGAGCACAACATCAAGACTGTGTACAACACCTCCAAAATGGGACTGGAAGAAACGGAGCAAGGAGGGGATTACATCTAGTCCAACAGTGCAGGCTTAGCACAAAGCAAGGACTTTAAAAGAAGTTATGATGCTCCCTTTGCCTGGCCTGCAAACTCTGGGGAGCATCCTCAGTTGCTCTGAGGCAAACTCTTCCAACCCAGTTCTTCCTGCACTCACTCCCCTGCTGCCTTCCCCCAAATCTGTACTTGCTCTGTCTGTAGAAGAGACAGAACCCCCTGAACAAGCACAGGACATGAGCTGTCAGCCATTGAGGATGTGGCAAAATCCTATGGACAAACAATACTCTAAACGTGGTTGCTCGAAAGGTGAACTATTAAATAGCCAGTGATTCTTAACTGCAACAACCTAAGTGCTGCTAAACCCAAAGAGAGAGCACAGTTAAATAGAAACAGCTACTAAAAATGTCATTGCAAAAACAACCCAAGAGAAAATATCTTATGAACATAGGAAAAGGAACTGCCTTTTCGTGCACTGTGAGCTGCCACTTTTTGAAAGCATCAGGAAACAAGCTGTTGAGTGTTGAAATGGATAAAGCTGGGTTCCCAACCTCCCCTGAGCTGCCTGCCCCACTAAATCTTGTTGCCAGTGATGCTGCTGCTGGGCCAGAGGCAGGTGGTGACATGGCCACCCCAGCTGTGCCCACATGCTGAGGGGTGGCATGTCATCTGCCATCAAACCAGGCTCCCGCCAGGTGAGCTTGGACTCCCTTTCCATGGACAGGGTCAGTGATATGGGTCTCTCTCTTCTCCCCCCAGCCACCGATTGTCATTAAATGTATAGTAGCTCCAGTATATCTGAGGCACCTCAGCTAACTTTGATCAAGGTTACCTGGAGATACCAGGAAAAAAAAAAAAAGGCAGACAGGCCTTGGGATTGTTCAAGTCTCTTCCCTTTAAGAAGTTTAGGCAAAAAATTAATTCAGAGCACAGGAAAGTGGTGAATGGTTCTGGCTGTTGCAGTGTGCTGGACACTGAGCCACACTGTGCACTCCGTGGCACAGAGACATCTGGCAGCTTTGCCAAACGTGACACAGAGCTGGGCATGCTGCACCAAAGGGAATCTTCACCTGGTGGGAATCTGCTGTTGCCATCTTCCCCTGCTCTCAGACTGGGCTGTGCTTCTTGCAAGGTGTGAAGGTCTGCCACAGGTCAGATGCCACAGTGCTGAGAGCAGGGATACTCAGGTACTTCAGAGGACTTGGGAGTGACAGTCTTCAGGAACATGCACTTTGATATGGAAAGGCAGAAATGCAAAAGCAAACAGGGCTTTGACAGTCACAAGGATCTGGCTTACAAATGGATATACACTGGTTTCTACTAGGGTATTTTTTTGTGCCAGGCATTTTTTTCCATAAAAACAAGCCTGTTTCTTCCTGCTGCACCTTCCAGCTCAACTGCTGGTGATTTCATGCTCTTTGCCTATCGTGCATGCTGTATGGGTATGAATAAGCAGGTATCAGTAAGGCATGCTGGCAGACTCCCAAGGGATCTGCAGTAAAGAGTGAGCACAGTGATCCAAAATCATCTTCCGTATCATGTTAGCAAAGTACAAAGCCCGAGGGCGCTGATGCTAGAGTAGCTGAACAGGGAGGACTGGGCAAGCATTAACTCCTCTGTCTCTTGTGACAGCACTTCCCTATGGGGGTCCTGACAGTTCTATTCAGCAGTCCCTGTGCTCCCTAGTGCTGCAGCTGACTCTGTGTGGCAGCAGCACAGCCTCCCTGGAGTGAAAAGGAGGATAGGAACAACCTCTGCCTCCTGCAGCAGTGCCAGTGCCACTGCAGCCAGGTTACTCATCTCCAAAGCCAAATAATAGCTGTTTTGCATAAGAACTACCCCCCTCCCCACCTTCCTAAGATTGGTCTGGGCAGCTCAGACTTGGCAGGTCAATTTCTCCACAGGGGCACAGCCAGAATGTTGCCAGATTATAATCTGAAACCTCCCCAAATCCAGGTGGAAGTCATTGTATAAACAGCTGCAAAAACTAATAAAAACAACTCCTTAGGAGAATTATCTGCAGCTACCCTTGAACTACAGGAATGTGGAGCTAATAACAGGGCTGGCTTCCCAGATCTCTTAATTCTCACTTTCTGAGCAATCCTGTTGATTTAGAGAGTGAAAACAATCCTTTCTTCTGCTCCCGAAGGACCAATCCCAGTAAAATATGAGTGTCCCAACACAGACTACTCCACAGGAACCTCTGCTGCCGCTTAGCTTTGGCTTTCCTTATTTTCTGTATAACTATGTGTGTTTGCCCCACCTTCAGTTCTTTGTGACAGATGAAGCCTTCTACCACTGTAACCAAATAGTGGCTGGGGCTGGAGCACCCCAGTGAAAGGCTTTCTCTTCTGCATTTTGTTATCTTGGAAAGGAACTTATCTCCACGCTGTATCTGATGTCCACTTACCTGTACCTGTCGCCCATCTCAGCACTTCAACTTTCTTGCCTATCCCTTTCCACCTTTGTTCTTACTGCAGATCAGCCAGCATTTTTATAGCCTTTTCATAGGATTTACCC
>NW_009970723.1:10258466-10272495 GCF_000747805.2 Chaetura pelagica
TTCCTGCTGCTGGAGAGCAAACATGGGCCTGGACATGTATCACTTGGTTTATCAGAAATCAGGGTTGTATGGTGAGAAACCGCAGAAGGCAGGAATACACAACCAGTTGTGCAACTCCCTTCCCTGAAGGACACAGTTTGCCATTACCCTAAACAGAGCAAGTTGGAGCAGCCAGACACCCGGCACTCCTTCCACACTGCTATCCCCCAGCTGTGCCACGGGGGAGGAAAACAGCAGAAGGAGATTTCCCAGAGATACTGCGTTCTGGCTAAGGCAACAGGCCATTGGTACATAGTGCAGGCAGGGCACAATCTTGGGCCATCTCCTAGTGCCTCTGAGCAACCTGCAGAAAGCACTTGGTGCCAGTCAAAGGGCCACGGGGAGAGCAGATACCAACTGCCCAGGTGGGTGAAACCCGTGGCTCAGCTCACTGCCAGCACTGCTCCTGGTGGTGAGGCACTCTATAGTCTGCTCAAAATTGCTTCTCTTCATCCTTTTTTTCTTCTTTACAAGGTGGTCCAAAGAAAAGCCCCAACCCAAAAGTGTCCTGCTCTCCAAATTACCTTTTTTTTTTTTTTTTAAATTTCATTATTGGATTTTCTCTTGCTCAGCTTTCTAACAGATCCCTGGCTGTTCTCTCAGGCTGTTTGGAGCCCCTCAGCCGCTGCCCCACTCTCTGTTGGCACAGTTTGTGGCCAGGGTGTGGTTGAAGAACATGAACTTCTAGCTCTCAGAGCCTGGCATGGCTTCCTGTTCCCCAGCCCTCCACCTGCAAGCAGCTGCTGGGCCAGTGGTTTTGAGCCACAGCCTGTTTTTTAAGCATTTCCTATTGTCACTGTGGAGATTCGATGTGATTTCTTTCTCAGTCGCTGAGGAATCAGCTTTGAAGACAGAAGGGGAGCAGAGGGGTCTGTGCTTGGTCTTCTATTTGGTGCAGAACATTCCATATCCCATCATGAGGCTGGAGCACATGCTGCCTCCTTTTGCCAGTCCTGAAATGGAGAGTGCCATGCATCCACACCCAAGGATGATTTCCGTACCAAACATCAGGACGTGTCACAACTACCATGTCAGCACTGGTACCTGTTGAAAATAAGCTGTGTCTATGTTTTTGGCCCAGTGACCTTTTTTTTTCTGGAGTGTCAGGCAAGCAGCTAGTGCTGTGATGGCCAAACCCTGCTGCAAATGGGGGGGACACTGTTGGAGCCCTCCTGGAATTTATGACTGCTCCGTATGCCCATGGCTGTCGTGGGCTGGGGGAGGTGTGCTCGGTGCTTCTTCACTTGACCCATGAGATAAGGTCCTTCTGACCTGTGGAGACAACCTTCTCCTAAGTGGCAAGCAGGGAAGTTTGCCTTGGTTTTGGAGCCAGAAGTGAGTAACTTGGCAAAATACAGATCTTAGGCTAGGGACACAAAATTTGAAGGAAGCAGTCAAGTTAGCAAGTTCCTATACATTTGCTGGGCTTGGCCTGACCCTGAACATGTTTCACATTATCAAAGCTCCCAAATTACTGTCCATCAGCTGAACCATTGGTTGGGACTGATCTGCTGCACGTGACCCAAGTGATGTGTGTTGGGCTGAAACCCAAAAGAAAGTGGGAGTCTGTTGCAACCACTCTGGAATACCTGGCTGAGTCTGGGGATTCGTGCCTGTCTTGTATCGTGGGGATCCTGCAATTAAGTGCTCCTATACACCTGTGTCTCCTACATCTTTGAAAAAGTAGGCAAGCAACAGGATGGTGCACAGGCTATTTCCTTTACCATAAACATAGTTACACTCTTAATGAAGCCTTCCGAGAGCAATAAATAAATCATACACCCCATTCCCAGCTTTGGTGTGAGAGCCAGCCTGCAGGGACTCTCCTGACTCTCCTCCTGCCTTTCTTTAGTCCAATATCACAGTACTGGCACAAACCCTTTCTACCTGCTGTGAACAGGAATTATCATAGCCAAGACTGCATTATGCACTCTCATCTCAAGCATCAGACAACCAGTTAAAACCAATTGTCTTCTCCATCTCCTGGTTCTTCCCCTGGTGCCTTTCAGCTAGAAAGAAAATCTGCACCAAGAAAATCTGCATTTCCTAACAAAAGAGCCTTGTTCCCTGCTGCTGTTTCCACTAGGATGGGGTGTCACTGGTACTCCTGCTGCTGTGTCCCTGGGAGCACTTGACTCGGGGCCTGCCCTGCTGGAGCATGGAGTTGGAGAGCTGAATGGGATTTTCCATCTAGCTGCTATCCCTGCCCTCATCTGTCACTGAACAGGAGCCAGAAAGAGGTGGCCAGAGGCAGCAGTGCCAAGATGCAACTCCCAGGCATTACTCCTGCTGCTATTTATAATTTCTCCTGTCTGTACCATGTTGATGAGATAATAGGATGGCTGTTTTGCTAGGCAAGCTGTATTTCTTTTCCTAGCAATCTCTTGCTTTGTCATTGTTTCCTTGCTTTAATAGGAAGCTATTTATTTATTTATTTATTTGTTTATTTATTTATAATTATTTTTCTCCATGAAATGCCTCACAGATTTCCTATTTAATTCCTGTTTGATTTGAGGCCACACCTGCAGTATTGTGTCCAGTTTTGAGCACCTCAGTTCAAGAGAGATATTGAGGTGCTGGAGCGAGTACAGAGGAGGGCAATGAAGCTGGTGAAGGGCCTAGAGAATAAATCTTATTAAGAATGCTTGCAGGTGCTGGGCATGTTAGTTTGAGGAAGAGGAGGCTGAGGGGAGGCCTCATCAGTCTCCACAACTACCTGAAAGGTCATTGTAGAGAGGTTGGTGCTGGTCTCTTCTCACAGGTAATTAGCAACAGAACAAGAGGGAAGGGCTTCAAGCTG
Organism: Chaetura pelagica; assembly: GCF_000747805.2. Lineage (NCBI taxonomy): Eukaryota > Metazoa > Chordata > Aves > Apodiformes > Apodidae > Chaetura > Chaetura pelagica. The sequence goes on from NW_009970723.1 coordinate 10,261,306, forward strand.
CAACAGGGGATGTTTAGACTGGACATTAGGAAAAAAATTTTCACAGAAGGAGTGGTTAGACACTGGAATGGGCTGCCCAGGGAGGTGGTTGAGTCACCATCCCTGGATGTGCTTAAGGGTCGTTTGGATGTGGTGTTGGTGGATATGGTTTAGGGGAGAACTTTGTAGAGTAGGGATGATGGTTGGACTCTGTGATCCCATGGGTCTTTTCCAACCTGAATAGTTCTATGATTCTATGGTTCTATAAATAAGAAGGGTGAGGCACATACTGGAACAACTTAAAATATTTGCAGTGGAAACCAGTGTTGCAGACCAGAGGTGTATGGACTGAGAACTGACCCTTTGGGCCATGACTCACCACTTCGTCACTCTGAAGGACCATATCTGGCGATGGCAGCATTTGCCACTTGATGGCTTCTTCATGGGTTGCTGGTGCCCTGCTCCAGAGGGTGCTGGCTCCTTAGGCTGACTTGTGCAGGAATCTTCATGGTCTTCATATGGACACATCATCACTTTCCTGGATCAAGGCTGCAGCACTCCGTGCACTGTATGACAGAGCCTGCCAGGTAGACCTGTCTAGGCATTAGTTTCTCCAGAAAGGGAAGGGGGCCTATCTGCAGGAGCCTGCCTGGAGGTCTGATTGGAGAATTATAGCTGTATGACATCACTTACAACACTTGAGGTTGGCTCAAGAGCTTTGCAGCTAATTAACACTCATTGCAGTTTTATGGACTTTGCCATAGCAGTGTGTTCTTGCAGGAGGTGTCCATCCTAACCAGTGCATCCGATTCAGAATCCTAAGAATAGAGATACAAACAGGAAGCCTCTGGATATTCAAAAGAAGACCATCCACTGAGGACAAGGAGAGTGGGCAGCCCTTCCAAAAAATGAGGTCACTGGAAATGTTCCTGCATTTGTGCAAGGTCTGTTGCTGAGCTTGAAGATGTTCCAGCCCAGTTCTCTGCCCAAATGCACTGTCTTCTCTTTTGAAAGGCAGAAGTGTAAATTACAGGTGGGCTTGACCCAGAAGCTGGGATCTCAACAATGACATGTTTCTGGAAACTTCTGATTCAAGTCCAAGAGTTGCTGATTGTCTCCAGGACTGAACACATGAGTATGTGCTCAGCTGCCCCTGGAGTTCAAGCTGAGTGGATCTGGAGTCCTCTCTTATTTCACCTGTACAACCTGTACTTTAGCCTGAATCTCAGCCACATTTATTGGACAGGCTGAATTCTACCTGGCAATTATAAGCCTACATCCTAAGAGCTTCTTTCTCCTGGAAGCTGCAGAATCCTCCCTGCTGCCCTGGGCAGCTCATACCCCCAAACCATCGTGGTGTGGAAAGCTATATTTGGGGTTTGCAACTTAAAAAAGAGTTTAAGAGAGTTGTCTCTCCCAGTTTTTTGTCCCGTGATGTCTTGTACCATGCAGGTGACCACAGCAATCCAGAACAGCTTATTTTATGTGGAAAAGCTGATTGTTCCTTTCTTGAGCTCTCCTTTGTGCTCCACTTTCTAGACAGTTAATTGTCATCCTGGTTCTTTGAGCAATGAGACAATGGCATCAGATCTCAGGTCACAGCATTTACAGCTTCTCTGGCTTCTTCCCTGCTTCCTTGCACCCTCCAGAGGTTTAAAAAAGAAGGTAACTGGAGAAGAAGGAAGATTGTCCAGACCTGTTTTTCTGTTTTTGCTGACCCCCAAATGTTCATGTCCTGCAGTCCTCCTGGAGCAAGGGAGGATGCTGCCACACCTTTTAATGCATTTTACTTTCCTGGCAGCACTGCCCCTCTGCCCAGGGGGGCTGAGGTCACTCGGGGTCCTGACATGCCCTTCCTTGTGGCACAGGGCAGGAAGTGCTCTTCTTCCTGTGGCAAAATGTGCAAAGGGATGGCACCTGAGGACAGCTCACCTCTACACCACGTGGAGCCTGGGCAGACTTCCAAGATTGCTCCCAGGAGGGTGGGAATAACAGAACTAAAAAGCCTCAGCCTGCTCCCACCTGCCCCCAGGCATGTCCCCCAGGTGTGTTCCCCCGGTAAGTCCCCTCTCTCCACAGGCTGCCAGTGACACACAGGGTGGCTGTGCCCTTGTGCTGGAGCTGGGGTGGGTGCAGGCAGAGGAGAGGTTGGCATTGCTGGTGAGAGGAGCGTGGCAGCAGGGTTTCTGGCTGGCTGGAGCTGCCTCTCGAGGGCTGCCAGCTATGTGTCCCCTGTACCACACTGCTAGAGACAAGAAGGGAGGAGGTGTGCAGGAGCAAAGGCAGTTTGTCCCCCTGCACGGCAGGTGCCACAGAACCACCATGTTCATACCCGTAATCCCACTGCCAGCTCGTGGCCAGTGACTCAGTAACCCTGAGTCAATTTTTAACTTTCCCAGCACATGAGCTCCTTTTTCAGCAAGATGACGTGGCCTCCTGGAAGGCTCAGGCACTGACGAAGCAGCTGTCTTGCTGGATTTCCCCTCCTGCTGCTGATAAAAACCACTGCTTCCTTCCCCAGCAGAGGGTGGGTGCCTCCAGCCCCATCTCTGTCCCATTCCCTGGGGCAGCTGGCTGCCATCTGTCCTCCCCAGTGCCCCTCCATTCCCCAGTAGAAATACTAGGTCCCAATACCAATTTTGTGCACCTCATCCCTCACACTCCCTGTGGGAAGGATGATGGAAGAAGCTGTCCCTGGTGGTACGTTCTAAATGCACGGAGAGGCCTCAGTGCAGCATGAGGTCGGGGAAGGGGGTTTCAAGGCTGTTGGCAGCATATGGCCATCACACCCAAATAGCACTTGGGCACTGTCACTGTTGGTCCTGCCCTGGGCAGAGGTGTCAAGGGTAATCAGTAGGCATGTGGCCACCCTCCATCCACTTTAAGTGCTGATTTTGTGTTACCCTGGGGAGAATAATGAGCTGCTTTTGGAAGCACACTAACAGCTTTCTGGAAGCAAATATGTTACATGTGCTCTATTGAGGCATAGTGGTGCTACTGCTCTTCTTCAGAGTGGGGGTGAGCCCAAATCAATCAATTAGCACTGATTAACCAGGAGGAAGAGGAATGCTGTCTCAGGTAACATAACCCTGCTCCTTGAGTGCTGCAGCAGAGCCCTTCAGGTCATGGGGCTCCTCAAGCACAGCCTCAGATGCATGGGGTAAAGTTGTTTCTGGCTGCTTTTAAGTAAAGAATAAAAGTGAGAGTATCAGGGCTTTGGAAGGGTGTGCTGTGGGGGAGAAAGGGATGGGCAGCAGGGCTCGGGGGACAGGGTCAGGCAGTGGGACATGGTAGGGGAGGCACAGACCCCATGGGCAGCTGGCTCACTAGGCCACCTTTGAGATGTACCTTAACCTCAGTGCTTGCTGGTTCTCAGAAATTTGCACTTCATCACTTTCACTTCTTGTTTCCTAGTTTTCAGCAGTGCAGCCTGCACAGCAGGCAGGGCAGCACTGCAGTGGCCCCAGGTTTGCTTGCTTGTTCTCAGTGCAGCATTGCAAGCAGCCCCGGAGGTGCAGGGCTGCAGGGCAGCACCACAGGAGCTCTCCCACTCCTAGTGCTCAGCCCTGCTCCCAGAAATCAGAGTTGACTCCGTGTGCCTAGCCCTCTTGAGAGGCATCATATCTGCTTTGTGACAGACTAGGGGCTGGGGTTGTGGTGTTAATTCAGCAGGGAGCTCTGGTGGGCTCTGTCCACTTGAAGTTGATGGAAGCTGTCGCCAGCCGATGTTGTTTGACTTATGTGGGGAGGAAAAGAGCAGTTTCCCACAGAAGCCCAGCTACACGGGTGATGGGATTTGTATGCACTCTAACGAGGATCATCCCTGCCTGCAGATCTTCTGCCTGCCTGAACTGAGAGGCCTTGGAGACACCAATTTTCACCCTTTTTTTGTTGTTCCAGGGCTGGAAGTTTTAATACTGTATTTTGACACTTGGGTGTTAGTGGGAGCAAAACTTAAGTGTCCTCTTGAACTTGGGGAGACTTCTTAGCCCTGCCTGCAGTGGAAGCCACCTGTACCCAGCACCTCAGCAGAGGCAGCCTGAGATGTCCTCACATGGCCCTTCCCTGGCACGCCGGAGGAAAGGCTGCTTGGGCAAATCTGGGAAGAGCAACACAGTGTATTTGCTGCACTATTTTAAGCATGAAGAGATACCAAGCTATGCCAACCTTCCATGAGGACGTGAACAGATGAAATCATGGTGTAATTTATGATTATGTTAAAATTGCAATGTGTGAGCTGCTATGGTGACTGAGGATTGAGTATCAGCAGCAGCCTGCACGTCAGATTGCAGGAGGCACCAAAGTTTGAGGGATGCTCAAAGGCAGGTTCTTCTTGTTTCTCAGATCTGCACAGCACTTGGTGAGATTTGAGTGGAGATGAATGTCTCCCCCTCTGTTTTCAGTAGGAGAGTTTGCCCTCGGCTTTCCTGGGAGTGTCATGGTGAGGTGTGTGTGGGATCAGGAGCAAGTCACAAGAACAGTCCTTGCAGGGCTATGTGTGTCTCTGTCAGCCTAATTGAAGCCTAATAATGAGGATTGCCATTCTCTTTATTTTTAATTATGGGGTAGGACTTTATTTTAGAGGGTAAAAGTAGCCCTGTAATTACCTTGTATGATCACTCAGTTATTAGCTGGTCTCTGACTCTGCAGACACCCAGGACACCCCTTGGCAGACTGTCATGTGGGCTGGACGGGACCCCTGGCAAAACCATCCCCCCCTGTTACCCAGACCATGCTCAGAGCCCATGGGGACAAGGACAGCTCAAGGCTCCAAGCACAAGCAGACAAGCCCTGTCAGTGAGGCACAGCCTCATGCTTCTCACCCTCCAGCCCCAGCCATGCTGGTGCATGGGGTTGTTCCTCCCCAGGGGCAGGAGGTGGCATTGCCTCTGCCCAGACAGGTGGCAGCCCTGCAGGCCTCGCCTGGGTCTGAAGGACTGAAGAGATCCTGTGGTCACTGCAGCAAGGCTTGGATGTGGCCTCACTGGGTGTGAGGGAGGAGAGCAGTGCCTTGGTGCAGGGAGCCAGCTGCCTGGTGACCTGTGGGCTCACACCTGTGCTTAAAACGTGCTGAATGGGTTTATTTTTCCTTCTGCTGACAAGCCCTGGACAGATGGAATCCCTGTTGTTGGCTTAGCCTCCATGACTACGCACTGCCTGCACCCCACACTGCTGGGAGTGGGGGAAGATCTCTCATCCTCCCTCTCACCCCCCTCAGGTTTGCTGCTTTAGCTGAGCCACTCTGGGGGCTGCCTGGTATTTCAGTCACTGAAGAAATTACCAACTCGTTTATGTAACGTCTCGTGTGACTGCTGGGTCTTCACAGAGATGCAGCTGTGAACAAGAACTATTGGCAGAATAAGAAAATCTGCCAAAAAACTACCCTGCAGTTCCCCGTGGGGATCAGATTGCTGGGCCAGAGGCCCCTCCACTGTCCCACAGTAGCATCCATGCCTGTGTGCTGTGGCTGTGTCCCCTTCTGCTACAGCTCAGCTTTTCAGGCAAGGCCACAGCAGCTGCATTAGTTTGTCCTTCCCGGGGCACATGCAAGTTCCCTTATTGAAAAGGATCTTCTGGTCTGCCCTGTTTGCCAGGCCCTGTCCCAGCAGCACAGCACTCAGCACCACGATGTCTTCTCACCCAGCCTTGCCTGGCAGTGCAGCAGTGCCCCTCTCTCTGCTGCAGCTTCTGCTCGGGTGGATGGACGGTGGATGCTCAGCAGACATGGGAGGCATATCACGCGTTTCCACAGGAGCTGGGCACTGCTGGCTTTTGCTTTCCTCCAGGCTCCCTGATGAGGCCTTTCTGGCAGCCTCTCACCCCTGGTCACTGGTGCATGTGGTGGGGCAGGAGGGGTGGGCTCCCCATACACATGTGGGCAAACCTGGGCAGTGCCAGGACACCAAAGCCCACAGCACTTCCTGACTTTCCCGGTGTGGAAACTCCAAGCTTAGATTGTCCAAGGGTTATTTTGGGTGTACATGTGTCCATGCCACTGGCAGCAGACCCGGTGTCCCCATGTAGGAACGGAAACCCCATGGGTGCAGCAGTGGTAGGTGGGAAGGCTGAGCAGCAGTGCCAGCTCCCCTCTCAGCAGTGAAGTCTAAGTGGGAAATAACAAAGAAATGCCTGCAAAATAAAAAGGCTTTTGATGTGAATAGAAATGTTTATCATTATCTGGATTTTTTTCCATGTAGATAAGGCTCAGAAAATGTATTTTCTCAGTGACATGCAGCAAGCTCTAGTAGGTGTACCCATTTCAGGATAAAAAGAACAGAAGCTGCTTGCTTGGTGAACCTGAAAGCTTTCTCAGAATTACAAAAGAAACAAATGAACTTCATCATATTAACTCCTGGGTGGTCGCCTGAGTCTTTGTGAGCAGTATCCAGCCCATCCCAAATGGTGTTGTTCTAAGCCTGCACAAAGACAACTTCAGATGATCTCATGCTCTTTTTCAGCAGTGTAAGTTGTTGCCAGCACCAGTCAGGTAAAACCTCCATGCAGGAAGACAACTGCTGCTCTTGCTGGTGAAGGAGCACCCTGTGGCACCAGCATGTCCCAGCAGCCTCCCTGGGGCCTTTGCCACGGCCTCAGCATGCAGAGCATCCTGCCCACTCGCCTCTGCCATGCAAACCCTGGCCAGAAGTGGCCCCTGCTAGTGCCTTCTGCAGGCACCAGTTGCCACAGAGCTACTTAGAGCAGTTCTTGCCCAAAGCCAAGCTTAGCATGGCATCTTCCAAACAACTGCTATCAGAACATCAACTGTTGAAGATGATATGTGGTCATATTTATAAAGAAAGAAAAGCTATGTCTAGATTGTACCTTTCCCTCCAACACTGTGTTTTCAAAGGTGGTTTCTCAGACTGTGTTTTGATCTCAGGTGAGTGGGGCCACTAAATTTTGCAGTACTTATATTGATTCAACAGTTGTTGCCAGTCTCTTTGGTTCAGGAAATCAAAGTTCTTCAACAAAGGACTTAATTAGGACTTAATTAATTAGGCTGTTTTAATCTTACTGCACATGTACTTCAGGAATTTTGGAATATTAAGAACCCCCAGAGACTCCTTTCTTCTCTCCAGTTACCATGGTTCATCTTGACAAGCAGTGAAACCTTCACTTGCAGGCAGCTGCTGGCAATGCCAGGAGCTTTGGGGAGCAATTAAAGCAAGTGGGAACAATCTCATGTTGCTTCTGGAAGAGGCACCAGAGACTGGCTCCACAATGAGTTTGTGGTGGGTGAAATGTTTTTTAAAAATCCCAGGGCAATGGAAACTGCATTAACTCCACATTCTCCCTTTCCCATCCCCTCTCCTCATAACTGAGCTGGTAGGAGACAGCAAATGCTAGAAACTGTTGAAATCTCTTTATTCCCCCTGGATCGTGACCATGTGTGATGGTCACACATGGTCCTGATGTCTAACATAAATCTCCCCTTGTCCTATCACTATCTTCTCTGATGAAAAGCCCCTCCCCAGCTTTCCTGTAGCCCCTTCAGGTACTGAAAGGTGTTATAAGGTCTCCCCAAAGCCTTCTCTTCTCCAGGCTGAACAGCCCCAACTCTCTCAGCCTGTCTCCATAGCAGAGCTGCTCCAGCCCTTTGATCATCTTCTGGACCCTCATGGTTACAGCACCATGGAATCAAACCCTAATCTTGTGGCAAATGTTACTAGGTGTCATCAGCACATTGTTTACCATCAAGTAACACAACACAAGAATGACAGAAACCCACTGATGAAAACCCTTTGCATGTATTGTCCATAAACAGAAAGTTCACCTTCATCTCTCCTTAGGGGAAAAAAAGACAAAGCAATGTGGTTTTTTACTTCCTAACCTAGTTTTGTTTCAGGTATAGAGAAAATGAAGCCACAGGAGTGGCTGATGGATGAATCACCCCAGCTCAGGTCACAATCCTCTCCAGAAACACACCTTTGCTCCCCAGGATGGAAAAGCCAGGTACTGCACACAGCCCTTACAGGTGTGCAGGCTGAAGTGGTGTGTGCAGGCTGCGGTTTCCTCACGGGCTGTGATCACAAAGGGTGTCCTGCACTCTCCTGGGGTTGACACTGGCATCGTTGTGCCCTTGGGATCAGGGACTCCATCCAGTTGTCACCGTTTGACTCAGGTCCGACAACAATGCTCTTGATCCCCTCCCCGTCCCACCCAGGTAGGGAAGGAGAGAGAGAAAAAGAGAGACTTGGCTGGATTGAAAACTAAACAACATAGCTTTAATTAAACACTAATGATATAAGAAAATATATACAATTATATACAAATATGTTCAGGTATGGGCAAAAGCCTCTCGCCTCCCCCACCCCCAGCAACTCCCACAGCATCTCCTGAGCTGGAACAGTCCCGAGAAAGGAAAATTGGCTTCATCCTGGCTCAAACCAGGACAACAAGGCTACACACAAGCAACAGAGCAGGCATAAGTCAGGACACGGAGGGGAAGCTCCTCTGACTTTAGCCATCAAAAATCTGGGGCTCACTTGCCCATGAAAGGAGAGAGGAGCATCTCTGGGACATCCAGTTTACGCTGCCTGTTACAGAGGATGTTGGTCACCCATGTAAAGGGTCATTTTCTTTTCTTCTGGCTTTAGAGGGAGGCACAGGGATTACTACCACCCTGCACACTGAAGTGGCTCATGGAGACAGGTGGAGAGCAGATGGAGGTGGCATCCACTCCCACTTCGTCTCCTCCATCTAGAGTACAGTAGTACCAAGACCAAGGGTTAGATGCTTTATGGTTCAGCACTGTGCCCTCTTTTATGGCTTGATGCTGAGGAATACTGTCCAGGGTTCTCTGAGCTCAAAAATGCTCCATTAGGCTGGATACAGTTTTGACTATGGGAAGCTTGATATCTTTCTCCTACTACATGACCCAGCATCCCAGATGCTTGCTGTCATGAGACAGATCATGATGCTGTCCTATGAGCTAGGCAGAAAGACAGACAACACACGTTGCCACTCTGCTATGAGAGCTCCAGCTCATCATTTACTACAGGAAATGGAGTTTCAGCATGGATTGCTAACAGCTCCCACTTGCAGATGCCAAGGCTTTAGTACTTAGGTCTCTGGGCAATTCTCTATGGAGGATACAGAGCAGATGGAGCTGCCAGGCACTCATCGACAGAGGCATGAACTCCGGCATCGTCTCCAGCCTCTGGAGGAATTCTGCAGATGCACTGAACAACAGCCGTGAGTGTAACTCACCCCCAGGGCAAGTGCTTTGTGTGCCCCTACAGAGCCCCGCATTTGCTGCCATTATCAACAGCACAAACATCCGCTAAGAGAACTCCCTCTTCTCTCAGGTAAGTCAGCATCTTCTGGCAATTCTGAGAAGCAACAAACCTTTCTCTCAGTGCCCCTTCCTCAGCTACAGAATAGCCAGACGTCTACACAGCATCCTCAGGCTCTCCACCAGAGATGCAGGGAAAGGGGGGTGTCAGATACCTAAGAGCTACTGTTGAAAGTAACTACAAAAATACTTGATTTTCAAGCAACAACATAAGCAATATTTGAATTTTTTTGAAATGTAGATTTTACTTCTTGCTGTAATATGCCACTGAAATGGCATTGGAGTGTCTGATATCTTCTTGGTCTGTTGGGTTTTTTTTTGTTGTTTTGGTTGTTGTTTGTTTTGTTTTGTTTTGAATTGGGTTTTGTCCTCAGCTGCATATGGTCTTAGCATAAGGAGTTTAAGTCTATGACACAACTGGAAACCTTAGCACAAGCTACATGAAAGAAAAGACATAATTAAAGAGGATCCAACATCACAAGAAATAGTAGTGCAGTCCATTCTGTAGGGCTAACAACTAAAAGAAAAATGTATCAGCAGAGTGTAACAGACATTTCTTGAATAAAGGTCATCTCGCTCATCTCACTTGCACGTCTTATTCCCTCTTATTTGTCCCAGGAACCTTGTTAGGGAGAGTGCAATGTAGGTTTTGCTCAGTATGTGACAAGAAGTCTGCTCCAAATTCAGTTTATATTTGCTCAAATGTATCTGCAAGTTTCTACAGGGTTTAAATTAAATCTTGAAGTTTCTTGTTTGAATAATAAATGCTTGAATCAAACATTTGAATTAAAAGTTCTCTTATACAAAATCAAGTCAAGCGTGGCAGCCCTGTAGACTGAAGTCCATTCTTTAGCCAGGGAACATGAGCAGGAGCACGGCAGGCACCCACCTTCAGTTTCTCTACCAATGTCTCAGCTGTGGCCTTTAGGGACAGCTTTCAGGGACAAAGAAGAGTTTAGGCTTCCTCATTATTTGTCCAAGAAAATGTCATTTCCTATTCTCACACCACAAAACCTAGAGGGCACCAATGATAAGTGGTGTGATTGCAGCAGAGAAAGAGCTGGCCTGTTGGTTGGCCTTTGATGGGTGAACTTTGTCATCACTAGTCTGTCCTGGATGCCTGCACTGAATCCATCCAGCTCCTTGGAGATTTATCACCTGCTCTGTCAAGTGCAGGAGGAGCTGACAGGCAGGGGAAGGAGGTTTCTCACATCAAATTCCCAGGTTCCAATGAACTGAATTTCTAGGGAATCATTTCAGAATATTGTATCAGTGATGATGATGATGGCCATAAACACATACTTTCCTGATGACTCAGAACTGTCTCTCCATTTCACTGGTTGACTTGTCATTCCGCCCTCAGCCTTGGACAAGATTTTCATATTCCAGAGCTTTAATGACCATAATGCCTTAACTGGCTAATCTGCAAAAATGACTCAGGTGTCCATTGCATCATCCTGCAAGGACATCTTCGTGGCTTCATCCCTGAAACTTAGTTTGTGCAGTGTGTGTTTCAGAGAAGTGGCTGGCGGGTGGGGATGCAGCCCTCAGAGCACAGCCATGTTCAGCAATGGTGGCTACACACACGAATTGCCAGGCCAAGGTGCTCCCAGAGACAGGAAGACAGCCCAGCAAGAAGGTCAGATGTGGCACAGGGCAGAGACATCAAGATTTGAACTTACTTGGAGAAGAAGATGCATCCTCTGCATTTTGCAGCAAATACCATATAAACAGCATTACCAGAAGAAAGTGAACAGACAATTCAGTAATTGACTATCTTGCTTCATCTGTTTGATAGGGAAAGGGAAAAAAAGAAAAATCTTGACATTCAGGGACAGAAAATCTGGAGTGTTTTTTTTTTTTTTTTTGCTTTTTTTTTTTTTTTTTTTGGTGTCTGAGTAAAGTTTCTTTTTAAG
>NW_009970723.1:10272649-10306446 GCF_000747805.2 Chaetura pelagica
TTAAGAAAACTTCTTGGCTGAAACCAGCACAGCGACTTCTTTTTCACTTGCTTTGGATATTGGTTCCAAGGTATTAGTAGGATAAAGGAGAAAGTGACTCAAGAACGGTGAGGCTGCAAATTCATTACAAACTTCATTATGACGATCATTAAAAGCCACTTTTCCCCTCCACACATACATTTTCTGCCATCACCAAATGTTCATCCAGGCACCAGTTCCATCCTTTCACTTGACTTTCAGGTAGCATCCCTAAGCCTGTTTTGACTGGAAGACATCTGGGATCCATCCTTTACATTTCCATGGGTTTGGAACATGAGCACTACCTAACACAGAACACTAACAAAATATTAACAAGGGACTTCTTTGGAGTTTCCTCCCCCCTATTATTACTAGGTTTATCCCACCATAAAAAGACTCGCCGCTGCATCCCACCCATCAGACCTATTTCCTTTCTCTCTTTGAAAAATCCTTCAGTCCTTTCACTTTCTGCTTGCCAATTCCATGCCCATCTCTCCCTGTCTGCCTAACACCCTTGGGAAACCCAGGGCTTCCTTAGGCAGTTTGTCTATCCTGGCAGCTGCTCCTGCCAGCAGGAGCTGTGGAAGGCAGTGAGTTGCCTCTTGTCTGCAGCCAGGATGTAGTGGGGTGGGTGGCAGGCAGGTAACCCCCACATGATGGCTGGAGATTGTCCTTGGCTTGCACATGCTGCCACTGGGAATGTCAAGTCTGATTTTTATTTTACTTTACAAGTGTATTCAAAATGTTGGGCTTTGCATACATGGCAGATTCAAGAGAAGGGAAGAATTATTTCTGCTGTATATCATAGCCCTGTAACAGTCACTGAAGCAAAACCTCCCTTTGCTGACCAGCCCCTCAGGATAATAAATTTGAGCTCCTGCAGTAATGGAAAAGGAGAGGCTGTTGAGTCTGTGATGACACGTCCCAGGGCCCATCAAGCACCGGCAGGTTTTTTAGTTAAGAAAAATCAAAATCAATTAGACTTATTTTAAAACACTTATCTGTGCAGCATTTGATATTTTCACTCTGATCATTATTTCATTTTACAGGTTCCTCTATGACCTTAATTGTGAACTGAATTTCTACTGGGCATAGCAGTAAAACCAAAACCAAATTTTAATCAAAATCTCATAGTGGTTTTGTAAGTAAGGCAGGCCTGACATAGGCTTCACATATAAATGCTTGATTTAGAAAAAGGTGGGCAGGGAAAAAAGATACAAGCCTAACTCTCCTCCCTGAAGGTCACATTTAATGAATCTGATCCCATTTTGCACAAGTCCAGATATTTCTGGAGGTCACATTCTGTCTAAAAATTCCCATTTATCAAGTCCATGTTCTTAAAACACTTCCCAGTCCTACAAAGCAGCAGGGTCCCAATGAATCTGCTGCTCTGTCACCCTCATGCTCCAAGGGCTGGCTCAGAAGTTGGTTCCTGCCATCCCCTAAGTGTTCTGAGGTTAGATTCTTGCTGCCTCACTTCCATGTCTCTCTCAGCATGTCTTCTTACTTCCTTTTGTTGTCCTCTTGTTAACAGCGTTTTCTTTGCTCACCTCACCAAAGTATGTTTGCATTCTTTGTAAAATAACTATTTATATTCCAGAATACATAACACCACATATTTATGTTCCCTGATGTTTAGAAGTAAGCTATTTCTCTAGCCCCAGCTGTGCAACCTTCTGTTTTGCTGGGTGTTTAGCACACCAGGAATCTCAAGCCAAAATAAACTGGTAAAAAATGGATACTACATAGAATTTGCTACACAAAAACTAGACTTCTTTAATACTAGTGACAGGCAGCAGGAAGTAAAACCCATGCTTGTGTCTTGGCAGATCAGGACTAAAGTTCAAGCTATGCTAGAATTGCAGACTGACCATCAACCTGCTTTGTTTTGGAAGAAATCACTCACTGCTGATGTTTGCTGCTTTAGGAAACAGACTTCCATTACTCTTCTCCTGCTATTAAAAGGGAAGCACTTTGCTTCAGTAACTGAGTAATTTTTCACTCTCATGTAAGAGCTTTCACCCTTTCATGGCTGTTGCTCATGGACACACATCAGGAGGCCAACGTAGGATGTGAATGGTCTGGATTCACACTGAAATGCCTCACATCATCCAGCTTGGGTGAAATCTCAGCATTAAGATGTTGACCTTTTTCTACCTTGAACAGAATTGTGAAATCGAGTACAGAAATGCTGTCAGGTCTCACAACACACCCAGATGTTTTCCTGAGGCTTAGTGTTTTCTCTGCAAAGCCTGCAGCCCATCACCTCTGGTTGTCCCAGGACACATTGTGGGAGCAATGGAGGCAATGGTACATCCTTGCCTTTGGTCAGAACTCTGTAGTGAAATGCCAGTTGCTGACAATCTAGAGACAAGCTCACTGACCTAGAAGGGTTCTCCAGTTTCTTTTGGCAGTAGGAGTTGTAATTAGATACGCTGATGCTAAATGGCTTAGCATTAACAGCAGAACAGCTTAATGTTACCCTCTCCCAGAAAGTAACACTATAATGAGCCTCTTAAAAAATGTCCAGTGTGGTGGACAAGCACTAGGCTTTGCAGCACAAGGTTGGGGATCAGTCTTCCCCTTCACCCAGTGTGTGGCTTTACAGCCTGCAGAAAGTCAGTCCAGACCAGAAGATTTTTAAGTTCTACTTTTGAAATACAAAGAAACTAAATGATCCAATTTAGATGTAAGGATGTAATTCAGTGGAACTAAACTTTACATTCTCCTACGAAGAAGGCTATTTTATCATGGTAAGGATTTATATTTAAATAATACTTTCCTCTTTTAGTGTCTTAAAAAACTCAGCAGCTTGGATCTTGACTTTGCAAATTCACACATGTTGACAAGCTGCTATGTCTGCCCTACGCTTCACCTGGGGCCCATGCACTCTTGCCACTCTGCCTGGGATGCTCTGCTGTGATGGCAGATCAAGTGTGTGACATTCAGATTTTATGCAGACAGCTCTCTAGTCTGCAGCAGCAGTGGTGTTGTAAAGGATTGCTTCCAATATGCAGACACTTTACTCACCACAAAACCCTAGATTCCTGATGAAATGCTCCAGCTTTACAGCACAACTTATACAATGGACCAGGATTAAAAGCAAGGAGAACAACGGAGCAAGCCAAGGCAGTAAGAGAGTAATTCCTCCTACCAAACCCAATGTTTCTTGTCAGGTAAGAAATGGCTTGTTGATAATACAATTTGCTACATTGCTTTAGGGAAGCACAACTCCAGTCAGAAAAAAAAACAAAATAAAAACAGAACACACAACATAAAAAACACACACCTTGAGAAAGAGAAAAACCCCCTAACAAAAGAAAGGTAGCCTATGGTTAAAAATACTTATTTTCTTTGACTATTTTCCAAACTCTTTTAAAGCCAAGCCCCAGAAGACATTTGAAATTCTGTCCTTGAAACCTTTTCTTTTTGCCCACTTCCTCCCAGTCAGGAGTCACATGAAGTGCTATGTCTGAAACGAATTACACTATTCCAGATCTGCATTGAGTAGCTGCCTTTGGGGGCTCCACATGTTTCAGCCTCCTTCAAAGCTACTTTCAGCCATCACAAGCTGGTCATATCTGGAGATTCTGCCAGTAGGGCTAAGCATCCACCTCAGCAGCTGCACTAGAGAAAGCTTCCTTTAAAAATGTAAGTTTTTGTAGAACAGCTCTACCAGGAAGTTCTCCAAATATGTCTAAAACTGCCCCACTCTCTGTAGGAACCTTGAATGTTCCAAAAACACAGGTTCCTGAGCAGCCAAGCCTAACTACCCAGCTTGCATAGTCAGCCTCTGATGCCCTTAGAAACTTCTGCTTCCAAGCCGTAATTGCTGCTGTATTTTGCCTAGGAAGAGAATCTGAAATTGCCATTTTTTTTCTCTATTGTTAAAAAAAGCAATTTGCTATGTAGCACGATTGACTTGGTCCTGCTCCATATGTGTCTCACTGCTCATAACTGTTATTCCACTGGAAAACTGTTACCCCCCTCATCTAAATGGTGGGGATAAGGAATGTGGAGCTACAGCCTCACCCCGTGATCCGAGTCCTGCACCAGCCAGGCCTAAATGGGATGACCAATACAACTAATGTTCCCTCACATCTCCAAAGCAAAACTACACCTCTGAAACAGCTCATTCTGCTTCGAGCACCCACTGAGAGGCTGCTGTGCTTTGCACCTACTGAGGCTCCACACCAGCCTTGCTGAGGAGAGGGTGGAAGACAACTTGGTAACTCTGACAACTAAAGATAATGCAAAGGGCTGGCCCAGTAAAACCACACCAGTCCAAGGTGGATCTCTCATCCTGAGACCAAACTAGAAGAGCAGTCTCAGCTTTTCCACTTGCAGCTGGAAAATTAATTCCATGGGACAGGAAGTCTTTGGTGCACTTTCCCATCACTCATCAGTCAAAAGCAGAGCTCGGGACAGCGAGGCACAATGTAAAAAACATAGACCTGGGCTTAATTTTCTGGATTCATATCAGAGGTGTCTCTTGTCAGCAATGCTTGTGAATTTTTTAAAAGCAGACAGTTGTTATGGCAATTCGTACCTGGCAGATGTAAAAAACTGGGTGGTGGGGTTTTTTTGTTACTTCAGACTAGGCTACAAGAAGATATAATAAAGGAGATGAATCCTTAAAGCAAATGATTTTGTTAAATTAGAAGGAAAGAATAACAGATGAAATAACCTTTACTGTATAATTTGTAACTGCAAGAGTAGAAAAGCTTGCTTTGGTCTTACTCATCACAACTAGCAGATCCTACAACTACAGCTGACCTGAAATACTACTTTTTTCCTAGGGTGTGGTAGGCAAAAAATTCCAGTTATCTCCACAAGATTAATGCAAGGCCTTTGAATATAGCTGAAAGGCTACAGCAATTCTTTAGAATGTTTTTTTCAACAGGTTCCTCTCCTGATTTCTGGGGCACCTTAACACCACATCAGTACCAGGCAATTTCCCCTCCTTGAAGGGGAACTTTGAGTAACTACCTTCAGAAAGGCTGGGATGACTGACCTTCCAACAACTTTTAACTGCACCTTGGAAGGAAATAAAGCTACTTACCATAAAAAAATAATAAAAAATCCTTAGATTTGGGAATACTGGCTAAATCTTGACTTCAATACATTTTCTTATACATAGGGCTGTTAC
The DNA here is from genome assembly GCF_000747805.2 of Chaetura pelagica. NCBI lineage: Eukaryota > Metazoa > Chordata > Aves > Apodiformes > Apodidae > Chaetura > Chaetura pelagica. The sequence continues at coordinate 10,277,817 of NW_009970723.1, forward strand.
TCCTTCCCTCCACGCAGAATCTGGCAGTATCAACCTGCCAGAACCTAGCTGAGATGTAAACTACTGGAAACAAGGAAGCACACCCAGTCAGGCACTGCCAGCTGCACAGCTCACCTGCTGACAGGTGTAGCTACTCTAGCTTCCTGCCTTCCAAAAGGGCCTGTAGCAAAAGGCAGGGTGAGTAAAAGGCAGATGCTTGCTGGGCTGTCAGAGCCTTCTGCAGCATCTTGAACTTTAAAGTTTCTGCAGGCTCACACTGTCCTTCCCCTTCAGGAGCAGAGGGTGGCAGGTGGGTGCCAGGCTGCCCTCAGTGCAAGGGTGAGATCAGCTTAAACACCCCCTGCCTCTCTCACATTTTGCCCCTTCAGCCTATGCTCTGTAATTCAGTCTGTAAGCACTGTGGGAGTTCCCATAGAAAGAGCATTTTGTACTGCAAATCCAAGGCTCCTGTGAGCCCTTTCTGCTTGACAAAACAGGAGACTTCATTGCAGAATGGGACATGGACCGTGGGTGAAGCAACACCCCCACATTTTAAGAGGGTCTTCAACGTCAGAACAAAGATTGAAGATACATGAAAATAAGCTTGTAATAGAGAAGGCTGATCATTCAGTAAAGGAGTTTTTTTCATGATCAAATACTGCAGATCACTCTAGTGGAGGAATGAAGGAAATGAAGTCAGGAGTGAACCTTCTGTGACATTTAAAAGATCAGCTTAGATCCCAAAACAAGAATAAGGCTGTCTTAAAAAAAAGCCCAACAAAACAACAAACAAAGCTACCACACAAAAAAATCCAGTGACCTTCTATGTAAAGATGCCTTCATATTTTGCCTATAAAGGCAAAAGAGTAAAATTTTTAGTCTGCTGAATTCCACCAGTCCTCATTTGATTATGTGCTTTTTAATTTTCAGTAATACCTTGATTTATCCAGGTACATGGAGGAACTTTACAGAACCCTATTAACTAAAAAACTTTCTTAAATAGTCGGATAAAGGATTTTCAAAAGAAGCATTTTCAGGTCACATTATTTCATACAGCTTAAATTTAAAATGTTTAAAGTAGTTTACCACTCAAGTTGAAGGTCAAATCCTTTCAGTAATGGAAACAGGCAACATCTTCATTAAAACCCTTCTAAGAGACAGAATCACATATACTATAGAGTGAACTATGGTCTTCCCTTTCTAAAAGTGGATCCAACATCCCCAAAGGAATTTTTTAGTCATGGTCTGCCAACTTGCCTTGCTTCCAGACTGGAATGTAGCCCTTTGTTTTGTAAATGTATTTCAATACTGCTTTTTTCCTTTTGACAAGAGCTTTCATGTATTAAAGAAGTCATTGTTACTTTTTTCAGTGGTAATTGAGGGATATACTAAGTTCTCCCTAAGAAAGCCTCATTAACCTTTGCCCTCCATATTTTTCCCTTCTTCCTGTTCTTAATCAGATTCTAATTTTTATTACCTATTATAACAGATTATTAACTTTCAATTCTAGAATGATGACTCATGTCCCTATCTACTTTTACAATGTTTAAGGTCATCCTACCCACCTTCTCTACCAATCTCAATTCTTAAATTCTAGGACAAAAGACTCAGTTCTTCTAGAAATGGAGCAGCACATTCCAAATGCAATGATCATATGTATTTTAACTTTTTTTTTTTTTTTTTTTAATACAAGGAGAAGCCTATACTAAACTCTACAAAGTCAGACCTGTGACTTTTCTAAACTCACTTCATGTGCAAAAGGGTAGGGCAATGGAGTTCACATCCAATGTCTTGGTTCACCTTATTATTCCAGGTATCATATTAACCTGGTGACACCAAGGTAACTTTTTGCACAAATAAAAGTTATCTAAAACTAGATAATACTTATAATGTGCTTACAGGTGAAGCTCAACCAAAACCAAGGCCACTCAACCTTCCTTTATGTTGACTACATAAATACAACAAGAACAGTTCAATACAGTTCAACTGTTTTTTCTAAGTGTCTCAGTTCTTGAGAGATGTGATACTGTTCAGTTTCAAACCAAGTATCTACAAACACCACAGTCATTCTGTGAATACCATCAGTGCAGAACTCACTGAGGACAAAGACAGGAAGTCTGGGAAGCCCTTCCACAAACTGAGCTGTAGTGTCTGAACTCTCTGAACATTACAGAGGCTCCTGCCTACTCTCCTTTAAAGAGCCAACAGCAGCAAGCCATGGCTTTTCATATAACTAGGCCTATTCCAAAGGCCAGCTCTAAAAGAACTTTGTATGCCTTTTGCCACAGGTCAAGGGACCACATTTGTAAAGGTATCTCCAGAGTACTAGCTGGATAGTTGGAAAGCTGTAGGCCACTAAAAGTTGTAAATAAGCAAATACAGCAATCTTAAAATCAGATATGAACCATTTGATCTTGACTTCCCTGAAAGTAACTAAATGCCTAAATGTGTATTAAGATTTTTCCATAATATACTTCCATGCTGCATTTGGGTATAATACAGCCATTACCCTAAAAAGTGTGGGGAGACAGATCACATGAAATCTACACCAAAGGTAGTTGAAAAGTCCATTCATAAAACTTTTATTCCACTTACATCAACTTAATACACATGTTCTGAACAGTTATGCTTGGATTGTTCATGAAAATTTCATAAGACATTAAACAAAGCTAGCCATCATCTCAAGTTATTTCCCTGTTAACTATTTTTACAGCACATGCATGTTAGGCAAGTATCAAAAAAAAAATAAATCACAAAAGCAAAAAACCTAAAAAAGTTAAATACGTGGGTTTTTGTTTTACTGCTGTGCTCGATATACAGTGTCATTATGGATATCAAGCAATTCATTTTTTACTGCATCTTTACTTGTACATTTGTTCTTAGGTTGCTTAAACCATTTAAATACAAATAAAATGTGTAGCAAAAATAATGAAAGCAACAGCAGGTAACTTTACAAATAATGGAATGTGAACCGTTTCTCTGTCCTTCTCTAGAGAAAGTTGACTGGGTTATCAAACTGTCTTAAGGAACACTTCAGCTGCAATCAAAGATGTACACTTGACTAGTATATTCCACAGATTTCACATGTTGACTTGACATGGAATATCTATGGGACATCAGTTTATTCACAGCCATGTGTGCTCCAGCTTGAATACTCATGCTAACTACACCTGTGGCTGCAACTGATTATCCCTTTTTTCCCATCATGACAGACCCATATGCAAGCAGCCATCTTTGCTTGACATAGAAAGCTGTTTTAACACTGGCCTTGTGGGAAGCCACAATGTACCAAAAGTACTATGCCAAACATGTAAAACTTGTATAAAAATTTCACAACCCTATATTGGCCACCTCAGATGAAAACAGGTAAGTTCCCCAAATGTTAACTGGCTCTATTCCCCTAATATTTAACAAAACCACATGGGAAATATAGAAATCCAAATAGAAGTAACATAAACCTGTCAAATCGTAAACAAAAACTATTTGTGGGACAGCATGGATGACAAATGGTCTACTGTGTAAATTTCAGAATGAGGCAGATGGAAGTTGGAAGGCTGGTTAATTCTCCCCTCCTTCTCCTGCTTCGGCTTCATCTCCTTGGGTATCCGATGTCCACAACTATTTGGGAAAGAAAATAGAATACGTAAGATATTAACATTTATGAATAATAATCAATAAGGGATTATTAGAAAGAAAGCCTACTTCTTAAGTACTCATTTTCTAAGAGGTCCTACTAAGCACCATGGGAAAAAAAAGCAGACTTTAAAATGAATGGGTTTTTTTGGCTATTCGCCACAAGACAGAAATGCAGTCCTGAGTTCCCAAACCCTGCACTGCATCTAATGCAGAAGTTTGTGAACAGTCAAAACCAAAGCCTCATACCAAGAAGGCTCACTAGAAATACATTACAAGCAGACAAGAATCATACCTACTGAACAGATACTTGAGAATCAGAAACAAAGAGTACTTGATTTCCTGTGGATTCCTTCTCCTCGAGTGAGCTTTATGCATCTTTCTGAAGGAAGTGCTTCAAAAAGGTCTATCTCCACATTCAACACATTAGAGTCAATGTTACCTTTTCTTCAAAACAGGCACCTGAAGTTTTTTTGTTTTTTAAAATAAAAACATTTCACCAACAGGGCTGTCCTTTGGCTTTATTCAGTCAGTCATGCCCCCCTTCAGAACCTTTTGGAACACAGAGCTTCCAAACTCAGAGGGCAAGGCAAGGCAGGAAGAAAATCAGGCCAAATACGCAGTACACACAAATTCTTATTTTCAGCTCCATAAAATCATACTAAGGAGCCATACATCAAGATTAAGTACCAACTAAGGAAATTAAGCATCAGTTCCAGAGCAGTACCCAGAGCAATGAAATTATTTTGTGAACAAAGTATTTTGCCACACTGGCTGCTTCCAAACTATCACCAGTCCAATATGATCTGTAATCTCTCACTTTATGGAGTTACAGCAGCTTTAACTGAACCCTTCATGCTCTGGAGCATAAGTGGCAAAACCTAAGAACAAGTAATTCTCTCTCTACCTACAGTCTACCCTCTACCTACACTAAGGTCTCACAAGATACTAAAAAAATATATATATAAATCAGAAACATTTTAACCTTCCCAGGAGTACAAGACAATAGAGAAAATTACACAATACCAGCAGCCTTGTTCTTGCTCTGAGCATAATACACTGGTATCTGCATTAAGGGTTCTTTGTTGAAGACATTAAGCAACAAGTTAGTTTACCGGAGAAAACAGCATCCTCCTCCATGTCTAGCCCCTGCACTACATTATAAACTACATGATTAGAGTACTACATTGTTCTCAGCTTCAGTGCTAGTCTTATAAGGAAGAGTTAGTAAGAACAGTTTTAGTAGAATTTCACCAGAGGCTTCTTCCTAAATCCTTACCTCTAGAGTATCTACAGATATGTACACATACATACCCCTACTAATTAAATAACAAGTCTGAATTGTATGACAGCAGGATTACCCATTGAAAGCATAATGTAACAAATCTGCTGGGTAAAAGAAACCTTTAGGAGGACAGGATGCATTTGTTTTATTTTGTTTTTTTAAAGAAAAAACAATTTCATAACAGAGCAAAGAAAGGAAAAAGTCAGATGTCAAAAGCCTTTGTAACAGACTTACAGAACTAGCAAAACCAGCCTTTTTTACATTTATGAAATGTACATATATCACACATATATCAAACATTACTTTTTACCTCAAGAAGTTCTGGAAAAAACATGGAATCAATGCACTTGTACAGGTGAAGCAAAGCATTTAAGGCAAGACATATAACTCATTCAAAAAGATGGAATCCTGCAGCTGTCTACAGCTTTCTCCCTTACTGTGGAAAGCTCACATCAGTATCAGGCCTACTACTGTAATTCACTCACTGTGGTAGCTCAGTCCAACTTCTGGTCTTGTATGGAACAACTTGCTTTCCAACTGCTGTGACAAGCTTTACATTATTTTTACTGAGAAGCCCAACATTAAAGTCAGCTTCTATTCTCTGCCTCAATACCACTCATTCAGAGGAGAGCTCTTGAGCAATCTCACTCAAGGGGAGAGCACACACAGGCACTGAGCGTGATGCCAACCCTGTATCTGTCTCCATTACAGAGGTTGAGAAATCTCTTCCATTTGTTTTGTAAGCAACAGCTGAAACAATCACAAGTAGTTTTTTTTTCAGTAATGTTAAGTTGCCATTGTAGTGGAAAAGATTCCAAGGAACAGGGAAATACAGTGTTAGGAACAAAAGCAGAAAGTATGGAAACCCCTATTTTATGCAAGTGTACAACCTAACAAAGAAGCCCAGTTATTTTGTAAATGTCTCTGGTATCAGATGCCCAGAACACAAACAAGGGGTTCCATCTGGTGACAAGAGGTGCTTCTTATTTTTTCAGTTCTGGCTTGCAGTTCTCCCTTCCCCCAAGAAGACCGGGGAGTGAACTATGCCATTAATTACACTATTGCAAGTTTGCTTACATTTACTGTTTCATTTGCTTTAGATGTTTATCTTTGCCTGTTTTAAAGTTCAAAGTAGGTTAAAAAACCCCACACACAAGATGAAGATTTTGATTACTCTGACAGAACAACACAATCTTGATCCATAACTTAGACCACAGACAGCTATGAGTCCAAGGAAAAAAAGCATTAATACAGTTGTTTTACAATTACCATGGAAACAACCTGGCTAGCACTGATTCCAAATTCAGCTTTACCAAAATTAAAACCAACCAAAAAAACCTCAAACAACAGGCCCTTAAACTGACTTGTTAGCTTTGTTTGTAGTTTTCATGTAGGAGTTACTCCTTGCACATGAAATCACACCGAACAAACTATATGAAATTTGACATAAGTTTTGAAGAGGCAAATGAGAGCGTATTGTCAAATTCTGTTTAACAAAATACAACAGGTTTGCTAGTCACAGTCCAAACTACACCACTTACACAAGCTAAATTCCTTGAATAAAAAAACCTGAAAAATTTGGTCTATGTGTCATGTCAGAAACTCATGTTAATTAGCATCCAGACAAAAAAGACTAGGCAGGAGAAAAAGATATAGTTCCAAAAACATAATGTACTGTGAATTCTTCTGTAAGCAGATGACAGATAAGACTCCACAGCTAAGAATAAAGAATAAACTCTGAGTGCCACAAAAACCAATCCCATTAACAACAACATGCAAACTTCAATGATACTCACTGTCAAGTTGTCTCTCAGTAACTGCATTATTAGCGTGCTGTCTTTGTATGACTCTTCACTTAATGTATCAAGTTCAGCAATTGCTTCATCAAAAGCCTAGTGTTATAAAAACAAACAACTCCATTGGCCATGTGACAAAGGTTATGCAAATAATATAAATGGAATTTTTCCCCCTCAGACTTACCGTTTTTGCAAGGGAACAGGCTTTCTCCGGGGAATTGAGAATCTCATAATAAAACACGGAGAAGTTTAGAGCCAGCCCTAATCTGATGGGATGTGTTGGCTGCATCTCCTTTTTACTGATTTCAAAAGCTTCTTGATATGCTTGTTGTGATTGCTCCACTATCCCTGTGGGGAAAAAACAAACATACACAAAACCCACAACAAGTAAGTAATTCACATCCTGTATTCAGACATACAATCAGGACTGTGTTCACGCTTGCATGAACAAAGTATGTTAAGAGTGAATGCCTGTGAATGAGCACTTCACCTAACAAGTTGCTATTTTATGAAGATTTTACTAAATTACATTTTTTAATTATTAAAAAAAAAAAAGGAAGCTGCCATAGACCAAATCACACTCTCCCTGACTGCTTGTATTTACAAATGTTTGCAGCAGTTTTGTAGCACTTAAGGAATATAAACCCCACCACCTACATGAAAACATTCAAGTTTACCTACACACAGGTTTGATATGTTGCCACAATTTCCATGTCTTTAAATGCTGCAAAGCATTACAGATCCACATTTTAGTCACAGAAGACGCTGATGACCTTTGCTATAATGCATAACCCTTTCAGTAACAGTAACCTACAAATTCTGATTCAAATTGCTTGGCAAAGATGACAGGCCTCAACCTGAATGTATTTTTTAAAAGCTTCCAACACAGCTCTATTTCCAGTACAGATATAGAAAGCATTTTCACCTAGCTTAAATGTTACAGTACCTATAAACTTTGAAGTAAGGAAGAAAAAATAACTGGTCTCATTTTTTTCTTAAAGATCAATCTTTTGCCATTCTCTTGATTGATTCAGTTGTACAAACTATAAAATCTTGGCAGAAAAAACCAACCACGATGTGTATACTAAGACTGAAGAGCTCAACTGTTTCCATTCTCACCCAATGCACTTGAACTTAAGAGCAGACTATGCCTGCACAAGTCAGAGATCATGGCCCAACACAGCCCACATGCTGGATATGCCCTTGATGACTGCAGGAGGCAAGAGTGCTAGACACTGAACACAGAGAGACCATTGTTCCTGCACTCTCAAAGACTGTTAACAGCATCTGAGAAAAAGGTGGGCAGGAAGTAATTCAATTCAGATGCAAAGGAATTCAATCCTAACATTTCTGGATCAAACCAGAAATGCATCCAGCACTATCTCTACAACAGTGCCAGTCACATGTATTAAAAAATAAATGAATTTTAGGCTAAGGAATAAAAAATACATCACTATTTAAATCAGAAGTACTCAAAAGTCTGATAATAACCAAATAACAATATCGAGGATGTCTGTGAAATCTGTTCACTTTTATGCATTCACAAAAACTAAAGCTTCCTATTTACCTCTTCAACATGGAAGAGGGCAGACACTCACTAGTATTCAACAGTTCATCCTCTACTCTCCTCGCTAACAATGGAGTTCTTCGGAAAGATCAGACACTGCCACAATACCTTGAATGTGACCAGAAGTTGATATACTATGGTTGGAAGAACCAGGTTTACTGGACTTCAAACCCAGAAATTGTTGAGAAGTGTCTACTCTTCTCATAATGAAAAAGGCTTAAAAAAATGACACAGTTTATGAAAGGCAAAACAAGCAGCAAGAAAAACAAGTAACTTCATGGACTGAAGCTGAGTGTTTTATTTTTTGATAATTTTTCTTTAACATAACTAAATACCAAAAAGGGAAAAAGCCCTGTGTTTGCTCTATTTGAGAAAATACAGTTACCTTTTCAGCAGTGATTCAGGGAACTTAGTGCAAAATTTGATGTATCCTGTTAACTTTTAAATCAGTCACCCGGTATAAAAAAGAAGTTGCAAGATTTTAAACTTTAAATTCTTTATAGTGTTGTACAGTTCTAATGTTCAAGGCTAAAACAGCCTGATGAGGTACCTGCTTGACATTCCTGCCCACTAGGCTGCTGTAAGAAAACTCCAATCAATAAAATCAACAATCTGGTTTATGAAGATAAAACCCCAATTCTTACGAGTTGGGAGCTTTATACTGTTGCTGTATTTACTGTAAAAGGCTGAAAGCATACTGTCCAAATAAATGGCCACTATTTCCTGAACAATAAGTATCAACTTTTCTTCAAGGTCTCAGACTGCATACAGGAAAAGCCTGAGAGATGAAACACCTGGGAGGGGAGGAGGGAAAGAAAAAAATTAAGTTTAGGAGCTATAGCAACTACAAGCTAGATGGGCTTAAAATAATTTTCTTCATCTGGAAATCCACCAAAAACTGCTCAGCCAGGAGACTGGATTAAATGAAAATTAATTTCAAAACCACTTTACGCAAAGATTTTCAGTCTAATTTTGGAGTTGGAAACTTAATCCTCAACAAAAAAAAAGAAACTTTGGTACTCAATATACTGTACCTTCTAGGCATATGAAGAGAGATTATAGAAAGGAAAATATTACTCTCTGTCCAGGAACAGATCTAAAGGACACATGCAGTTCTGCTGCCACCAAGACTGGGCCAGTCTGCATGCCGTAACGCATCAGCAGTCATATCAGGCTCTACTGTAAGTCTTAATATTATTATCCAACTCCCTATTATCCAGCATACTAGGGAAACTGGGCTATCCTACGTAATGTGGAGGTAACATATATGCCAGAAAACTGAAGCAGCCAAAGCTATTCCCTTGAAATTATTCCAAGTCTGTTTCACCTCTACACCAAACTCAACCTGGTCTCTGTAAAGCCACACAGACACCTTTCTATATCACACTGGGAGAGCTTATGAGCTTGAGAGCAGGACAAGGACACTGAACTGAAGGTGACTCAGCATGGAGTCAGTACATCATTAGGATGTCTCTAAACCACCTAATACACTTACTTTTCTAACTAAATGTACATGACAGTAACTTACCTGCAACTTAGCTGCTTACATGAAGATATAAAAAACTTGAAATAAAAAGCATATGGACATTAAGCCACCACAGTTATGGAAGAAATTTTCCTAACAGTAAGATTTGTTTTATTAATTATTTTATTCTCCAGCTGGTTTGTAGTCTCTTTGCTCACTGAACCTGTGCAGACTTTCTGTATTCTGGAGAAATGCAGGAGAAATAGCAAGAGTAAGACTTCAAAAAGCTACAAGACTCTGTCCTCCTACGAAAAGGTAAAAAAGCAATATTTGGCCAGACAGAAGATGCATAAACCTACACTTCTATGATAAACTAGATGTGTACATGCCTAATTGGACATGATTCCATGATTTTTTTCACTGATAATCTGTTCCCTGCTTCAAACAGCAGAGGTACATAGAAACTTTTGTAACTCATTTGAAAGCAAACAACCTATGATTTTCTTCAGAAAATAGGAAGTCTCTTGCTAAATAAATGTACTTGCAAATCAGATTAGAGTTGTGTTACTGTACCACCAAAGGCAATCTTTGACAATAGTTAGCCACAAGCTGACATACAATACCTTTCTTGTCATCTCCAGCAGCAACCTCAGCCAAGTAACGGTAGTAGTCTCCTTTCATTTTCAAATAGAAAACTTTACTTTCTGCTTGTGAAGCATTAGGGATCAAGAACTTTTCCAACAGAGACTAGAAGAGAAACAAAGAACAGTGTTTTGAACACACATTCACAGCGCTCTGAATCAACAATCCATATATACTATAATATATTTCAAAGTCAAGACAGCTGTACTTTTTACCTATTTTCTTCATATCCTACATATACTCAGCCAAGGAGAACACATTCTGGGTCACAATCCTAGGTACAAAAAGGAATGCTGCATTCTGTGACTTGATGGGGAGAAGCTGCTTGTGTAAACTTACCAAATGAGCCTTGTATGACCAAAGGAAAGGTTTCTATAAGCTGCTATATAGTACCCTGACAAGAATAAGGTAATCCAGAGTCTGGGCTGAAGGTATACAACGGAATAAAGTCTGCATCCACAGAAGATTATAAAGGATTTTAAGTATCATCTGCCAAATCAGAGATCCAAATATTTTACATACACAATAAGTAAGCCTTGCAAACCTAGTGCCCATTAACTCCAAGGTTGTACTGGTATTTCCAGAAAGAAACTGCAAGGTGAACCTGGATTCTTGTATTTCCAAACAGCTGACAATCTGACAGTCAGCTGTACAGCACTGAAAAGGACCATCTATTTGACTTTATGTGCTGTCCCAACAGGCATTTCCTGTATCTTCCAAAGCAAAGGTAGCTCTCTGGAGTTAACTCCACCAAATCCTCCCTACAGACTGCCAGTTAAAACCAAGTTTTTCTAGATTAGTCTAACTGCTTATTAGATTAACATAGCAAGTTCTCAATGGAGGGAGTCATGTAATTTAGCAAGAGTTCTATTATAATAAAAAGAAAAAAGGAAATAAAAGTAATTTGCTCTAACACTTCATCAAGTTAAGGTACAAGCTTGTCAGACTTCTTGATAGAATGTTTAAAGTCAGAATTTGAAAGAAAAGCTAGTTATTTAAAAGCCAGAAAAAGTGCATAAGCATTCTTGAATACTCAAATCAGAAGCTGTTATACAGACTTTGCTAAGGTATGTAGGAAACATTTAAAAGATGTTTTAGTGAGATTTTTAGGTGCCTTTCTTCCCCTGTAAATTAGATGACTGACATTTCAGTTTTGCCTTTTTTTAGCTCATATTGCCAATGACACTACAGAAACGATGGCTGCATTACAGTACTTTCCTTTAGATAGCACCCTGCAGGTTAAGGGACTATCTTCACATGACGTACTCCTGGGACAGACATACCCTGAATATGGTAGGCTGTAATCACTGATGCACTGTGACACAGGTACCTGTGGCACCTGCTTTGCTTAATAGGTCAACTGATGTAAAAATTATTTGTAATTCACAGAGCAAGTACAGTAAACAAGTTTGTTGGCTGGTTGGTTTTGACTTTTTTCTTTTTTTTAATTAAAGTACTTGCAATTTGTTTATGTAAATCATAAACATTTAACCTGGTAAGACAAACTTTTGTGAAGCCTCTCAAATGAAGTGACCCGTTACAGAAGTTCTCTCATTTCTCAGCACATAAGGTAATGAAGAAGTCCAGCTGACAGAAACCAGAATCAGGCAAGGTTCAGCTAGGCCTATGGCTCCAATGAGATAAAAGCCTGTTAGAGGATTTACATAATGTATTTATTCAATTATCTTCACTATTAGATATTTATTTCCAGTATGGCAGGGGTTGCCACGCGAGGAGGCACTGAAAAGCACTGCATGTCCTTGCGTCAGCCTGCATGGCGGCAGACACAGCCCTGCAGCGACACAGCAAGCACCACAGGCTCCTTGGCAGCAGCGGCATTTTTATGGAGCCAGGCAAATGGGCTGCCGAGCAGCCTGATGCCAAGGGCACCCTCCTGGAGGGCACACCACTACAGGAGAAGGGTTCAGAGCCACCTCTGCCCCAGGGCAGCTGGAACAGCGCAGAAGGCTGTAACGTACACAGCTCATGCGCTTCAGGTCTCTGTAACTACTTACACGTCCTGTTCTCACCATTAGAGAACTTCAAGATTCACAGCTATGACATTCCTCATCAGTGCCAAGAAACTCCAGCTTCAATGACAAATGAAGGTTCCCAGCTAGAGAGAATCAGGCTCCTTATTAGTTTTTCTCTATAGTACTGCAATTACGTCAGGTGTGTCAGTCTGCATCTTCCCCTCTGGCACCATGGGGAATTGCCCTCCTTCTCTACCCTCCGTTAATTGGTCAGACCAAAACAGTTTCAGTGGTGCTAGAAACAGAAATTATTCAGCATGTATATAGAAGGCTGTTCGACTGAAAAGTACAAAGCTTTGCTCTCTCCCAGAGCAGCAACCAAACTTCCAGATCTAAACTTTATTCAAGACACAAATGAGACAAACACCTATTTGAATGGGTGAATTGCACCAACAGACAGAGAAGAGGAAAGTGACTACTGCTTGAGAGTCTTCCTAATCAGACAGATGGCAAAAGCAGCCCAAGCAGTGTGTAAACCCTGTACTGAAGTTTTGAATTCATGTTGAGTTCAGAAGACTGATGCTCTAAGAAAATTTTGAACATAGAAAACAAATACCCTTGGAATAACTATTAATAGAATATAGCCTAGGCAAAAAGGCTCTGACTCCAAGACTCTACTGGTAGTTTGCTTGTATCTGGATGAAAGACTCTATTCCATACAAACATGTAAGACTGGTAGGCCACATATCTTTGAAAGAATTTTATTTATGCCAAATACTTTGTAAACAGCAGCAACAAAACCTGAAAGCAGATTAACATTTAAAAGTTAGCATCTGAAATTACTGAGAGGGGATCTCTTCCCTATTATTTATCTTGTACTACATATTCAGTTTCTCCTGTTTTACCAGTCTTTTTATTTCAGGATTTTTTTTTTTTACTGGAACAAGTAAACACAAAATATTCCTTTAAAGTTAGCCTGAAGATCCAGACTACACTGATTTATCAGAGAGTGACTGTGAAAGCTGCACACTTCATGGAGGTGGTGTGGCTCTAGAAAGCCATATAGATGAGATCAACAAACCTACCGACCTTTTAGTGTTCAATTACAGAAGATAATATATTAGGCATAACAAAAGGCAAAATCTAACACTTGGCTATCTGCCAAGATATCTACTCATGGGGAATACTGTTAATCTTCAGGGTTTTGGGGGTCTGTTTGGTTTTCTTAAATAGCTTTAGCTGCAAGACTTCTCTGAAAAATAAATTTTTGTTTCCATAAGGAGGGATATCTTCATATTTAAGTCCTATTGATGAGTTTTGTTTGTCCAAAGCATAAGATACAGAAGAACTGTTTTGATAGTATCACCAGTGTATGCCTACCTCCTCTCTCCTTTACCAGTTGATATGACACTATTTATCAGTACAGAGCTGATCACCACACAGGCCACTGAAATGCTAATAGCTAGTCCTCAATAAGCTGACCTCTAATTACTAAGTTTGTTAGGTGATCAGCATCACTGCAATGCATACAAAACACTGAAAACTGAAGACCATCCAGCATGAATATATTGTAGCTAGAGGGCTAAGCCCTCATGTTTGTTCATAACACTCCTGCTATTGTACCAAATTCCCATCCATTTTTTATATATAATAATATGCTTAACTACAACTCCATGGGCTGTTAGTTACAGTGCCTCAATCACAATCTGGTAGAAACAGCTTTTTAAAAAAACAAACCACCACTCCCTGACCCCCTATGCCCTACAACTACTCAGCTGTAATTGTTGGAGCTTTAATCTGATGGCAAGAATCTAACTCCTGTGAAACAAACCATAGCATTGTAGTCAATCAGGCAGATGCAGCAGCATCTTAGAACACTTTTCAGCCAAAACCTCTAACAGTTTGCACAAGTGCTTCCAATATTTTTCATAGCAAAGTCATACAGTTTTTCCAGAAAGACTTAATGGAAAATTATTACCTTTATAAAAAAAAAAAATTAAACAAACATGCATGTACCAAACATGAGTATAAACTCTCAGAAATATGCTGGCCATTAAAACACCAAGCTTCAACACATCTTATCTGCAACTGTGATTATTGCCAAGTTAATAGCTTTCTGGTACTCTGGAGTGGGACAGACAGCATTTGAGCTCAAGAGATGTCAGCTATGCTCACACATAGCAGAGATAAGAAATCTCACAAATTCGGGACATTCTCCCCACCCTCAGCAAGTATGCACAAGAGGAAAGCCTTTGTCTCCAAAGCCATATCAGACGTTACATACACACAGCTTTATTATTCTGCTGGCAGACTTCAATCCTAGCTTATTTTAAATATTATACTGGAAAGAGATTCACTTTCTGCATTCTTACACACATTCTTTTGCCAGAGCAGGACGTGGTCAAGAGATGGCAACATTAACCACAATGTGTTTGGAGCCTATTTTGATGACAGACCCTATAGACTTATTCCTATGGTTTTGCAAAATAAAGTCTGAAAGGTAAGAGTTACCAGTCAGAAGTGCTAAGGAAGCACAACAAATAATAATTCTGTGTAATAAAAAGAAACAACACAGAACTCTTTACAAAAAGTCTGCTTGCTTATTACTGCAACTAGACATGCTTCAGGTTGTCAAATTGTGGTCAGAACTTCAGTTGAAGACAGGAAGCCAACTCATAAAGACTTGAATAGTCCTTTCCTGACACTTGAAGCCTAAAATTACCTTTCTTTTAAAAGCATTTGCTTACATCTTTGATAAATGATTTGTGTGGGCCAGAAGACTACTCCCAAATTCATCATAAAAGCACTAAATCAATGTCTCAATTTTGCTTTGCTTTTACAGTTCTGTGCATATTTCCCTTTATCAAAGGCTTGGCCTCAGTACGTTATTGCCTGAGAACTTTAGATAATTATTAATGCACTTGAGCCTTGCATAAATAGCTCAAGACATTTCCCTCCTAACAAACAGAAGAATAATAGCAACAGATTCTAGAAAAATATAGTGTTCTGGTTCGGTGGTTTTTTTGGTAGTGGGGGAAGGGCCCCAGTAGTGGCTCTGGTAAGAAGTTGAGAAGTTCCCCCTGCTCCAAACCAAGCCAAGGAGCCATTAGAGGGACAACAGATGTGCTTCTGCGATTGACATACGAAAGAACTGATACAACACCTGAGCAGAGAAGGACTTGGGGGAGAAGAGCTGTGCTGGGGAAGCAGAGCAGTGCTGGTGCTTGGTGAGAAAGAAGGGGAAGAAGGTGCCCAAGCAGAGGTTTCCCTGCAACCCATGGCGAGATGGCAGCTGTCCCCCTGCACTCGTGGGGCAACGTGGTGGAACATTCCCTGAAGGCGCCAGGAGGCGTGAACTTGGCCAGTGGACTTGGATTTTGTGGCCAGAGGATTTGCTGCCTGTGGACTCTGATTGTGCAGCTTTGGAAGACCCCAGCACCAGGGGAGTTTGTTCCTGAAGGAGCCCGTGACTCTGTGGGAAGCCCAGGCTGGAGCAGCTCCAGACCTCGTGGGAAGGACTCATGAAGGAGAGGTTCAAAGAGGACTCTCTCCCATGGGGCAGCAGGGGAAGGACTGTAAGGAATCCTTCTTCCTGAGGAGAATGGCACAGCAAGAACCACCAGTGTGTGAACTGACTCTAAACCCCATCCCCTGTCCCCCTGTGCCACTGGGGGGAAGGAGGGAGAGAAACCTGGAACAAAGTCATTTGGGCCCGGGAAGAAGGGAGGGGTGGGGTAACATATGCAAGCCCTGCTCTTTGTGTTGTCCGTGTCCTGTGTGTGTTTGATTAGTGTGAAACTAAATCACTGTTTTCTCCCCAGGTTGAATCTGTTTTGCCTGGGACCTTAATCGGTGAAGAAGCCTCTTTGTTCTCCTCATCCCAGAGTGGGTGTGTGGGGGAGCTGAGTGAGCGGCCATTGGGCTGTTCCTTTGTTACCGTGTTGGGCCCAAACCATGACAAATAGTTGCAGCCCAGCAGGTAATAAAGTACTGAGAACACAAAACTTTGTTTTTAAATACAAAAAATTATTTTACCATTGAGTAAAAAAATAAACTATAGAACTTTTAGAGAAACAAAAAGATACTGCTCTCACACAAAAGAACCAACCAACGTAACCTTGATTACCTGCACATGAGAAAGTGTTACTTTTGTCTTAAGCCAATGCCCATTTTTCGTAATTTAACTAACTAAAGGTTTAGCTTATCAATACGGGCACTCAAGTCTGCATTTCTTTTAGAAGACTACCAGGTAATTTCAGATTATCTTAAGAGTTTCAGTACCATTTCCAAACAGGAATCAAAAGCCACCACTGCACTTTCACAACAGCCAGCTAGCTACTTACTTTACTCTCTATGAAGGGAGAAGGTGAGCAGGGGAAGAGGGAAAGAAAAATAAAGAAAATGTTAAGGATATTAAGAAAAGGGACATCCAGCTGAAGCACTGTGTTAGAACACGCAATATAATTACAGTCTATTGAATCTTAAGGGTCAGCTTTCCAGACATCAAGACATATTTACTGACTGCAACCCAGAGAGTACGAAGCTCCTCTTGTGTCCCAGTGCTCCAAGGGCAACGACCCTTCCTTTGTGGCAGGAGACACAAAACCATCCAGAGTCCATTACAAAGTTTAGTGGCTGTTTTCTGATTACCTGCACAGCTGAGCATGACTGTTTTAAAGAATTACACATAAAAAGTATCAGGTGTACTCAGATAGGCATTCAAAGATACTCTTTCAGATCAGTGTTTCCAGGTACAAAGTTTGTGGGAAGACCTACATGTACTTGGTTTCATCAAGCAGAACACACTAACAAGCAGCATGGTAACTGCTGCACACATCTGTTACGCCATTCTTTTACAGACTTTATTTTGATGACAAAGTTACTGAAGTAGGCCACCTGTGTCGGACAAGTTCAAGACACCTCTCATTCCCATAAAAAGTGAAGGTGATTTTCCATGCATGTGTTTTCAGCCTTAGCACCACTGTTAGGAAAGTTACTGAGGCTGTAAAACAGCACATGCAATTAGAGCTGTGCTGCATGAATTGGTGCACAACTCTACAAAGGATTTAACAAAGGCATTTGTGGCCAGTAGAAATTATATTTACACACATCTAACTGATTTGTTGGAGAAAAATAACAAATATTTGTATTTTTTAAGAGTAATATTTTTTAGACAACCCATTACCAAACCCAGGCTGTTCTGTGACATGCTCATTATGCTGCTTCTAATTACAGTTCTACCCAGAGCTTGGGATCGTGGCTCTGCAACTGCTGCCTCACAGGTGACCTCCAACCCTCTTGGGGAAAAACAAAAGGACTGTTCGGCTGTCAGCCTCCTACTCTGGCCAAAAGCAAAGCCTCTTGCTTAAAGTTTGACACATATTTCAGCATACTCATTTACTCACTAGAACAGGAATACAAGAAAACCTGTCAAGCACAAGGTTGCTGTGGCACTGCAGGTGTCTCTGCTAAAGCATCAGCTGAAGAAGGAAACTATCCTGCTGCCTGTTCTCAATCGTTCTCTCTTCCCATCAAACTGGCTGCCCACACAAACAGCAGCAGAAGTTTGAAAAAAGTGAGAAGCCTGGCTGAAGGATATGAGGTGAGAACAGCGAACCTGAACAGAGGAGAAATTTACAATTTGGGACAAAGGACCTTCAGGGGGCAGGGAGGAATCTGATGGCAGAGTTCATGCAACAGTGGGAGATGTGACATGCATAGAGACACCTGGGATTGATAAGAGCAGGAAAATGGTATACTTCATTAGTAGCTTTGCTGTAGTCAATCTGGTAAAGGAAAAAATGGAAGAAACAAGGCCTGAGTAATAAAAGGAAATACTAAAAAAAAATAATAATTAAAGGACTAATGCAGAAAAGGGAATCCTGTATAATACAAAGAATGGTGAGAAATTTTGGCTTATTAAAAACCCCAACCTATTAGAACAGTCTAAATGTGTTTCCTTCAGAAAAGAGAACAAAACCAGTATCACATACAAGCAGGCAGAAGAATACATGGCAGAAAGAAGTAGGACATTCATAAAAAACATCTTCATGCTGACATCCTGGGGGATAGAAATCAGTCAATAAGTACACATATGCACTAAAACATCTACAGGGTGCCTGATCAGAGGGAAGACACGGCATGCATAGAAGAACATACCACTGGGTCTGCATAAAAAGAGAGGGATGGGCAGTGAGGCAAAGGGAGCAGCATCACTCATTCTGCACTTTTGCAGCCACATTTATAGCTCTCGCTACAGATCTGACCTCCCCAACTTAAGACTATCATGCCCTTCACTACCTTGTTCCTTCTACCACTTTGCTTTCCAGTTAGTATTTATGGCAAGGCAACCTAATGGATTTAATATTGGGACACAACCTTTGAGATTATTTGTAGAATACCTTGAGTTGAAAGGGATCCAGAAGGAGCACCGAGTTCAACTCCCTGCTTCTTGCAGGACTACCCAAAACTAAACTGAATTACTAAAAACATCATCCAGATTCTCCCTGAATCCTGACAGGCTAAGTGCCCTGACCACTTCCCTGGAGAGCCTGCTCTAGTGACCCAGCACACTCTCTGTGAAGAACCTTTTCCTAAAGTCCAATCTGGGCTTCCCCCAATGTGGCTTCACTCCATTTCCTCATGTCCTCTTGCTAGTCACTAGAGGGGAGATCAGCGCACCCCTCCGCCCCCCTTCCTGAGGAAGCTGTGATGAAGTCATCCTTCTACAGACTTTTAAAGTCCTTCACGCCAACCACCACAGGTTTTTACTAAAGCATGCTTAGCCATGCATGACAGTGAAGAAACAAAATTTTGATGCATAGGTAAAAATAACCTCTCCAGTCTGGTAACCAACTCTGAGAAAACACAGAAGACATCAGCTGATAAGCTATTTAATAGAAAAACAATCAGGATTAGAGTATTTCATTTGTTGAGGCATTGCTATAGACATTAATACACAAAACAGCTTCTGCTGAGGATCAAAGCAAATTTCTTCTCTGTTTGTATCACATTATTTCTTGAAGATTGAGGACTTGCAACAAAATAGAACAGTGTCAAATTCATCTACCTTTTTTTTTTTTCTTTTAAGAAACAGAACATCTTCTGAGAAACTTGAAATAGTACAAAATTAAAACCAATTCATTTGGATAAGAATTTCTGCTAAACAGCAATTGCTATTGTGGCTGTACTCTGAACCAGAACACATTCTAGCTATCTTAAGGCTCTACAGTCTTTATCTTTGAAGAAATACTACTAAAAACTCCCATAAACACTTAACTTTTTATCCTTGATAAGAAACAGAAGTAGGAATTGTTTGTCTCTATCAGCTTGCACTCTTGAGCAGATTCGAAACCTCCTGAAGTAGACTATGTATCTATTAGAAGTTAGTTATAGCATACAATGTTAATAAAAGCATTTTATTAGCAAAAATTCCATTTTAGTGATGTAAGGCTATTCTGCACTAGGAGGTTGGATTATCATTCTTAGAAATTTTGCTACCTGCACAATCAAAAAAGGGTAAACATATCCAGAAAACAAACGAAATGTACAACTGGCTCCTCACCCCATCCAAGCTGAATTAAATCTGATTTTAAAAATTAAGAATTTACTGTTCATCTTGGCAGCAGCATCACTTCTTATTCCTTCTTATTAGAAGAGGTCTTGCCAATGCAGATTTCAAGAAAAATGAGCAACTGTGCAAGAGCTGACATTCAGTAAAAAGTAAGTTTAAGAAATTATCACATTCTTAAGGCTCTTCAATCAACTTTATAGCACAAGTTTTCTCAAGCTATTTCAACTTTATGTTCAGAGCCTGGAGCTGCTGTGTCTGCCTACAGCAAACAACAAGTAAAACACTGAAGAACCTGTTCCAGAAACGTACTTCTGTCAAGTGCATGGTAACAAGACAGAAATTTCCAGATAAAACCAGAGACAGTGTGGCATCTGTTTATATAGATGTACAAAGATAATGCACATATGCTCATATTCTAAATGTTATGTTTCTACCACTTCTGGCTTTCACAGGCACAGGAAAAGCTGTTATCTTAACAATGCAGCATTTCTACTCTTAGCCTTCTAAGTCACCAACCAGTGAAACAAACACACTTGGCAGCTTCACAAAATTACAAGTACCTGCAATAAAGTTTCTTGGTTCAACAGCACAGGAGAAGAGTACCTGTCATAAAGGAGTAAACTAATCAACTCACTTTATTTTGCTGCTTAGACCTGCATATCAGCAGTAAATGCATAAAGTACTTGAACACTGAAGGTTGCTGTCAAATAAAGTGAGCTTTTACTTGAATGCTTCTGAACAGTATAAACAGTATGTATTTTTTTTTTAAATCAAAGCAAATTATTCAACATCAATTCCAAGTGAAATTAATGCAGCAGACTACTGGTTACAGTAAAGATTTGTTCTACTTCCAATAAATGCAAGAGGATCTAGATACATGTACATATGTGTATGCACATGTGTGTGAATAGCTAATTTAAGTATCAGAAGTAACTGCACATTTGTTTGTTTTAATTTATGCAGAGCATCTTAGCAGATCTTATGATAGATGGGTGCATTAAGCTCATGTATCAACATTATGGATACACTTCCTGCTAAGATTAATAAATACAAGCTCACCTTTGCTCATGCAGCCCAGCTACCAGTAAATTACTTATACATGCTGCAACCTAAAATCCTTTCAAATGTGAGCTGAAGATTCATGCATTTACAATTACAGAAGGAATGCAGAATAAATAAAAACCAACACAAGTCATCCCATGTTTGAGCTGATCCATAAATATGTTTTAATTCTCCAAGATTCAACAGTTTAATTTGCTTAAAAAAAAAAAAAAAAAGACCATTTACTTTAAAAAAACCCAAAACAAAACAGGAAATTGCTCCAAGTCAGGCAGTGCTTTCACTGCAGAAAACAAGGAAAAAATTCACAAACTAAAAACCCAATAGCCAAAGAAAAAAACAACACAAAACCCTGAAGGGGTGTAGCTACAACCAGGGAAGTGATTAAAGGATTAACAAAGCAAAATCCTGAGGTTGATGCAAATTGTCTCAGGCTCCTACCTTCAATAGATGTGAGCAATTATACCAGCCGAACCCTAACTGAAAAAGCTAGATTTGGAGAGTTAATCCAAAGCTTAAATTGTAACCATCCTGGAAAGCTAGTAAACCCTGGCTACATTTTGCTCTGCAACAGATAAAAATTCAGAGAAGCATTTGTGAACCACAATCACTTGCTATTTACACCAGTAGCACATGACTCATTACCTATTTTAATACGAATGTTAACTTGAGATGATATCTGGAGTTCTGTGTCCAGGATTGGGCTCCACAGGACAAGAGAGACATGAATGTAGTAAAGTGAGTCCAGGGAAAGCCACTTAGCCTCTTAGGACTAAGTCACTTAGCCCGTTACAGGGCTTGAGCTCAGGCAAGGCTGAAAGAGCTGAGTTTCTCCAGCCAGAAGACCAGATGACTCTATTGTTGTGTACAGCTGCCTGAAGAAGATGAAGCCAGTCTCTTCCCTGGAGGTCTACAGTGAAATTATGAAAGGCAGCAAACAAGTTGGAACATAAGAAATTCTGATTACATGCAAGGATTTTTTTTTTTCTTTTAACTGTATGACAAACTACTATGACAGGCTGAGGCTGTGGAATCTCCACCCTTGAAGATATTCAAAATTTGACTGACAAGGCCTTGAGCAATGTGATTGAAGTAAATGACCTTCTTTCCAACTGAAATTATTTCATCAAAACAGCTTAAAATAATAAAGGACTAAGTTTTTGTAAACAAGTATTTTGGGCATCTAACTCCCAGATTTTAAAAATTAACACCTCCCTTTCCATGACTGACATTGTTTAAATAGAAACTTCTACAAATGTCTCCTGTTCTTTTCTGAAAATATCAAGGACACAGATCCCAAAGACAGAAACAAAGTGCAGTCAAAAATAAAAAAATAAGTCTGAAAGACTCAGGGAACTAAAGGTAGAAGCTTCAACCAGAACATTGAATTTTTGTTAGTATCAGGTGATCTTCATAGCATAGAAGGCTGTATAGTATAATCAGTCATTCGGATCATAAAGATTCTACTCATCTGCTTGTTAGCACCACTCCATAGGTTAGCCATGCTCTTCGACCACCAGGAAGTCACAGTGAGCATACAATAGATTACTTAAAAACAACACAGCTCATACATGCATGTCACAAAGCATATGGCTTCCTACAAGAGAGATGAATAAAATTCTTAAACCTGTCATTAAGAATTTGTGCAGAAACAGGTTTTACAAATGTTAACATAGTAACCTATTAGATGTTTGCAGTCAACTAGAAAACAATCCCACAGTCATTTGAGTATGAAGGCAAAAGGCATTAAATCTGTGGTATGTTCTTTAAAACGCCATTTAGATGCATTCCAAATGGAATTACACTCCCTTCCCCCCAGTGAACCACAGCCCCATGACAGGTTACTAAACGTTCTCCTATTCCTCCCACCCCCCAAACATCATACATATGAAAGAACTGCAAATCTAAAGTCACTTAGTTGAGATTTAACTTCACCATCTCTTCTTGCAACAATTACCACTTCTAAAAAGTGAAGCATCCTAACAAGTACAAAAAAACTAAATAGTATAGTCTCACAAGGAGTACCATCTTATGCTTTTGACTATAAAATTTGGAAGTAATAACAAGGAGCTGGTGAAGAAAGCTAACAATCTTACTGATAGGGTCCTGAACAGCACCATTGACCTCCAGCCTTTCTGGAAGGAAGGTAGTGGGGAAAAAGAGCTGTGTAGCACCTATGGGTGACACACAGGTTCAACGCAAGAACACGGAAGGGCAGTGTTCTGAGGTTTCAGGACTCTCCAGACCTTAAAGGGAGCAAGCAAAAGTGAAAAGAAAATGTGAATCAGAGCACTTGGGAACTGCAAGCAAAGTGATTTACTTAAGGTAAGACCGGGGGGGAATGTGCGGGAGGAAGAGACATCACTCAGAAGACTGGGCACAGGGAAAGAACATGGGAACCGTCATATGCAGTACACCTTGGAGAACATGCTGGGGACTACTGTTGTATGTGTCAGGTCAGGGAGAGAGAGTAACTGTCTAGAATTACATTCATAATAAACTGAAGACAGCCAGTCCTGTTTTAAATTATTAGTTTACATTTAGCTCAGGTTAGAGACCGTCTGCCTGAAATCTACCAGTAATTTAGAGCTCCTAAGAACTTGTAACATGCAAGCAGTATCAGATGTCAGTTATTCAAAGACCTCCCCACACATTCTTCTCTATACTTCAGAACTGTCATTAGCTGAAAAATTCATCTTATTACAGATTTAATTTGAACCACTCCAGGTATAGCCCTGTTTTCTGTTAAATGCAAAAAGCACTTGGAAGAAAACCCACACCTGTTAGATGAATAACAATTTTTATTATGGAAATTACAAATAAAAGATCATTATACTGGTATTTTAGACAGACCCTCCCTTCTACTATAGAAAGTGAAACAGGATGTGAAGCACACACATATCTAACATAAGGGAAAGTACTTAACAAAAAGCTTGATTTCCTGAATCAAGATGAAATTTCTGAAGCTGGAAATTTTCTCATAATACTCAAGCACATTTTAGATTTTGAGTATGGCAATGTGCTTCCTCCTCCCCATACACTATAATTTGCAAGTTCAGTCCAGACTGTTACAGTGCAAAGAACCTGTACTATGCACAATGTGTCATGCGCAACGTGTCACCATTATTTGCACTTCATCACCACTATCAGACCAACTCCAGTTTAGAGTCAGTTGTAATACACCTGAATATACTCTGATGTGTTTCTGACAGAACTGGTACTGGACCAAGAGATTTCAGGTGTCCCTTCTTTGTACAGCAACACAGGCTGCAGCAAACAAGAGGATGAGTTCAGCTGTTAGTAGCACTGCAGAGGCACTCCACTGCAGGTTCAAGAGAGGGAAGGTTTAGAAGTGGCAAGGATGTAGATACTAGCTTTACCTGCTGCAAGGTTACTGTAAAGTAGAAAAATAAATGGTCAGACCTGACAGACAGTGACTAGAATTTTTATCACCGAGTTGAATAGTTATGAAGCAAGAAAAAAGTCTGGTATTAATTGCTCTTACTCATACTGTAAGTTATTGGAAGAGCTGGGAACAGAAGCCAGGCAAACTGTTTAGTATACTCTGCATCCACTGGATTAGAGAGGAGCTATTCCTTCCAATCCACTAGTAATTTGATTCCAACAAATGAGGGACGAGAGCGAGAAGCTGCAAAGGAGCCAGCTTTGGCTACATTCTGCTAGTCACAAACACATTCTTTTAATTGGTTTCCTCCCTTCAACACTGAAGTTAGGACACCAGTCACTTCCACACTCGGCTGTGATGTAACACCCCAGGGTATTAAATATTACTTAAGAGCCTAGCAGGCAACTGAAGACACACACAAAAACAGCTCCAACAGATTCACAGTCCTAGTAAAACATACAGAAGTTTCCAAGCCGTTTTTTTACTGTAATTGCTAAGTCTCAAGCCTGAAAACTTCTGAAGTTTGTTAACACTTCAGGTCTTGTTAATGGTACATTTCACATCCATCAAGATCTGGTAAGCTTTGGCTTTGGCCTCGGTGAACAATTGTAGACTAGATTATGCTGTACAAAAATTACAGAGGTTCTTCTGAAAAAAACCATCAAAACAAAAAAACAAAACCAAACCCCACCAGAGTTCTATGTCTGCATGTAGCATTGTGCAGGACTTGTTCATAAAAAGCAACTGAACATGTTATCAATAATTCTTTTTTTCTCTGTTAATGCAAAGTGAATGTGAAATAAAGCAATATAGACAGTCATCTTTCTATGTAAGTAAGAATGAATGTGAACAGCATATTCCAACAAAGAAAGAAGAGTATGTTTTTTTTAAATATAAAGCTAATTCTTCAATGCAATTAGCAATGTCAAACGTAGTGCAAGCTATCTGAAAGTATTTTTAAATCCTATTGCTTCAATAAAATAATAACAAAGAAGTTTTTCTTTTTAAACCTAAGTCTAAAAAGGTAGTTTCATTACTGCTAATCACTGCCTGAGGCACTGTTTCTTCTGGACAGTAATTTTTTCTTCATCTATTAAGAGAAATTGAACTGGCAATACTAAAAATTAGTAAGACATTAGCTGCCTAAAAGTAGTAACATGTCAAAGAATAATGATTTGAGCAATGTATTTCATTAAACACAATGAGAAAATAAAGTCCACTTTGATATTCAGAACATTTAACAAGATTCTGCACCCATCTGCCCTCCCCCAGATACTTGAATGCTGCAGCAAACTTCAAAGCTGAGATTTTTAGTTGTTTTATTTAGCACACACAGTAAGAGTCAGTTTCACCTCAATCTGGTTTCCATTATCAGAAAAACAATTTAATTGCAAACACTAAGTTATCCTAAAAGGGGTTTCTCTAAGCCAAATTACTTTAAAATTATTTCTTAAACCCAATCACAGTTTACAACAGAATTTCAGATCACTCTGAACTGAAATCATGGACCACAGGACTTCCCCATGAATTAAATAATTCATTTAAAAAATAAGTAACAAGAAATTATAATGCCAGACTTTGATCTTTATTTCCCTGGCTTAAACAGATGAGCCACCACTTAGAAGCACTGGTAAATCAGTTCTTTCCCATGTGTAAGTTTGGCATTTCCATAGTGGAAGTTTAAAAGTTATTCTTACCCAAGATAACAAAACATACGAAACTGGGTGTGTTAAAACAACCAGGGAAGCCAGCCTAAACTGGAACCCAGGACTCAAGAGTTACCCAGGCCGACTTCTACACACCCTTGGAGAACCAGTCTTCCAGAAGCAATCACCACCCATGTCATTCAGTTACCTTACACAGCAACAGTTATGCTACTCAGTGATCCTAACTTTCATTTGACATCCAATCGTAAAGCACATACTCAGCTATTCAACACTTGGCTCGTATCACGTGTTGCTCTGTCACCTCCAGGTACGTGATCCCTTGTCACAGATGGGATGACACACCAGGAGGGTCCACAGTCCAGTGGACAATTCTGTTGCTGACAGTAACATCTAGCTCACAAGTGGCTGCAGGACTGGACACCCGTTAGTCGTGTGCTCGCTGAAGCACCACAGGCATATGCAGTGGAAAAAAAACCTGACAACCTGGAATAAGCATTTGGAAGAAGTTTGAATTTCATAAACCAGTCTCTTAAGGAAAACACAGGGTTGTTTGCCGGATACATGTACATTTTAACGTAACTACAAGCCACAGAAAACATCTAACTCAAACACCATTTTAGTTTGCTACAAGAAATAGTAAGTTTAAGAGGGTATCACGGCGTTTCTACTGCCTCTTCCTGCAGACACTTTTCTGCATGGCTGAGTCATAACTAACATTACATCATCTTACCCAGGGAGGGGCACAATTTCCGTAGAGTAAGAACTACCTCTTACAACTAGAGCAGAATATTAAATTTACAGAAATCAAAGCTATCTAGGTTACAAAGACTGCACTGGCCGGGGGGGGAGGGGACTAAACCCCAAGCTAAACCTGTATCTACTTCAGTCAGAAATAGTTTTTTTCATACCTATTACTTTATACACAATAATGTTAAAACATGTCTCCCAAGTTCACTAGCATTCATAACTATGATGAATTGTATATAAATAATTAACCTATGACTTTTTAAAAACCTTGTCCTTCAGAAATAGCATAGAAGACCACAGCTCTACTGACAGACTAGAGGCAGTCCCAGAGGGCCCAGCACCATTTACCCCGTAACTCTAAGTAAAAACGGATCAACTGTTTCATTATTTCTCACCAGCACATCATTGCAGATGTCTCTGAGCTCAGTCTCAATTTTCTCTCTGTATTCTCGAGCCATTTGCTGTTTTTTCTCAGCGCCTTCCGTCTTTTGTTCAATACTTGAGACGACTCTCCAAGATGACCTACGGGCTCCTACAACGTTTTTATAGGCAACAGAGAGAAGATTCCTCTCTTCATTGGACAACTCGGCTCCTTGCTCAGTCACAGACTTCATGCAACTTGCCATATCATCATATCTTTCAGCCTGCTCAGCCAGTTTGGCTTTCTGCACCAGCTCATTTTTATCCATGCTGATATTTCTAAAGAGGAAAAATAGTGAGCCATTATTCAGACATTGATCAAGGACAAATCTGTTCTATGTTCACATGTAGAGCAACCATTCCCTAAACAGTTTGTAAATGTAACAGGTACAACTGAAATCCAGAACACAAGTCACACAGCCAATGAGTAACACATGGATCAAAGACATAAAGTCACCACTTCCTCCTGAAGAACTGTTAACTTTACAAATTATGTTACTATTTTAATACATTCAAACAAAAGCATCCAAAAAAGAACTGAAAGCAAACAATCCCAATTGTATGCACATAAAATTATCCTAGTTCTTTGCCAATGCTCTCTCATAAGACTACACTCAAGGTGCAGCATCAACAGCATCCGATTATCACTGCAACAAAACTGACAAAGAAAATTTGCAATAGTAAGTTTTTCACAGGAGCAGGCCAAATTAAGGCTTGATCAACAGCACCAGGCAGCATTCCGTGCTCTCACATAATCTTACAGTTACATGTAGAAAAACTGGGCCTAGGGATCTGCAAATCAAATCCCACACTGGCTGCCACGGAGTCATAACCCACCAAATACCTAAATTTCAAGGTGTACACCCTTCAATAATGTTCAGATGCTGCTTCTCAGCCTGAGAGGTCAAAATTTCAGAGACAAAAGGAAATATTACTATTTAAAAATGTTACTTCAACATCAGTATTTTGAGATAGCACAACCTGGCTGAGATGTTTCGTAACATGCAACTTATGACCAATTAAAAAAATGAATCAAGCTCTGCTGAACAGAGATGAAAGGATTGTTAATTATTTTCTTTTAGTATCAGGAAAAATACTCCTTCATCCTTTATGTATCTTGACCTGATCATTTTGAGGCCCCAGAAATGTGCTTTGGGATACACCATATTTTAAAGCTGGACTAACGTATTAAAGCAAGAACCAATGTTGGTTATGTATGATTTATGTATTTCTGTGCATTCCATACACAAAAATCCAGCATCTCGATCTTCAACCGTTAACCTTTTTGTGTCGGCTTCATGTAAAATGACAGAGTAGCAGCATAATCTTCCCTTTAAGAAGAAATCAAGCAGGCTTTAACACTTCGGTCACCTGAAAGGTGAAGTTTTAGTCTCTCCAACCTTCACCACTGGGACAGA
>NW_009970723.1:10307846-10311234 GCF_000747805.2 Chaetura pelagica
CGGGGCCGCGGGGCGGGGGCCTGTGAGAGGCCAGGCCCGGAGCGGGGCATCACCCCGTGTGCTGGGAACCTGATCGGCAGTGGGGAGACTGGGGGTTGGAAAGGGAGCACCCAGAGGGGACGGCACGGGCAGCCTGAGCAGGGAGTGCTCGGGGAACGGTAGCGGGGCCCTGGGAGGCCCTGCCTGGGAGCAGGGGGTGGGCACGGGGCTCTGCGGATGCACAGTCCTCCTGCCAGCCTCTCCCTGGGAAAGGCAAAGCGCTGTGCCAACAGGGATGGGAACAGGAAGATAATTAATAAATACCGCTGTTGTTGGAAGTTATTTTTTTGGAAAAAGACATGTTTCCCGAAGGTGTTCAAAGCCTGGTTTGCTGTCCCGTTTCTGAAGAGCTTGCCCTGGCGTGATTCCCTGAGCAGTGTGCGGTGTCCTGACCTCTTGTGTGCTTTCTCCTAGGCTCTCAGGTCAGCACCATCTCACAGAATCAGAAATGAGGTGAAGAATAATGACATAGAGAAAGCACCTCCATCTGTGCTTTGAAAAGGGGTGGGTAGGGCAGAGGGGATGGGAAGGTTTTCTCTGCCAGGCTCATGTTGTGTCTGGCAACGAACAGAAGCATCTCCTGCAGGAGAGGGAGGTGCATCCCCCAGGGGCTTGCTCCAGGCTCCAGGACCTATGGGAGACCCCAGTGAGCACTGCCCCATCCCCTTGCAATGCCAGGTCTCATCTACAGCCTCAGGCTCTGGCCACATGGTCAGTTACCGTGTTCCAGCTGTGGAGCTGTAACTGGAAATCAACAGCAGCAGCTTTCTGAGTGACTCCTGCTCAGGACACAGACGCTTGCTTGACTAATTGTCCAAAGCAACTCAGAAACAGCCACAGTGCAAGGATGGACTTATGTAGATGGAGTGATTAAACTCTGTTGGCAGGGCACTATATGGGAATCCCATAGGGAGAGTGAGGTGCTCACTTCTTGGAAAAAAGAGGAAGTTATGAATATGTTTGTGTTCTTGATAAGCACCTGGAGGGGACCAGGCTGGTATGGCACCAGAGAAAGCAGCAACAACAGGTTCTCTTGCAGACGTGCAGCCTTGTGCCTCCTGGCCTTGCCTGCATGCCTCTTCCTCTCTTTTCCAGGTGCTTCTGGGGTAGCTTCTCATCATGTTCTGCCTTCCACCCTCCACTGGTGAGGTGACTGTAGACCTGACAGTGTGATAAAATGACCATATGGGGCTTTTGTTTCTGCATCTTCTAAACGATGATCCCACGTTGTGACTGAATATCAGAAAGATGCTGGTTTAGGTTCTGTGTGACAAAATTGGCTTTTTAAGAATAGGACTTGTTTTCATTTGCCCTTTTAAATGTATCATATAAAGAACAGTTAGGTTTTCTGTGATGGCATTTTACCTGTGCCCTTGGTTTATGAATCTGTCTCTCTTACCCTTTCTCACGGCCTGTGCTGGGGTTTGCCACAATGTACATTTTTGTTTGTGTAAATTTTTTTCAGCAACTTCTGTCGTCACATACATCGATGTAACTGGGTTTTTAAAATTATTATTATTATTTCTCATCAGTTCTAGTGCCTTCCACTCACTCCAAGGTTTAATGAATTTCAAGCACGTTCCTGTGGAATATTGCTGGAATGCTTGTGAAGAGAGCTAAAAAAAACAGCCAAGTGGGCAATACTGGGTAGAGCAAAGCTTACCAAATTTTACTAGCTGTGTCAGGTGAGATCACTGTTGCTTAATTTAAACATAAAGAATAATACAACCTTCCTTTTTGCTTCCCCAGCGATGCTTTGTTGGGATATACAGGTAGAGAGGAGTTTGTTTTTGAAACAAGGATCATAAGACTCAGGTTCATAATGTATTCCAGTACACAATGCTTCTTATCTGTTTTTATTTTTTATCATTATTTTCCACTTTAGGAAGCAATAGCAGGAGAGCTTGAGAGCTGTACTTGAACACAGATGGTATGATGGCACAGCATTTGCTGCAACTTGCTTCAAGTTATGTTACAGAGTTAATTTTTAACATAAGCTTTAAACCTTTATTTTGTAGAAAAGGCTCGTTAAAATGGCAACCACCCAAATATAGGCTATACATTTTCAAAGGTATTTAAATATTTTTTGATAACATGATGAAAAATTAGCTGATGCAGGAAAAATAATAATCTGTAAAAGTGCACAAAGAATCCAGACTGGAGCATGTGTTAGGTATGTACTGCACTTTGGTATCTCCAGGAAATATAGGGGAACCCTGTGTGAAGTAGGCTGCACTACTGTAGGCAGCTTTAATAGCTTTGTGGAAAGAAAACATCAGCCTTTCCATTAACTTCTTGCCATTACTTCTGGTTTTGGAGTGAATGGAACGTCTCCTGCAACAACCCTAATTGCCACTGACTGTAGTTTTTGTTTGCTAACAGCCCCATATGTCAATAGACGCTGCACTCCTTCCCCTTTAAGTGGGCTATTTTCGCCGAACACCATTTCCACTTCTCTGGATTTCACAAACGCTGCCATTTGAAACAGCTCCAAGGAATTAGACATTACTCACCTTTGCATATTCTGTCTCTTGAACAGATACTCTCCTGCTGTCTTCTATTCTTATATTTCCTGCACTTTTCCCCTAGTGTGGAATGTTTTATTTTGTCTTGTTTATTGCAGTTTTGACCAGGGAACTTTGTCTCTTACAAAGATAGGCTTGAAGCTGTTTCCCTTTTCTTCAAATGCATTTTCCCTGCTGCTCTCACACAGCTCTTGGTTCGATGACTTGCACTTTCACTATCTCAGACTGTCAGGCAAACTTGTCGGCAGTTAGGAGCAAAAACTCACTTCTGGAATTAGATACATTTGCATATAAAAGTATTTATATGTGCATGTTTATTTACCGTCCTTCTCCCTTTCTTATATGAGAGGAAGAAACTGGGGCGGGGGGAGAGGGAGGAAATTATCCTAGGTATCTTTTATTTTCCCTTTAACACAGCATTTAGTTCTTTCTTCTTTCCTCTCATTCTTTCTCCCATAAGTGTTTAGTTATTCTTCCCTGTGCTTAACCATAATGAATGAAAAGTGGATGGAGAGCAAGGCAGGGTCATCCATGCACTAGAAGAGGGTGGCAGGATTTTGGGGGAGTTACCCTCAGACAGGCCAGGGAAGGCACTCCAGGCAGTCTGTAGGAGTAGCTTTTATAAGTCAGTGGATGCTGTCAGGACTGGGAGGCACAGCGATGGTTGCTCCTAGTGCTAACCAGGCTGCTGCTAGAAAATGATGTCTGATGAAATAGATGTTCTGATTGACTGTTCTTATCCTGGGAACAGGAACTTGAGGAAAGGCAGCCTAGCAAAGGGCATTTCTCTGGAGACCAGGAGATGATTCTGCAAATCTATGGGG
>NW_009970723.1:10311251-10324023 GCF_000747805.2 Chaetura pelagica
TCTTGGGGACCGGAGGTGGTTTTGGGGCATCGGTGGGGGGGGGGGGGGGGGAGGAGTGGAAAGAAGAGCTGGCAGTTTGTCTTGTGCTCTCCTGCTGTCAAGAGCTACTTTTTGTTTGTGATTTTGTTGCTTACCTCTCTGTGCCGATTATCAGGCTACGTGGTGATACCCTGTAAAGGATACACCTTACGCAGCCTTTGTGTGCTTCTGTAGGGCTTTGAGCTTCTCACCCCGCCTCCCCCTTAGCAAAGTGAGATTCTCCAACTATTACCATGTTTCATTAACATTTTCAGCCACAGCCTGTGACTAACAAGCCAGAATTCAAGATCTGCACAAGGGATCGAGATCCTCCATTCCTCTCCTTTGTGGTCTTGATTGTGCTTTTGGATCAAGTGACACCCTTGTAGGTTGACTCAACTGAGAGACTTGAGTGAAGGATGGATGCATTTTAGACTTGTCTTTTTCTCCTTCCCTCCCCCCAGTGGTCTAAACTGAGTCAGATTCTGACTCTGTGTCAAGTGCCAGTGAAAAAATGTACAAATTGTGGATAAGGCTGCTATTTTCCATCATGGAGTGGAAAGTAGAGCTGCTGGATCTCACGTGGCCTTTCTCTCTGCCTCATCCATGATGTCCTGAGAACCCTCTCTAACCTCCTCACTGATCTGTCCATATCTAGTTTTATAAAAAATGACACATTTAGCTGAAGAATCAAAGTACCAGTGAGGCCTGCCTAAGTAACCCTGTACCTTGGATTAAAATCCTGAAATTTTGGATGGGGATTAGTTTAAACATATATATTAGAAAGTCAGTGCATGACTGGAAGTGTCCCCAAGGACGATTCCTCAGATTTTGATGTCAAGAAATTCCAAGGTAATTTCCACAAAAATTATTTTAAAATGTTTGAAGACATCTTGTAACTAAAGTGACAAGTGTTCAAGAAGAATGTCAGGATAGCCACAAAATAAATGACATGGAAGTGATTAATTGTAAGATAGCACATTCCTTAATTGTGAAAAAGTGGTGTAAAATGGCAGCATCTTTCACAGAATTGGTCACCAAATGATGAAGATAAACTGGCACTGCTTTTTACTGCCTACTGAAGTTTTTGAGAAAGGAAGGTAGATACTGTTCATTGTTGTTCAGAAAAAGCTACAGACAGGTATGAAAGACTTAAGTTTGCACAGCTGAATTTAATCTAAATAACTTTGATTTCTGTGATTTAGTGTCTGAGACAGGGGAGGACATCAGGACCTGGCCACACTTGAAGGGCTGCAATACCTTCCAGCAACCAGTTGGCTGGAAGGAGGGTTTGAGAGGTCTGGGAGGCCAGACTGTTATGTATAAAGTGTAGGTCCACGCAGAGATCTCATTTGTTTCTTTTCGTTGCAGTGCTTGAGTGGATCGGTGATATCTGAGCAGTGACATATTGAATGTAAGAGTGCACAAATTCTTGAATTGCTGAGAGCTTATTTTGAAACTCCGGGCATTGCTTTGGGTGTATCTACTTTCCCATGGAAAAATTGTTTCTGTGTTGTACCTGAGTTGATTTTACAATACGACATGCAAACTCAAAAGCTGCATGGAAAAACAAAGTTAATCAGTCTTGAATAAGATTGATTAATCAGACTATTTTGAGATGCAGCTAAGAAGCATTTTAAGGATGCTGCTGCAGTCATCAGAACTGTGAAGAAATCAAATGAAATATCTCCAGCCATCAGCAACAAAAAGGAGATTTAATGTGGGTGTTTGAAAACACTTGGATAGACAGAGGCCTGTGAGTGAAATGATGTAGTTGATGTACTATGGTTTTATTGTATTCTCATCCCTAACTGATTGCCCAGTGCTGAGGTATTTGTGCGTCTTCCAGAGATATACTGAAACAGTGCACAACCTATGTTTTCTTCTCCATTTCTCCCAGAGGAAGCAAGATAGATGGTGCTGAAGTGGATGTGCTGTGCCCTGGGATGTGTGAAGGCAGCTGGCCATGAGCTCCACTGGGACCACGAAGCAAATGTGGGTCCTCTGGGGTTGGAAGTAAAAGTTCGAGTGCATTTAATATTGTGTTGATAAATAAAATGTGCAGCAGTCTTATCCTGGTCCTCCACGCAGGTCTGAATTACTGAGTCCTGAGTAATTATGTTGGTTTATAGATGAAAACAGCTCTTTTATTTCTGCAAACAATAGCCATTGGGAGTTGGGAACTTGGAACTCTTTTTAGCTTGCATTCATTTCCATTACATGCAACTGCTCTTGAGTGAGGAAGATAAAACTTAAAAAGTGTCACCAGAAGAGACAGGATATCTTGAAGCTAACTGGAGACCAACATCATTCTATTATACTTGCTTTGATTTATTTTTGGACTCATTTTTTATTTATTTGAGCTTACTAGCTAATGTTATTTTAACGTTGATTGTCAGGAAAAAGGCTCCATATTGCCTTGTTTCAAATCAGTTCTGCCACCTAATTTCAGACTTTCTTGTCTTGTATGCATTTATCCTGAGTTAGTTTGTCTGATATTTTTTTAAATGATAAATTGTTTATTTTCTTTAAATTCTTTAGAAATATACAGCAGCTGATAGAGCCAGAGGCATAAGAATAATGCCAGGGTGCAAGTTAGAATCATAGAATCATTAAGGTTGGAAGGGACCATAAAGGTCACCAAGTTCCAAACCCCTTGCCATGAGCAGGGAACCCCATCACTAGACCAGATTGCACAAAACTTTGTCCAACCTGGCCTTAAAAACCTCCAGGGATGGGGCATCAACAACCTCCCTGGGCAACCCATTCCGGTTCCTCACCACCCTTAGAGTGAAGAATTTCTTCCTAATATCTAACCTAAACCTCCCTTCTCTCAGTTTAAAACCATTACCCCTTGTTCTATCACTGCCCTCTCTGGTGAAAAGCCCCTCCCCAGCTTTCCTGTAGCCCTTTTCAAGTACTGGAAGGTGCTATAAGGTCTCCTTGGAGCCTTCTCTTCTCTAGGCTGAACAGCCC
Source organism: Chaetura pelagica (assembly GCF_000747805.2). Lineage (NCBI taxonomy): Eukaryota > Metazoa > Chordata > Aves > Apodiformes > Apodidae > Chaetura > Chaetura pelagica. The sequence goes on from NW_009970723.1 coordinate 10,314,246, forward strand.
CAACTCTCTCAGCCCCTCTCATACCAGAGGTACTCCAGGCCTTTGGTCATCTTGGTGGCCCTTCTCTGGATCCTCTCCAACAGCTCTAAGTCTTTCCTGTGCTGAGGGCACCAGAACAGTACACAGTATTCTAGGTGGGGTCTCGTAGGGTATGCCCTGATGATTTCTGGAGGGCCTCAAAAACAAAGTAGGGTCACTGCTATAGGATTTATGCAAACTCTCATTATAAACATTTGTTGTTAGCATCAACGGCTAACTTATTTAACTGTATTTTTAAAAGGTAATTCAAGGAATTAATACAGTGGCTTGTGTATTACATGATCCCTTGAAGGTCTTCAGTTTAAATAACTGAATGATACTGCACCTCAAAGGTGATTTTATGAGGTGGCCAAAGAAATGACAATTTCTGGAATAGAAGAATCTGTCTCATGGATCTCTTACTGGTATCTGATTGGTTCAATAGCAGTATGGATGAAGGATAACTTACTAATATATTGTATTTAGATTTTCACAAGCCCTTGGTAAAATTATGACAAGAGGCTACTAAAGACATTCAGGATGTAGTTTTACAAGGGAAAATTAGGCCCCTAAATACATATTTAAGTAATTTTATTCACATTATAGGCATTAATAGAATTTTTAACCTTGAAGGTTTTCTGAATGCAGTAGAAACATATTTTTCCACTGGCAAATTCACTCAGTTCCCTTGTTTTTGCTGCTGAGCATGTGCAAAACCATCTTGACAGCTCTAGGCTGCTAAGCCCCAAAGAAATACATAAAATAAGCATTTTCTTGCAAGTTTCCTCTCAACTGCCTGTCAACTTCAGTTTTGCATCCCAGCAACCAATTTCAACTCTTTTTATTTTACACTGGCTACATTTATCACAATTTATTTTATATTCTTGATAGGATATTGAAAGAGGCTCTCAGGGCCACAGATTGCTGCTGAAATGTTAGACAACATTTGGCACGAACAGGATCAGAAATTAAAAACTGGCATTTTTTAGCCTGGTTGCCTTTGAAATGAGGTTTATGAGATGGTGTTGTTTATCTCCCTGTACATTCAGCAATTCCCCTTAAAAACTTCGGGACCCAATTTCAACCAAATTTGAAAGATGAGCTGAAATCTCAAGATAAATAAGGTCTGTGAAAAACTGCAGCTGTACAGAGGACAAAGAGCGTAATGAAATGCCTGCCTGGAAAAGGCAGGTGGAAGCCTTTATGTGGCAGCTGAGAGCCACCAGCCTGCCAGAGGATGCTCAAAGGGTTTTGATTGGGCATGTGCCCTATATGGAGAGTGCATTTTGGAACAGAACCTCAAGTTCTTATGGCAGGGGAGTTTCTAGGAGACAAAAAACACAAGTCCATGAAAACAATCTATCAGCCCTGCCTTGTTCGTTTTATTTCTTGCAAAGCAACTTGATTCTCTTGCTTGGCCTCTTCTTCCTCCTCCCCACCCTAAACAACTTATTTTTTCCTCCCAGAATCTCCAGAGTCTGTTACTATCTTTGTATTCCCCCTGCTTTCCTGGCTCAGCATCAATTCCTGTAACTTATCCAGCCTAAGAATTCTGTCTGATTTAGTAATGAGGTCTCAGGTATACCCCAGTGGGAGCCAGTTAATGGTTCTTTCTTCATCTGGAAAGTTCAACTGGGCTGTTAGGATGTGCTCATAGCTGTAACAAAACTAATTGTTACTGACCCTCTTGTACCCTGGCTGGAGAATCTCCTGCTTTGGTATTTATACTCACCAAACATTTGTGGATCCTTATTGTGCCCCCCTGCAAGCTACCTGGCATTTTAAAAATCCAGCTGTTGTGTGGTGGGACTAGTGAATCTAGTTTCAAATAAACTAATTAGAATTGAGCAAATTATTATTATTATTTTAGTAAATCTATACACACATTTCAAATAGTATATCCGACCCAACATCAAAATGTTTTTACAATATTCCTGTAAGATACAGGGGCTTACAGATGTCCTGCAGAGTCTGTATTGCTCTAAAAATTGTGTGAGAAGTGTGTATTTTACAAATTAGCTTAGCTGGAGAAACGAAGAAAAATGCCTTGCCTTCTTTTTGTCTTTTCTGTCAGGTTCTTCCTCAAGATGGATATCTTATCTAGCATGGGAAGTTTTTGTACCTCTTCTCTGGTCAATTATCTAAACAGGACACAATCCAGCTGATGTAAAAACAGAGAATAGACACATACATAGTACTGGCCTGCAATAAAAGCTGCTCATCTGCACAACTTCCCAGCTTGTGAAACCTGCCTGGTTTTGCATAATAGATAAGCCCCAGGAAGTATAAAATTAGTGGGAGTGCTTGCAGTGTGGGCAAGTTACAGTTTTACAGTCGTTTAAAGGTCAGCAGCAAATTGACATCTACACCCCGTCCGGCGGGACAAGGCTCTGTAGGGACAAAGCTCTCGAGGAAACATCCACATGATTTGCTGTGGCTTCATGGAAAACCCGAGGCTGAGTGAGGGGCTGAGGTCCCACCCTGTCACTTGCAAGCCAGGGCCAGAGTTACCAAGCCAATCTTTCTTGTAATTTACGTAGGGCAGACTTTGAAACTACCCCCTTGAGGAAGGGTTTCTGAGGCAAAACCTGCAGGTCTAAAGTCTCACGGGGCAGGTAATATTTTTCCCCTCAACTTCTGAATTGTCTTTTTCATATAACTTTACTTGAAAACAAGGTTTTGATGAGAAGAATATTAAACTGCTGAAGGAGACTACCAAGTTTATGGATGCCATTCTCTCTCAGTTTTTTGTCTCACTTCTCAGTTAAACCTATATATTTTTCAAAGTTGCCAGGCTTCTGGCTAGGCTAATTAATTAGGTTATAACCAAATTATCTCTGTGATACAGTATGCAGCATGTCAGCAGCAAAAATACCAGTAGACTAACTTCAGAATGCTGTGAGTTCCTCTGACCTTCACCAACAGATTTGTTGATCAGCTCCAGATTTTACAATGTCATTTTTATTCTTCTTCCTTAGCAGAAAAACTGTCACCAGAGCTGGTTACAGCTCACGCCTGCAAATGCAGAAACTTGTATGGAGACAACAGTGCACAAGAAGACTTGCTAGGCCATGGATAAAGATGGATACCAGTGCCAGTTTTCAGAGAAGATGGTTTACACAAGGAAAGGTTGGAACTCAAAAGAAGAAATTGGGTGGTCTTCTAAGGAAAATTGGTGGAGGGACGAGATTTGGAAGAAAAAACTAAACCCAGAGAACTTAGTGTAGAAAATACTCAACCTGCTGTGAAAATCAAAAGGAAGGAGGGTATTTCAAGAAGTCTGAGGCGTATCTAGTTTCAGAATTTGGCTGAAGAAAAAGATGCGCTAAAAATCACTAGTACAGATTAAATCCATAGATTATCTTAAAGGATGGAAAGATCTGTACAGCGTCCTGCAACTCTTAGAACAGGGATGTTAATAAGGTGGAGATTTGGAAGTGTCCAGCTAGAGCTATGTGTGGCTGATGCTCAGGCAGGAAGTTCTCTGAATGTTCTGAATACCAGAGAGCACACTTAAATCCATGATCAGTGCGGTGTCTGCTACAGCTACTCAGCACTAAGCTAGAAGCTGTCCAAACTATTTATTTTCTCAGTCTTCTATAGACTAACATGGTTAGGGGTTCTCTTTCTGGTGAAACTTTTAAGCTCTTGGTGCACAGGTACTTGATCTACAATACCAAACTTACCTCTCAAACAGCTGGATGCAAACTTGGGGAACACTTTGTCTGCAGACTCTTGGGTAACAAGCTAGGCTGACATATGTGTATCATAGCTGTAAATCCAGAAGCCTCTCCTGGCACTTGTACAGTTTGCCACTCCCAGGAAGATTCGGGAGTTTGCTTGGCATGTCCTGCCCCCGGCTCACGCGGTCCCTGGCACCACTCCAACATTCAACAAGTATATATAACAAATACAACAGTATTTGTCTCCAGAGTATCACCTCTCCAAGTAAATAAGGCATAGCAGCTCAAAGGATGTTGAGAGAGCTCTCCAATACATTCACTTGGATACATGTGGTACTAAATTGCTCTTTTCTACGCATTGGTGCTTTGCCACCAACCAAAAATTCCTCCCCCCGCCATGATCTTCCTCCCACAGACCAGGTTTGCTGGTGATTTTGGACTGCTCCTCCCTAACCCAGCACTCCCCAGTCAGCTTCTTGCTCTGACAAATTCTCCCGTGGCAACAATAGCTCCTGCTGGGTTCCTCCCAGTCTGTGGTCATGGCTACTGGGGTGTGAAGTGTTCTGCCCACCTGAGTCAGAAATGCTCAGCAGCTCCACTGACAGCCTAACAAAGAGCAAATCATCGGCTGAATTGTACCCAGCCTTCCGTGGCCTGTCTCATCAGAGAGGGCTGGATGTGAGGATACCTGGCCCCAGCACTGCAGGCTCTCAAATGAGTTTTTTGGCTCTAACAACCTGCAAACTGCTTCAAATTTATGAATCCATCCTGCACTTCATTTGAAAGTGCATTTTCCTCAGAGAAAGATCAAATTGCAAAAATAAAAATGTTTCTCTACCTAAGAATGAGTCTGTATTTTGTTTTGGGAGCAGACCAGAATCCCCAAACTAGATTACAAAAATACACAGTATATTATTTTGATTACAGTTGTTCTAACTGAATGTTTTTACAGATCTGAAACTGTTCAAAGGGACTTTAAAAAAAAGGAGGCACATATTTTTTCTTCTCCTAGGGCTTTAAAACATAAATTCTATCTTCATGTTTGCTAGAGATCCTTTTCTATGCTTTTTTTATACCAAGCTTCCGAAGTAAGAAATGTTTTTTCTCTGATTTTTTTTTGGGGGGAGGGCCTTAATCTGAATGAAACTCTTTCAGAGAAGGCTGAACCACTGACACTGCAGTATCAATGTGTAAGCAGTGCAGCATTACTGGGGGCTTGTTCTGGAATCTGATGGGGGGCATCTTTGCTGGACCAAGTGCTGGTGCTCTCTCTGTGTCACACCTGTTGCATCTTCCTTTTAGCACCTGTTCATTACTGTCACATTAGTGACCCTGCACAGCTGGCTGCCTGCAATGCCAAAGGGAATGTCTTTTAGCAGCTTGAGGGGCATTAACCCGTGGTTTCCTTGTGGAGATGAGAATGGCAGGTTTCTACATATACTTGTTTCTATATTTTTTTAAAATTATTTTTATTTTTTTTATGATGAGGTAAATCAAAGTCTGATTTGTTATCTATGGGGTGGTTTTGGTTTTTCACTGTACTACTTACTACGGAACCCTGATACTCTTTGGAAAGGTAATCCGAGTGTATTTATCTTACACAGTAATAACCATCAGATAAGACACAGAAGTAATCCTTGAGGACACAGAGCAGAACCAGATCTCCTCGCCATCAACTGCCAACTATGGCCCACAGACCAGCAGATTGGGTTTGTTCTCAGCATCAATGTTCTGTCATTTTTTTGACAAATATGGCAAATTTTAATGAAAGCTAAAGGTCCCCTGTGTGCCCTGAAGAAATGGGCTTGTCTTCTTTCAGATAGAGGCTCTGAATTGACTCTGGGTCCTGCATGAATGCTCTTCCCACTGAAGTGCTGGGTTGAGGTGATGGGGAAGAGAAGGTAGGCAATTTCATTCATCGTTTGAAAGGAAAATATTATACCTGCTTGCTCTTCTCCCAGTTCCATCTTCAGAAGAAGCAATGGGCCCTTAACCCTTGGCAGGCATCCTCCTTCCAGGCAGAATCAAGATGCACCTTTGGAGAGATGGCACAGGGGGTCTGAGGGCCAGGCCTGTGCATGCTGCAGCAGCAGCATTTCCAGGAGACAGCTGGCATGGCTAGGGTGGGGCTGTCGTGCACAGCAAGCAGATACCTAGGAAGAGAGGCTGTCCTCTGGAAAGTACCAGAATCTTGCCAGAATTGATATGAGCTGGCTGGGGAGGGAAGGGAGGTTTCCATATTTTACAGTGAAACGACAAGCACATTTACAAGCCTCTGTGTTCACAGTCTTTCTTCTAGTGCTACATGTAAACAGGAGTCTGTCCCAGTTAGAAGGCAGCTGGGAATGAGATGGGCTGTGGGTTGGTATTGTTACTTCCATAACACTTGTGTCTAAAGATGTCAACCAGTGCTGAGACCTAGATAGGTTATAAACAGCAAGCTAGAATCCCTTGCAGAAGCAGAAAGATAGGAGACTTGCCTGCAGTCAGGCATGTCAGTGGCCAAAACAGTACCTGGCCTCTGGACTGTAAAACTGGCCTGGAATCAGCCTGGTTTGTCTCGTGCTTCCCAGAGCTCCCAGACTGAGGTGAATGTGTTGGGCTGAATCGGAATCTGTTAGATCTAATTGAGCCTTAATTATAATACATTAAACAATTAAAATAATGAAGATCAGGCACCATGAAATTTCAAAACAAAGAGATTTAACAAGATTAGACTGTTAAAACTGTACAGATGATGCTGTTAATCTTGGAGGAGGTCCAACATAAACGATACATACGATATCTAGCCAGCTGGGAAGATGGCAAACTGGAGGTACTATCAGGTTCCCAACATAAAATGTAAAGGAGTATATGGATTTTCCCCTTCCATTTTGCAGCTTTATTTTTAGACAAGACAGAACACTGAACATATCAAAACATGTATATGCGTGCACATACAACACAGGCATGATGCCTGTGAGTCATACACATCTGGGGACTGCAAGGAGGCAGGGAGTTCACAGCTTGAAATGCTTGGTGAATTAGATATACTGCTGTACTTCCCGTTTGTGTTTTTAAGAGTTACTCTGTTATTTATAGTAACTTCAGCACTGAAGAAGCTGGCTTTGAATGACAAGTCCAGGAGCAGGAGTTGTTCTTTGTCCTTAAAACAGGTACAGCATTTCAGATGAGAAGGAACTTTGGGTCCCACGTTCATTCATTTACTCTGGCCTCTCCAGGGATCTCATCATCACTGTTATCAACTGTAATGCATTTATGGCACTGTCATTTGTGAGAAGAACCCACTGTGTTGTTCACATGCAAACAGGCTCCCTTAGGAAACCCAAAGCTGGTGGAAAGTCCTGGATCGTGGGCTCAAAGCCATGGGATAGGGTGCTGCAAAATACCCCAAAGCTGTTTGTTGGAGGCAGAGCATGGGGAAGAACTGTATGTAACAGCTGATAATGAAAAAGCAGGTAAATGTGACCAATGCCTGGCCTGCAGTTCACAGGTAAAATGATTTTACCAGAAAAGGAAATTCTTTTTAAAAAACCAAAGAACAAAGACATTTGAGGCCTCCTCTGGGAAATAAGGATGAACAATCTAAACTGCAGGTTTTCTTTGTATAATCGAACACTGTATTCCTGCAGGGATCTTTTTATTTGGTTCTTTGCTCTTTCTGATTCCTCTCGACAATGTACACAAGCTGCAGTACAGAAAATAGAGATAGGCAGAGAGAGATAACACTGTACCAAGAGCATTTAATTAATAAGTTCTTGTGGGACTGTAGGTGACTATGGAACGAATGGAGGAAGATGAGCAAAAAGAAATCCTCCTAATGTCTGAATGTATTAAGTATTTCATTGAATGAAAGCAAAAGGAGTTCATAATTCTTGGAAAACCTAAAAAAGAATATTAGGCAATATATTCTCTTTTCTGTTTCAATTTTGCTTTAGACAAACTGCACTACTCTCAAGGGGGAGGATTTGGGCCAAGAATTTAGCAATAGACATCTGAAGACCTCAGAAAAAGCAAAGAATTGAGGAAACAGAACGAAAGAAACTACTCACTCTCTTTCTCAACAGCCACCTCCTTTTGCAGCTCTTCAGGAGGCACATGTTAGGTCCTGCATGGGTGGATGCCACACGCACCGAGACGCAGACGCCCGAGAGCCCTTGCTGTGCAGCAGGCAGCAGCCAACAGCAGTGCTGCTTCCTTTCAGGCTGAGCCAGGGAGGAAAGATTTTTGGCATACTGATCCTGACCTCTGTCTTCTGTCCTGTCACCTGTTACTTCTCAGTGCCCTTGGGCTGGCTGAATTTGCTCTTGCTGATAGCCTTCATGTATTTCCCTGCCCTGGTACTTGTCTCGAAGCTGGGCTTTTAGGTCTTTGTGTAGCTCTTGGAATTGCAGATTTAAATCACATAACCCTGCTTTTATTAGAAGCTTTGCTGAGGTTCAGAAGTTGCTGAAAGCCTGATATTTTCCACCATTTACTGGCTGTGAATTATGTAGATACTAATATTTTTAATTTCCTTTCATTTAGCTGTGTGTGCAGGACCTCTCTCATGACCAGCAGGGAACTCTCCCCTGGGTACAAAGAGGCAATTCAGTGTCTGTGCCAACCATGGCTTGTAAAAGCCTGGCAGCTCTTGACAAACAAAGCCTAGAAATGTCGCTATTAAAAGCATTTATTGAATAAATCCACATGTGACAAAATGATAGCTTCAAAAAAAGCTGTGGAATTGTTTTTTAATGGATAAATCTTATTTGAAAGGTAAAGCTGAGCTGTGAGAGCTCAGAGAACAGTCACCTGAGGATAGAACTCTGAGCAACGTGGGAAAAATTAGAACCACTGTGAACAATATGGAGGATAATAGATTTGAGAACATGTCTGCTTTGAGTGGGAGCTTTTATGTAAAGAAAAGAGAGGATAAGCCTCGGTTTAACTTCAGTATTTGAATGCTCTCACAAATAGAGATGGAAGAACAGACCTGCATTCCCTTTAGCAAGCCTGCAGCAGCTAGCAGCAAGAGGACCCTTATCCTTCTATGGAGGGGTCAGCAGGCTGCAAAGGGTGCTGTGGGCAGGCTCTGACATCCCACAGAGCCGTGCAACTGAGATGCAAAGCCCCCAGGTCTGCCTTTGCAGCTCAGCTGCCTGCCAGCCTGTCGGTGTGTGCAGAGCCCTCAGGTTTGGGTAAGCAGGGTGCTGAGCTCCGCCGGCTGAAATCTCCCAGCAGTTGTGTAAAGGTTGTGGAGACAACTGAAGAGCAGCTCTGTTGGAAATCCAGAATTACCATGGGAGAGGATCCTGTTCCTACTTAAAGTGCCTTTGCTTTGGCCTTGATTGGGTGATTGAGCTTGCAAAGTGTCATTCTTTGAAGAAAAGCCATCTGGGCATTGGCTATCTGAATTGACTGTTTCATTGGATCCTGAAATGGATCTGTCATGATGGGCTTTGGGCAGGTGGTAGCTGGGGGTGGATATTTCCTGAAGAGGGATGGGGAGCCCTTTCTTGGAATAGGCAGAGGCAGATGCAGTCACCTAGAGGTGCAAAGTAGCCTCTGTGGGAATGAGCAGTCTCAGATGGCTCAGAAGAGCAGGACAGATGGCTCTGGTGACTGCTGCTGACATACACAAATGCAGTATGGAAACGCTCAAACCAAGTCAGGAATTTCTTGGCACGTGTAATGTCCACATTAGGGACATGTTTTACATCATTTGAGGGATGGTCTAGCTTGTCCAGTCTCTTCAAAGAGATTATTGGAAAAACTATGAAAACAGGGTATCAGGATAAAAGTTTACAGGGAGATCAGATAGAAATGAAAGGGAGGATGGAAAAATATTATGAAGCAATTAAAATAAGTAACATCCAAAACCATAACATTGGAACTGATCCTTCAGAGAGCTTCAGGATGAATATCACATCCAAACTCATTTTAAAAAGTATTTGAGAACTAATGAGTTCAATGTAGCAAGGAACAGATTTTTCAAAATCAGACATAGGAAAACAGTCAGAAGCACCTACTATGTTTGGAATATTACACATGCAGGTGCAAGTGCCCAATTTAGAAATGAGTCTCTGACATTCCTG
>NW_009970723.1:10324069-10331053 GCF_000747805.2 Chaetura pelagica
ATTCCTGCTCATGGTCTAGGAGCAAGTGGATGTTTGTGTGCACGTATTGCTGTAAATCAGTCTACACACCTATTAATATCTTGCTTTTGAAAATGTCAGTATTTTCTGGAAAAAAAAATCTTCTCTCCAATTTCTTCCCAAAATAGGATGCCTAATGTTGGTAGAATTGTAGACCTTTTATTTCCAGATAGATCTACAACTGGCTTTTCTGTAATAGCAGTTTTCCCATCTACTGCTTCCCAAAGTGGTTGTGGTAGAGCTGTGATTTATCATCAAAGTGTGTCACGTGCTCAGTGCTTGCAAACCATCTTTTTATTAGAAAACATCGTACTGAAAAAAAACCATTTCCCAAAATTCAGGCTATTTAAACTTTCAGAATTTTCTAGGACCCTTAATTTCTACTATACTCTTAAAAAAAAAAAAAAAAAAAAAAAAGGTGGGCAAAAGAAAAGACCTCAGTTCAACACCTTATCCAGGGGACAATAGCTAGAAAATGGAGAACAGAAGTACATTGCATTTAATACAAAATCTCCCCTTGCTTTACAAGTGGGCCATCGTATCTCTGTTAAATTCCAGTCCACAACTAAAGTACTGGAAACCCATGTAGGTAAAGCCCAGCTCTGCTGTCTTGTCTTCTTTCCTCCTTTGCCTGGTGGCTGTTTCTCCCAGGATGAACATGGAATGCTCTGCTCACTGTAGATGCAGATGCAGACCCGCAGCTCCCCAGGGGAACGAGCACTCCCACACGCACCCCAGCCACCCCAGGAGGGGGCTGGGCAGGGGCAAACAGCACGGGCACAGGACAGCATGGGCACAGGACAGGACAGCAGGCTGTCACAGCAACAGGGTGCATCAGCCCTGGGAAACAAGCCCCCCAGCTACAACAGCTGGCAGGGGAGCGCAGATCGCCAGGGCTGCAGTTGCTGTCAGGGGTAAAGGCAGGGCCCCATCCTGCAACAGCACTTCTGTCTTTACCCTTCCTATCTCTGCAGTAGAGACAGCGGTAGCCAGCCTGGTTTTCTGTCACAGTGCTGCCCTTCCTTCCCCTTTCCTGCAGCAGGAGCAACCCAGCCCTGGCCTCTTGTCCTCAGGATGGCAACGTTCAGTGCCGCCAGCTCTTCTGAGGAGCCTTCACCTGCTCTGTCTTGAATACCCCATAGCACAGGGCTGTAATTGAAGCTGGGGTCTCACAGCTGCCCGTGGTCCTAAGGCAGTCCACAGGAAAGGTGTGAATGTGTTCCTCATGAGTTCTTAGGAAAAAGTCAGATGGTTCAGCTAAATTAGGAGTCAGAGCTCACACTCAGGTTTTGTACCGGCAGAATAACCTCACGGTGAAGGCAAGGTCAGTGAAACCAGAGAGCTTGGCCTGTCCCAGCCTGCAGGGATCTGAACGCACACATCCTTTGGGAATATGGTAACCACCAAACAGCACTGCCACGCGTCTAACAAAACTGGATCTGTTCACTGCAGGACGTGCTGAGGAGCTGCCACCCCTTCCTCCCAGCCCTCCGCTGCCTCCTGAGGGGTGCAGGCAGCCTGCTCCAGCCTGGAGCCTGTGCCATGGGCTAGAGAGAGCACTGGACCTGAATGCCTTTGAAATCACTTTGAGCCTTGCATTGCTCTATTTCTTCCAACAATTCCCATTTGTATACTGTGACATTTAAGTCTCCCAGACCCTCGAAGCAGAACGGCTGGGCAATTATGAACCTCATTTGTTGTTCAGCTTGCGCCCCCCTCCCGTGAACTGAACCGTGAAAATGGAGCTCACCTCAGCTCTGCACTTGTGACCAGGCAGCACCATTTATAAAGCTCCAGGATGAGGCTTTATGGCCCATCCACAGTGATGGATGCAGGACTCCTGCAGGTGCACAAGGCTTGATATTCAAATAGTCACTGTGATCTCCAGATTCTTCCTTCCACGAGGCCAAAAATGCTGCTTAAGGGAGAAGGGCTGAGCTGAATTTCTCATCCAAAAATTCTGCTTGGATCCCTGTTTGCAGATTCTCCTTCTCCTTGCCCTCTTCACAATGGAGGGTGCTGCATAAATGTTATTTATTATCAACCTCCCTGGGAATGGAGTGTGAGTGGTTGCAATACTCCCTTGTATTTCAGAAACATCTCATATGTGATTTCATAGCCTTTGGCAAATGTTAGGACTTCAGTCTCCTAGTGTCTGGTCAGGAAGGTCAGTTCTGTTACCTGTGGTTTACAGGCGGGAAATAGGCACAAAGGTTTTAAATGGCCACTGGGATCTCTGACTGCTGTGTGAAGCAGATCCAGCAGAGAGGCATCCCAGCCTCAGGTCTGTGCCAGCCCTCTCCTAACAGCAGGAAGAGGTGAGTATGCAGGATTCTGCTACCCCAGCAGTAGCACAATTTGCCAGCTTCTGTACAGATATGGGGAGCTGGGTCACAGGGGCTGGGACCTGTATCACCTTCCATTGCTCTGGGGCAATGACTGCTCAGATAGGGACAAATGATACAAACAGCCATCACGGAACTGCCCGGTGTTACCTGTCAAGAGACCTCAGCATGACCCGGAAGATACATTTCTAACAGAGCCAATTCCTTTTCAGCCACAAAGGCATCATCCTTCCTTCCCTGTGCCTCTCTTGTCACTGGTTTCGATAGCTCTGGTATTTTCCCAACGTGAAACAAACACATGTAATATAATTTTTTTCCTCCAGCTTTCAAGTTTATCTAACCCAAACATTTTTAGGAGCTGGATAACAGAGCAGAATGCCAGCCTCAAAATAATAACTTTTAAAGTTGGGTGAAAAATTAAAACAAATTAAAAATAGATATTAAATTTGAGAGAGGCTGAAAAAGTTCTGTTGGAACTTGGAGGAGTTTCAAATGTTATTTTTAACCATAGACATTTAGCTCTTATGGGAAACAAAACTTAGAAGGACAGATATAATTAGGTCAGATATTGAGAAACTTATTACGCTTTGCTACAGATGATCCCAGGAGAATGTAACTTAAGTCCCTTTTTTTTTTGTATTAAAATTCAATCATGGTTCTTCACTTTTCAATGTAAAACAAAGTAGGATAGAAAGATGCTTTGTCTTACTAACTGCTTCAGCATGTGAAGCAATGAATGTTTGACAAGAAATCTGAGGACAGAAGGCAAGATTTTTATTTCGCGTTGTACCAAAATGCATAACATTATGCTAGCATCTGTGCCTGCTTTTGTTCACTGTGTGAACTCAGAATACTGGTATCTCCTGGGATTATCTGTCGCTTGGAATTTCCGAAGCACGACCATGCAAATATCAGCTACACCTCACAGCATGATTACAACACAGACGTTACTCATATTACAAGTGGGGAAACTGAGGCAGAGAGTGCCAGTTGTTTGATCAGCGCTGGGGCTGTTTCACAGCCACAGTCCAGGACTCAAGAACTTCTGTCTTCTGCTTCCACTGCTTCTGCAGAGATCCACCTTCACACAAGAAGTATGCATTTTATACAACACCGGAGGAGAAAAGCCTTTATCAAAATAAGAAATGAGCCAGTAGGTGGCTGATAGAGAGTGCTGTTAACACATGGATCTGTCATTACTCATAGCAGTTATCATGTCTGTTACTGTGAGGCACACTGTTCTTTAAAGTAGGTGTCTAATTTGAGGGATCCTGATTTTCCTTGCAGCTACAGTGATCTGGGGAGGGAGATTGGGTGAGCTGCCTGAACTGAGATACTGCACATCAGTCACTGTAAAGTCTGCTCAGAGAGCAGTGGGAGTGGACTGGAGTCATGCTAGGCAGGTCCTGGATACCAAGTTTTCCTGGCATAGCCCCGCTGGCTCAGCAGCAGGAAAACCAATATTCTCACTGACAAAGATTTCCCAGCACCTCTCCTAGAACCCACAGCCAAAGCAGACACAACACATACAGGCAAAAGAACCTTTTGTCCAGATGGCTTGATTTTTTCAGGGAGCTGATTTAACTGCATCAGCATCAGGTCTCCATTGCTAGTATAAAATGTTTATCCAGCCAGCAGGGGATTTGTATGTATAGTTTTTAGCAAAACTTCTGTAGTGTAGGATTAAAATGCTTTGTCACCTACAATGACTGAAGTATGTGGATTTGGAGTTGGGGTCAGACCCTTTGTTGTAGGTGAATGAAATAGAAAGAGTCTCTTCTTGCTGCTGGGCCAGGAGTGGTGGTAAATAAGAACACCACATTTATCTTGGATCCATCTTAACTCTGAAGTGAAGGTTAGCCATACGCAGTGGCAGGACCACCTAGACCCAAGCATATTCAAGACTAATTGAGCTAACTGATGTTAACATGGAGCAAGATTCCATACCTCATGTAGCATTGGAAGAATATGAGCCTTGAAACAAAATACATCAATATTTCTTATAATGTTTTTTAAAAGCATGGGTGAAAGGAAAGCACTTAAGTTCCCATGGTAAGTAAAAATCTCTTGCTTGGCCTGCAAGAAATCTTGATCAAGACAGAGTGGTGCAAGGTAACTGACTCCTGTGTTGCATTGGAAAGCAGATTATTTATGGCAATGTGAAAGTGTCATCCATCCCACTGTTGTCAACATGCAGGAGTTTACTTGCTTTCTACACTTGTAGATCGTAGATGTTGCAGTCAAAGTTTCCCTGTCTGCCACAGGAGGTATTAAGGTTGATGAGCTGTTCATAATTATTGCTAATGGCTAGAAGGTAGTGATATTGCTCTTCAACTTCAAGGTAATAAGTGGCATCAAGCTATGGCAATAATTCCCTGTAATAAACACCATACTCTGAATTTCTAATGTAAATTGCACTCTTATTGATGTAATAAACTGCAACTGTTTCTTCAGGCTGTGGAAGGCTTCCAGTAAGTGATAAAAACCTCAGTCATGTAATTCTGTTGGGTACTAGTTCTTCACAGTGCTTTGCTTGCTGAGCTTGCAATAAGGGCCAAACAAAAGAAACATTTCCTATCTGCAGCATATGAACTATACAGCAAATTTTTCTTTTTCCACATGGCTCAAGCAGAGCTTGGTTGTTGTCTCTCAAACATACCACTTCCTACATGCAATGACAGAATCTCACTGTCCTGAGAAACTCAAATCAACTGAGTTGTAACTCAAAGTCCCAAAGTAACTATCTTGGATAACCAGTTAGGGATAATGCTTCTTGGTAGTGCTAGACAATAAACTGACTTAAAGCTTACTAAGTTTAATACTGTCTGAGAACATGTGTCTTCCTATGCTGAGTAACTGCAGCCACACTCCTACAACTGTCCTTTCTTACCTGCTGCTTCTCTGCATTTCTGTGAAACTCTCAGTCATCTGTCAAGTCTGTCTCAAGCCTTGTAAGCCTTGTATAGTTGTGCACAGAGAGTGAATCTCCTTACTGTAGGTACACTGGCTGAAGCCATTTGCTTGGGATGTTTTGCTGAGGGAGCTAGTTTAACTCTCCTCAATCTAAAAAAACCTATCCCAACAAAATTACTTGTTTGCTTCTGTAACGAGTCATCTTTTCCCAGCATACAAATATCATTCCAGTGTGTAATGTTGCACACTAACAAGGGGTGTAGCAGTAATAGCTGTCTCCTGACACAGTGGCTGAGCTCTGTATTTGACCTTTAAGTGTTTCCTGCTGTAGGCAGTAGTGTCTGCACCTTGAGAGTAGTGGCAGGGGAGCAAACCAAGCAGAAAGCAAACTCTGCTTTATGTTCTTAGGATGCTCAGCTAAAAGATATTATCAGGCCAACACAAAACTTCATCCTCAGGCTATGACAGGTGAGATGGTATTCCTTTTAATCCTTGAAACATCATATTTCTCTGTTAGTATTCAGGGCAACCAGCAGGATGGCTACTTGCCTTTTCTATTTTTCAGAGGAATGCAAAATCAAATTCTTCCTGATTTGATACCAGAGAGACACTGTCTACTTGAAATACAGCCAGATTTTGAAAATGAGTTAAAAGTCATCTCCTTGCCAATTTTTGTGGGTGTTCATCCTGCCTGGGTAGCAAGAAAAATCCTGCATGGAATTTCATGAATGTCAGTGCAAGCAGGTAATGAAGACATAAGTCCCTGCTAAATTTCTTTCTTCCTTCCTTTGAGGAGGAGGAGGAGAGGGGAAGGCAGATGGTAACTCTTTGCTGGAGTACTGTGCATCTGTGTGTTTTTTGAGCTTTACCTCTATAGAATTGATGTGTTTGACTAAAGAATTCTATCCTTGCTGCAGAAAACAGGAGTGAGAAATCAGCATGTTCCCTGACTGCATTCCTCTGAGCTGGAGAAAAAGTGCTATGGAAAGCAGGGAGAGGAGAGAGGAGGAGCAGCTCACTGCAGAGCACTCCCAGCTAGAGGAGAAAACGTCAGGACTGCTGCCAAGCTACTGAGTGAAAGGTGTTGGGGAGTGTTGTTCAGATTTACCAAATTGATGTGATTTATTGTGCTTTTCTTTCATCCCCCTCCAAAGATGTTATGTCTGTCCAAACACATTTTTTACTTTATTGCTCACAGTTGGAGATGTTTCACACAATGAGGCCCAGGTAATACAATGCAGTTTCCCAGATTTCTCCATGGAAGCTCAAAATGATGCATAAGTGCTTTTTTAGCAAAGACCCTCTAAAAATTGAGCTCAGCCCCTGCTCCATCAGTCAATTTGTGGCAGAACAGTGGGAAAGCCTGTTTCAACTTGGACTTTACAGCTACATTAAAATACTTTGTTTTGTTTTGTTTTGGTTTTTTTTCCCCACAATAAATATGCAGCCTAGGACTTCTCAGGAAAAAGAAAGGAAGTCTTTAAGCCACTGTTGAAGTAATTTTTGTTCATTCATCTCTGACCACGTTCTAGGGAAGACAAAGCAGTGCATCCTTTTAAATACAAGGCAAACATTTCCTAAATTTGGGGGTATAAAGTATTTCTAGTTCAGCCAGCTGGGGAGCTTGGAGTCTACCACACTGAGGGAGGAAAGGATGTTAAAAACATATTTAAGTCTGCTGAATGCAAAGAATTGTGTTGGTTCAGCA
>NW_009970723.1:10331148-10355753 GCF_000747805.2 Chaetura pelagica
ATTTTATTCAAACATATTAAAAATGAAATATTTGGGTTTTCACATCTAAAGGCCTTTCCAAGTTTCAGCTACATAGAATTTAGTAAAAATCAGCCTATCTCCCCAAACAAAACACAACACCTTTCATCCTCATGCCCAGTTCTCCTATTTTGTATCTTTGCTGATTTTCCAACTTCAGCCAGAGGGTGGACAAGCTCTCAATTCAGATCAGCCACAAATCTCATAGATCTTTATTTCATCAGGCGAATGCAAAATACTGGTTTGTTGTGAAACTGAGCAAAAGGAAGGATTTTTACCTGCACTGGCCCAGCAATGTGGCTGCCCTCACGGGGACACCCCATGGAGCAGAGAGCATGCTGCCAGGGGAGGGCTTGGGGAGCCCTAATTAGCACCTCAGTTAGGTCTGGTTAATTGGGTTAATTGGCAATCTGAGCCTTGAACACAGTGTCATGGTCAGGGCCAGCCCTGAGGATAAAGCCTGGTGGGGCACAGGCTCAGCTGCCATTGCTGGCCTGGGGAAGGAGGGAGGACAGGGCCCCAGTGCTGGTGGGCACCACGACATGGCAGGCTGGGGTGGTGGCCAAGGCAGCTCTGCTTGGCAAGGGAAGAAGCTCCTGGAGCAGGACGAGGTGGCAACCACCTGTTTCTGGGAGGAGAAAGGCACTGAGCAGAGTGGATAGACACATTGGGGCAGAACAAGGAGAGGAAAGCCCGGGGTCATTTTTTCAGTGGAGACAGGAAGGACCTTCTGATGGGGAGCTACGAGCTGTGGGGATCAGCATGTGCCTTGCCTGTTTAAACAGCCTCTGCACAGGTGTGCACCTCCTCATATGCACAGGAGCAAGAAGTAATTCAACTTTTTTTTTGCACTGCTGTCATGCACACAAAGAAAAAAAGTTAAAATGTGAGATAGATGCTTCCTTTCTGCTGCCTTGTGGTATCACTGGTGTTACCCTCTCCCTGCAGAAGCATAAGGAGGTTTCTAGAAGACTGTGGGCAGAGGTAGCTGGGGAAAACTAGGGCATCCAAAGAGCAAACCCAAGCCACCCCTGCCAACCAGCTGTAGAAGGTCCACCACATTGCTGAGGAGGGGCTGCCTTCATGTTTACGTGACAGGAACATGCAGAGGCCATAAGAAATCCACCTGCTATTCCTGTCACTTCTGCCCCTCACATGCTCCTGCCCCTAAGGCCTATTCAGCACTTCCTTGGTTTAATGCCAAATAATGCCAGGAGATGTCATTTTCACGGAATGCTCTATGGACATACAGCAGAACCATGGCATGAGCACCAAGGCAAAATTTATCCTAGCAAACAAGAGCCTAATAAAGATCACGATCGTTCTGCTTGGGTGCTGTCGTCATCAGACCAGGTGTATTAGTGAGTGTCCAGGCAGTGACCTGAATCCAGTTTCAGAAAAGATGTCATGTCCACCAGTGCAGAAGATCTACATGGCACTGGAAAAAAAGTGGGCAGACAGTGCCTTAAATGTGGGGTTAGTATTGATCTGACTGTCCTGCTTCTGTCCTGCAGCAGACAGCAGGGAGGGATGGGGGTGGATGCCAAAGGCACACTGCCAGCCTGCTCAAGGGAATGGGAGAGAGGAAGTTGCAGTTAAAGGCCATAGAGAATAATCTCTCTTCGTATCCCTGGTGCTTAGGGGTAGCATAGAATATTTGGATGACAAGTGGCTAAACTGATGCCAGGCAGTGTTTGACTTCAGATTGCATCCATGCAGGTGTGGAAAACAGAGTAGATGTTTCTGTGCTGGGAAGCGGCTCCTCTGAGCTGTCCTGCAACACAGTGTGCCTGCCAGGTGGTGAAGAGCACACATGAGCTTCCCAGCCACTGTGCTGGAGCCAGGCATGCTGCAGCTGAAGGGGACACAGGCAGGACTGAGCTATCTTTGCTGTGAAACCCAGGAGGAACCAAACAGTTTTAAGCCACCTTTTCATGCATCTTCACCTTGTGGTCTCATCCTACTCTGAGCCAAGGATATGGAGAGTGAAGGAAAGTCCTAGTGATGTCTCACTGCTTCAGTTCTATGAAGTCAGAAAATAGAAACTCTTTATTTAATTCTGACTGTTCTGCAATAGTTCACTTCTGCTTCTGTATGTATTATACTACATACAAGGCCTCTAAATCCTTGCTAGTTTCTTTCTGATAGACATACTCAAAGAAGACACAGGGAAGTGCCAGTGAATCAACATGCAACTACCTTGATCCATTGCTTCTGCTGAGATCTCAGCAACACAAGGAGGAGTTGTGGAATGCCTATCCTGCTTTACATTCAATCTCTAGCTTATTCTGGAATAACTTTCATGTGTAGACAAGCCAGGACAAGGCTGCAGTGCTAACCACCCTGTTTTTCTGTCTTCAGGAATTCTCCCATGGGAAGGCAATGCTTTACTTCCTCTTTCAAGCAGTGATTTGTCCCAGTGTCTTCCACAGCTACACCAAAAAGGGAGAGACTAAACACTGGGATTTGTGCAAAATGAAATGGGCTGGAATGGGAATAAACAAATCAAACTTGCTTTGTGTGAAGGTCCCACCTACCATTGTAAGATGGATCCAAACCAGAACACTGAATGAGGTTCCTCTCTAATGCCAGGGAAATTTAAATCCAAGTCCAACTTAAAAACCTAGGAATGAGAGGTGAGGTAATATGACACTTCCCCTCAGGATGGATGTTTGAAATAATGCAGAAAGGAGGAAAAATTAACCCTGTCTGCCTGCAAAGTGAGTCATGTCTCTCCCTCACTCAAATCCTAGGGAAAGCCTCCCTTTGCATGTTCAGGATTTGAATATTATTCCTGTGCCGCAGGCAAGAAAGGGCATGATGCAGTTCTAGTGACTGGAATCTACAGGAATGTGGAGTTCACGACGAATATTGCAGACTTTGTAATACTGATTGTGCTGGTGTGGAGGAAGCATAAAACTTTTTGAAACGTCTGCTTTCATTTGATGCAAGAAAGTTAGTTAGCAAATAAGTTGCACTTGATATTTATTACATTTTTACAGGTGAGCCTTGCCTACTCTGGAATATTCAGTCAGTTGTGTAGCATTGGATTCAGAATGCATGTTGTAGTATTGTCTGCAATTAGATGATTCCAGAACCCAGTGCCACTAACACTTGGTTTACTGTCCATTTTATCATGGTTTCGTGGCATTTATACTATGATACAGAAGTGGGAAAGTGATTTTGGAGGCAAATAACCTGTAACAGCTAACATCTATAACACTGTCACACAGAGCTTCCGTTAAAACCTTTTTTAGAGAGGGAAGAGATGAAATTTGAAAGAGATGAAATTTGAAAAAAGAGCCTGGGGCAATGGCTGATTTCCACTTCAGCAGACATTAGAGACGGGCAAGGGAATCTCAGCTGTGGTACTGTCTGAGGGCTGACACTTCTAGTGCAGTAGCACCTAAATGCCACCCACCATCAGCCAAAGTTTTATTCACCATTTGTATAGAGCCAGCACCTGGGATGTTCTGGTCTGGAGGATACAGGTACTTGCTGGTAAAAGGCAGACATTTAGTCCTGAGTTTGCAGAGGTACTTAGTCAATGCTGAAGAAGTGGAAAGCTCAGGTGGGAAGCACTTCTGGCACTAAAAATGGGACTTGCACACTGCACGAAACATTCCAGAATGAAAGGTTTAAAACATACGGTGACTTTACTTACTCCTACCTTTTGGATCAGTGACTATTGCAGTTATCTGGAAAAAACCCAAGGCGAAACACAGCCAAAACCACGGAGCTGCGTATGGTTTTGACACAAAATTGTGCAAAAATGCAGCCTTTCAGTGGTTTTGGGAGTTGAAACCATAATTCCCATGAGGAAGGATACCCATAATGAAACTCGGTGTTGCTGACCCTCAGATCAGCCTCAGTTTGCTGAGAAGGGCCAGGAAGCAGCCGGGGGTGCTCAGCTGAAACTGTGCTGGAGCAGTGAACCCCAGAGCCAAGCTCCTGAAAGGTCTCAGGTGGTTCTATTTAGAAGCTATGGTTTTTATCAAATTAGTTATGGCCCCTGGTGGGCTCAGATCTAGGCCAGTTTCAAAATGATCGCAGAGCCTATTATATTTAAATATGTTCTCCACTCACAGCTTGAGTGGTAACAGTGTGACTTCTAAACCAGGTCGATGACTAATCAAGGGCAGTTTGTACTAAAAAGAAAAAAAATTAAACTGTGGCACATGCATGGCTTCTGGGTGAGGCCCCATGTCACACACCCTGCCCGTGTGGGACTCAGCAGCTCTGGGGTCACTCCAGTCCCGGGTTAGTTCTGGCCATTATCCTAGTGACAATTTAAGATCACTCTGGTATTTTACCCAGCTTTAAGTACTAAAAGGCTATATGGTGTTACAGCTATCTGACTGTATGATTAAGGGTACTCTTTATATCATCTTGAGGATGATTCTTATGCACATTGTTATAATGCTACACATGCAAGTGTATGTACACATAATTGTCTCCACATATAAGTGCCATGTATCAAGGCACTGTGTGAAATTGCCCTGGTTTCTAAAGCAGTGATAGGATTGATTTCACTTGGCTTCAGTGCTTTCCATGTCTCTTGCCTCAGTTAGGTGACTGGCCTCCCATTTTAGCCAGAGATAAACAAGCAATTAAAAGGTTTTTTGCCTGATCTCCTTGAGACATCTGCACAAGAGCAATCCAGTTCTGGATATGCTGATTTCTCTCCACTGACTATCACAGGAGTCCAGTGCTTTGCTTTGGAGCTGCTGTCCCAGCACCCCAGGTTCCTGCTCCCTGTGTCACTCGTCTCCCTGCATCCCCACACTGATCTTTGCTTCCACAGGAAGCATGTGGGCAGCAAAGAGTCAGCCTATTAGTGTAATTCTGATGGATACACAGAGTGCTGCAACTAGAGATGCTATCTGAAGGTGGAGAATGCTGCAAGGTACATCTCTGGGAAAGGAAAAGTCCCAGGTATTTGTCATGGACAGCCAAGAGACCAGAAGCAAAATGACCCTGAATGTTCTTCATAAACCTAGCACAGGAACCACCCAGCACACAGCCTGCTTTGCTACGGTTTCTTCCTATTTTCACAGACTCTTGGGGTTTTGTCTCAACTGCTTAGTGTGAAAAATTTCTCTTTACTCATTCTCTTCATGCCTTCTGGGAGTCACATCTTGTCTATCCTAAGACACCACCTTTCAAGGTCCTCCCTGCACCCCTTGCCCTGGCAGGGTGGCAGCCTGCAGAGCCATTTACAGCTGGGTTCAATCCCACCCCACACTAGGTTGACCTTGCTAATCCATACCAGGCTTTTGCTGGAAGATGACCAGAGCTGCCTCAGCTCCAAGCTGCAGGGAAAGCCAGGACACGAGGGCAACTGGCCAGCCACCCAAACCTACCCTGAGACTGTGTATAAACAGCTCTGGCAATGGGCCCGGCCTCCCAGGAGCTGCAGGGAGAAATACCATGAGTAAATGTAAAACGTGGAGAGGAGGATGAAGGAAACAGCCAAGCTTTTCAGATGATCTGAAGCAGAATCTAGTGGGTGTTTCACTCCTTTTAGTTCCCTCTTGAAAACCCTGGCTCGCAGAGACAAGATCACAAGGGTGCCCAAGCCAGTTATTGCACAATTTTTGTTCCATACGGTTTGAGAGGCTGTGCGGTTGTTTTTTAATATACACTGCCCCCTCTGGCTTCCCTCGCTGCTGCTGCTTTGCTGCCAGGTGCCAGTCTCCTGCAGGAATCTGGAGTGGAAGCAGGCAGGGAGCAGGGCTGCAGAGAACAGGAGAGTGGCACAGTTTTATGGATCACATCAGCTAGGACACACCGTGTCCTCAGGCAGCACGGGAACCAGTGGGAAGGTGCTGGTCAGAGGAGCTGGCAAGGCAGTGGTGTCACTGCTGCAGCACAGGAGGTGGGAGAAAGTTTTTCTGCCTCCAAGTGCAGCTCACATTACTGTGGCTAGCCCTGCATGGTGACAGGGTTTGAATTATTTGACTCGCGTTTATTTTTGTTTCTTTCACGGTTTTGCTTAGCAATGGTAGCACTTACATAATCTCTAGCAGGCTCTGCTATTAATGCCTCATTAAAATGAGCAGGGAACAGGATTCACACTGCTAGGGCTGCTGTGTTTGCTCAGGGACAGGTGTTCTCTGGGGTGGCTGAAATAAAGTAGATTTTTATGAGGAAAACTATCTTTATAACA
Organism: Chaetura pelagica; assembly: GCF_000747805.2. Lineage (NCBI taxonomy): Eukaryota > Metazoa > Chordata > Aves > Apodiformes > Apodidae > Chaetura > Chaetura pelagica. The sequence continues at coordinate 10,337,336 of NW_009970723.1, forward strand.
GATAGAGCTAAGAATAGTCAAAATCCTTGGCTTGCACCCATCTTTCAAAGAGACATCCAGATGGGAATCCTGAGTCCAGTGAGTCAGACTGTCTGTGCAAGATAAGGGGACAGAGGGCTCCTTCTTTGCAAATCTTCTTGCTAGATAAGCAGGTTTTAGAAAGAAATTTCACTCCATGAAAGCTCCCAGTGATCCTATGGGCTGCTGGGGGCACCCGTGCAGCAGGGTAAGGCTGTGGGCAAGACTGCAGTCATGCTGTTCCTCAAATAGTACAGCCAGCAGCACATCCCTCAGGGGGGGCTGCACGTTGGTAGGACCTTTGCACACTGGGAAAACTCTTCCCAAGAAAGGAAGTGTGATGGCACTATTGCAGAAGGGGAGATGATGTAGCTTTATGCTCAAACCTCTGAGGAAAAGAGCCTGCCCATCTGGTGGGTTCAGAGAGGTTTTTGCACAAAGGATAGAAAGCAGGTGGTGGCCCAACCAAGCTGGAGTTGCCCCTTTTGCAAGGCTCCTGATTGCCTCTCCTTGCCAGCAGTTGGAAGGACAGGCAAAGGCGGATATTTCTAAAGCAAAAATAGGCAAAAAAGGTGGTGAGATGACTCTTTGAAGCTGTCTGTTTGGTATTTTTCCCACATGAGAGGCACTAACCTTTACTTGCTTTGGTATGCCAATTATGATTTTTATCTTGAAAGTGGTATTTCTGAGTCAGCACAGAAGAGCTGGCCAGATGAACACAACCCTGAATTAGTATTTTATTATTTATTTACTTATTTAATTAATTCTTTTTTTTAAGCTGTTTTTGAAGAAGTAAGGATCACTGCCTTTGAATTAAGTGGATTTAGGAATCATCATTCTGTAGGGAACGAAGTAATTCAGAAATGCCAGCTAACCACTGCCAGAAGCAATTTATTTTAAAGGCAGTACTTGTACAGGTGAAGTGAGAATATAGAAATCAGTCTTACACCTCCAGGTTGACAGGTCAGTGAGATCTGTTTAAGTTCCATCACTACAATAAAACACAGCTTCCTGAGGTATCATCAGCAAACTGGATACTCATTTACCCCTGTATATAACTCCATTTGTGTGAATACCAAATAGGACGAAAAACCTACATTGTTGAAGAAAAATACAGCCACACTGTAGAAAATTTCTTTAAAGCTGTAAAAATAAAAATATGTATTTTATATGGATTCACTTACTCCTAAAATCAAAGCCTTAAGGAATGTCTTTGGTTTCCAAAGAAATTGAACAATATGTAACTTTCCCTCACTGTAAAATGGTAGGTTTCAGTATTGTGAACACTTCTAGTGCACAAAGCTAGATAAAAGATACTGCATATCTCTTTTTGTGTGGGATTAATTCTCGATTCACAAGGCAACTTAATTTATACTGTCTTTGTTATGTGAAACAAATTAGACCAGCTGCTCAGTGTCAGCAACTAGAAAATGCAGCTTCTGATATTATGGAAACCAGTTTTGCTGCTGTCAGATGCCATCATTGGTCCTATGGGAAGATCTTTTCTATTTTAAGGAAAAATAGTACCTAAGTGCACCATTTGTTTTTAATTATTTTACAAGGAATACTCTGAAAGCAATGCCCATGAAGCAAAGCAGTCATGAAGAGCTGTCCTTGTTTCTTCCCTGTTATTATATTAATGAAGGAGGAGAGCAGCAGTGGTCCTTCATCCATCCTTCTGAGGTAACAGTGTACTTGGCATACTGTGCTTCACTGAAGGATCACTGCTGCCTGTAAAGTGTTTTCAGATGCTCTCAGAGGAATGAGATATCATAGGATAAAGTGTTAATTCTATCTGATCTTGCTGTTATCTCTATAAATCCCACCCAACTTAGCAAATCAGTCTCTATCTATTAAGGATGACATTTCAGGGTTTGATAGAGCAGCAAATTAATGCTGTGTTCTGGATGACTGGTTGAGGAGGTCTCATCATCTCTTTCATTTCTCTGCTTGTAGATTTTAAATTTTCAGTATTCAAGGATTTTGACAAACACTGTTTTCCCTAAAGCTGCTCCTCTGTAACGTCATCTGTATAACCTAGTGCAGCATCATGAAACAAATGTACCGCTTTTGCATTCATAACATGACTTCCTGTGTTCAGAATTACTAAGGTCCTGATCTATGACACAGCCTAATACCCACAGAAATTAGTGGAAGTGAGGCATCTGTCTGCTTTGTGGTTCCCAATCTGGTTCCTTAATTTTCTGGTTAGCTTCACAGGGATCAGCTGCTTGTATGGAAGGGGACAAGTGTGTGTCTGTCAGGAGCAATGATACAGGGGAGAAAATTGGTATAGCTGTGTAAGGGGATGGAGTTAAACTTGTGGTAGGTATTGGTTTCACAGGAGAAGTTAAAAAGAGAAATGTCTAAGCACCCAGAGAAACCAGAGGCAGATACTCCCTTCTTCAGATTTTCCTCTAGCCTTTCTAGCTCACTTGCAGCACGTCAAAGACAAGCTCTTAGACGTGAGCACAGACTTGGACCTTGTCAAATGCCACCTAAAAACACTGTGGATATAGGGGCCAGCAGATGGAACATGTTGTTCAAATGTTTCCAGAGGCTCTTGCAGAAGCCTACCCTGGGCAGAGCTAGCCAGATATTTTCAGCTGAAGATACTTCTGACGGAAACCTGTCTAACTGCCAGGAAAGGCTGTTGATCAGGCACACAAGCAGTGCCCCTTCCCCTCCCCATGGCACTGAGTTGCAGCACAGCTCTGTCTGTAGAATTGGTTCAGGAACATCTCTGTCACACTGGAGCTGATGAACATCAAACCCAGAATTTGCCTGGCTGACCTGGCCTCTTCCATCTCCCTCTGGTGCTGTTGGTGGCTGATGAATGTCCCTCCATTAGCCTCTGGAAGGTTATGCTGAACCTTTCATTGAGCTGGTTATACCCTTGCTAACGATCAGCACTGATACAGAAACTGAGCTTTTAACACTTGGGAGCAGCAGGGCTAAACCCAGGAACAACCTTCCACCCCTGCTTTTGGAGGCCAATGCCTCCTGCCCTCCTACCTGTGGCATAAGGGAGGCACTAGCCCCTATAGACAGACTTAATTTAGCTGTAGAAACCTTTTCTTTCAGTTATGCTTTGTAGCAAAGTCATCACCTCTGACCCTGAGGCCGTATGTATGCTCCCCACAACACCCCCTCACCCATATTTACAGACACATGCACACTGATACCCTGCAATGTATTTAGCACCACCATCGTTACCAGAAGAGGACATCTTACCCTACAAAGAAGCAGAACCAATGCAGCATGAAAGAGTGGAGGAGAGTTTTGATTTACCAGTGGCAAAACTGTGCTGTGTTCAACTATGAGGAGTAAATACAGAACTTCGCACTTCTCTGTGAAGGACTAAGCACTTTTCTACATAGAAAAGATAGTATTACGTGCTATCAGTTGCATTAGATCGGTCATATAATTCTCCTAACTCTGTAGATAAGAAATGTGGCCCTAATTGCAAGTACTCTCAACTTGAGCAGCATAGAGCTGTGCCTGCTCTGGGCTGACACTTCAGTTTAGTTTATACAGTGAATTATGCTTAGAAAAAAACTGTATTAAAAAGCTAAGTGGATCTTGACAAACCATCAAGATACATTTTACGGGAAGAAAATGTATAAAATGAATAATATTTATGCATAGTTAAAACATATTTGCCAAATGCCAAGGAAACGGGGGAAATACTAATTAATAGCACTTTTTTTACAGAAGAAAAGTAATTGAAATTATTCAGAGTCCAATTCTGCTCTCCTTGTGCAGTGACTAATCTAACTGAGATGAATAGGCTACTTGTAGAGTGAGAAACTACTCAGCATGACTAACTTTGGTGGAATCAAACTCTCCATGAACATTATTAACTGGTTTTGAAATACAGTACTCATTTTGTGTTCCTCTACTGAAAGACAGGCAATTTTATCCACTCCTTTAGATTTCCAAGACGCCTAGAAAGATGTCACTTCAAATTGTGCCAAGAAAAAAAAAGCTAGTCATGAGAGGTGCTAAAGGTATTTATTTTACAGGTGTAAAATGGCTACTCTATGTATAAGAAGTGAAATCACACTTCCAAACTTTACATCTCAAGAACACAGGACCTCTGCTAAGGATGGAGGTGGAGGCTGGTGGAGGCTTAGCACTCTCCAAGTGATGTACTGAGTTTTCTGGTGTCAGCTGAAAGCAGACAACATAAAAGCACAGCTCAGGACCATTCCCTGGATTTCTCAGGGCACTCACATTCTGCAGCCATCTGCTGTGCAGAGCTGATGCTCTCAGTGGTGTTTATTAGGAGACATGGTTTTGAAGCATCTTACATAACCACAGGAAGATGTTTATCCCCTTAGGGAAGATACCAGCAAAAAGCACATCTGGATGCAAAACAAAGCTTTTGGATCTCATCCTTGTGGCCTGACTCCATAAATGATGAAGTCAAACATTTTTTTGCCTTCCGAAGGACTTTACACTTTTGATTCAGAGATGTGTCAATAAAGATCAGAGAGCAGAGGTGACACCCAAGATGGCCCACTGACAGATCTCTGGATTGCCCCAAAAGGAAATGCTAGTACTGCTTCTGAGTCCTGCTTTTTTGTCTTCTGGGTCCTGTGCAGACAGTTCAGTCAGTCCCCAAGCAGAGAGGAGACATCTGCCTGACAGGCACCCAGGCATTCTGAGGAGGTAGTGGAGGTTCCAGGTCATTACTGGTTTTCTCTCTGCATTTGACCTAAGGTAAGAACTTTTTCCTTGGTTCTAGTATTACAAGAAAAACAATACCCTTACACTATGGCTACTTGTTAAGCTATTCTAATTGAGTCAATTTTGGTCTTTACATAATGATGTCTTAAATAAGACTACAGACTTTCTGACTATCCACTCCTCAGCACGATGCTGTGGGTTCATGGGAAGATGGCAAAGGCAGAAGAATATTGGTGTTTAATGTTCCAAATGTTTTACCACCTTAGTGATAAAGTGTTCTGCTTTGCTGGTTAGAACATGACAACAAGTGTTGTGCTGCCTATGCTGGTCACCTGCCAGAATTTGGACCTTACTCTCCTGCTGGCCTTTGTGGTGCTGCCACCACACAAAAGGAAGGGCCTGGGGTGTAATACAGTTGGAGCAGCAATTGTCTAAAGTTGTGAAAACTATTTTAAAGTGTTGGCCTCCCACATACCTAAGGCTTAACTAAATGTATCAGGTCCCAGACAAGGTTGTACGTTCCTCCAAAAGCCCTAGGTATGTGCAAGAAAACAGAAAGTAATGCCTGGTCATGCAAGACATGAATTCATTTTACCTCCCATCTGAAAGGCAGATGGAATGAGGTCCAGAGCCACCTTAACTTAGGTAAATTTTATTCTTTTCAGGCCTTTCTGCCTTTCCTTTGCAGAGAGCACATGACCGTGACACTTGCAGTCCCTCAGTTACTCCACCCCACCAGAAATGGGTCATTCTGCCTTCAAACCTGGATGGCTGGCATAGTGATTAATGAGATTTGAATTAAATGATACCAAGACTGAAATAGTTCCTTGGGGAACTTATTTTTTCATTTTACTTCTGTTTACAACTTATATACAGACTTGAATCCCTTCATTGGCTAAGCCTGTGCTGCTCATCTCCGAGAGCTGTCTGTGGAAGTGGTAGTTGAACTGAAAGCATTTACAGGAGAGACCTCTTTACTGGGGCCTCATAAATCCTTCCTCAACTGCTGCTTTCTGCCACGTCACGGGAGGGTGGCCTTGTTGCTAGGCCCATGGTGCTTTCTTCATCTTGGTTCCCATCACGTTCAGGACTGGCAGGGAAGATGTGATAGGGGAACCATGTGCTGTTGGTATTCAGGCTTTCTCTTTTCAGTCATGTGCTGCTGATTTGGCCTGTACTTAAGTTAGCATTATGCCCACCTGTATTTACAGCCTCAATGTGTTCATTTCAGATTCTGCAATGTGTGGCAGGCTCTGATTTTTTCCTTTTAACAGGTGCTTTCTTGCATTTATGTGCTTAGCATTTCCTGTGCCTAGTGTTGTCCTTCAGATAGCTTATTTTAGGTTCCTCAAAGTTCTTCACCTCTGTGGTCACAACTTTACTAATTTTAATGCCTTACCAGCATCTGTGGATATTCTTACCTGAGCTTCAGTCCCATAAACCACCAAAGGGCATAAAGTCTGAGTTCCAGGAAACTTGTTGCATAGATGATAGGAAGAATGCTTCTTGTTCCATGTGGATAATATGGATGTGCCTTTCAACTGTGATAATATTTTCTTTATTTCAAGTGCCAAATCCATTACTACCATATAGGTTATAAGGGCTTGAGCACAACATTATACCTTTTGCACCAAATGATATGAAACAGAAGTTCACATCACTTTGTGCTGATGCTATAGTCCAAAGCCTCCTAAGGAGGCCTATTTTCTTTTTAAGGGACTTTGAGGAAATAGGGAACGAAATGAACATTTTCCTTTAGCATCCATGTCTCAACTTAGACACACAGATACGTGATTTGAAGGTCACATCTCACCTTTGAAGCCCTTTTCCATAATTGTGCCGGGTTAGAACATGAAGTCTTGAGCAGAGAAGAACTAAGTCTGCGAAGTAACTAACTGCAAAAGATGATCCAGAGGAATATCCCACCATCTTTTAAATACTCGACCAAATTTCTTGGCTCTTCTCATGGCTAAAGAATGTTACCAAAGCCACATACACTATATTGCAATTTCTCTTTGGAACAAGTTATAATTAGCTAGACATTAGGTTTTTTTAAGCATATTTTTTATTAAGGAATATATATTTTTAAAGCAGTTAAAATTCTGAGCTGTTTGTACTCTTATAATTAACTTAAATAGCTTGTTTGATTGATGGATGCCTGTGTTTGTTTGTTAGTTTGGTAACTTGCACTGAGCTGTAATCCAGGAATCAGATGGTTAATTATTGCAGTACTGTGCAAGAATTAATTGGGACACCAGTTGCTTGCTGTGTACATGTTAGGTAGAAGTTCCTGAGAATAAGATGCTTCTGTATGATTGTTGTTCTAGCTTGAAAGTGTGTTGAATTCATTAGAGTGGAAAGAGAATAGGATGGAGAACATCTTGAGAGGGCAAGAATATTATTAGTCTCTGAGCTGTTCAGTTGTTATTTTGAGCTTTACAGATATCTCCCTTTTTTCCTCCCCTATGTTTAAACATGAGTGAAACATCTGTGAAACATTTTCTCTGATGTGCCGTAAGTTTTTAGACAAGTCTTTTACATATCAAACCTTACTATGTCCTATCCATTATTTCCTAGAAACCTTTCCTTGTACATCCCAGCAACTGAATACTAATTGTATGAAGTGAAGCTGCCTGATTCATCATTAAGCCTTTCATTTTCTGACAAGGTTAGCCACTGCTGGTGTGTTTTCCAATACGCTCCTCATTCCCAATATCGTTTCCATGATACTAATACAGCTTCCAGTGGCCAAGAAATCAGGAATTATAAAAAAATAACCAGAAATCATGCTAGTATCTGTCACTTGCTATTCTTCTAGTTTACAAGCTTGTCATCCAGTTAGGGAACATAAGATACACTGTGTGACTCGTCCAATACCAGTAACAGACAGCAACTTGTCAAAATGAACATTTGCAGACAACCCACAGCATGAATTTTTTTCTGAAGTGTTTGAGAATGCTCACAAATAACAATTGCATTCAGGAAAGCTTGCAAGTAGCATTCAAACCAACAAAGTCTAAACTTGTGGTTTTGACTCAGTATTATTTTGTATTCTGAGTGAGAAGGGTGCATGTTTATCTATTGGAACAACCATATGATTTCTTCACCCATTGGTGAAATTAATTAAAACACCAGCCTCTCAATTAGCAGTGCTTATATTATGAGTTTTGTTTGCTCTGGTTCTGTACTGTAAAATCTGGGGTGACATTTATGGAGGCACATGAGAGACTCTTCAAACCAACCTCTGGCCCTGAGGCCAACCCACTTCCCACCCATTAAACCCTCTCAGCCTCCAAAACAGAACACCTTGTCAGGAAAGGTCCCTGACTTGTTGCTGGGCCTTAGCTACTCCTGGGAGGTTTTTTGCATGCCAGGGAGCATTCAAACAGGTTAACAACAGTGACCATCCAGCTCCAGTGCCCAGGACTGGAACATTAGTTCACAATGCTCGGTGCTTCAAAACCCCTTTTCCCTTACAAATATCCCAGTGAAGAATCTGCAGTGGAGCTTCACTGGTGGAGAACTGAGGCATAAGCAGAGCCAAGCTCAGGGCAGGAAGACTGTAATTTCCATTTGGGCAGAGCAGGGGGCCAGACTGCTCAAGCCGTCAGTTCTCTGGCTGGCAAAAAAACTCCCAACAAATATCTAAATCTCCTACAGAAATCTGCACCATGGTGCATTAGCAAGACCTGCATACCTTGAAGGCCAAGTTCTGCCAGTGAATGCTGGGTGCTTGAAAAACCTGACTGCAGATCATTTGCTTAATGTTGTGCAGCAAAGACAGAAATAAAAACTAGATTTCCAGAAACCTAGTCAAGAGCCAAGGGACACAAGTCCCTTCTTGCAAACCAGCAGTACTAGGGCTCAGCTCAGGGCTGAAAGTGAATAGTGCTGTTGGAACTCCAGAAGGACTCCTGAAATTTAGTACAGACATGAGGATCAACATGAGAAAAAATGGTGACATTTCAGTCCCCAGGTGGTCAGCCAGCTTGAAAATGAGCTGGAGGAGGAGAAAATGGGATCCCTGTTGTCGTGGCAGCAATGCAGAACCCAAACTCAAGGTCTTGAGGTGCAGGGTCAGCTGAATGAATGCTACAGAAAGGGAGGTGGCATCTTTGTTGACCCAGCATGGCAGGTTCTGCAGGGCCCAGCATGTAGCACCAACCCTCTGAGTGGGCCAGGGATTGTGTGGGGCTGTGTGGGGCATGGGGAGCAGACCCAGCAGGCCTAGGGCAACAGCATTCACTTTCCTCTGCTGAAGGCAGGCTGTGCTCATGTGGGTGCAGGTACAGCACCAACAGCCCCCTCACTCCATCCATGCCTTCAGCTGGGAAACTATGGAGAGTCTTGGTGCCAGGCCATGGAGCTTCAATGTCAGCTGTGCCAAGGCTGGGGCTTCTGCCTCTTACAGAACTCTCTGACACATGAACTGCTGACCACCTGGAGGCCTGCAGGGAAGGAGGGTCCCCCAGGCAGGATCCCCAGGACAAGTCTGCAGAGTAGGCACCCCCCGAAGGTGGCCAGCAGGAAATGTGTGAGAGAGCTTCTGGGACTGGATCCTGTCCATCATAAAGATTTAAGACTCTTGCACAGGGAGAGATGAGCCTGCACTGTGGATTCTCTGCCCTTGAAGTTATGTGCCAAACCCCTTCTTCCAAACCTAGACAAGCAGAGGTACCATGCCTTTCCGAAGGGAAGGGGTACCTCTCATATCCTTTTCCAACAGGATGCAAGCCCCTTTTGGAGGAGATTTGAATCCCAGATTCCTGCAAGGACCCCTCGCCAGCTTGGCAATTGGCTCTTCCAGTGGAGAGGGAGTCAGTGCCCCCAAATTCATATTTTACATGGTGAAATCAAGCACCTGCTGGCCTAATAAGCATGAGAAGAAAAGTGGCTGTGACTGTGCCTGGTGCTCAGGCACGTACCTCATTGCCTTGAGGCAGGTTTGTAGGGCCAGCCTGCTTGCTGCCATTTTGAAGGTTTCTTGGAAGAAGCTGCCTCCCCTTGCCCTGGGCAATGCCATCCTCCCAGAAGATACCTTTTCCCCCGGAGGCAGGAGGCTGCCTGTCTTTCTGACACCTCTCATCACCTTCTCTCTCTTCTATTTATGCTGCAGAGGATGTCCAAGGGCAAGTCTCATGGGCTTCCACACATGCTGTCCCCAGCTATTAGTGTCCAGGGTGAACAGCTGTTGGCTGCAGCCCCTCAGATTTAGTCACCTGCTTTAGCAAATGCCAGTAGATATCTAGGTCAATTGATTGCAAAGGCTTGCAGAGCTGGGTTTCTAAGTGCAAGTTGGGTCTCCGACAGCAGCACCGTGTGAGCCAGCACCAGGAGCTGCCTCTTGGAGCATGGCACCACCAAAAGCTCTCTTCCTGGAGATCTGTGAGAGCTGTTTGAGGACAAGCTCTTAGGCAGAAGGTCTGGGTAAAATCCAGCTTATTTCTCATTCATGGGTGTAGCTAGTTACATAATAGAAAATGGGTTAATTATGGGCCAGATTTACCCTGGCATAAAAAAGCTGGGGAGCAGTTACAGCAATAGTGATCCCTGGCAGGAAAGACAGTGGAAGGTGATGTAGCCCTATGGGAGGGTACTGCAGTTGCACAGAGCCACCCCTCTGTTCTGCTTTGCAAGGAGAAGGCTGAGGAGAGACAAGCCAGGCTGACTCAGAAAGTAGTGAGAAGAGACCATGCAGGCCCTGGCTTCTGAGTCAGAGTAGCCCTCTGCAGCCTCTGCCAGCAGGAGCAGAAACCATCAGAGTGAGGTCCTCAAGGACTGGATGTGACCACCAGGTAGCAAAAGGAAAGCTGCAAAACTGGCCACACTGTAGTGTAAATACTTCTTCCTCCTGGGGCAGAGAAGTCAAGTGAGAAGAATATGCTGGGACTTCATTTCCTCTTCAAACTTTGGAGAGAGCAGAGCTGCTGCTGTCCTCAGGCCCTGATCCCACCAGGTTCCCTGGTGAGAAGTGTTGCAGCACCTTCCTTCAAACCCTTTGTAATGACCGTTTGTTTTCTTGCTCAACCTTTAACATCTGAAGAATAAGTCCTGTGAGGAGAGGTGAAGGGAACTGGGATTGTGTAGTTTGGAGGAGAGGAGGCTGAGGGGAGACCTCATTGCTCTCTACAACTGCCTGAAAGGAGGTTGTAGGGAGGTGGGAGCTGCCTTCTTCTCTCAAGTGTATAATGACAGGATGAGGGGAAATGGACTGAAGCTGTGCCAGGGGAGGTTTAGACTGGATATTAGAAAGAACTTATTTACCAAAAGAGTGGTTGGACAGTGGAACAGGCTGCCCAGGGAGGTGGAGGAGTTACCATCCCTGGAGGTATTTAAAATAAATATAGATAAAGTGCTTAGTGACATGATTTAAGCACTGAATGGGTAAATTAGGTTAAGGTAGGGGGATTTAGGCTATGGTTGGACTTGATGATCCTCAAGGTCCCTTCCAACCAGGATGATTCTATGATTCTATGATTCTATGATTCTGTAGGAGTTGCTAGTGTCACAGCACTGACTGCTTTGGCTTTGTTTGGTACATGTGAAGCATCATACAACCACTTGTCAGTCTGTACTGAGCCCTGCCCAGCAAGGCACCTCTTCTCTTAGCACTGAGATGCCAGAGTTAATGCAGATCTGCACTTATACACCATGAGTTAACAGTCACAGGAAAGAAATCCCATTAATGGTGTGTGAGATGGCAGCTGAGACCATGGGGCTACCTCCTCATCCTGAGGTGACTGGTTTCAGGCTCTGGAGGAGGACTGGGCACACGAGCTGCAGAATCAGGACTCTACTTCAGGAGAGCAGATTTGGGCTTGTTTAGGGAATTGCTAGGAAGAGTTGCCTTGGAAGCTGCCACAAGGAAAAAAGGTGCCTAGAAGCTGGCTAGTTTTTAAATAAAACACTGAGAGCTGAAGAACAAATTGTCCTGTTGGGCAGTCAGACCAGGAATTTCAGGAGAAGGTCTGCTTGCCTAAACAAGGAGCTGCTCAATGAACCAAAATGCTAAAAGAGAGTGCAAAGGAGAGGTGGAAACAAGGATAGACAGCAAATGAAAAGTGTGAAAGAACTGCTTGGGGATCTGGGGACAAAATCAGGAAGGTCGAAGTCCCTTTGGCAGTAAAGCTAGCTAGGAGCATACAGGGTAAGAAGAAGTATGCTAGTAACAAAGAGAAGTTCAGAAAGAAGTTCAGAAGTTCCTGGAGATGAAGAAAAGTATGAGCTAAAGGTCTGCTTCCACTGCAAATAATGCAAACTGCATACTGGGCTGCAGGAGGAGGAGCAGAGCCAGCAGATCAGAGGCAGCTGTTGCTCCCTTTACTCTGCACTTGAGAGGCACTCCTGTCATGCTGCTCCAGCTCCAGAAGGGAACTGAGAAACTGGAGAAGAGCCAGTGGAGGGTCACTAAAATGGTTAGGGAATGGGATTGTGGGATCTGGGCTTGTTTTTAAGAGGTGGTATGGGGGAAGTAATAGTAAAAGTTGAAAAGGCAGTGGAGATTAACTCTGTTTTTATAATGGCAGAAGGTAAAACAAAGGGCAATGGCCACAAGCTGTAGCTTGGGAGGTTTGAGCTGAACACTAAGACAAAAATCAAGAGGAGAGAGTGCTGTTCTGGAAGGATTTCTCCATCAAGGCTGTGGAGTCTCTGTCCTTGGAGGTTTTCAGGACTTGCCCAGTCAAAGCCATAGCTGACCTGATCTAGACTTGGCGACAGTTCTGCTCAAGCTGATGGCTAGACAAAAGACCTCCTGAGGTCCCTTCCAATTGTGTCTTTTGAGTTTCCTTGAGTAGACATGCCTGTGAAAGGAACAGAGGCCCAGGGAGGTGGAGGAGTTACCATCCCTGGAGGTATTTAAAATAAATATAGATAAAGTGCTTAGTGACATGATTTAAGCACTGAATGGGTAAATTAGGTTAAGGTAGGGGGATTTAGGCTATGGTTGGACTTGATGATCCTCAAGGTCCCTTCCAACCAGGATGATTCTATGATTCTATGATTCTATGATTCTGTAGGAGTTGCTAGTGTCACAGCACTGACTGCTTTGGCTTTGTTTGGTACATGTGAAGCATCATACAACCACTTGTCAGTCTGTACTGAGCCCTGCCCAGCAAGGCACCTCTTCTCTTAGCACTGAGATGCCAGAGTTAATGCAGATCTGCACTTATACACCATGAGTTAACAGTCACAGGAAAGAAATCCCATTAATGGTGTGTGAGATGGCAGCTGAGACCATGGGGCTACCTCCTTATCCTGAGGTGACTGGTTTCAGGCTCTGGAGGAGGACTGGGCACACGAGCTGCAGAATCAGGACTCTACTTCAGGAGAGCAGATTTGGGCTTGTTTAGGGAATTGCTAGGAAGAGTTGCCTTGGAAGCTGCCACAAGGAAAAAAGGTGCCTAGAAGCTGGCTAGTTTTTAAATAAAACACTGAGAGCTGAAGAACAAATTGTCCTGTTGGGCAGTCAGACCAGGAATTTCAGGAGAAGGTCTGCTTGCCTAAACAAGGAGCTGCTCAATGAACCAAAATGCTAAAAGAGAGTGCAAAGGAGAGGTGGAAACAAGGATAGACAGCAAATGAAAAGTGTGAAAGAACTGCTTGGGGATCTGGGGACAAAATCAGGAAGGTCGAAGTCCCTTTGGCAGTAAAGCTAGCTAGGAGCATACAGGGTAAGAAGAAGTATGCTAGTAACAAAGAGAAGTTCAGAAAGAAGTTCAGAAGTTCCTGGAGATGAAGAAAAGTATGAGCTAAAGGTCTGCTTCCACTGCAAATAATGCAAACTGCATACTGGGCTGCAGGAGGAGGAGCAGAGCCAGCAGATCAGAGGCAGCTGTTGCTCCCTTTACTCTGCACTTGAGAGGCACTCCTGTCATGCTGCTCCAGCTCCAGAAGGGAACTGAGAAACTGGAGAAGAGCCAGTGGAGGGTCACTAAAATGGTTAGGGAATGGGATTGTGGGATCTGGGCTTGTTTTTAAGAGGTGGTATGGGGGAAGTAATAGTAAAAGTTGAAAAGGCAGTGGAGATTAACTCTGTTTTTATAATGGCAGAAGGTAAAACAAAGGGCAATGGCCACAAGCTGTAGCTTGGGAGGTTTGAGCTGAACACTAAGACAAAAATCAAGAGGAGAGAGTGCTGTTCTGGAAGGATTTCTCCATCAAGGCTGTGGAGTCTCTGTCCTTGGAGGTTTTCAGGACTTGCCCAGTCAAAGCCATAGCTGACCTGATCTAGACTTGGCGACAGTTCTGCTCAAGCTGATGGCTAGACAAAAGACCTCCTGAGGTCCCTTCCAATTGTGTCTTTTGAGTTTCCTTGAGTAGACATGCCTGTGAAAGGAACAGAGGTGGATTGCTTCTGAAGGCATCTACACTGAGCTGTCCTAGCTCTCATTGCTGCATGTTGTCATTGTGGCCCTGCTGACATGGCTGCTCCTTCCCAGGTGAGGAGCACTGGAGATGGCCATCTGGCAGCTCAACCAGAGCCAGAAGCTGAATTTACCATTTTTGAGGTTTTGAGATACATGACTACAGTTTGCCAGCTGAAGCTTTACACTCTGGGGACTGAGACTCTCAGCTGCCTTTGGCTGCAGTCGAGGGCCCTGCTTTGCTCTTCTCATGCAGACCTGGGCTGTGGACTGTCCTGCCTCATGTCACCCTTGGTGCCCCACTCTTGGCCTGGCTGAGCCACTGGCCCTGCCTGCACTCTGGCATCAAGCTCCTCCTGACCTAAACTAGGTGCCACAACCCATTTCTAGGTGAAACGTACTCATGCAGAAAGCCTGAGGCTCACTGAGGCATGTGGCCCCATTCAAGACAAGGGGTTTCTCCACCTGGGTGGGAAGAGGCAGTTGTAGGATGGGTTAATGGATGATAGCCATGAGAAACCTGGAAGTCACGCTGATCCCAGCAGGGCTGGGCTGGGTTGTGGAGGTGACCATGGGGCTGGTCAACAAGGAACAGCACAGAAAGCATCACTGGTGGGGCAGCTGTGGGGTAACATGGCCCGAGGTGGGATGTGTTGTGGTGGTGGTGGCCACGCATGGCAAACCCCACATCCCTCTCAGGGCTGTGCTGTTCCAGGGTGAGGCTTTTTATCTTCCACAGGTGTGTCTGCTGAGCTCCCAGCACGGGCACGAGGCTGTTCTGGGAGCCAAAATTGTTCATCTGACTGGGTTAGCCTCTCTCCATCCCTTCACCTGCCCTGATCTCACAGTTTTGCTGCGTCTTCGCTGTTTCTGTTCTTGCTGCTCCTTTCCCCTCCGTGCTTTTGCCTTATTTTTGGCTACAGCAGCAGCAATTGTTCACTTGGTTTGTTTGCCATGTACGGAGAAGGCGCCAGGAGGAGCTGGGGGAAGGGAGGCTGTGTGAGTGTGTCTGAGTGTGTGAACCCGTCTCTGATGCACGAGAAGAAGCAGGCTGGTTCCTCCTTGGCTGCCTCTCATCAGAAAGAGGAGGAGAAAGTGCCAAATCTCATCTCAGAGAGCTGCTAGTCAGAGAGCTGGAAACCTTCCCTCTCTTCAGAGCTCTGAAGAAATAAGAGCCTTGTTCAAGTTTTTCATGGCTCCCCTGCATCTTCAGAGGGCTGAAGTAATTTCTCCCAGAAAGTGTGATGAACAAGGCAGGGAACTTGCCTGATATTTAAGACAAGCCACACACTGGATGGACTGAATCCAGCTGTCATCAGCCTCCAGAGCAAACGTGTTGAACTCCACCAAGATGGGTAGCTGAGGTAGGATTACCCCTTTTGCAGAGCCTTCCTTTACCACACTGGGAACATCCTAGGGTGGACTTAATTCAGGATTTGGAGACTGTAATTGAAAAACTATGAGAAAATCTCCTTCATTCTGAATGCCAGCAGGAAATGAGAGATGTTTCTCTACTTGGGGAGCCTTTACAATCTTTCCCAATATTAAATAAATAAAATAAGCAAGACAGCACTGCATGGACAGGCAAATGTTACAAGTGCTTTCATCATGTAAGTCATCTTGATTTATCAATCTTAACTTTTTGGCTAGGATCTCATCACTGGTCTGTGTTCACCATCAGAATTTACCCATGCAAGAAAACCTCACTTAGCAGTAATTAGCTTAGCAGTAATTTTTATTTCCACTTGAGCAGAGATGAGCAAGCCTGGATTTGAGGCTGGCTTGGCCTTCCCATTGTGTGTTAGCACGTGCTGTGAAATAGTTGGGGTTGAGCTACTTTGGATTATGTCACCCTACAGAGAAAAACCTTCAAAATGAAGATGTCATCTGCAGAAGTCCTCCTTGTGGCTGGTTCTGTGGGTGGCACTGACAGGTGGCTCAGGCTGGGACCAGAACACCAGAAAACAAAGCATTTGAGATCCCCTTTTAACATGATGTGTAAAGGCAGAGGGTTGTTCTCTTCATCTATGTGGTCCTTGAGGAGATGACCTCACATGATGTCTTAACCGTGTGGAAATTTTCTAAATATAGTGGGGTTTTTTTTCCCTTTCCAGGAAGAAGGTGTCTCTTTAAAATAATATTCCTGGGATGTTAAGGGCAGGCAGAATGATACAGAGTTAAGAATACTTATTGCTTTACCACTGTAGAACATTGAAAATAAGAGCTGCTTGTGACTCCACCTGAAGAGTGAATTAAATGGAGGAATGTGTAGCTTGCCTTTAAGATCTTTCCCCTATTTTTCTCTTATAACAAGAACAACCCCTGCTATGCAAAGAACTGAATTACTCATTCCAGACTGACATATTGCCTTACCCTTTCTGCTCTATTCTGAGCAGTTGCACTTTTCAGCTGGTACCTGGAAAGAACATCCTCTCTTAGGAGGCTGCATAGGATGCTTAGAAAATACCTGCCTAGATGAGTCACTAGGGAACAAAGGAGAAAGAAGGCCAGAAGCATTAAGTTGTAGAAGTGTTACAGGCAAAATAATAAAATATGCACAGTTCCTGCATCCAAGATCTGTAGTTCAGAAACTTTTTTTTTTAGTAGAGTAAATCCATTTGTTACACAGAATTAAGGAAGGGAAATAACTTCAAGAGAATTGTTGCACTATGGTTAATGCTTTGGAGGCTCAGGTGAGTTTGCCTGGAGGCCAGGCATGCATGTCCCATGCAGCTCTCCCTCACTGTACAGGTGGGATAACACTAAAAAAGAGAAGGCTGGTGATAAATAAGTATATGTATGTGCATGTGTGCGTGCAGCATTGCTAACATGAGGTCCTGATAGCACCAGCAACAGAGCTGGAAAATTGATTTTATTCCTCACAGCTGCCAACCAGCTGAAGTGTGACTGCCAACGTGCTGCAGGTGGCTCTAGCAGCTCAGGTCCTGTCGTGCCCCAGGGCAGCCCCAGCTCTGGGTGTTGGGGGGCAGGGGGAACCAGGCTGTGCTTTGGGGCAACAGCACCAGGCCACCCAGGGTCCCCTCCCCCAGGACCACAGTCAGACCTGGATGGCAGCACTTGAACCATATTGACCCAAGCTCTATGAAGCTGTAGGAGAGAAAGAAAATGCCACTTAAAGCAAGGTCAAAACACTTGTCCTCCTTACCTGCTGACAGGGTGGAAAAATAATTAACCAGGGACAGAGTGTTGATCAGCATTAGGGTAACTGGGCAGGTCACTTGTATACAAGCTGATATTCACCACATGTGCACCCCTGTGTTTGTTCACACTGTTTTTAAAGGTACCTTTGCAGCCACAAGGTGCTTTCTCATACTCTTATTTTTTTATTTTTAATTTTTTCTTCTTCCCTTTAAATGAACCTCAAGAGCAAGTGGAAAGTCTTGAAAAGGTCACAGCCCCCCAGAGTGGCCTGGTCTATCTCAGAAGCTGCTCCTAGATCAATATGAAACTCTAAGGCCCCTGGATCGACAGGCCTGCTTTAAAATCTTCTTTTCCAAATTACATAACTGATTCTCAAAGGAGATGCTTATGTTTTCGGGGGCTTCTCATAGCCAGAGATGTATTTTTTGCACTCAGTGGTTGTTTAAAACAAGTGACTCAGAGGCCATGGCATTAACCACCAGCTGTAATTAGCAATCTCGCTTTAATGGCCCTGTGTCCCTGTTCAGAGTGCCCCAGAGTTGCTGGATGGTGGCCAGTCACAAGCACAAGTGATCTACTTGCAGCAACAGTCTCAGAAATAATGGAATCAATATGGAAGCTGAAGCCCAGAGTCTTCTAGATGTCTCTCGCGGCTGGGTGTGAGCTTCCCACTATCTGGCTTTCCAGGAGGTTGGCAAGTTCAGTTCCTGGAGTGTCTGGCTCTGTAGCCAGAGGTTGTGTTATACACTGTGGTAGCAGCCTTGGCATGGGCTGAGATACAGTTTTCCATAATCACAGTGGGGTGAAATTATTTGTCATCATTTGAATGAGAAGTTTTGTCTGTGTTCCCAGGTAGACCAGGAGTAGAAAACATACCTCCTCCAGATCCCCTCCAGCTCAGCCTCCCCTTGTCTCTGCCATTGTATTAAAGCATGAGCAGGCAATGACCTTAAGACCACTGCATTACAAGTATGTGGGATTCATTATGACAACAACTGCCTGTGCTTATTACTGTCTGCCCTCTTTTGCATTTCCCTTCCTAATTCCATTTTCCCCTCAGTCCCAACAGTTGATTTTTACCTGAGTTTTCAATTTAGGTTTATCCTGATGTAAGATACCTGCAGAACTTTCCTGGGAATGGTCAATAAAACTGCCAGCAGATGCTTGGTCAAAATTCCTGC
>NW_009970723.1:10355989-10377855 GCF_000747805.2 Chaetura pelagica
AGCCCTGGCTGTACCTGGATAAGGACCTCATCCTTTGGTCCATCACAGCAGTATGTTGTAGCTATCCCTGCTGGGGCTGGAACCAGCACTAGTACGGAACACCTTTATTCAGCTTAGATGAGCAGCAACTAAATAATATATTGTAGAGTGAGATGATAAGAGCTTTTCTCAACATCCAGGCTACCATGGGGAAACAGAGCCATATGGTTCACAGGGTTTTCTCAAATACAGTGGGGAGGGCACTGGGGGAGCAGGGGAGGTGGCCAGTGGGAGAGAAGATGAACAAGCAGGTAGGAGCAGTGGTCCCGGGGGACATGGGGGGCTGGGGGGGCTGGGGCACAGTGCCTCCTGCTCAGGGGTGCCAAGCAAAGCAGCTGCCTCCTGTGGGACTCTGGGGTGGCCAGGGACCAGGGCTGCCAGCAGCCACTGCACGCTGAGCTGAGCCACAGCTGCCCAGCTCCACGCCCTGGTTTCTCCCACAACAGGAAACAAAAACTCTGGGCATGGAAACATTGCTCAGGCTATGAGACCATACCGGGCTGGTTATACTTACACTGGAGCAAAGCAGCTGCTTTTATTGCAGGCCCTTCTGACTTTGCCTGTGTAGGAGTAAAGAAAATTGCCCCCTGACTTTTTCCCGTGGAGCCTGCAGTGTGATGAGATATATTTAATCTGCACAGGCTGCCTAATGCAGCCCCGTGAATCAGGTTTAGCTTTGATTAAGTTCTTGCATATGTTATGGGCAGCAGATTCTTTTCATAGCAGTATTTTATGGCTTTGCTTGTTAGGGCTCTCTCTGGGCATGTTGTATGTAGGGCCAGGGCAGCCTGCAGGCCCGTTCCAGCGTTTGCCTGCCTGGTTTCTGTGGCTGTGCTGGTGCAGGAGGCGTTCTGGGCTGGCTCTTGTGCAGCAGGCAGAGGCTGTTGCTGTGCAGTCTGCAGAATTCCCATGGAGATACTGCTTGGTGTGTGTCTCAAGTTCACCTCCACACACAGTCAAGAGCATCTCTTATCTTGCTACTCAGCCTGCAGAACCTCTAATACTTGAGTAGACCGGTTGTAATACAAATAGGGTGACCAGGGAGACTTCCTAGGGCAGGGGTACCTTGCTTTATTCCAGCTGCTTTATGACTGTTTTGAGGAAAAAGTTCCTTTTAAATGGATATATTTATTTTTTTTTAAAAAAAAAAATATTATTTTTTTTAAGTGGAGGTAACTTTTGCAAAGTCAAAAAGTCTCAGGTGAATTTCTGCTTCCTTTCACAGAAGAAGAGTTGCCTTGCAAGGCATGTAACCCAAGCAGCAAGATACCTCTTGATGCAGAAGTTTGTCCTCCCTCCCAGAGTGAGCAATCTGGAATTAAGGATAACAAATAGGTGCTTATCCTCAAATGACTGTGAGCTGCCATTGCAGCAAAATCGAGGCTTCCAAATGAGAGGTGGTTGGAGGAAAGGAGAGGGGATTGGCTTGGGAGATCAGCAGCAGTCCTGAGGCCGTAGGTCCCCACTTCAAACCTAGCACTGGCTAGATTTGCAGGGAGTCTGGTTGCTTGAATTTTAGTGAACTGGTTCTCTGCCTCGCCAGGGACCTGCACAAGACCTACCCTTCATTTTTTCCAGCTCAGCAGAGAGACACAGACCCAGGAGCCTGGAGAGCAAGGCTGGTGTTTGTACAAGACAGATCATTACTGGAGGGCAACGGGAAGGAAACAGGATGACAAGGGACAGCCTATTTAAAGCATTTTTGGAGGGACTTAGACCTCCCAAGAATCTGGCCCTGTGTCTTGCACTCCAGGCTGTGCCTGTTGGGGCAGCACCCTTTAGGGGCCAGAGCTCTCAATCTCTCATGTGTTCAACCACCAGTATTCAAACTGGTAGCAAAATAAAAAACAAAGGATAGCCTGAGAGAAAGGTAAGTAGGGGCTTCCAACAGAAACAGCTCTTTTAGAGTAGGACCTGTCTACCCGTTCCCAGGTCCTAAAGGATACCCCTTGGCTTACAGCACAGTTTGGATGGGGCCTGTAAAAATAGGGCTTATAATTCAAATATCCTCCTTGTTTGCTAGATTAGGAAAATCCTGTTTTTACATGCTGTTTACAAGACTGTGAGTGTTACAACAATTTGAGTATGAATTAATTGTAATGTGCATTAGCTCTGGGACAGGTGAGGTCTGTGAGCCTGATTGAGCCCATCTCCACGTCGGTAGCAGCAGCAGCCGGAGGAAGATGAGGGCTCTGCCACAAGAATCCGGTGAATCCATCAATAAGCCTCATCAATCAGCTGAGAAATGAGCACACAGACACTCAACAGGTGACGAGGGATGACGAGGGGAAGGTGAGGGGACAGCACCTGCTGGTGTGACCCAAGCTGTCAGCTGTGACCCCTCACAGAAGGTAGTGTGGCTTGTGCCCACAGCTCCCCCCATCCTGCGGGATGACACTCCTGGAGGGACGGGGAGCCGGGAACTGCAGGGACCTCACCCCAGTCCTGCCCTCGGGCTGGGGCTTCCAGCACTCCCCCTGGGCCCAGAGCAGCCACAGTGCCCTACGGACGGGACAGATCCTGCCCGGCAGCAGAGCCGGGCTGCCCGGAGGGGCCGTCCAGCCGCTCGCAGCACAACCCGGTTTGACGGGCAGGAGGGGCAGCGTTCCCGGCGTGTGGAACCACCTCGGCAGCAAGAGGTCGGGCTGCGCTTCTGCAGGCCCCGCAGCCCTGCCCCTGCCTGCGCTGGGTTTGCCAGCAGAGGGAGCGGGCACGGGCTGCGTGCCCGGTGCGGGGCTGCTGGGGCTGGTGCGGGGCGGGGCCCGGGGCTGGTGCCGGGCTGGTTCGGGGCTGGGGGCGGAGCTGGTGCGGGGCTGAGTGCGGGGCTGGGTGCGGGGCTGGGCCCGGGGCTGGTGCCGGGCTGGTTCGGGGCTGGGGGCGGAGCTGGTGCGGGGCTGAGTGCGGGGCTGGGTGCGGGGCTGGGCCCGGGGCTGGTGCCGGGCTGGTTCGGGGCTGGGGGCGGAGCTGGTGCGGGGCTGAGTGCGGGGCTGGGTGCGGGGCTGGGCCCGGGGCTGGTGCCGGGCTGGTTCGGGGCTGGGGGCGGAGCTGGTGCGGGGCTGAGTGCGGGGCTGGGTGCGGGGCTGGGCCCGGGGCTGGTGCCGGGCTGGTTCGGGGCTGGGGGCGGAGCTGGTGCGGGGCTGAGTGCGGGGCTGGGTGCGGGGCTGGGCCCGGGGCTGGTGCCGGGCTGGTTCGGGGCTGGGGGCGGAGCTGGTGCGGGGCTGAGTGCGGGGCTGGGTGCGGGGCTGGGCCCGGGGCTGGTGCCGGGCTGGTTCGGGGCTGGGGGCGGAGCTGGTGCGGGGCTGAGTGCGGGGCTGGGTGCGGGGCTGGGCCCGGGGCTGGTGCCGGGCTGGTTCGGGGCTGGGGGCGGAGCTGGTGCGGGGCTGAGTGCGGGGCTGGGTGCGGGGCTGGGCCCGGGGCTGGTGCCGGGCTGGTTCGGGGCTGGGGGCGGAGCTGGTGCGGGGCTGAGTGCGGGGCTGGGTGCGGGGCTGGGCCCGGGGCTGGTGCCGGGCTGGTTCGGGGCTGGGGGCGGAGCTGGTGCGGGGCTGAGTGCGGGGCTGGGTGCGGGGCTGGGCGAGGGACTGGGTGCGGGGCTGGGGGCCCAGCCTGCACACAAGGTACAGTAAAACCTGCTTCGTTTAGGCAGAAATGGAAACCAGTATTTTTCAAGTGCCTCACTGGTCAGGGAGCGGCTGGACTGAATAATTATTTTCAAGACCACCAGAAGGCATCGTTCTCAATTTTAAACAAAGCTGTAGCTCCCAGCAAACATTCAGGCAGGTGCGTTTTGAAAGGGTCCTTGATGGGGCTCCTGCAATAAGCACAGCCAGGCCGTACATGAGTTAGCACATTTCAGAGACAAACCAGCAGAACAGGAATAATCCAAATCTCACCCAACACCATCTGCCACACAAGGCACTGCAGCTATACACAAAAACCTCATTAGTACCTGATGAGAGGGAGGCTGGGACTACAAATAAATGTATTTGCAACACAGGGTATGCACAGTGCTGTCAACATCCATGTGGCTGATGAAAAGGGGACACTTCCCCAGCAGTAGCTCTGTCAGGGCTGTCTCTGGGGAAAGCTGGAGGAAGCAGAGATGGCATCTTCTGGGGTTGCACACATTCACACTTAGATTCACACTTAGGCCTAGGAAAGCCTGGTGGTATATAACCTACAGCAGGGGAAGATGAAGCCCAGTTAATTTCTGCCCCATCAGACTGTGTTGATCAGGGTGAAAGCCAAAGCAGCAGAATCACAAGGAACCAAAATAAAACCAGCCACATCCACCTCCCCTGCCCCAGGCTGGCAGCTGCCAAGGACATGGGGACATGGCAAGCATGAGGGTCACTGGCCATGCTGGACAGAGCACTGGAACAGGCTGCCCAGAGAGGCTGTGGAGGCTCCTTTGCTGGAGACATCAGGGGGGTTGGACTAGGTGATCTTTCGAGGTCCCTTCCAACCCCTAGGATTCTGTGATTCTGTGACTCCCCCAGCTGCTCACAGCAGCACCTGCCATCACCTCAACATGTCCTGCCAAATCTGCTTTTGTCACTGGTGCCCAAGGGGTGGCAGGATGCTGGGCCCTGCTGTGCCAGTGATGCTTCTGGCACTAAGAGGAGCAAGGAGTGACTTGATGCTAGTGAAGGGGATGTCACTTCAGGCTGGCAGGGGACTGGGCTGCAAGTCTCTCCATGTGGGATCCCCATACTGACAGTGCTGGGAGGGCTGCTCTCCCCTTGGGCAAGGGACGTTTGGGAGCTGAGTGCTGCTGGGAGTGGGGTGGCAACAGAGGGGGCAGACCCGCTCTGTGGGGCTGTGGGGAGAAGCCTCTCCCTGACTCTCAACCTCCTCCATTTCCTCTTGACCACAGCCTGCCAGCAGCCAGCCCAGGGCTTGCAGGCAGGATCTGCCCTTCGGAGGTAACTGCTGTGGCGTGGCTGTCGGGCTCAGCTGGAGATGCTGGCTCAGTGAGAAGGGCCCGTGTCCTGGGCCTGCTCCCGCTCCAGGCTGCAGCAAAGGCAGGTTCATGAGCCATGGTGAGGCCAAAACTTGTTGTTATGATTATTATTTATTGTTTTATTTTTAACTGAGCACTTGTGCTTGCATGACCTCTCCTTGTGGGTGGCTCTGGCTCCTGAGGAAGGTCTGGAGGCACCCATGGCACAGTATGATCCCAGCTCAGGGAGAGGTGGCACCAGGGGGCAGGCAGAGGAGGATTGGAAAGGGGAGAGGATGGCAACTGAGACTTCAGAGCAGATACAATCCAAAGATATTAAAAAAAAAAAAAAGTAATTAAACAGAAGGAGGCAGAATTAAAGGGTCACTTCAGGGCTGCCACATGGTAGCATCTTTAAAGCTGTCATGCAAGTGCAGCCTGGTATGAGTGAGGCACTGTTATGGGCTATTGCATGACAGACTCCCTTGTTTTTCTCTCCATACAGTGAAATATGAGGGTCTAAAACAGGAACGCAGTTGCTCAGATGCAGGTGAGGTGAGGATGGAGAGGCATGGATGGTGCTGTGGCAGCAGCCCAGCCATATAACCCAGGGAGGAGGGTTACGTGCTTCCTCGACTTTACCCCTTGCTCCAGGGACCTTGCCAGCAGGGCAGGAAGGAGCCATGATGCAAGGACATAAGTATTTTTCTTGCCTTTTCAAGGAGCTGGTCGAAAGGAAAAGTGGACTGTGCCTTCTCCTGCTGCTGCTTAAATATCTGGGATGCTGGCTGGCTCCCTCATCCATGCTTGGCTTTTGCACTTTTCTCTCTCATCATCTCATGGTGACATTGCAGCCTCTAACACCCTCTGACACCCAAGGTCATGCCCTACTCCCTGAATTTCTTAATCTCATATTTTTCCTCTTTCCTCTTCCAGTGCAGCCCCTTGGCCAAAAGCTACTTCTCGGTTCAGTCACCAGCTTTGCTTCCATAGCTATTTTGCTAATTTTCATCAGTTTTCCTTTGCTTTATGTATTCTCTTGCCTGTTTGTTGGGTCAATCACAGGCCAAGAGGTGGCAAACATTTTTATCATGCTCACGTCAGCAACTGGGACCTTTCTGGTAGCGTGGGACACCAATTCCATTGGTTGGGAATGCAACCATTTATGTTGCAGAGACACAGGACATGGGCACTCTTCCTCAGGCTTTCCTGTTCTTTTGGTCTCTGTGCTGTGCCTTTTGGAAAGCCTCTGAGGGTGTGTGTGTGATGGAGACCTGCTGCTGCAAGGCAAACCCACTTGTCCCCTGGGACCCCCACCTCCCTGCTGGAGCAGGGGCCACCCTGTGGGGCCCCGGCTGCTCCACCCACCCCTCCCCAGTGCTGGTTGGCAGAGCTGCACCCCTTGCACTGAAACCTTTCAGCTCTGAGTTCACCTCCAGCTTTGGAGGAGCCCAGTCCTTTGAAACTCCTGAGCATCTGCAGTGCCATTTTAGAGTCTGGAACAGCTCTTTTTTGGTGCAGTTTCTTCACTTCTTATCTCGCTCTGCTTTACTGGGTGGTTTCAAGGATTATAGCCTGAAAACACTGGAACAGGCAGGCTTGATATTTGCCTCCCTTCATAATTACAGTGCTTGTACTTCTAAAATTATTTAGTTAGCATTTTAAATTCTGCACAATTTCAGGAGCACAGGGGGATACATTTGTCTGAATTATTTCCTGCCAAACAATTCTGCTGTGGAAAGTGCCGAGGCTGCTCATGGAGGTTTGTTGGGGGCAGAAAGTGTGCTCCATGGCAGCTCAGATCCACATCTTCAGCCACGGAGGAGTTTCTATGGAGACACTTGCAGTAAACAAATGTATGGCTTCCCCAGCACACCCCAGCCTTGGCTCTGCAAGCTCTTAAGCTGTATTTTTTTGGCTGGGGTGTGATGCTGATGAACTCCGGGCCCATGTTGCCTGCCAGCCCCTGGCCCTGTCTTCAGCAATGGTGTCCTTGCATACTGTGGAACAGTGGTCAGGAGCAAGTTTTCCTGGTACTGTATCTAGGGGGTGAATTCTGAGGGGTCCCTGCTTGGAGGTATGGTAGGTATCCTGCATGCCTGGCAGCTGTACACACAAGTCCCTTCAAAAGTTTGTGTGTGTTTAGCTCAAGCCAGGGACAGCCACAAACTCCTACATAAAAGCAGACCAGTGGTTTCATGCCTCTTCTTCGCATGTCTTGGGCCACACTTCCCTCTCTCACATCTCCCCACGCTGCCGTGCCTATGACTGGAGACCCACACCCCACCAGGCAGCACTGAGCATCCCTGGGCTTCACTCCCCAGGTCTGCAGAGGGTTAAAGCCCCTCCTTTCAGCCTTCAAACAGTTTCTTCCCTGGGGTGGCTCAGCAAACGAGAATGCAAGGAGATGATGCTCCGTTACCTTCTGCTGGTTTAAAAGTCATTTGTCCATTCCCTTGTGATACACCAGTGGAGCTTTCCTAGTTTCTGCATGATGGGCAATTTCCATACAGCTAAAATGCCTGTGGCTCTTTTCACAGAAGTAGACATGATAGCTCGGTACCCCAGACCAATATTTCATGGGTAATAACCAGGAACTGTGCTACAGCTTAATTATTCTTCCTATTAAGGGTTTTCTTGCTGCTTCAGCTCAGCAGAGCACTCTCCTCTGCATCCCCTCTCACACTGCAGCACTGCACTGGGCTACTCAAAGGCTGCTGCTGCTCTGGGAAGCACTGCCTGTCACTGGAGGCTGCAGCTGAGCCTGGAATATAAAAAAAATGCTAAATGTTTTGCCATTATCAGGCAAAAGACTAAATACAGCTGCTGATAACTTTAATCTCAGAAGATCAGCACAAAACAAAGCAAGGACTCACCAGCTGAGTGCACAGCCTCATTTCTATCACAGCATCCAACAGAGCATTTGCTAATGGACCTGTACAAAATTTGACCCTGCATCCGTTTCCAAATTCTGAGCTGAGCTGGCTCAAGTCTGGGCTGCAGCTCTCCAGCAGTACCACCCTGTCAAATCTCAATGTGAAGCAAGGATAGAAAAGGCTCTTCAGATATTAATAACAAATAACTCTGAGAGAAACAGGGAAACTCAGACAAAGCTGGCTGAGAAGCCTTCCCTTGATTTAGCCCTGGCTAAAGAAAGAAGGCCACAGGATGTGGATGGTGTCTCAGGGAACAGCAGAAATCATAGAATCATAGAATGGTTTGAATTGGAAGGGACCTTAAAGATCATCTAATTCCAACCCCCCTGCATTGGCAGGGACTCCTTCCACTAGATCAGGTTGCTCAGAGCCCCATCCAGCCTGGCCTTGAACACTTCCAGGGATGGGGCTTTCACAACTCCTCTGGGTAACCTGTTCCAGTGTCTCACCAACCTCACACTAATAATTTCCTCCTAATGTCTAACCTAAATCTCCCCTCTTCCAGTTTTGATCCATTACCCCTTGTCTCTGGAGTTTCTCCAGAAGCCCCATGTCCTTCTTATGTTGGGGGTTTCAGAACTGGACACAGTACTCTAGGTAGGGTCTCATGACAGCCGAGTAAAGGGGGAGAAATCACCTTCCTTGACCTGTTGGCTACGCTCCTTTTGATGAAGCCCAGAACAGTTGGCTTTCCAGGCTGTGAGTGTACATTGCTGGCTCATGTTGAGCTTCTCATCTACTACCACCCCAAGTCCTTCTCCTCAGCAGTGCTCTCCAGCCATTCTCCCCCCAGCCTGTATTTATGCCTGGGGTTGCCCTGACCCAGGTGCAGGACCTTGCCCTTGGCCCTGTTGAACTTCATGCAGTGTGTACAAACCCACTTCTCCAGCCTGTCAAGGTCCCCCTGCATGGCATCACTTCCCTCCAGCAAGTGGACACAGTTTGGTGTCATGGACAAACTTACTGAGGGTGCCCTCAATGCCACATGAAATGCCTGATGTGTTACAGCCTGAGCATGAATCTTTAGTGACGTGTCCCCAGAGCCCATGTTTCCAGCAGCACTGTTGTCTGCTGGTGGTAATTGAAGTTCTGCAGCGTGGCACCCAAGCAGTGTGGCACCCTGGCAGTGTGGCACCCAGGCAGTGTGGCAGTGTGGCACCCTGGAAGTGTGGCACCCTGGCAGTGTGGCACCCAGGCAGTGTGGCAGTGTGGCACCCCTGGAAGTGTGGCACCCAGGCAGTGTGGCACCCTGGCACCCTGGCAGCAGCCGCTGTGGCTCAGCCCGTCCTGGCAGTGCAGGGGACACTTGGCACAGCCTCACCGTTGGGCAGTCGCCCAGAGTGGCTGCACCAAACAGAGGCCTTTGTCACATTAAAATCCCCTTATTCTTGCTCAGCTGTAAAAAAAAGTTACTCAAGTGCTTGACAAAAACACCCAAGTCCTCCATCGCTGGGGTGGTGACAGGTTTTCAGACACCCATCCCTGCCTGTGTCTACCTAAGACCCAGCACTAGCCCTCCGTGGCACCTGGTGGGACTATCAGCCTGGCCACAACCCTCTGGGGTCCCTCACGTTTTGGGACTGCAGCAGGGCTGTGCTGCCTTGGTGGGACACTCGGGCCCCCTTGCCCACCCACTGCCCCCAGGCGACAGGCAAGCTGCTCCCCACACCACCCTGCAGCTGGGCAGAGGCTGGTGCTGCCGAGGGTGGGTGCCCTGCTTTCAGCTGAAGCAGTTAGTGAGGGTGCTCTGCTCCTGCTGGCCTTGCTAGTTTCCTTCCTTTGAGAGTTAATAACTGTCTTGCTCTATTTTTTTTGCACAATAAGAACAGCCCGTGCAGCTCAGGGGAAATATACACAAGGAAAAAAGAAATACTTTGTCAGCCAACTGTGGCTTGTTTTATTCACCTGGTTTAGCTCTGAGTGGCTGGAAATGGGAGGAGTGCTGAGGGAAACACCTCCTGGCTGCACCTGCACCTGTTGGCACGTGGGCTGGGCTCCCAGGTGGCCTGACCCCCAGTGACCAACCTCACCTGCTTGCATAAAGGCACTTGCTGAATATGGGTTATAAAACTCAGCTTATCAGTTCCCAAGGCACTTGGCTGCCCCAGCACCTTGGCCTGCACATCTCTCAACTGTCCTGCAGGGAAGAGGCATCTTTTGATCAGGGACATCACTCTGGGCAGCAAGGGGATGGTGAAACCTGACAGCTGAGTGGGTCTGGGGGTCCCTGTTTTCTAGCCGTGCTGGCAGAGATGCTCCAGGAAGCTGCTTGCAAGAGGCTGTGGCAAGAGCCCAAGCCAGGCTGCCTCTGCTCTCATTGGACCAGTTCACACCCCCTCGGTTTCTTTAAACTAATTACTGCTATGAAAGCTCAGTGGCAAAACAAATTTGTGAGGCCTTCATGTTGCTGAAACCGTGGGTATGCTGCAGGCAGCTCCAGGAGTGAGGTGAGGAAGCCCTGCTGCAGGAGGCCAAGGCTAGATACACAGGCCTTCCTAAGCCAGAGAGCTTTGGCAACGTAAAAATAGCCTGGTCAGAAAAATACACATGAGATACGGGAGGTAAAGAGCAGGTATTTGCTCTGCAGAAATACAGGGATAGAGGAGAGACCCTGTGAGAAACAGCAGCGCTTGGGCTGGAAGCCTAGCTCTGGCAAATGTGGGTTACTTGGGGTTTGCTGCTGTTAGCAGCTTGGCAGGCTCCAGAAGTGACACCCTGGCTGTTGAACACATGGTGCAGAGGTGTTTTCGGCTCCTCTGGGCGCAGGATGCGGAGAGAACCGAGCTGCTCCGCGGGGCGGTGGGAGGAAGGGTTCCCCGCAGCGCCCCGGGCTGCGGGGCTGGGCTGGGCTGGCGGGGCAGCGCCCACCCGGGCTGCGGAGGAGCGGGATGCTCTGCCTGTGCAGCTGCTGATCAGACCGCCACAAGCCGCTGCTGCCCCCTCTTCTGCAGGCGCTTATGAAAGGAGTGTGCACTGAACTGCCCCGCCTCCCCTGGGAATGAATTCAGCGGGAAAACAGGCGCTGTACATTCCCTCAAGCCTGGCTTTGTGCTTCAGGACGCCAGCGTCAGACCCAGGGCTGCCCTGAGGAGCTCCTGGCAGCACCTTCCCGCCCCGTTAAGCTGGGGGAGCTGCTTTCTGAGGAGCTGGCCATGCAGGACAGTGAGTCCCAGCCACAGGCAGAGCCCCAGACCGTGGGACATGAGCAGGAGGGACAGACTCATGGAAACCACAAAAGCCAGGTCTGGAAGTCTTGGAAATACCTTACAGCTTATCAGACTGTTGCAAGGCAGGATCAGCTCTGGCACTGTCACTTCTTACACATCCAGCCAAACACTACTAGCTTTTTCTTGGTCTTTTGGTAGCTATTCATGCAGTGTTATATATTTCTGGTTGCTCTGCCAGTACTACAGTAGGTTTGCCATGACCCAGAAATATCAAAGGAGGGTGGATTTCGGTGGGGTTTTGTTATTTCTGCATGGAGAGCAGCACCTATGGTGAAAATTCTCCACCATAGCAGAGAGACTGGCATCCCAGGGTTCTGCCCTAATGCCCCAGCAGCAACTGCTTCACAAGCTCCAGAGCTACGTGCCATCACGCTAAAGCTCTGACATGCAAAGGCAAAGGACAGACAGATGATTTCAGCCTCCTCTTCCTTCTTGCCTTGGTTCTGAAATATGTATGTAGCTTGAGCTTACTTGCAGCATCCAGTCCACATTCATCACAGCATCCAGCAGAGTTTTCACCATAAAATAGGGATGTTTTAATCAAAGCCCTGTTTGATGCTGATGTCCCAAATCCCACAGCCTTCCAGCACATCATGAGCTGCAGAAGCCCCAGCCCCACACAGAGGTGGGGAATACCATGGGGCACCAGCCCAAATGCTGCACCTTATTCCTAAACACTGGTGTGTGCCCTGGACAGAGCTGGGGGGTTGCAGAACTGTAATGGGGTCATGCGAAATGGGCTCCGAGGCAAAAGGAGGGTTGTGAAAAAAGGCTTGTCCTGGCCTTGATGCAGACTCTGGTTGGCAGCACACCAGCTGGGTGGTTGGTTTGCCCTGAGGGCTTGGCTCTGTGCTGTACAAGATAGGTGAGGTCCTCCATGGTTTGTTTTCAGAAGGAAGAGGAGGAGGGATTTGGCCATGTTCTAATTAAGGGGGATTTCCTGGGCACCCAAGGGAAAAGCAGAAAGGTAGCACAGCACTGGAAAGGGGTGGGGTGGCTCGAGGAGGATCCCTGGCCCAGGAGCTGTGTGAGGGGGAGAGGAGAGAGGGAAAAACCTGAGTGGGTTGTGGGCGAAAAGACAAGTTTGCCCAAGAGAGTGGGGCCATGAGGGTTTTCCCAGCAGAGGAGGAAGCCGAGAAGAAGGAAGGAGAAGGAAGTATGAGGAAGGATGTCAAAATGCTGGCTAGTACAACACCTCTGACTGCAGCACAGACATTCAGGGAATTTGGCCAAATCTTAAGAGTTGTAAGGTCCAGAAAAGGAACCCTCTATTTATTTAGCTTTTGTTAGTAGTAAAGAGCAAAAAGCTCTCGGCACCCTGACAATTAATCTTCTGAGAATGTAATACATCCAGCATTGCTAAAAGCAAACATTAAACCAGGAACAAATTAACTCAGCTGAGCTAGCTGGTGAATCAGACACAATCCTGGTGTCCCCTTGCTCCTGTCTACTGTCTGGGGAGCTGTCCTGGTTTGAGCCCGGCTGAAGCCAATTTTCCTTTTACTGATTCTTTTTTTCCTTCAGAAAGCTTTCTTTTAACTAGTCACAGAACGTTCCAGCTAGGAATGATAATAAACAGCGGAATGTTTTTCTAATTGCTGGGTCTTCAAGGCCGCACCCTCACTCTGCTGGCTCAAACACTACAGGGAAATCTATGACCCCCCCGTAGGAGGCTGAATTAGACAGCAAAATTGGCCAGAGATATTCCATTCCATATATCTACGTGAGCTCAGAGGAAGGTCGGAGATCACAGAAGACAACTTCCTTCCTGCTTCTCCTTCCCTTCTCTTCCATCCATGGCCAGTGTCCGGGGAGGACTCCATCCATCCATCACCATCGACCCTTAGGCTCGAGCTCTCCTGACCCTCATCACTCTGTGCTCTCTCCAGCAGC
This sequence comes from Chaetura pelagica, assembly GCF_000747805.2. Taxonomy (NCBI): domain Eukaryota; kingdom Metazoa; phylum Chordata; class Aves; order Apodiformes; family Apodidae; genus Chaetura; species Chaetura pelagica. The sequence continues at coordinate 10,369,024 of NW_009970723.1, forward strand.
AGCTCCAGGATTTTTCAGGACTGTTCCAGCTCAGGAGATGCTGTGGGAGTTGCTGGGGGTGGGGGGAGGCTTTTGCACATATCTGAACGTATTTGTATATAATTGTATATATTTTCATATATCATTAGTGTTTAATTAAAGCTGTGTAGTTTAGTTTTCAATCCAGCCAAGTCTCTCTCTTTTTCTCTCTCTCCTTCCCTACCTGGGTGGGAGGGGGAGGGGATGGAGAGCTGTCAAACCTGAGTCAAACGCTGACAGGAGCACAATTTCCACCCCCTCCACAGCACAGCAGCTGCCTCCCATGGGAGGTCTCAGGCGACCATGAAGCAGCAAAGCCCATGGGAGTCCTTGTAGAGAGACTCACCTCCACAGCACGTTTGGCTAGGTAAAGGAGCACAGGGATAAGGAAAGGGGCATCAAACCATGGGTTTGGGTCAAAAACATATTTTCCTCTTTGGACTGTTACCATCTCCCAGAGGATGCTAAGATTCTCCTTGAGGTTTGGAAGGACCAGCTCGTCTGTCTCTCCTGCTGAGTCCTGCATGCCTGGTGAGAGGAGGACATCCTTGGGAGACCAGAGGTATCCACAAGCTCTCTGCCACACATGAGCAGCTGCTGGCACTGGGTGGAGGAAAGCAGGTCCCAGGGGCTGCCCAGTTTACAGTGGTGCCTGGCCAGGCTGCATGACCCTGGCTCACCCCGAGCGCATCATGTCACGCAGGGCAGACCTCACTCCCAGCCCCCAGGAGGGTCTGTGGGACCCTGTGAGAAAACCTGGCAGCACCCTTCTAGGTTCCCAAATGTAGAAGCAGGCACCAGCCCCCAGTCCGAACATGAATATTTTGGGGTCTGTCTGCCAGGGGCCAGGACACAAGGTCACTCATTTGCTGCCCCTAATTGTTAGATAGAGCATATGAATTATGCCAGCCCAAGGCAGTGGGGCTGCTAGCACAGGAATTACAGATGCATAACTTCAAATACCCAGATACAGAATGTTACAAGTCTAATTTTTAAGCATCTCACAACTCTCTGGAAGCTTCTGGTTTGGTTTTTACACACTCCAGCAGTCTGTCACACCTTATGGCCAAATCTGCTTTTCTGCCTTGGAATATTATGCAAGTAGCTCATCATAAATCAACACGCCCTGTGCTGGAAAAAAACAGGCTTTACACACGGCACCTGAGGAACATTTATAGTGGTCTGATACCCCAAGCCTCGCAGGAGAAGAAGCTTGTGATCTGGTGGTCACAACCCTCTTGATTTTTATATCAGTAACATGGGTAGGAGCAAATGGGGGTCTCTGATTGAGGGGAGTTCTCCTAGTTTAAGTCCCCAGTGGGCATAAGCCTGGATTAGGCACTAACCATCGCCAAAGCTGGCAGGAGCTCTGCTGCTGAGCTGGTGAGCAGGGCAGGGAGAAGCACTGCCACCTGCAGAGACTTTGTGTCTTCCCCTGTTGATGGACCAGTGACTGATGGTGTCCCAGTAGAACCACATCTGAGGGGACAGCAAGACATTAACCATCTGCTGTGCCATGAGGGACAACAGAAGTTAGGAAGCAGCAAGTGCAGGATCAGCAGCTGCTCTCACAGCCCTGCTGATGGCATGTTCCCACCCTGGTTTGGTCAAGAAAGCCTCCACACATCCTTCCTTCTCCCTGACAGCTGCTCTTGGGTGTTGGACAGACAGTGTGCTTTCAGAATCAATACAAGGCTTCAGCATTTTCCAGCACTGAATGCCTCCAGACTGACAGCCCCGGTACCATTTCTGAGCCCAGCACAACGTATGAAGCTCGTAGGGGCTTGACATTATAGTATATCCTGAATCAGGCAAGAAAACCCACGAAAATTTCTCTCCTTCTGGGATCTGCAGCTTCCTACCATCATCCTTTAGACATCCTCACCTTTGCTCCTGGCCTCAAGAGGCTCAGATTTAAACCAGGTTCTAATGAAGATGAATGATGAAAGAATGGGGTTGTCTCCTACCTTGAGCTATAGCACTTGTGTCCACAGCCCACAAACTGAGAGTGGGGGATCATATCTTTTCTTGCTGCTGAAGCATGGGAAGGGTGCAGGGGTCCTGTGTTGCTGGGAAAGTTGCCTGTGGAGCTGCCCTTAGAGACTGTATCACAGTAACCAGCTTCCAGAGGCTGAATTTAGGTTTGTGTAGGTGGTAAGTATTTCCCAGCTGTGGGTGTCTGGCGTTGCTACCTTCCCACAGAGCTTCCTACTGGGAATTAACCCCTCCACCCCCAGACAACAAACCCAGCAAGCCCCCATGTGCTCAAGGAGGCCATGTGCAGGTGTGGATGGAGCACCCGGCCTGTGGCCCCAGGACCACCCCACTGCCATGGGCACCCAACTTCACATGGGCTTGCTCGTGGAAGAGGATTCTTGGGCTCCATCTCATGCTTGGGCAGGGACATACCTGGGCGTGCGGAGACCCACTGCCACCTGCTCCCCCATGTCCTCCACCCCATTTCCTTCAGCCCCCTGCTCATGCCAGTCTCTTGTCATTCAACTTGTCCCCACTTCCCTACTCTCCTCTAGATCAATCACCCCCTCTCCTCACCTACCATCCCAGTTTTCCCAGTTTTGTCCTCTTTCCACTTTCTTCGCAATTATCTTGTGCCAACCGACTCAGGCTCCTCAAACCTTGGGTTAAGGACTGCATGGCCATACACTATTCCATGTGGTCAAGCAACAGGCAGCACTGTCTGGAGGATGGCTTGGGCACACACTGGTCACTGGTAGCTTGCTGGTGTCACCTGCCCTGGGTTCCAGCCTACCAGTGGGACTGCAGAGCTGAGCTGTAACGTCTCCCTGCTTCTGCCAAACAGCAGCTTGGGTGCCAGAAAAGCTTTGCAGAAGCTTCAGCCAGACCTGAACCATTATTGCAGCTGAGACCTGAACCTCCCATTCCACCTTGGGCACCACACATGTTGCTGTCCTCACGTCTCCTCTTGGGTTTCAATGCTGGGCTTGCCCTGGGTGGAAGCCCCAGCCCACCCAGGATGCAGGCATTCAAATTCCTGCAAGTCGGGCTTGGACACGCGTCCCAGCACTGACGTGGGAGTGCAAGCCAGGCAAGAAATGCAGCTGTGCACACAGGGGTCTGCTCAGCTGCTCTGCAGAAGTGGAGCCCAGTGTGAGGGCATTATCCTGCCTTCAGGCTGTGAAGCATTGAAATGAGCTTCTTCTCATAGAATCATAGAATGACCTGGGTTGGAAAAGACCGTAGTTTCAACCTCCCTGCATTGGCAGGGACACCTCCCACCAGATCGGGGTGCTCAGAGCCCCATCCAACCTTGCACGCTCCCAGGGAGGGGCATCCGCAACTTCTATGCACAGCCTGTTACAGTGTCTCACCGCTCTCACAGGAGAGGACTTCTTCCTAATGCCTAACCTAAATCTACCCTATTCCAGTTAAAAACCATTCCTCCTCATCCTATCACTATATGGCCTTTTAAAAAGCCCCTCCCCAGCTTTCCTGTAGCCCCTTCAAGCACTGGAAGGTGCTATAAGGTCTCCCCAGAGCCTTCTCTTCTCCAGGCTGAACAGCCCCAACTGTCCCAGCCTATCCTCATAGGAGAGTTGCTTCAGCCCTTTGATCATCTTTGTGCCCTCTCTGGACTTTCTTCAGGAGCTCCATGTCCTTCTTTTGTTGAAGGCTTCAGAGCTAAACAGTACTCCAGGTGAGGTCTCATGAGAGTGGAGTAGAGGGGCAGAATCCCCTCCTTGACATGCTGGCCACACTTCTTTTGATGCAGCCCAGGGTATGGTTGGGTCAATATATATATTTAATATATTTTAGTGTAAAAATTGTATCACAGTAGAAATCAGGTGCTCAAGAACAAAGCAAAACCAAGGTGCTTATCCTGATTATTAGCTCTTTCTTGGTTACTGAGTCTTAATTCAAGATTGGAAGTGAAAAGCTGACTCACCCTCCCTGACTACCTTCAGCATTGATGCAGGAGTTTCTGGTTTTGCTCTGGAGGCATGAAAAATAACAGGTACAATAAGATTACAAAAATCATCTAGAGTAAAAAATAGGAAAGAGTTGCTTGGCAGAAGCTAGACAGGAACATTATTAATTCATTTCAACTACAACAATCACTATAAAATCACTGGAAGGATGGTACAAAACCAGAGTTATTACACTGTGCAAAAATTGAGGTAATTTGTTCATGGGATTTGCTTTGTTCCCCTCAGATTATTGAGTTCCCCTGATAATGTCTATCTAGAATTTCTCATGCAAAAAAAATAAACAACCCACAAATGAAGGAAAGCAGCAAACCCAACTCAAATTAACATTAAAGTCCTTCAAGACATACTATAGAGATGAGTGCTGCCACTGCTCCCAGGATAGCCCTATAAGGAGGCCACAGAGGACATCTCCTCATCTGGCCCCGAGGGCTGGATGCTGGTGCTGTTGGCTCATGGGCAGTGGTAGCCCCATGCACCACGCAGAGGGACCAACACAGCACATCCTGCAACCATGGGGTCAGGGGCTGCTCATGTAGGATTGCAGCTCTTGTCTCTGTGGATCAGTATTTCCATTCCCAAATGACTTAATTAAAAGAAAGACAGTAATGCCTTTTTGACCAGGACAAAGACAGGTGAAGTAAGGAGGCTCTGAATGTCCACCATGAGCTTTCCCAACCATGAGCCAGCAGCTTCACAGGGCATGGTGCTGGGACACAGCAAGTAGGCTTTGGTGTACTTGGACTCAAAGGTCAGTAGATGTTCACAGTACAAAAGCGTGGTGCTTTGCAGCTAAGAGGAGTAGATTTTTCAGATCATGATTAATTCTCCTGAGCATGTGAGCACTGGACAGAACAATTACAGCTGTGGACAGTTTTATCCTCTTTGCCATGAGGAGAAAATGGAAGGGCTGCAGAAGGAGACAGTATTATATCCCAAATCTTGTTATCTAATAGTGGAACAAAATGTACTTTCATGCCTGTGCAGTTTGTAGCAGGAAGCCAAGGCTTTCTTCCTCTTACCCTAGGGTGCTTTCATTTGTTCTGCCAGCCGATTCCCTGTCAGTCAAAGGATATACATTATTAATATACGGACTAAATGCTGTTCTCACTCATCCCTTTGCTCTCCAAAGCACTGCTTACATGAAGAGGACAAGGAGGATTTGGCCCAAAGATTTTAACCGTGTCACTCCAGTGAATTGGTACAGCACAAATTAAAATGGGAAGCTTTTTGTTCTGATTTTTGTGGGTGTTTTAATTACTGAAGGGCTTATTGTTTGGCTAATTTAAATCAGCATGGAAGGGAAATACACTGGTAGCTGCTTAAAGGGGTATCCCTGTAGCTGTGTCTCAAATGGCTAGAGATTAAGACTGAAAATACAGCTTTATAAATTGTGATTATAAACAGCTCTTTTTTTTTTTTCTTTTTTTTTTAAGGTTAAAAAAATGTATGTGCAAGAAGAGATGCCGATTGGAAAGGAAGTTTGACATTTTGGGCTAATCCTGCTCCAGCTGAAGGTGAGTCAGCATCTAGGGTATGTTTTTGACAATTCATTGCCCTGTATCAAGACATACATGAATTGTGTTTATGCAAAGCCACAGCCAAGTTGAGCAAGTGCAGGACCCAGCTGTTTGTGCCCAAAAGAGAAACTATGCTTTGGAAAATACAGGATACAGCAGAACGGACAAGTAAGCAACACTCTGGAAATTTTTTCCTATTACAAGAACAGTTACAGAGGTCTAAAGCACATTAAACAATCCTGAAAGGTGGTTGAGTGATGCCACTAAAGGTACACGTAAAGGCTGTAAAACAAAGACCATCTTCTTGCCTGCATGGCCAAAACATAAGGGCTAGGCCCAGCAAGTCCCGCTCCTCTGATTTGTTCAGCACTTGAGCTGGGCAGGTGGGATCTCTCTCGTGGATTTCATACTGCCTGCTCACATGTGCTGTGCTGAGGGCAGGTGAGCTGGAGATTCATTTCCTCTCACACAAGACCTGTCCTTCCAGGCAGAAGGACACTAAAAGAGAAATAAACGAGATGATAAGGGAGAAGGAGAGGGAGAAGCAAACAGGTTGGGCAGGAGGCTTTTACTGGGGTAAAGCGTGGAGTGGTAAGCCTGGACCTGGGAACTAATTACGTTAAAGAAATAGTGGTAAAACACACCTGGGGTTTTTAAGGAGCTGGTTTTTTACTTCAGAAAGAGGGCTGCTCAGTATTGTGGTGGCTTTAAGGGCAGGGGGAGAAGGTCAGGACTGCTCCCAAGCCCTCCTCTCTGTGGCAACTCTTTACTGATTTAGCATTCATGGTACAGGAAAAAACAACCTGGATGTCACAGTTTGACAGCTTAAGATGCAGCCCCAGGTCAGACACCGGTAAATTATTGTCAAGGTTTGACTCAGGATTGGCAATTAAACCAGTGACAACAATGTTCTCGATCCTTTCCCCTTCCCACCCAGGAAGGGAAAGGAGCGAGAGAATATGGAGAGAGGCTTTTTGGATAGAAAACTAGAGAGCTTTAATTAAATACTAATGATAAAATAGATATGTACAAATACATACAAGTATATGCAGGAATGAATGTGCAAAACTCCTCTCATCTCCTCCCACTCCCAGCAACTCCCACAGCATCTCCTGAGCTGTGAGCAGTTCTGAAATGTCCCGGAGCTGCCAGAGAGAGCGGCAGAGCAGACAGGAGCTGAGGGGAGAGTGATGAGGGTCAGGAACACACAGACCTAGGGATCAATGGGATGGATGGACAGAGTCCTCCCCAGACACCGGACATGGACAGAAGAAGCAAAAGAGGGCTTGACTTCCATGATCCCTGAATTTATACTGACTGTGACATATATATATAAAAATATATATGCATGGAATATTTTGGTTAGCCAATTCTGCCATCTGTCTAGTCCACTCCTCCCTACAGGAGGGTTGTAGATAAGACTCTTCTGCTCCTTTACCGTCTGAAGCAGCAAATCCAACAAGTAGAGCAAAGTTTCCTTCTTGGTCTCTCAGCAGTAACTATAAACATTCAGGCCTTAACAATCCACCATCTGGAATACTTGCTGCTAGTTTCAGCAAGTGTGCTGCTTCAAGGAGAGTTCACCAAAGAAGAAAAGCCAGTAAAAAGAAAATTGGCTTCATCCTGGCTCAAACCAGGACATGGAGCAGTGCTGTGCTGAAGATGGCATCACAGGTATAGAGCAGAGGGCATGGGGGGGGTCACTGTGGATGTGTAGTCCTGCTCCCCACCCCATTTGGTCCCAGGTCTTGCCCTTTTGTCTCAGACTGTCCAGTTCCCTGTCACTAAATAAGGTTGAGTGTGATGGAGGGCATAAAAGGAGAAGGTGGCATGACAAAGGGAAATACGGTCTTAAAAGATGCCTTTGCATGAATTTGGATGCTAATGGCTGAGACAGTAAATCCTAATTAAAAAATACACTCTGAAAAGTGAAGACCTTGCAGAGTAAATTATTAACTCAGTGAAGAAGGAGGAAGAGAACTCCTCAGCTTCCCATTAACTGTTTATCCAGTGAAGAAAACAGAAAGGTAGAGACAGTTGCTTCAGCCTCCAGCAGCTGTGACAGCTTCTCTCAAAGCAAGATACCTGTTCTGCAGGGAAAGACTTGACTACTCCTGAGAAAAAGGACAGTGTGGCTGTGATTGGTGTGTATTTGGGAAGTGCCAAAGAGCCCTGGCTGTGGGGCCAGAGCCAGCTGTGTCAGGTGCTGTTTGAGACCCCACTGGTGGATGCTGCAAAGGCAGCAATGGGGTACAGGCAGATGGGGAGGGGCTAGGAAGTAGTGAGGACAGAGATCAGGAGGACAGCAGAAGCAGCCTGGCCACTGCTACCAACTTCTGGGACATAACCTGGTAAAGCAGGAAAGCACTGAGGGCTGGAGAGAGTGAGGACAGTGCAAAAAGGATGTGAATAGGGGAAAGCAAGAGATGAGGACAATCTTTTTTGGGTAGCTCTCTGGACAGCCACTCTCTAAGTGATGAGCAGGGCCAGAAACCCTATGAGGAAGGAACGCTGCACAGAGATGGCAAGGACCTGCAAAAAAAACACTAAGAAAGGAAGAATTGGCAAGACTCCTACCTTTTATGAAGGGATCTAGATGGAGACCCAAATCAAGCCAAGGGCTCACGTACAAAGGGATAAGATGGTAGCAATGGAAAAAGGAGCAAGGGGTGAACAGCTGTGGGCAAAAGGTTAAGATTTTTCTACAGCTACAGCTTTGGCTAGACACTCACGTGGAAATGTCAGAGAGAGGGGCTGAAATTTATTCAACAGTAAAGAGGCAGACTGAGGAGTTATTTGGAGCAAAAATGGTAGCTGACTCATGTTTTAGAAGAAGAAAGACTTATACAGCTCTCCTAGAAAGGTGACTGGAAATGGAGATGAGGAAAAGTCTGCTTTAAGAAAATTGTAGCCATTGGATGAAAAAAAGAAATAATAATGCTGTTTTCAATATACCTTCCTACATTAAAGGAAGGGCTGTTCCTACACATTATGAATCCACAGATTGGGGTCAACCTCTTAAAAGAGGTGGGTTTACTATAGCTTAGGAAAAACAAGAGATGCTTTTCTCAAAAATAAGTGATGTGTCTAGCATGCTGAAACCTGGTAACTAAGAAATTGAACCAAGGGTAACCATTGGGATTATTTGTTTAAAGTCTCTGCATACCAATTTGCCTGAAGTATGGCTTGAGACAGACCAGTCTCAATAATGAATCTTGATTTTAAGTTAAATTCTACACCATCTGTTTCATTGCAATCTGCTTCCACTCACATTCAGAACAGTAACAGCTTTACTTGTTTTAAGAAACAAAACAACCAACCTTCAGCAG
>NW_009970723.1:10377880-10383622 GCF_000747805.2 Chaetura pelagica
AGCAGGAATAACTTTTCAATACTTTCTCATAATCAGTTTTAGCAATTAAGCCAATTAAGATCTTGGTAGAGTTATACCTGTCTGAGAGCCAGAGCCATTTGCCAAAAAACTCTAGGAAGCAACACTCTTTTTGGCTGTTGAGTTCATGGCTGACCTTGGTTTTTCTGGTAGCACTTTTTGATATTCCTGTTCCTCTGTTCTGGAACTCTTGCATGATGAGTGATTCCTTGGGCTTTCCTGTTCACTTTTTCCCATGAAGCTCCCTGGAAATGGAAGGACTTCTTTTCCCTCCCTGCCAGGTCTACAGCATGTGATCTGATGGAATAAAATTCTGGTCAAAAGCAGCTCATAAACTTGCCTGCTCACAACGAAGTCTTAGCATCAGCTTTGTGTAAGTTTTTATTCAATTTCTGCCTCCCTGAGACACTAATCATATACAAGCCTGTTCAGAGTACTTGGAGAGATGAGTATGTGGGTAAGGATCAGTGCAGCATGTGGAAGTCTGGCATAGATATATCCACAACAAAGAAGGACACAAGAGGGAAAATCACCCAAGCACTTGGCACATTCATTACATTAGGCAGAGGAATGGTGTGCTGGTAATAGCAAAGTATCTGTCATGGGTACCATATAAAGCACTCCCTGCCACTTCCCTGCTCCCAGCCACAAGCTTCCCCACATGAGCACCTCTGTTTGTCAAACTCTTCCAAAAGCCCAGCAAAAGTCAAAGGCATCATTTTCTGACAGGCTGCTGGGCTGACTTGGCTCATCAAAGTGCCCAGTAAGCACCTGATGTGGGTGATGCTGAGGCTTACAGCAGGGAGCAGGGAAGGGGAGGGGGAAGCAGAAGGACCACCTTGCCCCAGGCAGTGAGAACAAAAAATGGCTCTACTGCCTACAGAGCCATGACCAAAGCTCTGCCACCCAGCCAATTTGGTGCAGGCACTCACTGTCAGGTGCTTCAGCTTGAGTTCTCCTTCCTGACTAAAGAAATACAAGCACTGATGGAAATTTGCCTTGTGGTTTGGGCATTTCTCAAGTGTTTCTCTGGTACCCAGCATTGCTAAGCCACTGCCCTCCCCAATAATGACACACAGAACCCTTCCTCTACTCAGCTGCCTATTTTCACAAATACAGCAACAGGATTGCCTTTAAGACATTTCCTTTTCTGCAAATTTGCCTGTCTTCTGCCAAGGGTTTTAATAGTTTGGGCCTCAGGCCTGCTAGACATGACTAGTTACAGTGCTCGCGTGGCTCCATGAGCCCTGTTTCAAGAGGAAAGCAGCCTGGCATCCAGGACTAGCAGCCCCAAAAAGCACCTCTGGAGATGCCAGGTTGCTTCTATCCCTTCACAGGAGTAAAAGGTGAAGTCTGGCCACGACTGACTAAAAATAGACGGTGCAATCAAGGCAATATTAGCAGCTAGTAGTTTTACATTGGGCAATTTTATTGCTACATGATTGTGGTCCTACCCATTCACTCCCCCCCCAACTGGGGCAGGGAGGGTGACACTGATATGTTGGGTCCTGAGTAAATGCCTGAGCCACAGAGCAAGCAAGAGGGACAATTAATTTCAGAAGTGTCTACGAGTGGTTTCCAAATCTCTGTCCATTGGCACTAGTGTCTGTGAGGTCCACAGAGTCACACTGCCCACACAGCATTTTCCCAAGGAAAAGGCTTATGATAAAACAGCAGGAGAAATTTTGTGGATTGACAGTGACTGTAGTCCAAAAACATCTTACAACTTTATCAACTACAGTTTGTGAAGTACAGCAGTGTGTATGTTCTCTGGGACAGACTAGTGCACCTCACAGACATGCAGAAATTGTCTTCTGGTTGACAGAGGTTAAACTGTTTGCAGTAACATACATGATTCACAGATTTTACAAAGGTTTTCAAGCCACCAACTTTCTGCATATGCATGTGACTATTTAGCACATGACAAAACTAAGTTCCTACTGACTTCAATGATGTAGAATTCAAGTATTGCTTTAGCAAATATAAGAATGCTTTGTCTATTTAGAAAGTAGTCGAGAAGCTGAGAAGCCCTCATTCACTAATGGTGGTTATGATCCAAACAGTGTCACATTCTTTCAGCTCGTGCTTTCAGATGCATAATAGCAAATTCTCTGAATGATTTGCTGCAGCAGCAAAAAGCAGCTGTGTATTATTTCTTAACCTTTCTTAACATTGTCCTTAATAAGCAGTATTTCTTAGACCACATTAAAAAAATATTCACTTTTAGCATTGATCTGGTAAGAACTAATAGCAGCAGTATGCATCCTTTTGAAAACGTATCTAAAGAGTTACACAACTTTTTCTAAAATCAAAAATAGTCTAATTTTACTTTCTAAATACAAAATTAAGCAAGTAAAATCCCAATCGTAAATGTACATTATTTCCCCCTCTGTTTCTGTGAGGAGAGGAATAGAGCAAAAGAGGCTAATCTGGTCAGTTCTAATACTGCACACAGCCTTGTGATAAGAAATTGGAATTTTATCTCCTTCACCAACTGAAAGTACCATCACGTTAAGCATTACTGTAACAGAAAGGAAGTAATGATCATAAGAAGATTTCCAAGTACCAGCAGGACATATACAAACATTTTCAACTTCTTTTTTTTTTCCCCAGAATATATCATTCTTCAATTATTCTTTCCATTGGAAATAAATACTCAGCTTTCATGCTTCAAAAGATCCACAAATAATAAAAAATAAAGCAACCATTTTATTGCAAAGTATGCAGTAACCATTTACAGTTAAAGAAAACACATGTACCAAAAGAGTTAAACTTAGCAGATAATGGCTACTGGAACTTGAAGGCACATCAGGAACTGGAAGTTAAAAATCAAAGCCCAACCAGTTGGCCTGAGGGTATGCTGTGCAATTAATACGTGTTTCCCAAGTGTACTTTGATTTTGCAAAGCACCAAGTAAGACAGAAAGGCAGTTTGGGTATTGTCCTGTTATCAGTAAACACATGGTAAAGGAGACAGACACAACATACCCCTTTGAGGGGTTGAATGGCATCAGCATCCACATGGAAAAGGACAGCAGTAGTTAAAGTTTAAGAGCAGTCTTAAAAACCAGAGGAAGAAATGGTCGGAATGATGTCTGGAGAAAAGTCACTCAAGAATTTACCCTAATTAGTGCTATATAGTTTTATATACAACAGAACAGCTGTTGCACATTCAGGAGATTTATCAGGCCAGCCTGGTCTATGGTGTCTTCTTACTGCCAATGTGTAACTACTTAGCACAGCTCAAACTGTAATGAGAAAGTCTGCAGGTCTGCCACGTTTGGGACCAGGAACTCATCAGGATGGACTATATAGTTCCTAACAGCTTCACAGTGGGCGAATTGTGCAAAAAAAAACCCATCAAAAAGCCTAAAAAGACTTTTCAAAGAGTTGGTCTCAGTGGTAGTGCAGTGTGTTGTAAATGTTAGTGTGGAGCCTGAGAAACTGACAGGTGACTGGGTTCTAGATGGCTCAAAAGTCAACAAGATAACACCTTCATCAGCAGAGTCAAAAAAACAGCTGACATTCAAAAAGGCAGATACAGAGTTTATAAATAGCTAGGGAAATACAAAGTATAGGTACATTATTTCATGAGGAAGGGAAGAAAATAAAAAATCAAATTTGAAAATAAGTAATAAAAAGCACTTTTGACATCAGTCAAAAGTTAACTAAGCAAAGCATGTTAAGAATTTGCAAGAGTAAGTTGAAGTATTCAAAGGACTTTGATGGTATTCAAGTTAGCAGCAGCCGATCACTCTTATCCAAGGACACTCCAGCAATCAGCCATGTTATTGTGGGCCAGGCGTGTTGCTCCTTGAGCACTCACGGAGCACAGAAGAGAGTCCAAAAGAGCAGTGCAGTGGGATAAGCACAAAGAATTTAAAGAGGAGCAGAGGACTCTGTCAGTCAGTCTAAATCTGGAAAAAGGCTGGAGCAATTTTTCTAAAATAGTATTTGTAAATGCATATGGAAAAGTATCCCAGCAACAGCCAGCCAGAGTGGATTTGTCACAAAGTAAGCCATACCCCACTGCCTACCAGTTCCTTCTTTGTGGAAACTGGCCTGCTGGCCACAGGCACACAGGATCCCAGATGTCTCTGATGCTGTTAAGGCCTTGTCATTCTGTGAAATCCTTACAAGTGAAATAGGGGACTCTAATCCATACTGACCATGAGGAGAATCACAGCAGTACAAAATGCTCTCAAAAAGCAATTACCAAAGGCTTACTGGGAACCTGGGAAGATACTCAAGCATGGTCCTGGAAGGCTTTGTCTGGGATCTATGCCATTCAGTGTGTTCATGAACGACTCAGACTACAGAGTAAGACATCTACAAGGCTCCCCCATGATACCATACTTGGATGAACTGTTAACAGCGTAGAAGACAGGTCTAGAATGCTGATATTTTGGTATCTTTGGCCTTCTTGCCTTGCAAAATGGCAAGTATCATTCCCATTCACAGAACTAATGTATGCAAGTGACAGAAGTTAATTGTTGCAGCTACTCTGCACTAACCTCAGCCTATTGGTCACATTTTGGACCAAATGATTTAAGACCACAAACTGCAGAGAATCCAGAGAAGAGCACCAACAATTGCTAGACTTAGATGTGAACTATGAAGAATTGATTCAATTAACTGGTTTACTTAAAAAGAGAAGAAGAACATGATCGCAATGTTCCAATGAAGGCACAATTATCCCATCTATTGCCAATAAAAACAAGTAAGTAATCAACTTTTGCTCTGATTAACTCTCCAGTTGCACTGTTCAATATGTACATGCTGCTTAAGAGGTCAGGGAAGCTTTTAACAGTTGGAGAAACACTTGCTAGTTACAGTCTTGGCAGATTTGATCCAAATGTGATCCTCAGAGCAAGGAGATGGACTAGGTATTTTCTGCAGATTGTTCTTAGTCCTTGCATCACTGTTGCAATTTTGTAACAGCTATGAACAGGGAACACACATATATTTTTTTCCATGCCATCAAAGTGCTGTATGGACCTTAACTTTATACATTTAATGAACAGTATTTTTCAGAGGAAAGCTGTGTTGTATTTCCTGAAAAAACTGAGACACTGCTTGAACAGATTCCTGCTAGATAACAGCGTTGGAACAACTACAGATTACTCCATTACCAGAAGCCCCAGATGCTAAAAGCAATTTAAGAGATTTATAAAATACACAACCAAACATATTCTACCCTTTTTGAGAGCCATCAAGGCAACACAACTCCCTCACTCAGTCTCTACACTGCCTTATCTATATAAAACCCTTAATACAACAGACAATTAAACTTTTTTCAAAATGGACAGTAAAATTCCACAGACAGAACTTGACTCTCCCACTGCCTGGACTAGCACCACATCACTGATGATGCTACAGAACATGGGAAACCACACACTGAATACCAGTCCAAAGATGAGTTTTGGGGCTGCATTCAAAGTCCACTGTGAAACCTAAATAGGTAAATCAAAGGCCCCCAAAATGACACACATCAGAACGGGGCTCAGTAGACAAAAATATCAGCTGGCCTTGACTTTGTTTATGAATTACACAGGACTAATTGAGTTTACTGGTCAGACCTCAGGAAGACCAAGCTTCTAGTAAAGCCAAATACTCCTCAACTTGCTCCTGTGAAAACAGGTAACAAAACAGACCCCAAGTCTGTTAGTATTTGATGATAGAAGAAATTCCATCTATTAGCTCTTCTCATCAAGATGGGAAAGAG
>NW_009970723.1:10383650-10391699 GCF_000747805.2 Chaetura pelagica
GAAAGAGTGCAATACAGTTTACAGAAATGCTACAAATTCCTTCATTACTATGTGGTTTGCAAACAGCCCCTGGTCATTAGCTTTACTTGAGCTGAAGTGTTTTCATCTCAACAGCAAATAGCCAAAAGGGATAGTCTCCAGGGACATTTCAAGAGCACTGCATAAAGCAAACTATTTCCTTAAAGCTACATAGCAACTGTCTCCCAACTTCTATTCCAGACTTTTCGCACAGCTTTTTCACAGCAAACCAGAAACCCTCAGAGATAGGTACAGCAGAGGTAGAGAAACTAGCCAAAGTCTGAGTAACACAAATTGCAAAACTGTTCTTGAAACACCCAGTAGCCCCCAAGATGGCCTCCTCATGATCACACATGCTAGCTTTTACTCTGGGATCTGAAGCGAGACTACTTTAAAAACATTTTAAGCCCCCCTTAGAATGCTATTTCATGTGACATTTAAAGAGATTCCCAGAAGACATGTGGTCTTCTGAAAAGGTCACTTTTTAAAGTTGCTCCTTAAGTATCCATGACAGCTGATGCCCATAACGACAGCATAAGAACCCTTTACCTAAATGCTGTCTTTGCACAAGACAAATCTTTCTCAATATAGGAAACTTTCCATGCCTTTTTCTTTCTTGTAAAGTCTGACAGCTTCAGGACTGTCCCCACCCAGGAAATTAATTCTGTAAGTGCAGTGATACTTGTTTTTAAATGCAGGCAGGAAATATGACATTTTACATTTCAGTTTTTTAATTCTCTTTAATCAGACACATTACAATGCACAACTGTGTCTTTAGCCAGGTAACAGGGTTCCATTCTTCAGCTCAGGAAGAGATGATGGAGAACTAGTCCTTCCTCTGACCTTTTAGGTACAAGGAATATTTCAGATATTCTAAATGAGGATGATTCCCACATTTAGTATAGCATTTCCCCTAGACTTATAAAGCCTTTATAACAATTCAGTCATAGCTTCCATTTATTTCTGTATTCAAGACTGCAGCTACTTGGATCTTACTGAACTGAGAACCACCCTTGCCTTCTAATACAGGAGCCCCCATAATTTCAAAGGGTTTTTTCAACTTGAGCATCATAAAGTCTTGAAAACACAATTCTAACTGAAGTTAACCATTCCACTAGTGATGCAGCTTTCCAGCTCTTCCGTGCTCATTAAGAGAGATTGTTTATGAAACAAAATCTTTTTATTTAATGCTACACAATCTGAACTGAAGGAATAGAACATATACTTCACCTCAGGACCAAGCTATAGGGATACATCCCAGAACACTTTCCAAAGTAAAACCAGATGATCAAATACCAATCAGTGCGAGAAACAGCTTTATCCATTTGCACTCAGTACATTTTTAGACAAACTACAGCATCAGAACATTTCTGTATCTCTCCCCCATACAGCATAAATGTCAAGAGTCAATTTCTTGTCTTGTGGGAGCCAGTTTTTCCAGGATATATGTATGGATAACAATAAAGAAAAATAAATGAAGCATTACATTCTGATGTCATGTGTACAAGTGCAGTAGTGGATTACTCTCTGAGGAGAACAACATTATCTATAAAAGTTAAGTGGTATACAGGTTAACCCGGAGTAACTATAATACAGAGAAGCTTTATGCCAAAGTAAGTATTTACAGAGATACTGTCACAGCAAAGAGGACAGGAAGCTAGTCTCACAGAAGTAGTTCAATAAAGAGCAAATGAGTGGACAAAGACAAAGGCTTTGACTTTATATAATAAAATACCAAGTGCATTCTTTTAAGTGAATGAGTCTTTCAAGACTATGGTCCTAGATCTTAGGAAGCCATTTGAAGGTCAGATGTACAGTCCTGCTGCGTAGCAAGGGTTACTTGGACTGCCAGAATTTTTACATCCATTGTAACCTCAGTAAATCACAGCAATTCTACTATTGCTTCATACTGCAAGGTCAAAACTAAAGCTCTTAAATAAGCCCCCTCCAAATGTCAAAGGTGGAATTTTGTATAGCAGACCTTCCAGCGCAATTTGGATTTTTCTCCACTACTTCTGTGCTGTACATCTGGGATTAGAAATGAACCCAGAACACTTTAAGGGTAATTATGCTTAGCTGTTCAAATGCTCTTGGCCAGAGTTATTATCCAGCCTTTTCTTGTCAATGCAACTTTAATCACATCCGATTTCTTAAAGTAGCCATATTATTTTAGTTACTTGGGCTCTTTTCCAAAAGGCTTATTTTAAGCTGGTTGTAAAGAAAAGTTATTAATGGCTGGCTGTTTTGCGTATTTCTTGAAGAGTTGCTACTGAAATAACCAGACACATTTGAGGGGGAACATGTGGTTGACTGCTCAAAATACCATTAAAAAAACTGTTCAAATCAATTCTTCAACGGAGTCGCTTTAACATAGTTGCAAACATTTTTCAAGCCAGTACACCCAGAAGCACTCAGTCCTGCCACCTCTCAGCTTCCTCAGCCGTCTACCAAATACAAATAACAAGCACAAGAAGTCTCTCCAGTGCATGACTTCAAGGAACATGATCCCTCACAGTAAAGGTATCCCACTGGAAATGGCTTGCAGTATTAGACTCCAACACACAGAAGTGTAGAAGGAAGTCTCACACTTCTTGTGCAGCTTCTAGGGAGCCTGCTGTGCCTTAAGCCAGCAACTTGACAACAAGTAACTGGGCTCAAGCAGGCAGCACACTGAACAGTAAATCTGAGCAGCTTTCCTCTCAAGATTAGTTTACTGTAATGTACATTACTTTCAGTGGAATGATACTGCTCATGTTTTGGCAGGATGGGGAAAATTCCACTTTGTATTTTCTATTATTTTATAAGGCAGATAATGCAGAAAGTTGAAACAGAACTTCTACAAGGATTTAACCTGTGATATTGTAAAATCAAAGTACTACTTTATTAAATGAGTTATTTTACACAATATGAACATCAATATAATTACAATTGTAAAAAATTTTTTATAACAAGTATGGACTGATTTTTTCAGGATTTCCAAATAGGGCACGACTGTACATTTACACAGAATTGTCTTTGCATGAAGCCCAAGAGGGAACAGCATAAAAATATGAATGTTTCTGTAGCCCCTTCATTTTTGCTCATCAACAGTTTTAGAAAAGCAGCTGCAGGTTTGTTATGTAAGGTCTGACAGTAGAGGAGTCAATAGGTGCCATGATTTCACCTATAAAAAACAAGAATAACTCAGTTAAGCTGAACCATTACACAATGCACTTTACCTTTATGTGAATGAAATACCATAATACTGCTTTTTACCTCACTGCAGCCTTTTACTGTAACCCCTTTCAGTTAACAGCCTAACAACTGGCCATTAAGAAATCTATAGTTCTTCTACAGTTAACACTGAGATTCAGTCTTGTATTTGAAAATAGAATAATCTGCATTCACTTACATAGCTTCAGAAAGAAGGCTCAATTGTTAGAAATATACTAAACAACTATTTCCATTACATGCTTTGTAGCAACAGATTGTATTAATTGTATGCTTTCTGTTCAAAGCAAAACTAACATTTCAAAGCAAGAACTAAATAGTAAAGCGTTCCTAAAACTCTAAAAATGACCACTTGAAATAACATTAATCCCTTTTAAAACAACCTCCATGCTCAGTGCAATGCCACAGCCATTTCATCTACATATTAGTTGCTTCTCCTGTGTAAGAGGGGAGTTCAGGGGTATAAGTTTATAATTAATTTTTGTATTAAAGGAAATGAAGCAAGCTTGAAGTCCCAGTTGCTGCTGGTAAAAGAAACTAATTCCTAATATACCTTTCTCAGACAATCACTTAAAAAGTAAGGTAATGACCTGTAGACAACTTTATGCCTGAACATCAGCCAATTCTGGAGGAAGTGGAGTCTTAGGATGCTTGCTTTCAAAGTGCTGTTTGAAGGTCTTGGGATCCGGCATTTGTGTCTGATTAAAGAGAAACATTTAACTTTATGCACAGTACAAGAGTTAAATGATACTACAAAGCCAACCTGTCCCCGCCCCCCATATTTTATTTTATTTTTTCTGAAGCAAATTTTCTCCTCAATGACAACACTCTAGTGACAGAAGCACCATCAGTTTAGCTGCACATTAAGAGAGAATATTTAACCCCAGATTTCCAGAGAGACACTTTTAAGCACTAGTATCACACTGTTTTTGGCATGTTTATCAACAGTATTATTCTAGCTAGAATCTTCGCCGCAGATCTTACACCTCACACACTAGTTTGGTGGAAAAACTACCTCCTCACCATTTTCTTTCTTTACATCTAGAAGAGAAATGTTTATCCCTTTCAGAATAAGATCTTTACAGAAGCTGTTTATTTTGTTTTATCAATAGGCCAAAGAGTTATGTGGCATAGACCGATCCTCTACTTGCCACAAGCTATCTCAGACCATTGCTACTACACAGCTGCAGGCAGCAAAAGCCAGACTGATTGCTGCTACAGATTGACTTCACAATGAAGAGGAGCTAGTTACAAGTACTTAAGTGAGCAGGCCTTGATTTGGAATCTTATTTAAGACACTCCAAGTGACAAATCTATTTTGGGACTGACCATTTAAGTGAAACTGCCAAGTTTATCCTTCAGCTCCAAAATGAGCACATTCAAGAAAACAAGCCAGAAGGAAAGTATAATCTGATTAGTGCTCACATTTCTGTTCTCTTGTCAAGTCATTTATTCTACTAGAAGCTGCTGTGTATCAAACTTACACTAAAGCTTTTGGCACCAACACTTTTCCTCTCTACATCAACACAAATGAACAGCAATTCTAAGACAGGCCAACTCCACCACAAAGAAAATATATTTCCATCTAGAGATTAAACAGGAAGTGATTTCACACTTTTTGCATTTTATATGTTATACTACAGCACATGCAGACCCCTGTAATTTAAAAAAAAAACCCTATCCAAAACAGTTCTGTATATGACTTCTCAAACTTTCTTACACCTTAGTTATCAGTATAGCTGAGTAATCTGTAAGCAAGTCACGTAACAGATGCAAACACTTACAGCAACAACCTAGACAGCCACTTAAGGAGTACTTCAGTTTCCACTATATAATCTAAAAATTCTGCTCTAGGCTGGAAGACAGACCTGCCTACAATAATAGCTTGCATTGAGTTCCTCTTACCCTACAGACAGTGCAGGTATATATCAAAGCAGCCTTGGCTGCAGCCTTCTGATCATGCCCTTGTTTCTTCTTTTGCTCAGCTTGCTTTTTGGCATTTTTCTGCTGCGACTGAATCTTCTGCTGTCCACGAGCCATATCTACAAACAAAAAGAAGATATTTAGTCTAAAAATGTGAGAAACTACTGCCAATAGTCATAACCATGAGCACAAAGCAGTCATGTACTTTGTCTGTACTATGCCTCCATAAGGCCTACAACTCCAGGAATTCACATACAGCAGACATCCCCTTCAAGATCTTTGCTGTGTAAAGACTCTGGTTTTAGTATCTCTCTTAAAACACACATCAGAATTATGTAACCCATTCTAAAGTTTCCTTCTCTACAAGGTTTACTTTTGAAAAGTTTTCAATAGTCAGAACAATTAACATTTATTTTATAGTTAATAGAAACTTAGTCTTTTATTTCCACGGGTACAGCAAAATACTGGGCATTTGTTGTTTGCTTGTTTTTTTAAAGCTTAAGACTTGGCCTTTATTTCTGAAACTTAACATAGGTTTCAAGAAAGGCAATTGAAGTACAACCCAAGTTGTATTACTGTCTTCCGGTGTATGGACTCATGATCTGCTCTGGAGTTGGGAATGGCAAGAATGATAGGTCATCCCCCCTTATTCAATGCTATATATAGATGTATATATATAGATATATAGATATATATTATAGATGGCCATCCTTCTTCGTTTTCAGCCAACTTTAAGTATGTACATACTTATAAAGAAGTAAAACTGCTCCCATTGGAAGCCATTACTCTACACAACACAGCAGCATAAAGTAAGCAAACACTATTGTCACCTACCATTAGAAGATCCATAAGAAGAAATGAGCTACAAAAACCCCATTTCAGGGAGCAGCAAAGCAGCATACCCTACAACGGCAACCCTCCACAAGCATGCAGCTCACGGGGCCACCCAATTCAGCCTGCACCCAATCCCCAGACCAGACGCCAGGCAGGATCTGGGCACACCAAGGGAGCAGGCTGCAGAGCCTGGTTACATAAACCAGCAGCCCACTTTCCGCTATTATCTTTCTCACAGTCCCTCACTGCCCACACATGATCCAGTTGTGCAGCTCTCCCAGAAGCACAAGAATCACTATGCAAGCACAGGACAGCTAGTAAAGCTCATAGTATTCTGGACAACTAGTAAAGCCTAATGTTCCCAGAAGGCTGGCTGGTTCATCACTGCCTCTCTATGCAGCCTGTAAGTTTGGCACTCCTGAGACACACTGTGTGACTATAACAAGCCTGTCATGCAGGCCTTCCCACAAGGACAAATGACCTTCTACTACAGGAGGGAGAACGACGACCAGTAAATACACATGAAAAGCCCTTAAACCATTATGAAAATTAAGTTTCTATGACACATCAACTACACCTGGAAATACACTAGTGTTGCAAGAATTTCTGGACCCGTAGCATCACAGTGCTTAACACTGAGCAAAAAGATGGTCCTGTGACCCAAAGCAGCAGCTCTCAGGCCAGTCCAGTTCTTTCACAGTATTTCACATCTCCACGTCACCCTTTGCAGAAGTACTACACTACATCTTCAGCATCCCCTCCTCTTCCTCCATCGGTTTTTCTAAAGGAGAATTGAGAAGTCCACAAGCTAACTAAACTGAACATAAAACAACACAAAATCTATTAACAAGCACACATAAATACCCATGGCATTCAACAGAAGACACAGCATCTAATGTTCATAAGACTAAAAACACCAGTGTATGTTTCACTGTGTGCTACAGTTACTCTGAATACCCCAGCCAGGGACTCTCACCAGTCATGTACAGAGTAGCTCAACAGAAACGCTGAAGTCCCATTAAACCAACAAATGCTTACAGCTTTCAAAACACTAGAAAGAACTGTACGTTTTATTTCAGTTCAACTTCACTAGCACTACAGTAATACCTCAGAAATATGGGGGTTCCTCATAGAAAATGCTCATATGTAGTAAAAAAGTTATTTTCATAAAGTCTTTGCATATTACTTTGTATTTTAGTCCCTCGATGGGAGCTTGTTAAGTAGTACCTTGCAACATTCAACCACACTGAATTTGTATATATTTGGGAATTGCCGGTTTTAGTTAAGACAAAGAAGAAAGCATGAACACAAACATCTGATTAGGAATATTAACCTCCATACGACGCCTGAGAACAAAAACCTAAGAATTTAAATACTGCAAATTACAATAACACAGTTGAAACGCACAGAGCAAACAATCAATCACTGGAAAATTAAGATTATTTGGACTATCAGTACACAAAAAAAAAGTGACAAAAATAACCCCGAACTTCATTTAAAAGAACGACGAGTTGTCCTACCAGGCTAAATCTGTGCCGCGGTTGCACAACACGGACAGGTGCTGTACCCCGGCCCGGCACACCCTCAGAGGCCAGCAAACAGGCCTGCTGCTCGGAAATAAAACTGCGTGAGCACACCCACGGGAAGCCAAACCCCAGCGCGGGACCCGCTGCCGGGTCATCTCCCCGTCAGCGCCAGGGCCCGAGCGCGGAGTTTCGAGCCCTGAACCCGGCAAATTACAATAACACAGTTGAAACGCACAGAGCAAACAATCAATCACTGGAAAATTAAGATTATTTGGACTATCAGTACACAAAAAAAAAAGTGACAAAAATAACCCCGAACTTCATTTAAAAGAACGACGAGTTGTCCTACCAGGCTAAATCTGTGCCGCGGTTGCACAACACGGACAGGTGCTGTACCCCGGCCCGGCACACCCTCAGAGGCCAGCAAACAGGCCTGCTGCTCGGAAATAAAACTGCGTGAGCACACCCACGGGAAGCCAAACCCCAGCGCGGGACCCGCTGCCGGGTCATCTCCCCGTCAGCGCCAGGGCCCGAGCGC
>NW_009970723.1:10392691-10409945 GCF_000747805.2 Chaetura pelagica
TGTCCTGAGGAGTGGCTGAGTGGCTTGGTGTTCTGAGATTGCACTCCTGTCGGGAAAAGGAGAAGTTGAGGCTGGATCTCTGCCCAGACGTGACAGTTCTGCCGCTCTGACCAACTGTTGTAGCTTTAGCATAAGCCTGGAGTCTTGAACAGTGCGAAGGAGCAAACAGTGTCCTTACTAGAGGAGTTAGTAGATGTTGTCTTTGTATTTTATGGGGGCTCAGGCTTGAGGACTGTAATGTTTCCTTCTGAACTGAGAGAGAGGAAAAGGAACAAAAAAATCCCAAGTGAACATTTTGGGTCATCGTTCTGAGTCGTGCCCAGAGCATGATAGCATTGCAGGGGAGCTGTGTAGCAGATTTCTGACGCTGAAGTCACTGGAAGTAGGTCTGGATGTGACAACACCTAAGACAGTCACACATAAACATATGATACCAAATTAAGTTGTATTTTTCCTAACATTCTTGTTTGCAGTGATGACAGTGCTGGGAATGCAATGCATGCTGCATTAAAATAGTCTTGTCAGGAGGTTCTGAACTTGATGGAAAAAGGCAACTATAAAAAACACTGTAAGTGCACATGCAGGTGTTTGTGGGGCAGTTTGGAAAGGTGGCAGTTTGGGTTTAGTGCTGGTGAGCAGGTGGCTTTCAGAGTGAGGTTTCGCTTTAGTCGCAGAGAAGATTGCTGAGTGAAGAAGTAGCCTCTTTCCTGGCTGATGCTATTTTGGGAAGACTGCTGGCCTCAGATGTGTAACTGGAGACCACTTTCAGGGGTCATGTCCCAGGGTACTCTGGTGCTGCAAAGCACCTGACTGGATGAGAACTTCAAATAAAGCAGATCTCTTGAATGCACTTTTGAGCCCCAGCTGGCCTCTGAACCTTTTTCTGCTTTTGGGAGAACAGGGGATCTCCTTGCAGGACAGGGGACCACAGCCTTCCCCTCTGGCTGCTGGTTTTTGTTCCTTTGTGCTGTACATCCTGGTTACTGCATCAGTCCTTGCATTGCCCAGACCATGGCTCTGCAATTTAGATGCTTCCAAAGACACTTGTTAGGAAACAAAAACCCAGTGTGAAAGAAGAATACGAGTCCTCATCACTGAGTTTTCTGCTATGGAGAGAATAACGAAAATTTCCCATTCACTTGAAGTATTTTTTCAAAGTTTATTCACTACATGAAACTTATTTGTCACACCAAAGGGGATATTTCCACGCACATGTGTGGCTTAGCAGGGACAGAGGGTGGATCTGGTGGTGAGCTGGTGGGAAGGCCAGGCTGGTCTGTGTGCTGGATGCTTTGCATAGCTCTGACAAAGTGAACCCGTCCTAATTGCTGTTTATCTGGCTTATGGACTTCCTCTGATCTGTGTTGCTCCCATATGAGGTGAAGTAAGCCGGAGCATATGAATGAAACTATAAATAGAAATTAAAATGAAAAATAAGTGCAAACTTTAGACAGAAATGTTGTGCTAGAAATATACTCCAACATTTTTCTGCTTGCTTTGTTTAATTGCTGTTTTCTAATTTAAAAACAACTCATAAACCCCACAGATATTACTGAGCATTCTGCATTAAAGCAGAATGAAAATCAAGGATACTTCTCAGTAGTTAAGGACAGACCAAACGCAAAGAGTTTGTTATCATCCCCAAGCCAAGCCTTACCAAAAATGTTTTGGTGGTTACAATTCACTGAAATCTGTAGCAGCATCATACACACAGAAAACAGCTCCATATGAGTATGGATAAGGCATTTTAGCTCTTATAGACCCCCTAAAAATAGTCCTAATTAAAAAAGAAAAGATATTCTCACAATGAGACAGTTGATGAGAAACATGGCTTCAATTTAAGGCCAAGCATGAATGTGGTGAACAACATGATCAGGAAATGCAAGATGCTGGTCTACCCAGGAGGAAAGCAGCAAAGGAACCTGGAAGGAGCAGTGCTGTGAGGCAGAATTACTTGTTAGTTTGTTGGGTTTTTTCTAAATGGTCTTGGATGTTTGTTACTCTCATGCTTATTTCTCATCTCTTTGGATTCCTGTCCCCCATCATTCTCTGTGCACTTTCTGTCATTAGATCAAAATACTTCTTCTGCTTAACAGCAGCTTGTTGACGCTTGAGTTTTGTTGCAAGTCAGCGGGAGCTATCTCACCTTAGTGTGACTGGTGTCCCCAGCACAATGCCCTGGTATGAGCCAGCTGATGTTTGGACATCTGTTGTCAACCCCATTTTGAAAGCAGTTGTTCAGAGGTGCAGGGCAGGTTTGCTCACAGCAGCGTAGGTGGGGCTGCATCTCCCTTCTGAATCACCTCCCGTGTGCCTGCCAGGTCCTCCCACTGCTGTTCCCTACCACACTTGCTGCCCGTGTCTTTTTCCTGCTCGTTTGCTTGTGTGCTCACTATTGATCCTCTGCTACATCAATGAAACATCATCTGCCTGGCTGAACGTGGGCTTGCAGCCCAGTGCTGCCCTTTGCTGCTCACCTGCAGGGAGCACACGTGCTGGGAGGGTGTGCCTGACTATTGAGGGGCTCCATTTGGTGCCCCACCGTGGCCCCTCGGCATGTCTGGATGGGTGAAGGAAAGGCAAGGGGACATGCCCTGGGCCCTGTGAGTGACGGAGACCTTCTCACTAGGTGTTATGGATACAGACAGAGGTTGACAAGAATGTAGATGAGATTGGCTCTGCAGTTGAAGGCTGTAAGACACAGACTTTGAAGCCAATATCCTTTAGAAGGATATTCAAAGCCAAAGTAGATCAGAGTGAGTATCACCCAGTTTCAGGGATGGGGTGACATGGTTTCAGGCAGAACCCCAGACAGGCTGGATTCCCCTACAGTCAGTATTGTTTGATATGAAACATCATGCATCAGTATTTAACTCAACTCAGGGCCTAACAGGGTGCTGTTTTCTCATTTATGCTTTTTCTGCTTTATGGACTTCTACCTCCTCCCTCCCCCATGCATTCACACACCATTCTTTTCCCTGTGAATGCATTTTTCACAACCACAGCTCCAGCTCTCATACATCCAGTTCATGCCTCCCTGACACAGCATTAGCTCCTGTCCCTCCATTGACCCTGATTGCCATGTGCTACTTTTTCACAGCTGTGGTGTTGGCACCTCATGGGCTTGCCCAGTATTGCTGTTGTGGCAAATACAAAGAAGAGTGAGATCTTAAATCACGTGTTTGGTTCACAGATTCAGTAGATCCTTAGCTCTGCACTGGGATGAGATAATGCCAAATCACATACTGCAGAAAGAAGTATTTTAAGGCACATCACAGTATGCCTCTTTCTGCATGTTTCTGTTGGACTAGGTGTTTTGTAGAGCACAGTATGCTGATCTGCAAGGTTTAAAAATGGAAAAATGAAGGGAAACAAACTAAAAAAAAAGAGTGAAGAAAATTAGAAGAAGAGCCAAAGACTGTGCTCTGTTTTGGAAGACAACCAGCACAGCAATGCAGTTCTCTTGGCAGGGCTCCTCAGGCTTCCAATACTTTTCCACTTCCACCTTCTCTTTGAAGGCCAAGCCTCTTCAGCAGCAATGCAGCATCTTTTCCTGGTTTGCCTGCTGCCTTTCTGATCAGTCTGTTTCAGGGACGCTGGATGGGTGACATCCTCCAGAACAAGGACAACCTCAGATGGTGTCCATCATATTGCTGGCCTCTCTGTGCTGCTCGTTGTACTCACACTTGTATCAGTAGACTTCAGAAAGACATAAACAAGAGTGACATTAAGCTTCCTATCAGGACAGTTCTCTCCTTTTTTCACAGCTCCTGCAAGCTGGCAGCCTGCCACGTGTCTATGCATTTGTTAACTTTTTCCAAAACTTGACAAAACAGTTGCTTCTACTTCACCCCTACACAGGCTCAGGATCCTGTGCAGTGAGACAGCCTATGGTAATATTTTTACCACTGAACCTTAAATTAGGACAAACCCAGGGAAGAGTGTCCCAAAGCTGATGGTAGGCTGTGTTGGTTTGCTTTTGTTGGCACAGAGACTACAACTAATTGTCTTTTCTCTCTTTTCTTCTTTTCCCTTCCCATAGTTACTGACCCTTTGCAGCAAGCATGGACAGAGCTGCTCCAGTGAACATTCCTCCCCACTGCAAGTGCAAAAAAATATTCAAAGGAGGATGTGATGTGGAGCTGCCCACATCCTCTGTTGAGGGAAAAGAAAAAGAGAGGGCTTGAGGAAAATGCTTTTGAAGAATGACAGACAGGGAGGCAGTGAGAAGTTCAGAGATGCAATTCCTTAAAGGCTGGTAAAGCATATGGGCCTCCTGGAGAGCATGGGCAAAGATTGCCTTGTGACCTCTGAAGTATTTTAATATTCATCTCCTCTTTTAAATCCATTTTGTTGGATGTGACTTTCACTAAAAACGAGGCACAAATGCCTTTCTCAGCATGTTACAACTTTTTTGACCAACCCACATAGAGAAACTGAAGACCTTGCGAACATACGCTTCCGTTCTATATAAACAGTTTTAAATAGATTTTAGCTTTGCACAGCATTACATACAGTTACTATTTTTAAATGCAGACCAGTTAATCTGATGCATTCATTCCCTTTTTGTGTGTGCCCTCCATTCATGGTTTTGAGTCTCATACAGGTTGCAGTCCCTGCCTTATAATGAAATCGAAGACATCCACGCATTTTTAATTAATTTGGAATACCAAGGTTTCCCTCCTCTCCACCAACATAGTTAAATATATGCATGAAGCATGAAGAAAATCCTCACGCCGTGTCGTGTGTCTGAAAGCATGCAGCAACTGTGATTAAAATGATTAAAACCTCTCATAAACATGCCAACATTGTTGGCAACTTGCCTCTGTCCTCAAGGAGGGCAATACATCCCTCAGTCTGTGCTTTTGAGTGGCTGCACATCCCAGAGATGCCTCTGTTGAGGTGGCTCCAAGAATCCACCAGCACTGCTTGCTTCCTTCTGCAGTCCATCTGCAAGACTCCACCCTTTACTAGCAAATATATTGGTCGCTGGTTATTGTACCTGGCTGAAGGGGCAGTTACTTGTCATGCACAGCCAGCCTCTCCATCTGTCTTTCAGTCATCCACAGATACATTTCATTATCATTCTGGAACTATTAAGGCCAGGGTGGGAAGCTCTCTGCTGTCCAAATGGCGTGTATAATCTTGCTGGGCAAGGAAGCAAAGGCCAGGGGTGCATCCCAGAATAACACATCCCAGAAGTAGCACCGAGAGACAGTACACAGGAAGGGGCTCTGCAGCTGCAGGACATTCCTCATAGAAAGAAAGCAGCCTTGGACATCTGCAAATGCCACACACACACACTGCTGGATTTCCCAGGTCTGCAGCACTGGCTCAGCCCCAGCAGTCTGCTGCTTCAGGAGGAGACCAGTGAGAAACATCTGCAGGCTTTCAACTTTTTCCTTTTCAGATGCCCTGTTACACTCACTCCGCAGTCACTGCATGACTCAAGGACAGGAATCCAAAGAGCTGGCTGTGAACTAAGCTATGAGGATCGCTCTGATGGTCAGTGTTTCCTGCCAGCTGCTGACAGTGCTTTGAACATAGTAAGGTCTAATTCACAAACACTGGTGAATAAATAGGACCTGGCAAGAGAATTCAGGGGAATGATTTGGTTTCCACCAGGCCACTGGTTCCCATTGCTTTCTGCAGAAATCCCAGAGTGCTGCAGCAGAGCTGTGGGATGTGGGAGCAGAACAGAAAACACATTTCTAAAAGCAGCCAGCAATGCCGAAGGACTGCAGCTAAGTGGAGGCAAAAGACATTACTTACAGGGCAGTGAGGTGGAATGTAAATGCTGATTGTCAGAATTAGTGCAGCTGAGTTACCATGGATATATGAAGCCCACAGTCATGTCCCAGTAGATGCTCATAAGTTTATTCTTAACACAGACTGCCATGGGATGGAGGAACGGAAATCTCTTTTCTTGCTCTATGGCTGATGTCTGAGCAGCACAGGCAAATGGCTGCATTTTTCACTCTCTCCTTTAATCTGGCTTTTGCTGGAAACTGCAGGATAAAAACAAGGAGGATGAATTATGCTTCTGTGAAAACACTCAGTGCACATCTCTAATCAGCAAGACAGAATAACAGTTAAGGGAGAGTCTCAGAGCTGAAAGGAAACGAGCTGGAGGCAACATTAGGTACAGACTTTGCACATTAGTATTTCCTATGCTAGAAAAATTTAAAGCTTTCATTTAAACTTCCTGATTTAAAAAAAATAATTAAAGAAAAAAGGCTCATTTTAATATGACTGCAAGCCTGTAAAGCTAATTTGAAAAATTGTGCTCTTGCCACTTGGCTAAAAATTACAATGAAGTGAAAAAGAAATGCCTGGTGCTGGAGACTTACATGTCTGTCCCAGTGGGGAAGTGCCTTTTACAGTGCTTCCATGGGCAAAAAAGACCAGGTGAGAAAACAAAGGCCTGATCCCATCCATGCTTATACAGGAATAGAGCTTCAAAACCTGTCTGCTGCACTTTCCCTGTCCTCAAACCAAGACTGCAACCTGCACATGAGCCTTCCTACTCCCACATCTCCAATATACCCTTCCCCAGACCAGCTGTCCCGGGCTCTTATTGGCGCTGTCACCTGTATCCCAGCATCCACAGTAACAAGTATCTCCAGTTGTGCAAAGCTCAAACCAAAGGCTGCCAGCACAGTTGTGCACTTCACCCATTGCCTGTTTAAAAATGTGCACCTTTAAGCAAGATAAATTGAGGCTGGAAGTTGCCTCCCAGGCTTGTTGCCTCTATATTTTTCACTGATACTGTAAAGAGTTCTTTGGTGAGAGAAATGTTTTCCTTAGCTATTGAAAATCTGCATCAGATCTTTTTTTTATATTTCTCTTTGATCAACTAAGGAGCTTGAGCTAGTATTGAATAGTGCTTTGCTAAGAACAGGTCCTTGTGGGACCACCACTAGTGAAAAGGCTGGCACTGAGGATGGCTACCCGTTTACAGTTATTTTTTCAGATTTTTATAGTCGGATCCCAGTCTGTTCCCATGGTTTCCCTTAGTCTATATAATCTCTCCTGGCATCCTAAGACAGTGCTGTGGATATGCAGGACTTGTATGGACATACATTGCGGACTCAACCTGCCCCCAAGTATGACCAGGTTCAGGTTTCAGTGGTGTCCAGCAGTCCTGTTGGAGCCACTGTCCTGACTACTTCACTGGGTGGACCTTCCCAAGATCTTTCTGTCGATGTCTCTTCCATATGCCAGGCAAAGCTTCCACAGAGAAAACAGCAGTTCACTAATTACTGTGGATCCCCTGACACCACCTTTGACTTGGCAGCCTCCAGCAGTACCCAGGTGCAGCTGTGTACGTAAAGCAAACTGATGGAAGAGCTCATGCTGATGGAGCTATGGTGAAGCTCAGATCCCTTCTTCCTCATTACTGTGACCCTGCAGGCCTGTGCCAGCACAGGCCCTCACTAACTCGTAACTCCACTA
The DNA here is from genome assembly GCF_000747805.2 of Chaetura pelagica. Taxonomy (NCBI): domain Eukaryota; kingdom Metazoa; phylum Chordata; class Aves; order Apodiformes; family Apodidae; genus Chaetura; species Chaetura pelagica. The sequence goes on from NW_009970723.1 coordinate 10,400,147, forward strand.
ATTAGACCTCAGCTTGGGTCAGGAAATGACCTTTGTGCTCTATGCAGCTTGAGAGCCTGTGGCTCTCCTGGCTCAGAGAGGTTCTGCAGAGGGTGAGCTGCTTGGGCAAACAGTGATGATAAGAGAAGGAACATATGGCTTTGCTTGCTCAGCACTGGAGGTGGCTTTCTACCACACCCACCTGAAAAGGCAGTAGAAATGTTTGTGTTGGGAAAGAGGAGGAGATGGAAAGAATCACCCTTGTGCTTAGCACAGTCCAGGAAAAAGTCTTTGGTCAAGGCTCAGTCTGCTCAGGGCTATTGGGGAGAATTATATGGCAACACTGAAGAATCGGTGAAGGGCAGAGTTGACAGGCTTACTTTTTAAAATGATCCTGTGGGGTGCACCAGCTTCGGATGCTGGATCCCCTACCCTCAACTGTCTCATGACAGGACTTCTACAATCTTAAATCTCAGCAGTAGCATTAGATGTAGCTACAGTCTCTCTGGGACATACTGCACAACACACAGAGACCCTGACCCATCAGCATCCTGCCCTGGGCAAAGGCATCATGGCTGTGGAAACCTGTCATCTCTTCATCAAACAACTTTTTCAGGGCAAAATATTTGTTTTTCGCAGTTAGGATAAAGCACAATGGAAAAAGGGTATTAAATCAGCAGGCATACTTGCATGTTGTATTTAATCTAACCTGGGTAAATCCTGAAGAGTTTTAGGTGGGATTTGCTGGAGCAAAAATGAGGAACCAACTTGATCACACAGTAGAAACCCTGGTTGCTCTGCAGTGCCTGCAGCTCTTATGGTGGTTATGAAGAGGGACACAGCAGATTGTGGCATTAAGGTTACTTGCCATGGCACAGTCTAGTAATGGCCCTTCTGACCAAAAGTGTCAGGTGGCCTCTATGAAAGGCATCAAGATCCTGTTACTTAGGCCCCAAGGGGGAAACAGCTGTTCCATTGTGCTGTGACAGAAGGACCATGTCAATGATATCCAGCATAATACTGGTGATCCTCAAAAAGTATCCAATATCCATTCTTCAAAGAAAGGGCTGAGTCCAGGCTGGACATGCCTGGTGTTATCGAATATGTTCCAGCCTGACATGGAAGTCTCTACCAGAGACATGGCAGAACCTAGACAAGTTAAACCTGACTCCTTTGGGGTAGCTGCTCTCCTGTAGCACCTCCACCACTTCTGCCCTTCAGTCAATTGGCTGTGAGTGGGGCTAAGGGCACATGTCACAGTGAAGCCTTTGCCAGCCCTAGTCTGAATAAGGACAGTAGTATCATGACAGATAATGTCAGCTGTAAGTAACATTGTTGCTTAACATCTGAGGAGGGTGGGACTAAGAATTGCTGAAATTGGATTTGCTCTGGAAGCATCCTAAGAGATAACCCTGTGTAATGCTGTGGGCTGCCTTGCTGGCTGGCACTGAGGGGCACAGCTCCGTTATGCTTTAGGTGCACGGCACATGCTCAGGCAACAGCTCTGCTCAGCCTCCTCTCTGGTTCTGCTCTCTGTTTAATGAAGTCTTATGTATGATACAGAGATACTGGGAGAAATCAGCCCACCTCTGCTGATTTTAATGCTGTTGCCTGTGTTTGAATCTTTCCAGAAGGCACACAAGGGAATTTAAAAGGGGTGCAGTTGTTCCTTTGCAACTTGCACATGGTATGAGAATGCAGTACCCACCCCCAAGATCCTCTGCAGCAAGACATGTCATGGCTCTTGACAGCTGATAGCTGCCTTTTCCTGCCAGCTTCTCTTCATGGTCCATTAGCTGCTGTTTTGGAGATCAGACTTGTTCCTTGGCATCTATTCAAGCTATAGAATCAAATTTATTTCTAGCACAACATCCACTGGTGTTGCCTCTGCAGTATGTTGGCAAGCTCACTAACTCAGAGGTAACTCTGATTTCTCTTGCCAACAATTAAGATGATGACTGCATTTTTAAGGGCTTTCTCCTCAGGAGGGGTGTAGTACCCTGCAATCAGCCCCCAGCAATCTTTCTCCTTGGGGGGAGCCTTTACGAGTGCCAGGGATACTTCTGCCACAGAAATGGAAGAGCTCAGCTGAGCTCCCAGCTATGCTAGGGATCTGCTTCAGCCTCAGATCTTGCCCAGCTTTAAATTCTTTCCATTGACTTTATCTTAATCTTTCTGTTCCACACACAATGTTATCAGAGCTACTTAGGCTTTGCTGGCATATCTCCTGTATTAGTAGTTACATTTTGTTGACAGGACCAGACTGGTTGAGGTAAATTGGCTAACTCAGAGCACAGTTAGCAACATGCACGCAGTTGGTCTGACTGTGTATTCTTCTGGAGCATTTTCCCATGGAAAGGACTCTTATGCAAACATTCAGTCTGTCCCACTAGCAATTTTGTGCCCATTGGGTGGTTTCAGTCAAAATCTGAAGGAGCAGTTAATCAGCAGAAGCAGCCATCTGTGCACAGAGCATCCTCTGTGGGCCCTGCAAGTAGCAGTGCGGGTTTTGCGCTTATATGCTATAGAATCCACATGGAAAAGCTATTGCATCCCACCTACACAAATTTTGGTGGGAGTTGATCTTGCTGGACACTAGAGAATCCAACTTTAAATTCATAGGAAAGCATGGATTAGCTGTCTTCTCAACTGCTTTTTAACTTTGGAGTAAGGCTTTTTTATTATAACGAAGAGCGCAGGCACTAAATCAAAAGAAATTCTCAGGTGCAAATGACCTTTCAATCATCTTTTTGCTGGGGATATCTGCGTTAGCCCAAAGCTGAAGAAAAATGAGAATCATCAGGTTGTGTGAGCAGGGCTGGCATTGCAGGTCAAGCTGGTGAGCACCGAGTGCTGTGAGCTCTGCTTCCAGGGCTTCCAGAGCAGAGGCAGGCCAGCTAGCTGGCCAGCAGAACTCCTGGGGTAACGGCCCATGAGTAACTTGTTCCTCAGAGCAGCAATGGCAAGGAAGGTACATAGTCCACAGGCAGCCTAATTAAGATGTACTATAAAGACAGTCTAAGTTGACCTCATTCACTTTTACCTGGGAAATACAGCACATGACTCCAGCCCAGCAGCAACATGTGCAGGAGTGAGGGGCAGACTGAATAACAGTGGGTTTCCTCAGCTCTCGTGCTTGGTGGTTGGGTGCAAGCATAAGACCTCTCATCACAGCCTCTGCTTTGGGACACACACAGGGCCACACAGGCAGCAGACGCCCAGAGGGCCTTTGGGACAGCTTCTCTGCTGTCTGAGATGTGATGACCTCATGTTGACTTCCCTCCCCTTGCCTAGTGGGGGAATTAAGCAGATTATTCTTCTGTTTTCTGTTGTTTTTTTTCCAAGAAACTGATAGTAAAGTGATATTGCTGAGCTATCACACTGGGCAGAGTAGTATCTTGCAGCTCTGGTTTTAAAGTCCTTTGCAATATAGGATGACCCTGACTTTTTCTGTGAGATTCCTTTCCTTGAACAGACAATCCTAGTGGAGGCAGGGCACCCTGGGAGTCCAATAAAGGCACACCCAGGAGCTTAACATATATATATATAGGACTCTTCTACTTGAGGCACAATTCTTCCAGGAAGCAAATCCCCCATGGGAGAGGAGGTTTGCTGATTCCTGAATAAATTAATGTATTGCTTTCCTTCAGGATATTAATATGTGTTTAACTGAAGAGCTGATCAAGCTAAATTTTTTTAACTCATTATCACCAGATACAAATCTTGTCAATAAACTAGTCAATAAACATACAGGTCAGGTGGGCTTTGTAGGGAGCTAGTTTGATGAAGGGCCAATTTGTATTGCAACAATTGCCAAGATGTCTGTGGGCATCTTCTTGGCAGTCATCACTTCATAAGGAGGTATAAAATAATTCTGGGCCATTGCTATTATTTGCCTTACCTTTTTGAAAGATGTGGTGCTAAAAGGGATCTAAGACATGCACTGTATTTTCTGCACTTCTCTTTGATTGTTTTCAGTGTCTATCAATAACCGTCATGGCAGTTTATCCTCTTCTCCTCAGGAAAGTTAAACATGCTTCTGTTCTTCAGTTGTTTATTGGGTTGTTGGGGTTTTTTTGCCTTCCTTTTCAAAACAGAAAGTACTAGCGCTGAAAAGAAGCGCAGCCCAGGCGGGCTGAGCCTGCAATGACACCTGCTGCCTCGCGGGCTGCAGCTACAGCACATGGAGCATGGTTGGCTTTTCCGGCATGACACACGTTGTTTTCCCAACACATTTAATGAAAGATCCCATGATAACAGGAAACATTACGCATCACCACTGGTGGGCATGTCCTGACACTTCTGAAAGGAGTTTCCCCTCCCTGCGTCAGAGCTGTGGTAACCAGAGGCACTTCTCAGAGAGGTGACGACAACTTGAGTGGTTTCACCTTGTCATTGCAGCAGAAGATGGGGCTCACTTCTATTATTACTGGTTGGTTGGTTGGTAGGTTTGTTTTAAAGTTTGCATAAATATGCAAGGTGTGCAAAAAGAGCACTACTGTCTTTTCCTGGGATACCTAGTAAAAGCCTGTGCCCGGACATTTTCAGGCACCAGCCCTTTCACACTGAGAAAGCTGCCACTGAGCTGCTGTCTTCTTTTTAGAGAAGATTTTACCTCTCACCCAGAGCAGAAATGCAAACTCAACAACAAAAGCATTGCTGGAGGCAATGATGCCAGCTTTGCTCTGCACAGCTCTGGAAACTCAGCCCTAAACCTCCTCAGTTGTCCCAGCCACCATCTCAGCCACTGCCCTTGCGGGACAACATCTGATGTCACATAACCCTCTGCTCTTGAAAGGAAGGAGGAAATGCCAGTATGAGACAGCCTGTAACCATACATGGGCAGAAGAAAGGAATGGAGAAGGAGAGGTAGGATTAGGTACCTTGTTATAGGTGTCTTCCTGAGTCAGTGAAAGGGCACCCACTTGCAGCTAGCCAGGCCACACAGCCCTGCCAGCACCTCAGCAATTACAGCTGAGCTAAACCTGAGCAATATGGCTGAAGGGAAGGTGTTTAGGTTGTAAGAATAAAAACAGACTGCTTTGGGAGAAGGTTTTTTTTCTTCTCTGCATTAAATGTATAGGTTTTGGCACTATCTATTGCAGGTCACGTGCTCAGAATGATGTGGCTCAAGGAAATGTTGCTAACACAACAAAAGACAGTTAGATCAAGCATTTACCATTTTAAAATTTTATTTTATTTTTCCAAAAGTGGAGCGGTTTTCAGCAGGAAAAAGCAGGAAAATGTGGAGTGTCATAAACTGGTGCTCTTCTGGTAAGATTCAACACAACCATGCAGCAGTCTGGGGGTCCTGCACTGGGAGGACAACAGGTTGGTATGGAGAGCCAAAGAGCTCTTCCCTTTCTGCAATGCTTGGGAGAATGCTTGGCTGCTGTCGAGAACAGAACAACCATATTATGTCAAAGTAAATGTTAAAAAATAAACTTTGCAAAGTTGAATTGCACATATTCTTCAGATTTGCTTTTACCAAGTTACCTTAAACTGAAATACAGAGGTTGAGTATTTTTTCCTTCTGAATAACTGCAATTGTAGCTCTGGCCTTGGAAGGACACACACCTCTTAAATGTAGCCTGTCTGTAGGAGCCGTGCAGCTACATTTAGGAATGTTTTATCTTGCCCACAGTAACATCTATGTACGTTTGATGAGTTGCAACTGCTCCATTAGTGTCAGAATGTGTGGAAAAAACATGAATTAGTCTTCTTGAGGGAGCCCCAATATTTTTATTATTATCTTTAGATATTAATTATCCATGCTAAAAATGTTATTGTCCAGGGTAACTTTCTGGTGAATAATTTGTTATCATCTCAGATGCATTAAACATATGGCTGTTCCTCTCTTAACCAAAGTTCCTATATAAAGCTCAGAGAACTCACGTAATCCTGACTTCAGGAACACATCCCAGTGCAAACATTCCCTGCTGTCACTTGAGGAGTCACTGCTACCACCTCCCAGTGACCCATTTACCCTTGCTCCTCAGGAAATCGCATGGCCCAGAGCAGAAGTGTTTCCGAAAGAACGTTCAGCTTTCTGCCCACAGCTGCTCGGCACTCTGAGCCTCAGCAAGCCCACTGCTCCCCTCGGCCCCAGGAGTGTGCCTGCCAGGCATGCCTGACCTCTGCATGGGAGAGACCAACACAATGACATGGGGACAGAGCTGGAAGCTGGTGCAATGCCTGCAGAAAGGGCTGATGCATGAGCAGGTCTCTGCAGGGAGACTTGATTCAGAGGGAATTCATCCATGCTGATGCCATTTCTCTTTGGGCTACTAATTAGTGCAGCTCAGTGGAATGTGCTCTGCTGATGTAGTCTGGAGGTTTGGCCTGTGCTGCTTTGCACCCCACCTGGCAGATGTTTCTGACCTGATATGTTATTTGGTCACTCAAATGCACCCTTTAGCCAGTGCAGCACCACGGGGCTTGGCTCTGCCATGTCACCCAAGTTGGACAGAGGTGCCAGAGATGACCTTGCCATCTCATTACCAGGTGTCTGTGTGGGATGCTGGTGCCAGTGGGAGTAGCCGTGAGGCTTAGCTCTCCCTGCAGCCTGGCTTGTGCTGCCTTCATTGCCTCAGGTGAAATGGGCAAAAAAGCCCAGCAAATAGGGTCCTGAACGTGGCGCTGCCCCCAGCCACATGTGCTGACTGCCGTGTTATTAAATGCAAACTCCAGATGTTTGCCAGCAGTAAGATTCTCTGTCTGGCCTGCTCTGGTCCTGTGCTTCTTTGGTCTCTCTAGAAAGGACAATTTATGAGTTTAGCCTAAGGCAAGCAGGAAACATTGGCTGTGTTTTCTTATTGTCAAAGGCATTGTTTCTGAAAGTGGCACAAAGAGGAGCTTGACCTCTGTCACATGTACCTTTGTGAGTCAGTAGAAAAGAAATGCCAAAAAAGCCTTCATAGTGGAGAGGACTTCTCCTAAGAGTGCAGCAAGGTTGAACTGGGCATTTATATCTGAAATTATTCCATTAACGTTCTTATGCAAATGAATGTGAATACTTGAAAAAAGGTTGTGTTGTGCCAACTGACTGAAACAAGACAGAGCAAGAAGTAGATAGTGCAAGGTTGGCCCATTTGTTGAGATAATAACAGCTGAAAGGATGTAGGTTGACTTCCTAAGACTAGCATAACTAGTCTTTACTGGTGTGAAGCAACTAAATAGCAGCTTGCATAAGCAATTTGGCCGCTTTGTGGGTGTCGTTGTGTAATGAGACAAATAGAAATATTTCTCTAATAGAAACAAAAGCAAATTCAAATTTATGTTGGTAACTTGGCTACTGGATCCTCAGGAGAAGCTGCTTGTGCAAGATTAGCTCAGGAGAGTGTTCAAACATACAGAGAATCACAGGGTTTTCTGGTAGGAAAAGACCTTTAAGGTCATCAGGTCCAACCATTAACATAACTACTGAGTCCAGTGCTAAACTATGTCCCTAAGCACCACACCTACAGGCTTTTAAACACCTCCAGGGATGGTGATTCAGCCACCACCCTGGGCAGCCCTATTCCAGTGTTTAATTACCCTGTCAGTGAAGAATTTTCTTCTAATATCTAATCAAAACCTCCCCTTTTCCAAGAGGACCATTTCCTCTTGTCCTGTTGCTTGTTACCTGGGAGAAGAGACCAACCCCCATCTCGCTACAACCTCCTTTCAGGCAGTTGTAGAGAGCAATAAGGTCTTCCCTCAGCCTGCTTTTCTCCAGACTGAACAAGTCCAGTCCCCTCAGATGCTTCTCATAAGACTTATTCTCCAGACCCTTCACCAGCTTTGTTGCCCTTCTCTGGACTCACTCCAGCACCTCAGGCTTTCATCACTCAGACTTCTGAAGCCTTGGATTTGGGCTGCTTTTATGTGTATATGGGAAGTTTTGAATGGTGCCAGTCCATGGCAGTAATCTTTGAGTCCCCAGTTTCTCATGGAGAGAGGGAACATCATCCCAGGCTGAGATGGGAAGAGCTGAGCTGGTGAGTACCTGGGGTGCCAGATGGCCATGGGCACGCAGTGCCGTGCTCCTGGCTGACCCATGTGCTGTGACTGAACATATTGTTTGCTTTGGCAGGCTGTGGTAGAGGTTCTGCGTGAGCTTGGCCACTATGAGACATTTGGCCTTTAGGGCTGAAACTCCCTTTTACTCTCCTTGACTTTCCATGACGGCAGTGAAGCCAACGCTGGATGTCCCAGACTCCTAGTCCAGGAGTTGCCCCAGGTTGGCAGAGTTGTAGAACCTGCAAGGAAGAGCAAGATTAGCTCAGGAGAGTGTTCAAACATACAGAGAATCACAGGGTTTTCTGGTAGGAAAAGACCTTTAAGGTCATCAGGTCCAACCATTAACATAACTACTGAGTCCAGTGCTAAACTATGTCCCTAAGCACCACACCTACAGGCTTTTAAACACCTCCAGGGATGGTGATTCAGCCACCACCCTGGGCAGCCCTATTCCAGTGTTTAATTACCCTGTCAGTGAAGAATTTTCTTCTAATATCTAATCAAAACATCCCCTTTTCCAAGAGGACCATTTCCTCTTGTCCTGTTGCTTGTTACCTGGGAGAAGAGACCAACCCCCATCTCGCTACAACCTCCTTTCAGGCAGTTGTAGAGAGCAATAAGGTCTTCCCTCAGCCTGCTTTTCTCCAGACTGAACAAGTCCAGTCCCCTCAGATGCTTCTCATAAGACTTATTCTCCAGACCCTTCACCAGCTTTGTTGCCCTTCTCTGGACTCACTCCAGCACCTCAGGCTTTCATCACTCAGACTTCTGAAGCCTTGGATTTGGGCTGCTTTTATGTGTATATGGGAAGTTTTGAATGGTGCCAGTCCATGGCAGTAATCTTTGAGTCCCCAGTTTCTCATGGAGAGAGGGAACATCATCCCAGGCTGAGATGGGAAGAGCTGAGCTGGTGAGTACCTGGGGTGCCAGATGGCCATGGGCACGCAGTGCCGTGCTCCTGGCTGACCCATGTGCTGTGACTGAACATATTGTTTGCTTTGGCAGGCTGTGGTAGAGGTTCTGCGTGAGCTTGGCCACTATGAGACATTTGGCCTTTAGGGCTGAAACTCCCTTTTACTCTCCTTGACTTTCCATGACGGCAGTGAAGCCAACGCTGGATGTCCCAGACTCCTAGTCCAGGAGTTGCCCCAGGTTGGCAGAGTTGTAGAACCTGCAAGGAAGAGCTGGGGACACAGGTACCTGGCTCCCCAGCTCCAGACATGCTTGGCTCCCATCTCTCCTACTCCCATCACCACATGAGATGGGAATAAAGAAGCTCAGAGTCAGCAACCGAAGGCAAGTTGCTGCTGGGTTTAATGGAAACAAATTATCTGTGAATCCCAGCACACGGGCTGGAGGCAGGCATTCTTGTACCTCCTCTCCGGGCCAGGAGAGATCCCAAGGGCTGGGTTTCCCTCTCGTGTGGGGCTGGAGCAGAAAACAGAGGATAACCACTGAGCTGACAGTGTGAGGAAAGGGTGTGAGTGCTTAAATATCTGTTTCACACACCTTCCTGAAGACAGAGCATGCACAACTCCTCCGTGCCCTCTGCTCCTCAGAAAAAAGTTTGCAAACAGCTGTTCAGACTTTCAGACCCTCACACTTTTTAAGTAAGATAGCTCCTAAGAAGACTACCCTGACAGAAATGCTGCTGGGACCCCTACAGCAAGCCATGGGGGTGTGAGGTTTGAAGGCCACAGTGGATCTGTCTCAGGCTCCTTTCCCTGCTACTTCAGAATTCCATGGGTTACCACCATAGAGTAAACCTGCACTTTCTTTTTGTTTTGTTTTGGGGTTTTTTATAGCTCTTAGCAGGAAT
>NW_009970723.1:10410024-10416944 GCF_000747805.2 Chaetura pelagica
TGAGGACAATTTTTCCTTGTAGCACAGAGGAATGGCTCCCAGGCAGATTTAGAGACCACATTCCAGGCTTCAGGCACGGCCATGCTCGGATGCTCCAGTGTGTCTTATTCCACTTCATTGCTCTTCATTGTGACTCCCCAGAGCTCTGGCTGGGGATGGAGCCTGCAAGCCACCTGCTGCAGAGGGGGCTGAAGTGCTGGTGACCCCTTTTGCCTTCCTTTGATCCTGGCAAAGTAGATGACAGATGCCTCTTCTTTCAGAAAAGCTTTCTGTTCTGCTGTTCCCACTTTCTTGCTCTCTCCAGCCTCTTTTCTGTGATGACACACACTTCAGTACCTGGCTTTTCCAGCTTTTCACTGGCTTCCCAGTTTGGCTCTCCATTTTCAAGTGTCTGTACACAATGTCATCTCATCATTAGCTGCAGAGTCTCCCCCAGCATTAGCACACACTCCAGCAGCTCCATGGACTTTTATCTCCACTTTCTTCTCCTCTTCACCTTTCTTCCACCCTGGACTCTTTCCAGTCTGTTTCCTTAAGTGCAGGCTGTCCCATACAAAGCTGTACCATTGTCTCTCATCTTATTTTCCATTTCCAGTAGTACTTTAGAAGTAAGCTAAGGACTGGCATGTATCACCTTTTGTTTTTTCCTGTTGTAAAGAAATTTGAGCCATGAGAAGGGTGCAGGTGCACTGCAGGTTTGGACACCCTCAGCACCTGCTGGTGTCTGAAGCCAGTGGGAATGGAGGTGTGAGCTGGCCAGTCAGCCTGGCTCCATCTCTGGTAACACCAATGCTTGCAGAAAGAATTTTCTGATTTATATGTCAGCCTTAGATTAGAAATTAAGGCATTCCCTCAAGCACATTCCCATGAGCTTCTCATGGGAAGAGGGGGTAAAATATTGCATTAGCTTTTGAATTTAATTGTCCAAATCTGGTTTTGTCTGGGGATCAAATTCTGGCAGTCTTAGCAGTTGTAGCAGACTCCCCATCATGGGAGCTGTATTGCCAGAGGGCAAGAGTCTCTTTCACTGCCCCATTTGCCTAGGGGATGGGTATCTTCCCCTCAGATTTTGCTATGTGTTTACTCTCCCCTGCCATCACTTCCTGACTGCTGCAGGTCAATGGCTCTCCACTGAGTTACATGCATGAGCAATAAGCACAAAATTGTGTAAAAGTTCTATGCAGGCTCAGATCATCTTGGTCATCTGTATGGAAGAAATCCTCTTTGCTGTGTAGTGGAAGTGATGGCCTTCAAGATTCAGGGAATGTTAAAAAAACCCAGAAGCTGAGATTTCAGGAGAATGGCAGGAGGCTTGTGTCTGTTAAAGAGGGAGGTAGATGAAACAGGGGTCTTCGTTAGGAGCTCCTGACCTGAGCACAGGCCAGACTGACAGTATTTCTCTCAAGACTTCAGCAAGCTGTTCATGCAGTCAAAAGTTTTGTGCCTTTTGTTATCTGACTGAGTTCAGTTAACTTGGAACTCAAATACTTCACTTGGTAAGTTCTGGGTGGTGGGCTCTCTGTCAGGCTTTGGCACACAGGTGGTATGTGTGCTACCCAGAAACATAGATGTGAGACAAGGAAGGTCAAATGCTAAGAGTTCTGCATAATTGTCACTGAGATATGTGAAGACCTTTATGACAATACTATTAATTTTCCCTGTAACAGAAGCAGCAGCTCATTAATTTATTAATTTCCATTTCAATTAGAAATATCCTCCATGCAGCTCAAGTACAGGGGAAATTAAAGGCTCGTTTTTCAGTTTGCTCTCTTAATTTTCAGCATATGCAGTTTAGTATCTGATTGCAATGGCAGCACCTTGATGGGAGTCATTACTCTGGCCAAGGGGATCTTCCTTCTTGATGCGACTGTCAGTCTTGCAGCTGGTGCAGACATGGTGTGTGCTCTGAGAGTTGTTCTGTGTGTTCCCCAAGCACTCCTGCTGATCAAATGCTAAGAGTTCTGCATAATTGTCACTGAGATATGTGAAGACCTTTATGACAATACTATTAATTTTCCCTGTAACAGAAGCAGCAGCTCATTAATTTATTAATTTCCATTTCAATTAGAAATATCCTCCATGCAGCTCAAGTACAGGGGAAATTAAAGGCTCGTTTTTCAGTTTGCTCTCTTAATTTTCAGCATATGCAGTTTAGTATCTGATTGCAATGGCAGCACCTTGATGGGAGTCATTACTCTGGCCAAGGGGATCTTCCTTCTTGATGCGACTGTCAGTCTTGCAGCTGGTGCAGACATGGTGTGTGCTCTGAGAGTTGTTCTGTGTGTTCCCCAAGCACTACTGCTGAATCAACACAGTTCTCCAGGGTCCCAATGATGGAAGTGCTTTGGGGCTTTGGTTTTGGTGAGTAGCTGACAATGGAAGAAGGAAAGTTCCTGCTTGCCCATCCATGTAGCCCCTGTGTGTGCTGACCCAGCCCAGCCACCCATCGTGGCCCCAGCTCCAGAACCAGCCCCAAGACACTGCACGAGCGAGGAGCAGGGTGAGTTGTTGCTCTCTGCTGGTAAAGCTTGGGAAGATCCAGCAACAAGGCAGCAGGATTCTTTTATACTTGCTTCTGGCCTGCATGCAAGTCCAGCATTTTCGTTGTTCTGCTCAAGTGGGTTGTTAATATTGGCAGTGCCTTTCTGGACACTTAGACTTTGTCAGCCAAAGATGGCAAGAAGCATGAGACAGGGAGAGCAGCACAGGTGGCCTTGCTACCTCCTGTCCCAGGGAGGACAGAGGTTTGCTTCCTGCAGCAGCAGGGGAGTAGAGAGAGCTATTAGAATGTATAAGCAGATATATACACATATGTTTACACAGAATAGATAACTACTTCATTTACATGCGTTATATTTTGTGTGTTGTCAGGTGAATGCTCTGGTTCCTCCACAATGTCTACATTTTTGTTTCCTATGCAGCTTCAGGACTTAAGAGATGCTTGCTGGAGAGAGAAGGTTTCCCTTTTGCAGGTTTCTAGGTGGGACTGGAGAGGAGCTTAAAGTATTGCTGATAAAAAATGTTAAGAGGAAACGTTGCATAATTGAGCCTGGACCTTGTAGCTGTTAACAGCACCTGGTGGAAAGGTTATGAAAATCTTCCTGAAACAATTTTATGCAACTAGGTAGGATTCTGTCGCAGGATTTCGCTACTTCCCACCAGGGTGTGATGTCACTGATGGTCATGTTTTTTTCCTCTGTTATCAAGGGAGGTGTCGTGGGCTTCTGGGAAGGATGGAGTTTGAAGTGTGGTCACTACCTTAACTCAACTCCCAGAGTCCTGGTGTCCATGACGGACAGAATAACTGACCATGACTGACAAGCGGTTTAACATCTTTGTTGGAGACATGGACAGTGGAATTGAGTGTGTCCTCAGCAAGTTTGCTGATGGTACCAAGCTGTGTGGAGTAGCTGACACCTTAGAGGGAAGGGACACCACCCAGAGGGACCTTGACAGGCTGGAGAGGTGGCCAGTGCCAACCTCATGAAGTTCAACAAGGCCGAGTGCAGGGTCCTGCACCAGGGTCAGCAGAACTCCAAGCACAAATACAGGCTGGGGGAGGAATGGCTGGAGAGGAGCCCTGAGGAGAAGGACTTGGGGGTGGTAGTTGATGAGAAGCTCGAGATGAGCCACCAGTGTGTGCTGGAGCCCAGAGAGCAGCTGCATCCTGGGCTGCATCAAAAGAAGTGTGACCAGCAGGGCCAGGGAGGGGATTCTGCCCCTCTACTCTGCCCTGGTGAGACCCCACCTGGAATACTGTGTACAGTTCTGGTGCCCTCAGCACAAGAAAGACATAGAGCTGTTGGAGAGAGTCCAGAGAAGGGCCACCAAGATGATCAAAGGCCTGGATCACCTGTGCTATGAAGACAGGCTGAGAGAATTGGGGCTGTTCAGCCTGGAGAAGAGAAGGCTCCAGGGAGACCTTATAGCACCTTCCAGTACCTGAAGAGAGGACAGAAAAGCTGGGGAGGGGCTTTTCATCAGAGAGGGCAGTGATAGGACATGGGGTAGTGGTTTTAAACTGAAAGAGGGTAAATTTACATTGGGCATCAGGAAGAAATTCTTCACCACAATGGCAGTAAGGTACTGGAACAGGTTGCTCAGGGAGGTTGTTGTACCCCCTCCCTGGATGTGTTTAAGGCCAGGCTGGATGAGGTTTTGTGCAGCCTGGTCTTGTGTGAGGTGTCCCTGCTCATAGCAGGGAGGTTGAAACATGATGATCTTTAATGTCCCTTCCAACCTTAACCAATCTAGGACTCTATGATTCTATAGTAATCTCATCCTGCTCCTCTGTGTCCCTCTTACTCCTCAGATACTGAGCAGAAATTGTATGTCCCCAAGCGAGAGTGGTGAATGTTAGAAGAACAGCAATTTTGGTACTGTTATAAGGGTTACTACCAAACAGACAAAACTAAGAAGAAAACATGAACAAAGCTTCATGTACCTAGAGTACTACTCTTTGATCTTATTGCTTTAGAAAAGGAAGGGTGACCCTGAGATCACCTATGAACTCACACAAAATTGAGCAGAGATATGAGCTTTAAAGTCCTTGCTCTGCTACATGTCTCCTTGATGGTCCTGTAACTGGCTGGCTTCTTTGTATTTCAGTCTTTACTCGCCTGTCTGGTGGGTGGGATGGTGATTTCATACCCCACAGGGTGCAGTGAAAGCAAATGTATGAAATATTAGCTGCTGTTGTGAGGTTTTCAGGTAGATGGACGAGGCTGTCTCATCATCATAGTCCATTCAAAGGTCTTTTCACCAGCAGCACTGGAGCTAGAGCAGAGATTTCTGAGGTTAGATACTGTGCAGCCAAGGGCATCCTGTGCACGGAGGCTCCAGCCACTCTTGCTCAGCTGAAACATTAACACTGGCCTTTTCTTTACATGGAGCAGCCGCCGTTACAGAGCTGCAGACGTGCCTGCAGCCTTGCAGGTGGCACAGCTCGAGCTGCACCCCATGTCCTTGCTTCAAAGGCAGTGGGAGAAATGCAGAGAGGGCCATGCAGAGCCTTGCTGAAAACCAGCCTCTTCTAATAAGGGGTGGGTTATTCTCACTTAGATGTAAAATGGCTGCATCCTCTGGGAAAACTGTCTTGCCAGCACGGGCTTAGACCTCAGCTGTTACTTGCTGTCACTGTGTGCCAGAGGAATCCCCCCGTCTTCAAAGGACCATCTAGCACAGACAGGGAAGATGCAGCCAGGTAGCAGAGAGCTATTTCTTCCTTAGGCAGCCTTTCCCTTTCAGCATCTACTCGTGCAATCATCAGCTCCTGGCTGAGTTACTATGGTAATAAGAGCACATCATAGGCATTACACTTACTTACTGTCGCCAGGGTCACAAGAGAGGAAAAATAGCAGAGCAAGCTGCTTAACTTCTTAGTTTCTTGCACACCCATGCTAAGAGCGTGGGAAAGAACTGGAAAGGACTGGAAGTCCCTGCATCTTCCATGCCTCACTAACCATGTTTCTTGCAGTGCAGCTGCAGAGCCAGGTGCTCCTTCCCATGCCCTGGGGATGTCCCCTGTGCAGCCCACTGGGCTCCCTTGGACTGCTGTGCCCAAAGAGTGGGATGTGGTAGTGCCATGATGTGTCACCAGTGACAGGATGAGGGCTGTGCTGTGGGGCCTAGCAGCACAGAGGGACAGTGCTTCATGCTCAGAGTGCTGCTAGTGCATCTGAGAGGGCTTTGGGGGGAAGTAGCAGAGTGCAGCCCCAGGACTGTAAATGCTGACCCTGTCCCACAGGGTGCTGTGCTGTCAGTGCCTGGAGGGGCTCACTGCTCCCTGCTGTAGGACCTGGGCTCACTCACCTGCCAGCAGGCACCGGGGTGGCTCTTGTCAAGGGAGAAGGAGGTGATACAGGTGTGAGAAAGTCCTACTGTGCTGGACCCTGTCAGACTTGCAGCATGGCTGCCTGTGCATGGGCTCTGCTGGGGGAACAAAAGGAAGCTGGGGATCTGGGCTGTGATGTTGCCATGCCAATGTTGTCAAATCTGTCCTTGCTTCTAGGACCTAGAAAGCTTACAGAAAAATCCCTCTATTGGTGCAGAAACCCCTATTTCATGTGGCATGAAGTGTTAGATGGCACTTTGTGCAGAGGCTATAAATGTGTATATATAAATGTGTGTATAGGAGGTGGTCTCTGAGGTCCTGGTCTTGCAGCCCCAAGTTCTGCTGCCTTCCAGCTCCAGTGCTTCTGGCAGGCTATTTTTATCACTTGGACTGCAGTTTTTACCTACTATTCTAATCCTCTGTTACTGATTACTCCCGATTACGAAGGAATTTAAATTTGCTCAACACACATTAGTGATTCTGTGTCACACAGCATAAATCAGAGAACAGCATCAGCAGCCAAAGCTCAGGAACAAAGTCTGTGCAGGAGCCTGGCCTTGGTTTGCCACCGGAGAATAATGCATTGTGTTAGGGCCAGGCACTGTCAGTTTTTATAACAGAACATGTTAAGAGCCTACACTGGTTTTATTCTTCCTTTCTACTTGGCTGAACAGTCACTCAGGAAGAGTCTCTAAGTTACCATCACAAACAGACAGAAGAGGCAAATCCAACAAGCTGTCAGGACTGATTTTCCTGGAAATATGAGTACAAAACGCTGTTCTTATTTACATTATTCATGCACATTTTTTTCTAGTTCTAAAGGGTTTGCTAGGGCATATAATGTACTATTTCCAATAAAATAAGGTAATTTTTCAGCAAGTTGTTCTGCTTTGCCATAAACCATTACTTTGTTTTTTTTCCTTGTGTGTTGGAATTATTACTTAAGCAATTTGCAAAAGTTTAAGCTACTTTGGTCTCTTGACCCTCTGGAAGAAGAGAACCGTGTGAATTAGCTGCACTGGGTTACCAAGATCCTTAGGAGCCAGAAGAAACGAGTCTGAACGCAAACTCCAGAGTGACCCCGCTC
>NW_009970723.1:10417036-10424118 GCF_000747805.2 Chaetura pelagica
GCTCTTCCCCCCGAGGTTGAGAAGAGCAATGCTTCCAAAATGTGGTTTTTCCTCTGGCTGTGCCCTGCAGAAGGCCCTGCCCCATCCAACAAGGCCCCCACAGGGCCAGCCGGGGCAGCTCAGAGCACCTCAGTGCTGTCCCCTCCAAAGAGCGGGACCTGAGCTGCTGCGTGAGACAGAGACACTGGAGGCGTAAGGGAACATACAGTACAACTTAAGGGAGTGGATGGATGGCAAGTGAGCCTGAGGAAAGGGCTGGAGACAATTTAAGCTGCACCTGCAGCCAGCAGTGGGTAGCTACAAACTGCCAGCCCTGCCTCTGACAAGCTGTCATTTATCCTCTGGTGCAACCGCGTCTTGCTCTTTAATGTGTAGGTAAGAGAAAGAATTACTACAGTAGTAAGGACTGCATTTGCACTTAAATGAATTTTTAAATATCTTCTTGTTCAACCTTCCTGATGGAATAGACATGTCTGCCTATGGAAAAACTGAAAACCAATAAATAATACATCCACTGAGTGTTTCACCTTGGGAAAGGACACATTGCGAAGCATCCCTCTGTTCATCAAGTTTCTGTTTGATAGAAGGGAGATTATTTGGATTCAAGGACTAGTAGCAGAACTGATTGTGTGGTGGGTCTCTGCATTAAAACAGTAGCATCAGGAGCCAGAGTGGCGGGGCTGCAGCAGCCTCCTCCTGCAGGGAACACAGAGTCTTAACGCTTCAATAATTCCCAAAAATAGTTATTAGCATATTTGTAATATGCCATGATTATTGAACCTCTTCTAAACTGGGAATTTCTTACTGGCTGCAATACTTTGGACTTTGGAACTGGTCTCCATGGTGATTCTGGCCCAGGTGGTCCTGCAAAGGACAGATGATGGCAGAGAGAAATCCTGCTCTGGGCAGAATGACTGCACCGGTGCTGCTCATGTGCTCACAGTCACTGTCCTCCTGCCAGTGATCCCCCTCTGCCTGCCTCTGGAACAAACCTCATGATCCACTCACTGGAGTTGCTGCACCTAAACTGAGATTCCCAGGGCGCTTCTGAGACCTCAAGACCTGGATCAGGGCATGCAAGGAAACGCCCTGCTCCAGTCATGGTGGACACACGAGTGAGAGGCACTGGAACTGAGAAACAATTGAAACTGCTGCACATTGAAAAGCAATTTATGATATGTGCTTTGGTAACTCTTCTGAGAGCAGTATCGCAGCAGAGCTGAGGTGCTGCATGTGAACCCCTCTCTGTGTGCATGGGGAGTCAGGAAAGTTCACAGAGGCAGTGTTTTCCAAGCTGCCAGCCATGGCTCAATACTACAGGGGTACAAAAATTACAGACAGAATGGAGAAGGGGCTCTCCTGGGCCAAGCTGGGAATCATAGAATCGTAGAATGGCTTGAAGCTTCATTCGTGTCCATCATGACTCAGAACACCACCTGGTATCTGTAGGAGGCAGAAAGCTGGGTGGGGGGTGGAGAGGGAGGCTTGTGGGAGCAGCACACAGGTAGCAGAGTTTCTGGGGTGGATTGTTGGGCTTCATGGCTGGGATGTGTGGAGGAGTCATGGGGTGAAGCATGATGTATTGTTGCCTTGCATCATGGGATAGAAGAGAAGGGGGAATGTTGCTTCATTTCCAACTTTCTGATTAGAACATCAGCCTTTTATTAGAGCACAAATGATTATGTTCATGCTATCTTGCCCTTGCCCTGTGTTTTATGTGGTCTGGGTTCTCTTTACTGGCACCAATGCATTTCAGTACAGCAGTGTTGAGGACACCTGCTGCTGTAATGAGGGGCATAACAATCTTCTGAAGCACCTGTGCTTCCTGCAAAGCTCTCAGGGTCAGTTTAGGGACAGAGAGCTTTTGGACAAAAGCACAGGACCCACACCTGGTTTGCCATGAAATATGATCTTTATCCTTTGTCCTCCCTTTCTGTTTTTTGCATGGCCTGACCCTGTTTCAATGTGGCAGCCCCATTAGCTGCCTCAGCCATATGTGCAAAGACAGAGAGACCAGGTCACCTGGAAAATGATACACATGCACCTGGCAGCGTGTAAGTCCAAAATGCAGGCAGAGCCTCAAGAGCAGTCCCAGGGGTGATTTTCTAGCAAGGTGCTGCTGGTGTCCGTGGCACAAACACGTAGGCATCATGGTCAGGCATTTCCTCAGTGCATCCATTGCTTGTCTTAGAGACAGGCCATGATGACTCTATCTATGTTGTATGTCTGCCATCCCTCTGTTACAGTAGAAGGCAAAGCTGGAATAACGAGGCCTGTGCCAGCTCACAGCACAGCCATAAATTCTAGGAATGCTTCTGAGGCAAGTTAAAGCAAATTAGTAATTATCATGACTGACACGTACTCTGCAGTGACCAATGAGGAGCCTGCTGATGAATACTAAAAATCTCTGAGCAGAGGAGTTACAACTGTGGCTGTCAACATGACTATAATTAGGCAGCACTAAGTGAAATGACTTCTTCTCAGATGTACTCCCTTAAGAATCCGCAGACCTGGATTGTCATGCAAAGGAAGGAGACTAAAAAGGGCCCTTCACTGTTTGTGTTGTGGCGCCTACAGAGGCCAGATAAAGTGGGACCCTAGTGGGGTGCACACAGGGCTCGAGCAGGAGTGGGGTTAGTCTGCTTATCAATCCAAACTGTCACATTTTGCATTCCTCTTCCACCTTCTTTTCCAGGGCCTCCAAACACCTCACAAGTACCAGAGTTACGCCTCTCAAACACTCAGGAGTATTAATCACTTGAAAGATGAGTTAATAATCTCTGAGTTGTTGAGACATGCTGAAGGACAAGCTGATAAATTTTAATTGCACAGTGGGGAAGTGTTCCTCTGGCTGGGAGATCAGGTTGATGACAAGTTCAGAAATCTCCAGGGAAGCAGATTAAGAGACAGAAGTTTTCTGTGTGAGCAGGAACAGTCACTTATAAGTATAAAACCTCCTGTGGAAAAGTCAAGCAGTGTTAAAAGAGACCATACCTCCCTACTTCAGAATTAATCTTTGCATAAAGGCAAAGCATTGCTGCATAATTTATCCAGTGCTTAAAACAAGCAGGTCTTCCTTCAGTACCATGCCTTTTATTTTTACAGTTTAGAGAAAATAAACACCCATTAAATGTTTGTGGACAGAAGTAGCTCTCCAGTTACTACTGGGTATATTTTTCATGCTGGGTACTGCAACCCTGATCTTGTTCTTTACATGTGACACCACTTCTTACAGTCAACATGTCTTAAAGGGTCTCATCCTTGAGTGTACTATACTGGCTCAAGATGAACTTGGCTGCAACATCCCTGCCAAGGTGAAGCAACAGCAGTGACAAGTGCAATTGAGAAAGACATTAAGCTACCACTGATTAAGTCAGCTCTGACTGTAATGCTGAAATCAGCCTGATTCCATCCTGGGTGCTGCAGACTATACTGCATTTCCACAATAATAGAAAACATCAGTTTTCAGCCTTGCTTAGTGCTGTTGTCCTGGGAACAGAAAATTTCCACTCAATCCTCAAAATGCTGATCTGTTGACTTATTTTTCAGGTGAGCTGTTGTTCTTACTGAGTGTGTTGCTGCTGCATCATGTTTGTGCAGGAGTGAAGGGATGAGTTTTGTTTTCAGGTCCCTGTGTGCTCATTCTAACAGCAAATGGCTTTTAGTTAAGAAGCAGGAATTTGTGATTCCAGATTGCTTTTGATGCCTGCTTCTCATCTTTGTACAGGATTCTATCCATTAAGACTGAGCACCATTCAGAAACTTTGCAAGAGATGACAGATTTACATGAGTTGATGCTTTACATCAAGGCTCTCCCTGCAAGGGTTGTGCCTGCAGTCAGAGTTTAGGACTCAGGTCACTAACTCTGGGAGGTGTCAGACTTGTCAAGTTGGGGCTTGGCCATCACATTAATCTATAAAACCAGACTGTTTGTTCCACTGCTGAGGAAGGCAGTAGAAAGCATGAAGGACTGAATTAATCTAAGGATAAGTAACAGCAGAATTCAAATTTCCAGGTCTTTTTACCCCTTCCTTTTGTGTTTCAAAGAGCTGACACCCACCTGAGGTGGTAATATGTTGTCACTATCAGTACACCTGTGTGGACGACAGCTCCCTCTGTGAGTCAACGTGCTCCCATCTGAAACATTCAGTATGATCAGCAAGGAGTGTTTTAGGCACATCTTTTTCCTCCATCTGGCAGTTTGATCCACATTCCCCTGTCACGATATTTGATAGATTAATTTCACACATAATGAAAGACTGTACCTCATGAGTGTTTAAAAAGCAATAGCAGGGCAGTTGCCAGCAGTCAGGAGCAGAGATCTTCAACCAGTGATTCTGCTGGCTGTTTTTAGTTATTGTACGTTAGGAGGAGAACCTCACCTAGCAGCAGTCTTATGTTTGCTATGGTGGAATCATTTTTGACAGTATAAATGAAAGTGTATTCAATGGTGACCACTACCAGAACAAAAGAGCAGGGCTGAGCACAGGGCCATGTTTTCATGTGCAAAACTGGCACCACCCACACATGCTTGTGAGAAAAGAGGTGTAGAGGTGACGCCAACACTTTTAGGGACAACTACAGTCAAGGGAGGGGTAGAGGTTCATTTTCAAATGAAAAGTGGGAGTACAGCTCTCAGATGAGTCAGTAAGGAAGAGCCCCCGCAGAAAAGTCTCACACCTCTTACTGCCTCGCAGAACTGCTTGCTGCTGCCTCTTTGCTCCTGTCCTACTTTCTAGGAAAGCTGCAAAACTTCACTGCATTCTCATCATGCCCCCAGCAGCAATTCTCAGCAACCTGCACTGTCACAGCACTCATTAAGCCATCAGCTATACAAAGAGAAATCTAAAGATGACAGACAATGCTTTTCACCGGCAGTCCACCCTGCATGAGTAGAAGCTGAGCCTGGGCTGTGTGAGGTGGGGAAGGAACATACCTGGGAGTTTCTGTGAATCACATAAGAGTGTAACATGCAGAATGTTCTTTTCAATTTCTGTGCAGAAAACAATAGCACAGGGAGGACCAAGAAGTATTCTGGAAACTCCACCTTGGGCCTCTATTACTGCTCAGAGGCCAAGCTCTGTCACTGTGCCACCAGTACTTACCCAGAGATGCTGGCATCAACAGCAGACCCACCAAGAACAACACTTGGAAACTTTAGAGCCCAGCCTTTATATGACCTCATGATCCTGTAATCTGTTACATCCTCTTCATATAGTCAGACCCATAATTACAATATAAATAGCATTTTGATGTCCTTCTTACATGACCCAACCTGCAGACTTTCATCCGAAAGATGGCAAGACACACTTGCCCATGTCTCCATGGTCCTTGGGGAACAGGGTGCTGGGAAAACAACAATGAACTGAGTTATTTGTTCTCCTGTATCTCATCCAGTTCACCCATCCTTTCAGAGCTGCCTTATCCTCAAAGAACTTTTATTATAGCAAACAATACCCTATCAGAATTTCAGTTAAATAAAAAACTCTATTGTGTTTTCCCCTGAAGATCCAGTTCTTCTGTTCCTTCAGCCAGTCAGAGGCTCACTGGGCAGGGAGTAATTAATCACTGGCACAGGAACTGGAGGATGAAAAAGCCTCTACTCATACCTGAAAGGTAAACTCACTCACCCAAAGCCAAGTTCTTCTGTAGTTTTGAGGTTGAAACAAAATTAAATGTAGTGAAAGAAAAGTCCCCAAACTAGACTTCCTGTATTTTCTACACCTCTGATTTATGCTGAGGTAATCACTGCAGAAGATGCTGTGCTGGTTTGGTTTGGAGAGATTTGGTAGCAGGGGAAGGGCCCCAGAGGTGGCTTCTGTAAGAGGCTGAAAAGCTCCCCTGGCTGGTGTGGCCAAGGATGCACCTCTGCAGTTTATGTGACAGAACTGATATAAGACCTGAGCAGAGGGGGAAGAGAAGAGCCAAAGCAGAAAGCAGAGGTGAGACCAGTGCTAGAGCACAGAGATACCAACGTCAGTGAGGAAGGAGAGTGAGGAGGTGCCCGAGCAGGTTTCCCTGCAGCGCATGGAAATGAGGCAGGGTTTCTTCCTGCAACCCATGGAGGAGCATGTTGCAGCATCCCCTGAAGGAGCGTGGTAGGGCAGATGTGGCCCTGCAGCCCATGGACCTAGACCTGCAGCCATGGAGGTCCCTGGGCCAGGGGAGGAGTCTGTTCCCAAAGCAGCCCGTGGCTCTGCGGGCAGCCCATGGCTCAGGGCAGCCTGCTCCTGAGGGACTGCACCTCCTGGGAGGGACCCATGTTGGAGGGGCTTGTGAAGGACCCTCTCCCATGGAAGGGACCCCGTGGGCTAACATGAGAACACTGTAAGGAATCCTTCTCCCTGAGGAAGAAGGAGTGGTAGGAAACAACGTGACATACTGACTCTGAACCCCATTCCCTGTCTCCCTGTGCCCCTGGGGGAGGGAAGTAGAAAAAACAGGAACACAGTGATTTGGGCCTGGGAAGAAGGAAGAAGTAGCATATTTATGCTCTGGGTTTGGTTTTCTTTTTGGTCTTTGTCCTGTGTGTATTTGATTAATGATAAATTAGATTTATATTTTTCTCCAAGTTGAGTCTGTTTTCCCAAGGATCATAATTGGTGAATGAAGCCTCCTTGTCTTTCTCTTCTAATTTTTGTCCTCCAGTGTCCAGTGGGGGGGGTGGGGGTGAGTGAGCGGCCACGTAGTTGGTTCTTTGTTGTCAGCCCCAAACCACACAGCCAGTGATTAGCCATCCTTGCATTAAAATGCTTTTTTCTTACCTTTAAGTGGATTATCCAGTATATCATGCTCATTCCTTGTCCTTTCCCTGGGTGCCACTGAGAAGAGTCTGGTTCCATCTTCTTTATCTTTGCAAGTCCTTGGCTTTCCCCATACCAGAAAATAGGACTTTAGGATTTCTGGGATAGGATTTCTGGGAGGACACAGCCCTCATTTCCAGATCTGTGGCAACCACTTTGAATTCACAGCTCTAATCTGTTAGTATCTTATATTTTAACCAAATATTAGGCACAACCTGTACCACTGAAATTAGGATATTTAAAAGCTCCTAAAAATAATTCAGCTGCAGTTCTTTAAAG
>NW_009970723.1:10424364-10431536 GCF_000747805.2 Chaetura pelagica
TACACTTCATTTGCACTTGCAAATTTCCATCCGAGGATGCTGTAAAAATGCCAGCAAAATATGAAGTACCTCTTACACACCGAAGTCAGGCTAACGATGTGGGGCTGATTCCTAATGACAGCAGCAAGTTGGCATGTTTGCAACCAGTCAGGAAGCATCATTCCCTCACTCGGGTTCCAACACAGGTTTATTTGTAAAGCACATCCTGGCTGTTAGGGTAAAGGAGAATCTAAAGAGACTGGAAGTTTACCTTACATCTATGTTGTCACAGACAAATACCAGTTTCCTCCCTACCAAGGATTTCTAATGTCTGACACCTGCTATTTCTGTAGCCCGAGCACCAGTGCTCCCCAGACATCCTGCCTCTTGTGCGCAGCAGCTGCTGCGAGGCAGCCAATGGCAGGCAGTGCTCAGGCAAGTCTGGCAGCTCAGCAAGACTCACCCATTATCAGAAAATAACCTGTTCAATTAGAACTTTGTAGGCTGATGCTGAGAACATGCTGGAGAATGTACAACATTGAAGCTTGAACCAGAAATACAGAGGAGATAGTATGATCTCATGATAAGGGTCTTGCTAACAGTGAAAAATCCTTCTTTCTGCAGGACTCTTCTCTCTGATATTTAACTCTGAGATAAACCCAAACCATAAAAACCCTGTTAAGAATTTTAAAAGTTCTTCCTTTGCTCTGATGCATTTAAGAGGCAACAAAGTTTCCCTCAACCTTCGCTTTAGGAGGCTAAACAAGTCCAGTTACTTTAGGCTCTGTTAGTAAGATGTATTTTCCATTCACTGATGTTTGCAGCTTTCTCTGCATGTGGCACGGTCCTGAGCTCCTCTTCCTTCAGCACAGGTTGTCTGAACTGCACATAGATGAGTTCTGGGTGTATGTGCATGGGAACATGTCAGTACTCTGCTTTAGAAAAACCTCTTTTGACACATAAAATTTTGTTTGGCTTTTTCACAACCATTCCAACATAGTCATCATACAAACTGTTACCCTCATTCCTTCCTTGCTGCAGCCCTCTCAGAGCTATGGGTGGCCTTTCTAGAGCAGACACTCTTCTTAAGGTCTGACTGATCTGACAAAGCTTTAGCTGACTGAACAGTAGTTTCACAGCTACCTCTTGAGTGCACAAGACAGACACCTCCCACTGGTGATTCACTACAGATTGTTGTCTCAAGTAGCAAGACTGAACTTCCAGAAGTTCTTTTCTTGCTGTATCACTGATAAAGAAGCCTTAATAACTGTTTCATTTTCACATTTAACATCCAAATAACTCCTACCCTCACACATGGCTTGTCTTCTGCCCTAGTAAATGCCACCTTATTTCCACTGCTTTAGTCACCAGTGCCATGCAGTGCTCTTAATGTTCCATCCCTCTTCCATGCTGACAATACTTCTATACTTCCTCAGCACATGCCATGGTAATAAACTAAAATCTTTAAGAGGGTGAGGCCAAACACCTCAAAGAATTCCAGTATCAGTTTCCTTCCCACACAGTAACTCTTTGCCCAAGTTGACTGGTGCTGTCTCCTTCTTAACTTTGATACCCAGTTCTAAGGGTATCTTGTCCAGTCCAAGACGAGTATCATCACAAGAGATCAAACCAACCAGGCTCAGCAAGGTAGCTTGTCAGTTCAGCATCCAGGTGAATGAGTTATGCCTGGAAAATCAACAAGAGAGACCAGCTGAGTTTGCCCTAATAATTTGATCTACATAATTTTCTACTTACCTTCAGGTCTTAATTATCCTTTTCTTCAAATTGTTTCTAAATCTTGCCCAAGATTGTAGAAAAACTGATAAGTCTCTGACTGCCAAGATAATCTTTGTCTTGGTAAGTGGTGCATGGTACAGTGCCTACTGTTCTGCTGTCAGATTGGAGCACTCCTACATTCTTAAATCTCTGTTCCTGGAACAGCAGTTTTTATACACCAAGTCTTCAAAACTCTTGATGTAGATAATTTTATTTCTTCTTTCAGCTTAAGCACACTAAATGCTGTGAGCTTCTCTCCCACTTCACTTAGAGTCACTTCTGTGTCTCCCTTTTTTCCAGCCAGCCACTCTAGCTTCATTTTCAGGTGTAAGCCAGAGCAGGAAAGGAAGCCTTCCTTTGTTGTGTGAATTTACAGCGGCTACTGCGGGTTCCCTCTGAAAAGGTAAATATGATCTCGTAGAGGCAGCATTACATACCAGAACACCTTTTGCTATTCACTTTTTCACTCACCTAAAGCACTGTAATGTTTTACAAATATATAGACCTCTCTATCGCTGAACTTTGAGAGAGCACTGAGGAGTCCTGACAACAGGAGGCTGAAGATGGTACATTAAACTTTAAGGAAGCTACTGGCAAAGTACCTAAGGAAACACATCAGGAAATAAAGGAAGAACCCTGGTTAAAGCCTTTTGCTTAAGCAGAGGCTAAAACACAGATGTGAATTTACCCACAGGGGACAGCAGGAGGGCCCGGAGAACAGTCCTTTCACCATGGAGTGGGTCTTTCATGTCAAAGGTCTGCTTTTGTGCTCGTCAAAGTCAACATCAAAACTCCCTTTGGTTTTAATAGCATCCTGTGTGCTTTTTACTTGCTTGGAGCCGAACAGAACTGCCTACATGCTTTTGCACAGGCATTAGTGCCTGTTTGGTGCCAAGGAAATGGACTGGATTGTCACAAAGGACTTCATCCAGGTACTAATTGCACTGTAAGGGATTTCTAAAAGCACACAGTAGACTAAACACGCACAGTCGGTTTCCATGCTCTGTACTTACTGCTCTTTCTCACAGCCTGCACTTGGGGAACTGGGCAAGGACTGTCAGGTGAGTCTTGTAGCTGAATCTGTTAGTGCTGAAGAGGGGCATTCCTCACTCTGCTGTCTCAGCTGATTAGCCATGAGGTAGCAGTGCTCTCCAGTTGCATGCTCTCCAGCATCCTTACCATATGTAAAGGCTCTTCCTTTCCTCAAGCACAGGTTTTATGTCAGACAAGACAGTAGAACCTTGATAATTCATCTGTTGCTAATTTGGCAGAAAATTACATAATCTGGTGAACTATTCTAAGAATTAATGTGATTCTAAGTTTGTACCTTAGATTTATTAACCTTTGGCTGTGTAGCCTGAGCACTGGGAAATCTTGTGTATCCAGACCAGCTGGACATCCTCACCAGTGCATTTGGGAATAAATGCATTTTGCAAGATGTTAAACTTAACTCAGAGGTTCCAATGTTACTTCATGACAGTGGCAGAATTCCAGTGGCTTGGCACCAGCCCCCCAGAAGTGAGTGCACAGCTGTCCTCGCCAGAGCAGGGCTGGCCTCAGCCAGCCATAAAAGGACGAGTGCTGTGTAAGGTCACACAGGCAGCTTTCCCAGCAGCTGCTGCCTTTATCTGCAGGACGCTCTATTGCACTCCTGGGCCTCGTTTGCTCAGCTGATGACTTAATGTGCCGTGCTCTTCAGAGGGTTTGAGACAGATAAAAAGGGACTGTGACAGGGCCAAATGCACTGCCATCCGTGACCTCTTGTAAGCAGCATGCAGGCTGCAGGCTGGCAGGGACACAACCACCACGCAGCCACGGGTCACAGCCGTTGTGGATCTGCTCCTCAAACACACTTCAGCACAGCCTGAGACACTGGATTGGGAATTCCTGAAGGCACCCAGACTAAAATACACCTGGGGCTGGGGCAGTTGCAGCCACTGGTGGAGATTTAGCCTCTCCAGCAGTTCTGTGGAAGAGCTCACCTCCCACACCCATGGGTGAGCCTTCTGGAGCCTGCAGTGTCTAATCTCCTTGTTCAGATACTTACTGTTTATATAAAGGCTTTCTGCAATAATGGGCAACAAATTAACATTAAGAATACTTTTGAAAAGGCTCACTAAAACTCATTTTAGTTTCTACAAATGAGAAAATATTTTTTTAGTGAAACAGGTATAAAATGGTTTATGTAAGGAAGGTCCCAGTTCCTGCTCATGGAATAATAAGAACATTTAACTATGGAGAATACTTGCACACGAGTTTGGCATGTTTGTCAACTACATAATGGAGATGGTTTTAGCATATCCTTATAGGATATGAATGAGGACAGCGTATTTGTAAAGCTGATCTTTTATAACCCTACAGTTCTAGTAATGCTGTAACACAAATATGTTACCTAGTATAAGAACATGCATTGTTTGATGAAACTGAGCCACATATGCATACACAAACTTTACACTTCTCCAAAATTATTAAAAGCACATATTTGGGGAGAAAAAAAATCTGATGTCTGTCATGTAGTGATTGAAGAATGACTAAGGATCTGGCTTTGTTAGGATCAAGCTTAGTATCTTCCCAGTGTACACTGTGAAAGCAAATAACATGTCTATCATAGTTTTAATAACAGTCCTGTGATTATTTAAATGGATGAACTAAATAAAAGTTCAGGTGTACACATGACTTCCTACAGAAGATACTGGCAGGCACACTGGATCTGAGGCCCTCAGAGGAATGGCTCCCTCATGCTTGTTCTGTTTATTGAAAGAAATTTCACTGAACTCTGCAGCTGGATGATTGATTCTCAGACAGGGGATTTTTTAAAATCATGTTAACTTAGCAACAGGAAGGTGCACTTAGATATACACACCAAGCAATAAAGATTTTATAGTGGCATATTGAATTCTATACCAACTGGATATCTCACCCAGAAATACAACACACTTAAAAAACTTCAAAGTTTGGAAGTCCAGAGAAATTTGTGTTTTATGCTGTTTCCAAACTTACTGAAGCCTGTTAGCAGTATGAAGTAGTTAGAATCAGGGCAGCTTACATCTGGAGCAGTGTTTGTCTTGGCTGTGATTTTGGCACAGCCTATATGGCTGTCAAAGACAAGGAGATGGAGAACAGGCCATTCACATGACATCTGAGAAGTCAACAAATGCAGAGTTAGTTGAGAGCATGAAATATCTGCATGCTAACTTCCAAAACCAGTAGAACAAATTTCGAAGCACTAAAAGGAGCACAAAGGATGATGTAATTCAACCTTACTGCTTCCACAGATTGTTTATCACTTACGGTGGAGATGGAATGTAACTACAAATTTACATGACAGCAGTACCCTGAAGCCCAAGATGAAAGCTTGCTTCCATGCCACTGGGATATATGCTGAACATGATTGCTTAGTACCTGGCTCCTACCTATACTCATGCATCCCTAGGCCAAGTTATGATAGAATCATAGAATGGTTTGGGTTGGGAGGGATCTTAAAGATCGTCTAGCTACAACCCTCCTGCATGGGCAGGGACACCTTCCTACAGACACGTTGCTCAGAGCCCCATCCAACCTGGCCTTGAACACATCCAGGGAGGCAGCATCCAGAACTTCTCTGGGCAACCTGTTCCAGTGTCTCACCATCCTCATAGTGAAGAATTTCTTCCTAATGTCTAACCTATATCTACTCCCTGTAGATTTGTACTGGTTTGATTCTTGCTAGCTGGCCCAGTGGGAAGTGAGGCAGAATTCAACGTCTTGCTTCTATTAAAAAATCAGGTCAAAAGTGGTATTTCTTTCATAGTTGCCAACATTTAATTCCAGTTATAATTTCTGGTCTGCTTTGACCTTATTTTGATTTAGTCTGTCAACTGAGGATGCAACTTTATTAAAAAATCTGGATCCTGCCAAACCAGCAAATGTGGGAATTTGGAAAGAACACCACAGAGCTCCTGGCTGGATTTACAGTAGCAGGCTATGGCTCAGATCAGCCCAGCTCAGCCTGTAATTCTGTGCCATCACATAGCCCGCAGGCTGCTTGGTAATGTGGCACCTCTCAGCCCAGTTAGGCTTGATGGTTCCCATGGGTTAATCAAACACGTTAATGAATCATAAGCACTTTTGTTTTAGACTGGGGAGCAGGATCCCTTTGCCATGGGTATGGGACGACACAAGGCAAAAGTCAGCTCCTGCCCCAGAGGTACTACATTTGGACATGCCACAGGTAAGAACAGAAGCAGAAGGTGAGATGAGTCCTGCAGGTAGAAGTTCCTCACTGCTGCTAGTTCAGGCTTCTAGTGCCTGACATTAGAGCTCCAGTCATTTATTAATTCTGTAAAACTGAAGAAAAAGAAATTGTTTATTTCACTAGAAATTATAACCTATGGGTCTCGAGACACAGAAAGCCACCACTAAATGTGCCAGCATGCAGGAAGGGATGAAATAAAGCATTGGCACAAAATCAGTTCAAACTGATGGCTAAATCCTTGCAGGCCTTCCTGTCATTGAACCTTGGCAGAAACATGAGTGTTGTTGAATCTCACAGCAAACAGGAAGAAAGCAAAGCAGAAAACTCAGTCTGCTTAGACAGCTGATCTGGAGGACCTCCTGGAGAAGCAGTTCCTTCAGGAAGCCTTGTGCACTAGCCAGTCTCAGGCTACGATGGAAATGGTCTCGCCAGCAGACACTCCTGGAGAAATTTCTTGTGCTACTGAAATAGGCAAGATGGGAACTGTAGCTTTATTAGAATCATAGAATCATTATGGTTGGAAGGGATCTTAAAGATCACCAAGTTCCAACCCCCCTGCCACAAGCAGGGAACCCTACCAATAGACCAGGTTGCACAAAACCTTGTCCAACCTGGCCTTAAAAACCTCCAGGGACGGGGCTTCAACAATGGGCAACCCATTCCAGTTCCTCACCACTCTTATAGTGAAGAATTTCTTAATATCTGACCTAAATCTCCTCTCTCCCAGTTTAAAACCATTACCCCTTGTCCTATCACTATCTTCTCTGGTGAAAAGCCCCTCCCCAGCTTTCCTGTAGGTTCCCTTCAAGGACTGGAATGTGCTATAAGGTCTCCTTGGAGCCTTCTCTTATCTAGGCTGAACAGTCCCAACTCTCTCAGCCTGTCTTCATAGCAGAGCTGCTCCAGGCCTTTGGTCATCTTGGTGGCCCTTCTCTGGACTCTCTCCAACAGCTCTATGTCTTTCTTGTGCTGAGGGCACCAGAACTGTACACAGTATTCCAGGTGGGGTCTCACCAGGGCAGAGTAGAGGGGCAGAATCCCCTCCCTGGCCCTGCTGGTCACACTTCTTTTGATGCAGCCCAGGATGCAGTTGCTCTCTGGGCTCCAGCACACACTGGTGGCTCATGTTGAGCTTCTCATCTACTCCCACCCCCAAGTCCTTCTCCTCAGGGCTACTCTCCAG
>NW_009970723.1:10431754-10435442 GCF_000747805.2 Chaetura pelagica
GTACAGCCATCCAGCCAATCTCTTATCCACTGGGTGGTCCATCTGTCAAATCCAGGCCTGTCAGTTTGGAGACCAGGATGTCATGTGGGACAGTGTCACATGCTTTGCACTAATCCAGGTAGATAAGTCAGTTTCTCTGTCACCATCCACTATCTCTGTAGCCTTGTTGTAGAAGGCCACCAGATTGGTCAGGCATGACTTGCCCTTAGTGAAGCCATGTTGGCTATCACAAATCACCTCTTTATTTTCCATGTGCCTTAGCATAGTTTCCAGGAGGATCTGTTCCATGATCTTACTGGGCACAGAGGTGAGACTGACTGACCTGTAGTTCCCCAGGTCTTCCCTTTTACCCTTTTTTTAAAAATAGGGGCTACGTTCTCTTTTTTCCAATTGGCAGGAACCTCACCAGACTGCCACAGCCTCTCAAATACGATGGACAGAGGCTTAGCAATTCCATCCACCAGCTCCCTCAGGACCCGTGGGTGAATCCTGTCAGGTCCCATAGATTTATGCACCTTCAGGTTCTTTAGATGGTTGCAAACCTGCTCTACACCTATGGTGTGGGGTAATTAATCCTCCCAGTCCCTGCTTTCACCTTCTGTGGCCTTTGTGTTGAGGTTGGAGCACTTGCCAGAGAAGACTGAAGCAAAGAAGTCATTGAGGACCTCAGCCTTCTCAATATCCCGCGTTGCTACCTCACCCATTTCCTTTTGGAGAGGGCCTACACTCTCCTTGAATGTCCTTTTCTCCTACTGATTTGTCATAGGAATTGCATGGTAACAGGATTATATCAATTAATCTGAAACCAAACTGGTCAATTGACAGCGAGTTCTGGTTGTTAGTTACGAGATAGATAGATAAATACAAGATCTTCATTCCATGCCCATTAAGCATAATTGGACTACCTTCTCACAGCCAGCTTACTCTGTTCTTGAAAAGCAGTGCATCACAACTGTGAGCAAAGGAAAACCTGCAGTTCACTAAAGCCTTGAGTTTCAGGGCTTGAAATTGTTACCGTGCTCATGGGAAAAATCAATCCCAGAAGCCAAACCTATACAAGCAACTTTTTCTACCATCTGCTGCTGTGTCTCCTCTCCATCCTGTTGGCCCTTACAGAGAATCCACTCCAGATGTTTTCCGGAGCTCTGCTACCACTTCCAGTTTGACCATTTCTAATTCACACAAACCGAAAATTATTTTTTTCTTATCCATCTCTTCAAGGCAGTCTCCCAAAAAACCCAGCATAGTCATTTTCCAAACCTGTCAGATTTCTAGAGACAAAGAGCAGCTCATTTTCATTGCCTTGGTACTGCCTCCTCACTGAAAGAAACAAGGGCAGTCAGAAGCTGTGATTTTCCTGATCCTCCAGATAAGCTGCTTTGCTGCTGGAGCTACAGCAGTGCTATCTGATATCCACGTATCTAAAGTGAACTCCAAAACTGCAGCAGAAATATTTAAAAAACCCCACCCAAACAAACAAACAAAAAACAACAAAAAACCCAAACCACAACTAAATTCATGTAACAGAGAATGGAAGGGAAGGACACTTTTGATAGAAATTAATAAACATAATAGATTGAGGAGTGTGGAAAACAGGATGCAGCAGCTACAGTCTCCTCCTGCTTCTTGCTGGAGACAGCAGAGCATGACTGGGTGTAGGAAAGCAGGGTTCTGTCAACTATAAATGGCATATTTGTTCGCTCCAGAGAATTGCTTGCTGTGCAGACAGACAGAAATTGTGTGATGCGGATACAAATGCCATGAGCCTGAAGAGAGGGAGGCCTGAGGGGCGGGCCTGCGGTGGAAGAACTGAGCCGAGCCCCCCAGCAGGTGCTGGTCTCCAGCAGCGCAGGGGAAGGAGCTCCTCGCTGCTGCGGCTCGGCCAGGAGCGGGATCTGCCGCGGAGAAAGGGAAATCCCTGCTGCTGCTTGCTTTATTTCTCGGTGGAGATGAAGCAGGGTGGATGGATCGGCCCACATTTCTAAGACTGCCCTGCTGTGTGCTGCACGCTGGCTGAAAGCTGACTTCCCTGGCAGAAGGCAAATGTCCTGGGGGACAAGTCACGGAGGTCTCAGCAGCAGAGCTCAGTGCAAACTGAAAATAAAAAGCCATTTTGTAGGAATAATTTTGGAGATGCTTTTTTTTTTTTTTTTTTTAGCAGCAGAAAATGCTGAGCTTTTAATGGTCACCTTAGGTTTACAAATATCTGACATCTCACAGACTGCAAAATGACCTGTCCTGCTCATGAGCACAGAGTATGAACCTCACAAACCAGCGAGAAGCGGGACACTCCGCTACCAAGTGGCAGGACTGTGGTCTGGCTGCATGCTGAGCCCCTGACACTCAGCCACTGAACAACAGCAAGCAGCACAGCTCCCTCACGCAGACACTTCAGCTTCACTGGGACTGCTACAGCACTGATCTTTACATGCCCAGGGCTTCTGTCATCATGACACAGAAAGTACCAGAGAGACATGAACACCACCCAGCTGAAGCAAGAGGACTGTGGTACAGGCACACCTTTAATGCACATGCACAAGAGGTGGAATGATGGTTGCACAGTCGACCTCCATGTTCCGGAGTGCTTTATGTGGCTTTGTGATCTTACTGTTAATTTCTGTGACAGGCCCTGAGCTGCTGGCATGGAGCTGCCAGTCTCTCTGTGAGCCACCACTATGGCCAGTTGAGCACACAAACTGCAGGGAGTCATTTCAGACACCCAAAAATCCAACAGCAACCTGCAGCAGCCACAAGCAGCACTGACAGGGAAAGTCTCCTTTATCCGTGGTGGTCCTGTGCTACAATCTAATGCATCCTCAAGGATTTTAGCTGCCAAATTCTAGTAAGTCCCTACTGAGAATAACACTCAACATTTCAATAGTTTGGGCTGAAGTTACATCCCTAGCTTCTTGCCAAATTCATGCCTCAGTGCATGAAGGCACTCTAGTTTGCACACATTTGTGTGTTTAGATGGTAAAAAAATGTCTGCACATGATTTTCACATGGGCAAGAACAACTGTTTCACCACTAACTGGTTCTGGCTGAGCTATTTTTAGGAAAATTTCAAGCTGAAATCCAGCCTGAGGCAGGCGAGTGGTATGAGGAAGTTCAAAGACATGAAGCTTGGCAGGGAACCGGGGTGGAGCAGCCCTGTCCCTGCACCCTGACATCTGCAGGCTCTAAAATAACACTGGAACGCATGTGGCCCTTAAAAAAACAACACGAAGTGAGAAAGCCCTTCTTCCCACCAGACGTGGATCTGCCTTTGGGATTTTGAAATTGCCCCGTTTATTATTTATTTTTTTTTCAGTTCAAGCCCCTTACTAAACGTTCCAGGCAGATGTTAAATTCGGGGTTGGGGGAGAAATAAAGCTGCTCTGCTCATCTCAGAGGTGACAGAGCCCTGGGACAGGCTGCCCAGAGAGGCTGTGGAGTCTCCTTTGCTGGAGACATTCAAAACCCGCCTGGACACATTCCTGTGTGATGTGCTCTGGGTGATCCTGTTCTGGCAGGGGGGTTGGACTGGGTGATCTTTCGAGGTCTCTTCCAACCCCTAAGGTTCTGTGATGCTGTGAGAGCAGAGCAGCAGGCCGCTGTCCCCGCCTCCCCGGGCACAGCCTGGCACCGGGGCCGGGCCCGGCCAGGCCGGGGGGGGCAGGGCCGCGGGGCCATGTTGCGCGCTCCCCGC
>NW_009970723.1:10436007-10445970 GCF_000747805.2 Chaetura pelagica
GGGTCGGCAGCCCCCGCCGGTGCCGCCCTGGGCAGCGCGGCCACGGAATTGGAAGCCCGGAGATGTGCTCATGCTTTGCCTTCAGCGGAGCCCTTCTCCCCCCGAGCTGCCCCCAGCAGGGCGCAGCCCCGCCGGGACTCCAGGCCCAGCCCCTCCAGAGCTGGTGGGAATAGTTTGTCCTCTCAAAAGTGACATCATTTAATCTTCATGCTGCACGGAAAGAGAGTGACTTGCACCATGATTATTTTTAAAGAATAACGGGATCTGTTTTAGCCTTCGTGCCTACGTTCTGTCCTTCCTCTCGTGCATGTAGGTAACAACGCAGCTGCCCTCACCTCACTGGCTTTTGTCTGAGAACTTCCTTTACCCCAACATACTGCTGCTTGCTTTTCCTGCTCTGTGCATCAATTACTTTTCCTTAATTGCCTTCCTTGACTCACAGCTTAAGCCTGCAGGTGCGGAATCTCTCATGGATGGTACCAAGTGGTACCTGCTGACAGCACTTCAGGAGCCAAGCCCATGGCTGGACACAGGGTTAAAACCAGAATAAAAGAGGTCTTCAGTGGTGTGACGCAGGGGAAGTCTGAAGGGCAGGTACCACCACTGGCACAAGTGAGCCAGTGCCAACTGGCCGTGTATTTCATGGACCTGCAGAGTGGTTTGGCTGTGGAAAGAGCTGAGTCAGGTGTAGGTTCAAGCTCTTGTCAGTTAAAAGCAAGTTTGTTTGAGAGGTGGGAGAGGCTGTGTCTGTGAACGTCTGAGACAGATGTTGCCAAATGTGGCTAAATTTGAGAGTTTTTCTGCCTTTCTGAAAAGTGCAGCTGTTTGTAAGTGCAACTTTGTTGTTTCCAAAGCTGCGACTTTGGAAATACTGAGCAGAAGGTTTTGGAGTTGGACAATACATGATAGTCTGCAGGAGCACTTGGCCAAAAGAACACTTCAAAAAATACAGTCTAGTAGCTAATAATCCATATAATTTAATAAATACTGAGAGCAATTAAGCATCTTTATTTTTTATATAAACTAGTGCCAGAATGAGTTTTTTGTAGGGTCATTGTTTACTTCTGTATTGCCATCAGAAGAGAGGGGTGTGATAATGGAGTAAGTTCTGCTACAGCTAGCCCATCAGTTCTCTACTGACTTGAACTGTTCTGTCTTCTCTGCAGCCGTAATGTTTCATTGGAAGATGGTCTTTCTAAGTGTGCAAATACATTTTTATTCCTTCATTCAGAAATGAGATGAGAGCAGTGGGTGATGAAACCCACAGGATCATCTGTGTGGAGGGCATGATTTCAGGATGAAAGCCTCTTGCAAACATGTCCCCTCTCTAAAACAGAATGCTCAGGCAATTGTTTACCAGATGAAGACATGACGGAATGCCTCCCTTTGCCAGAGGTTGGTTTCTTCCAAAATCTTAGAAAGAGAGCTAGTGTAATAATTATAATAATTTCCATCTGTTGTGTTTTACACAGAAAATACTACATACAAACTGACTTGAGCTGTGGGCTATAATGCACCTGCACACAGGGCGTGTATAGAGGCGTGAGCTAATAGATCTGAAGGAAATTGTGTGTAAGCTGCTGTGAACAAAGGTCTCAGAACAGCCCATGTCCAAAACAGTATTTTTTTTCCCCTGCAGGTATCAGTAATATTGTACTGTTCAATATGCTATCCTACATGAGTAAGTAAATAGATATATGCATTTTTTTGTTAGGAATCCTACATGCTTATAAAGTTGCACAAGTTTAAATCAAGATCAACCAATTCTATTCTGCTTGGCAGGGGTAGTGTGAGGAATTGATGGAGCCTTGCTGCTTCTGGATGAGCAAACAGAAGAGGCTTAGCATTGGCAATCATTTGTGTGTCCATTTGGGCAAAAAGGTGGCCCTTGACTCTGGAGGCTAGTGAGTAAATGCCTGTATGAGATGTAAAGCTCCAGCATCTTGTTCCATAAGTAACTGCCTTTCATTGAGGGCTGAAATATGGCAGCTGAAATATCACTTGTATTTTGAACCCAGCTCTTAACTCACTGAAGTCCAAAGCAGTTGGAGGACATGCCAATTGTTTATACATCTGGAAGGATCAGTAAGCAACATGTTTTCACCTGAAAAGCTCAGAGTGAAGAGCTGCAGTATACCTGAGGGGAAGCAGCATCTCTAGAATAAGAAGGGTGCTTTCTGCTTCTGCCTTCTTCTGCCTTCCATTTTTCTCGCATCAGTTCCAGACCATAGCTCAGTGGCCTCTAGAGCAGATCTGCAGCATCACCAAGTGCGCTCCAGTTGAGCTGCTTTTGGAAAAGAGGGTGCTAGGCTCAAAGCTGTCCCAGTACTGAAAGTGTATCCATCACACAAGCACTGGTGGTCTGACTCATGGCTGTGGCAAGATTGTCAGGAGGGACAGAGTGTGCCAGCTAAAGCAAAGGATCTCTGGAGATGGATGAGGCCACCCTGCTCTCTCACAGGGAGGGGAGCAACGCATCAACATGTTTTCTCCTGTGCTTACAAAGAGCAGGAAATTAGAAATCTTGCCCCCATAGGCCACCATGCTTCTGCCATTTTATTTTCTGGCAGGGATTACCTGTAGGTGTGAGCATGAGCTTCCTACAGGATTTGTTTTCTGGCAGCTGTTACCTACATGGAGAGGGGAGGGACACCTTTATGTACAAGTGCTTTCAAATAATCTTATGGGTAGTCCACTTACGTGTCTGCAAGGATTGTAACAGTAGTTTCATGCTTAAATCACAAAGCACTTTATAAAGGAAATTATACATTATCCCCATTTGAGGTGCATCAGTGGTGTTTGTACTAGTCAACAGAACATGCCTGGGCTCGCTGTTGAGTGCAGAGGCTCACTGGCATGGAGCAGCCTGTGTTCACTGCCTTCCCCTCCAAAGTGGAGTGGCTGCCTTCTGCATGGCTGCTGGGGATGGCCCTGGGTTGTGCTGGCTCCTGAGCTGTGTGGGGAATTGTTTGGGACACTGCCAGTTGGCTTCAACGAAACTGATGCCAAGGATTATGTCAACAGTTTATAGAGGATTGAATTCCAATGCCCTGGAACATCCCCTGGCAGGGTTTAATTTATATGCTAGACCTAACCAGAGAAAGACTAAGTGCTTTTCCCAAGGTATGTAGTATGTTTTGAGCCTTAATCTCCCCAGATCCCTTGAAAGATACAGTTTCCTGGACTACTAAATACACCACAGATCTTGTGTATATGCCTAGGTTTTAACATAGAGAGGTGCTGTCACATAGAAAGGCATTTTTCATATTGTTTCCTCAGCCTTTTCCCAGCTTGGAAGCATGAAGGAATGAAAATAAACTCTTGGGATTGAAAGCAGCAGAATTATACTGGGGCTAAATTAGGTTGTTACATGAATGACTTTTTAGAAAAATGGGTTTGCTGAACTCTCCTGGGGCAGTATATACCTTTAACACTTAAGTTCTGAGGCTTAAAACCAGGCATGGAACACACAATTTGAAGCACACTACAAGAATGACAGGATTTGGCTTTCCATGTTTAGCTTGAGTTCATTTAAAATTCCATGAAATGCCATTTCTAATTCCAAAACACTTAATTGCTATTGTGACATAAAACTCTTGGGTATTTGTTTTATTAGCAACTTTCAGTGAGAAGGTGCTTGAAACTGGATTTTGGTGAACTTGTAGGTGCCTTACCTCCAGAAAGCAATCCAAAATACCATGTCCTCAGCACAGCCTAAATCTAAAGTATATTCCCTAGTTTTTTAGGCATGCAGAAAATTAAGGAAATGCACTGAGTATGTGGCATATGTAAAGTCATTGAAAAACTAGATTTTTTAGCATGAAGAAACCTGAAATCCACCAGTTTCTAGCCTGTTTTTGCTTGTACATGAAGCTCTGAGTTCACTGCAAAGCGCTGTAGCTGCCATCGTAAGAAGATGACCCCCTTACTGGTGGCACTTCTACTTGTTGCTGGGAATAAGCATAATGGCTGGCATTCTTGCTTAGCGTTGGGAAGCACCTGGATTCAATGCTCTTCTCAGCCTGAAGGCATTCAAACCCACAGGTTTTTTTCATTATGATTTATATTCTCTAACCACCAGGACTGGGGGTGGCAACAAGCAGAGCTGGGCTCAGACAGGAAGGCAGATCTGGAGCAGGAAGAGAGAAAGCCTGAGGGCGTGCATAGGTGGGTGGAGGAAAGCCTGGATTATGATCATTCTGAAGAGGGGGAACTGAGAGATAGTCTTCAATTTTGTGGCCAAGTGCTCACCTGTCACTTAACAGGGTGATGGTCATCTCTGCCTTCTCCTTTGGCTGTCTGGGGAAAAGCTCAGCTCAGCTCAGTGTCTCCTTGTGGCCAGCCTTTAGCCTCTGTGTCAGCATGGGCTCATGACCTTCCTTTAGAAGGCTCTGTTTGAACTTCAAGAGGGCAAAGAAGCGCAGGAAAGAGGAGAGGGTCAGGATCTGAGTCTGTACTTAGTGGTCCTTGTTCAGTGTGTGGGAGTACTGCATCACCTGGGAGGACACCCTGTTCCCTCCAATGACCCTGCCAGGGGCCCACCTGACTCTGATGCCCTTGATCGCTGTGATGGCCCAGGGCACACATATTTTAGGAGTTGCACTGCCTGTGGTTGGTGCTGAATGGTGACGTCCCAGGCTTTCACCATGCCCCCTGTCCTGCTGTTGTAGTCTTCTTGTGACAGCTGAGATGCAGAGTCAGAGCCCCTCTTAGAGGGCACTAATGTCATACAGTGAACAAGGACCTGGCACTCTAATTGTGCCCTGAAGCTTTTTGTGAGGTGCTGTGGTAATATTCGTTGGTTGCACAG
This sequence comes from Chaetura pelagica, assembly GCF_000747805.2. NCBI lineage: Eukaryota > Metazoa > Chordata > Aves > Apodiformes > Apodidae > Chaetura > Chaetura pelagica. Next base: position 10,440,818 of record NW_009970723.1, read on the forward strand.
CACCAAGAGTGTGCTGCTTTCCAATAATACATAGAGGTGGTTCAGCTGAGAGCTTCAGCTTTACAAGTGACCCCTTGGAGACCAGAAACCCCCCAGTCTGCTCTGGTACCACCCCATCAGGCATCTGTTGACTCTCTTTCCTGACATGAACCAGAGGTCTCAAGCTAGTTTAATTTTATTTTAATTAAAGGTGTAGCCTTTGTGTAATTGCTGGAAAAATTAATGAAAGTCTTGAGACATTGTGTTGTTTTCTGACTTTATTTGCTCTCTCCTTCCACACACAAGCATGTACATGCTCACACGAGTGTCCAGACCCAGCTCCTCAGTAAGCCTCAGAAGGGTGCACCTAACAAGCTTGTCCAGCTTTGGGCCAAAGAAATCCTAAAGGACAGAAATTACACCAAACTATTTTTACCAAGCCCTTAGAGCTGTGAAGAACACACAATACTATCTCCCTGTGGATGCTCCAGAAAAATTTGACTGAAACGTTTTGGTCATGACTTCTGCCCTTGTGTATGTTGGGACAATGCCCAAGTCTGCACACACTCTATCCTGATTAAAGTTACAGGGAGACTCCCACAGAAATGACAGATAACATCATCTGCTTGAGAACTTCTGTCAGGTGTTATTCCCCACTCAGGTTTGTGGATGTGTTTGTGTGTTTGGTGCTGCTGCAAATTGTTTGATTTATTGTGCTTATTGTGGTATCTGCCTTTTAAATTGGGTGTTAAAAGGCAAGCAAGATTAGATTAGGTTAGAAATTACTGGAGGGTGATTTGCTGAACTTAAAGTAAATTAATAAGCATATAGTTGGTGGTTCTAATGGCAAGAAGGACTTATTTTATTTTTATCTCTGTTTCTCTGTCAGTGCAGTCAGCTTACTGGATTCTATTTTTCAGCTGAGATTGTGTCACTGCAAGGGTGTGTAGGATGGTCAGGACACTTGGCCTGGTGACTTTGTATTGGTTTAGGTGTGCAAACTGTGGCTGAATGTACAATAAAAAAGTTGATAGAACAAATGAAAAAATATGTATTTTCTTCTGTACAGAAACACTCTCCCCAGAGAACTCTTTGCATTCGGTAGTTCAATTTCATGGGTTTTTGCTTGAAGAAAGGATCTTTCAAAAATCTCAGTCTTCTACTTCTGGCTAGTTTGTGCTTGAAAAGTCATTGAATGAATCCACTGGGAATATAGTGCCACATTTTAAAAAAAAAAAGTCTAGAGAGAGCCAAGAGAGAGATGTGTGGTAGCTGGAGAAACAAACAATTTACAGCATGCAGAAGAATGAAGAAAGATCATTAAATTCCCATGCGGAGGGCATAGGGGCCCATAGCTTCAAAATACTGTTGAGTCCTTAGTCCATGCACATCAACTGAGCTCAGTCCTTCACCCCAACCACACAGGGTATCTTCCACTGCTCCCAAGCTTTCAGAGTACCACTGATGCCAGCAGCTAGAGGCTGTTTGTTACCCTTGCCTATGCACATGTGAAAAAAGGCTGCTGGCAGATCCCTGTGTTTGCAGTTTGGGCTCTTTACTACTCCCCAGACCTGTCTCACTCTAACATCCAGATGGGATCTTGGTAAGAAGCTGCCTCTGAACCTTCCCTGCATATACAGGGGTTCAGATTCACTCTGCTTTTTGTCTGGTTGTGGACAAAAGTGCCTGGTCATTAAAAACAAACCTCTTGGGCATATCCATAGGCTGTGGGTGGCATCTGAAGGTACGGAACAAGTCCATAGTGCAGGTACAGCTAATCCTGCTGCAGGGTAGAGGATGGGCTGGCTGATTTCCTGTGGCTCCTGCCAGGTCTTTCTTCTGTGGCCTTTTGGTCAGATGGAAGAGCATGTCTAGGGGAAAAAAACACTGTTCTGTGGTTAACATAATGATGGTCAGACAGAAGGATGCTAGTTCATTCAGCAAAGTGTGGGAAAAAGAAGTATCCCAGATGTAGATTGCAGCAACCAGAGATTAGGGTCTGGCTGGTTCAGTTAATGAAATTATGCCAATTTACACCAGGTGAGAACCTGGTCTCTGAAGTTTTCATCTGTATTACGTCCTAAGGGACAGCATATGTTTTTGGAAGGGCATGTCCTCTACTCAAACAGTGGTAGCAAGCCAGAGTGATGTGATTGGCCTCAGACCACAGCCATATTTTCTTCTCCAAAGGCTTTTTCTCCATATGCTGGATTCTGTTTTTCAGTCTTTTTAAAATTAAAACATGGTTTGTTCCTTGCCACCAAATCCTGTACGGGAAGAAACTCCTATTGCTGTGGTCAGCATAGACTGGGGATCACCAACTGAAATGAAGGCCATAAATTGAAACCACCATCCAAGGTGGCCAGCATGTGACACCAGCCTTCTTGGAAAGTACAGAGCTAAGTAAGATCTGTCTATAAACCACTGTCTTATATTAGGAAGGCAGCTTGACAGCCTGCCTGGGCAAAGCCAGAGGCAGCTGGATTGGGCCTTTGGACACTCCACACTGTCTTCCATCCTTTTTCAATCTATCCAAGCTGACATACATAAATATGAATTTTGTGTGGACTTTATTCTCATGCTCTTTTCTCTTTGCAAGGTCATTCCCAGCATAATAACTAGCTGTTTAATGAGCTCTTTTTTGCTCTGAAATGCCAAGCTGTGAAAATGTTGAGAAAAACAGAACTGTCCCTTGCTACCATGTGCAGTATCTTCTGGGACAAGATAGTCTTACAAATCTAACACCTAGGAGTCATAGTGTATAAGGAGTGACTTAAGTCCTGATTTCCAAGGGACTAGAAGAAATTGAAATAAAGTGAGGGAGCTCTCAAAATATTTAGATGAACCTTTGTAGAGATGAATGCATTTTTATATTATTTTGCTAAAAGTCATAGTCAAAATGTCAACAGTTTGGGGACTGTTCATTGTTTCATCTAAAAGCTGGTAAACTGGCGTGGGTTTCAGTGCAGTTTTTTAAAGACAAATGTTGTTAAAGAAACCCAGAGCAAATTGTTTTATTATAAGCTCTCCTAGTATTATTGTCCTGCTTTATTTGAAGTTTGCATGATCTGCCTTGTTATCATGTGACATTATCTGAAGATAATACCATGAGTAATGTATCAGTTCTGTTTAATTAAGTGTGGCAGAGAAACCTGTATTTGGGAAAAATCACTTTTATATTTCTTTACCCCTTGGCTGTGAAGGAAGCAGTACATTAATTTCACAGTAGGAAGGAAAATATTCTCTTCTCAAATATGTTTTAAGTTTGTTTTCTAAATAAAAGGTTTCTAGATTATCCAACATCAAAAGTGCTCAAAGATTTCACTCTGGTTTTTTGGGACATTCAGTTGCAAAATTTGAGCTCTTAAGACTACATGATAATTTTTTTAAATTTGTTTTTGTTATTGTTGATGTTAACTGAATGTTAGAAGTGTTTGCAGTCACAGGAAGTCTTGTCAGTTTAGGGAACAGCAGCTGGATAAATACATGTGGAGTGGTTTTGAAGGACTGATCAGTCATAAATGCCCTTCCCAGGCACGCTGGGTTGCACTGCAGGCCCTGGGGAAGGGCATTGCCATCTGCAGGGTACACACAGAGCTTGAGAATAAGAAACGTACAGCATGTGGGGTGAAAGGGTGTCATTGTCCTGGTCCTGGGTGTCTGCTTCCTGGAGGGGACCCGGCTCCATTAGCAGCCAGGAGATGCCTGGAAGCAGGCCCATGGCCTCTTCTCTAAATTCCTGTGTCAGCAGCTGGTGGGAGAGCAGGGTATGCAGGAACCAGTGGAGGGGCTGGCACCTGTGTGGGGCAGTGAGGGGCAGGTGCCTGGGACAATGCTCAGGTGCCCAGGGCAGGGCTCAGGTGCCCAGGGCACTACTCAGGTGCCAGGGGCAGTGCTCAGCACCTTGGCCGTCTGCACACAGTTCTGCACAGGCAGTGCTGCCCCAAGCATGCACCAAGGAGGCTGGGGTAGGACATGCTTGGCAAGGCAGTATCTGGCTTCTCCCTTATTCCCTTCTCCCAGTCCTCTGCTTTTCTGGTCCAGTTGCTGGGAGCCTGCTCTCTTACAGAATCATAGAATAATTTTGGTTGGAGAAGACCTTTGAAATCATTGAGTCCAACCATAAGCCTGACACTGCCAAGTCTACCACTAAACAATGTCCCTACACACCACATCTACACATCTTTTAAATACCTCCAGGGATGGTGACTCAACCACTTCCATGGGCAGCCTGTTCCAGTGCTTGTACCACTGTGCAGAGCTGGCTACACGCATGGTGCATCTGCCAGGTCCATTCTCACAAGCAAGCCACTCCCAGGGAGCTGGAGATCCTTAAACCCTGTTCCTTGTCTGCAGCTCACCTGCCTACATGCCCTAATCAATAGACACCGTCCTTTCCCTGAGCATCAACAAGTTGATGCAGAGCCCCCTTGCTCTCCCAGCCCGGCACCTGTGCCATACAGGAACACGCTTGCTTGGCATGGAGCTTACACAAGAACTTTCCCACGCTGTCTACTTCCAAATGCAGCCTGTGGAAAGCAAACTGTACCCACACATCCCCACACTCCCCAGAAACACTGTGTGTCTGCAATGGAGATACCCTGTGGAAGTTATAATAAAGATACAGCTGTGGCCCTGGTGGAGAAGAGCAGTGCTTCATCTGCAGTGATATCTTCTCTGGGACGGTGGCCAAACAGTACCAAGAACATGGTTAAATGTACATTGTGCATCTAATAAAGAGCTCCTAAACTGAGGAGTTCATGTCCTTCTAGCTCAGCTAGAGAGCAGTTTATGGAATATGAGGAAAGACAATCCTTTTAATTGTCTTTTAATAACTGCTAGTGTTTCATCTCTATCTAAGATATTTGACTAAGCCCCTCAGGCTCTGAGTTTCATGAGGCAACAGGTTCTATCAGGAAGGATGCACAGTCTGTGCTCCATGGGAGAGCTCATGATTTTACTCATTGTTTTGTTCCTTCTGTCTTAGGCGGTCTGCATGGATTCAAGCAGCTGCAGTGTCACTGACACAGAACAGAGTATAGAGGGGAACTTTCTTCTCTTTTTTTCCCCACCCTCTTATTCATGCATTAGTTATGTGGATCAGCTGGACATAAAAACTATGCTGAAGGAAAGAGACAGGAGATAACTGGAAATGGGATGAAATACAGCAGGAA
>NW_009970723.1:10446157-10469674 GCF_000747805.2 Chaetura pelagica
AGGAATTTGCTCAAGGAAGATCATGCCAAATTAACATGGAACCTTTATTTTAGATGATAACTGACCTTTTCAGATGAGGCAGATGCATTGAATTTCCACTAAAAGGTTGAAATAAACCAAATAAATTATTTCTTAACCTGAAGAAACTTTAATTTTAAGACAAATAAAGCACTGACAAACAGGAAGTCACAATGGGTTGTGATAAAACAAGAACAAACACACCAGAAGCAATTACTGGTGGAATTCCTTGAGGACTGGACTTGGAATGGACCTTATTTAATGTTTTATTCCCAGCTGTGGCACCAGAAGTCAAAAGGCTACAGTGACATGAACTGATGATTTGGTGTTGACTACTATCAGCAATGGGGTGCATGATCTTGTTGGTTTGAGCAGTAAACAATGGCGAGTGGTCATGGAAATGAGGTGCAACATATTACTGCAGAGTGTAGGGCCTGATCTGAGAACTTGTAACAACAACCTCTTCCATCAGCTTGATGGATGCTGGAAATAGAGGGGTGGGGAAGATCTACGTTTGTATTAGTCCAGGTCAGTTGAAATGCAGTTGCCACCAGGACTTGGGACACTTTGTTCTTCCCCTCACTTCATAGGTCATGACAGTAACAGCTGTGTCACAGGCCTTTGCTGGCCACACCATGTCACCCCTCACACAAATACACTTGCAAGAGGACAGGCTGCTCTAAGAGCACTCCTTTTCCCCATGACTGGACATGACAGCAGCTCCAGCTTCTGTTGGATGCTCCTTTTTCTCCTAATGAGTCAGAAACTGTAGCCAGGCTCTGCAAGAAGATACTGCATATTTCCAGTTCCTTCTCTGTTGTGCAGGGATGGAGCAAGCAATAGCTAGGGGTTCTAAGGTGGCTGCTGTAAGGGTGAAAATGTTCAGTTCTTGGGCACTACTTGCCATGAAAACAGCCACTTACCATAGGGAGAAGATGACTGGTTGATTGGGAGTGTGCTGTGTTGGATCTGGTGCACAAGCTGCATCATGCTGCATTAGTCAGGCACATCATGACTATGAGCCACCGAAACGTGGAAGCTTAGCTCTAGTGTGTATAAAATGTAAGACTGACCAGCAGAGTGAGAACAGGTTTCATGCCCTAGTACAGGGCTCTTTTGGGTGTCACCTGGGAAGATGTGTTTACCTGCATTGTTGAAGGTTCAGAGAAGGGCATCACAAACTAACGGGGTGGAAAAGCCTATGTTATAAAAGAAGATTCAAGTGTCAGGCTGACTTCAGCTGGCAGAATGAGGTGAAGGGGGATGTGACTGCTGCCCATCAAAGTATGTGGGCATTTCAGTCTGGACAGAGGTGAGGTAACACCAAAGGGTAAAAGGCAGAGATGATGACAGATAAATCAAGACAGCAGATTAGCAGATTTGTTGCCCCATAGACTTGTTTTCTAACAGTATGGAGTAAGCAACCTAACACATTTTAAATGGTGCTTGATTTGTTTAAGAGTGTTTGTATTATGCATTTACCTATGATAAATGACAACAGGGCTCAGGGCAGGGGTCCCTTCCTGCCATACATCTTCTAATACTTGCTGAGTTGCTGTTATTTCCAGTGGAGCATGTTTTGAAGATGTGAACTTTCAAGCAATCAGTCAAAGTTTACAGCTGTTCTTGAGTGAATTTGATAAATATTCCTCACTTCCTGAAACACCCAAGTCCCTGGGACTATCACAATGGCAAGGAGGAAATGATGCATCTTCTGCTTTAGTGTCACTGAAGGAGCCTCATGGCCATTGATTCATAAACCCTGTCCAGTCTTCAGCCAGTGCTGTTCCCAACATATATATGTGTTCCTGTAAAGGGCTGAGGATGGCTCGGTAGACACTGGCATGCCTTACCAGCACTAAAACTGCATTGAAGAAATAAAAAGAGAACATGCCATGTATTTTTTCATTATTTGGGCCAGTGTATGCATGTGTCTTTGTGTGCCTGTGCATTTGTATGTATAGGCACACAAAATGAGTGCAGGGATGGGAAGGAGTTCATAGAATCATAGATTCATGGAATCCCAGAATGGTTTGTGTTGGAAGGAAAGATTATCTACTCAGACTCCCCTGCCATGGGCAAGAACATCTTTCGCTACATCAAGTTGCTCAAGTCCTTTTGTCTTGAACCCAGACTTGAACACCGAGCACATTAATTTTACATGTCTACGCTATAGTATGTGTTAGTTTCAAAGATGATCCTTTCTGGAGAGAGCACTGAGAAAATATTGCTGTAGTTACATTACAGACATTGGAACAATGAAGCCCAGGAGGACATCCCCATGTTTCCTTGGCAATGTCCCTTGTGACAGCAGGACAGCCCGTAGTTCCAAGACACTGCAGAGACCAACAGGAGACCCGGAAGAGTGGCGGGAATCAGTGTCCAAAGATCAGAGTAGGAGGGGCTATAGTGATTGGGGAAATCCCACATAACTACATCCTCGCAGGTATTAGGAAGACCCAGCTTTCAAGTGAGCCTGTCATACCCACAGTTCCTGTGACATGTGATTACACCAGCAATAAAAAAATGCTCTGTTGTTTGTATAAGGAGCCTGCTTAGGCTGCAGCCTTACTTGGCTATTTAATTGTATCAGCATAGATAGCTACAGTTGTAGGTGGAAAACTTGTAGCATGCACAAAGTAGAGAGCCTGTTTCCCAGAGCTGGCATCTGTTTTCCAAACCTTGTCCACACAAATGGGATATTCCCATTGCTCTGGTCCAGCCACCTGTACAGATGCCAGACACACCTCTGAGAGCACCCAGCCCTCTCCATGTGTGCAAAGATGAAACGTAACCAGAGACTCAGTGAGATGAGTTCAGATTCAACGTTCATTGAAATTTTATGAAATTTCAGACCTCCTAGAGCAATGAAGCTTCTGCATTTAACAAAATAAACTCACATAGTAAATTTAAACTGTTCGCTTATGTATGTTCAATCAGTTTTCTAAGATGGATAGGCCTTGAATTGGTCACTAAAGCCTTTTATGAGAAAGGCCTAGAGATATGTGAAATTCCTCCTTAGTATTTTTGGTCAGTTATCCCGTGTCACACAGAGAGCTTTTAATTTGAAATGTTTTATTCTTGATGCTGGCTTTAGTATTATTTTTAAAAAGAAAATTGTTAAAATGAATTATTGAAGTATTTTTCAAAAAAACTACAGAAAAGCACATGTTTTCTGATTCTGAGAAAGTATTGAAAACTGCAGGATCTGATATTGGTGGGGAAGAAAAAGAAGAAAGGAAAAAAGTAACATTTCAATAACTGACACTAAAAAAATGCTCCCATTTACCACATTTTAGAAAAATGAAGGTGAATCACTTTTCCCCCTCCCTCCTGTCTTTCTTGGTAATGCTTGAACTTTTTTGCCTGAAAATATAAACCCCAGATAAGTAGAAACTGCCTGAGGCAGCACAGACAAATTTCAGCCCAAAGAGGCAGAGGCTGGCAGAGCTGGAGGAGGAAGGGTTGAGCAGCTTCATGAGGAGGTGCTGCTAGTGCCCTGGCTCATGCACATGTGTCTGGGGGTGTGCAGGTGTGTTCACCTCTGTGTGCATGCACCAAAGCTCCCTTGTGCCCTTGTGAGAACAGCTATTGGGCCCAGGCTGGGATTAGCCCAGGCTGGGCAAAACTCAAGGATATTGTTTACACAGCTTAATTATTTTTCCAATACTTTGTGGAGTCTCCCAGCTGGGAAGGGCATTTCCATCTAGTGGAAGTTTCCTACACACAGTGAATTTGTGACTCCTTTCTCTGAGATTTTAGCTAAGAAACACAGAAAGCTGCCAGTTGAAGAGAGAGAAGATGAGACACTTTCTCTCCCTTCCAAAACCCTCCTAATGAGACAGAAGCTGTACAAGGCAACAGTGCATCATTCAAGCCTTTATTATTTCAGTTTGCCAGGACACAGTTTGATAACTTCAATCCCTAGTTTCTTCCTGCATATATTAAAACCCTTCTCCCCAGATGCTCAGCTGAATAAATGCCCATTTATCTCCTTTTTTCTGCTGCTGGAGGTCTTCAGGCTGCCTCCACACAACTCCTACACAGATTGCAGAGAGTATTTACAAGCAGCCTCTCTCACACATGTGTCAGTGCATGCACAACACTCATTTCTTTTACTCTAGGTTTCTATTTTTGCATTAGTAGCTCCAAGTAAGCTTTGGTCCAGCTCACATTGCATCATAGTTTTTATGTGTTGTGGACAGTCTAGAATGATAACAGGGATGCAACAGTGCAAAATGGCTTCAGATTTTCAATTCTAAAGGACTAAAAGGAACTGTTCAATTTGTCTCCTAATTTTTCTGTGGAGGCTTCAAGTAGCACAGTTATTGGACAACTATTGGGTTGGTCCACTTAGTGTCCTGCCTCTCCCACTGACCAGGGCCATACACCTCAGAGCTGACTTTAGGAACAACTTGGCCATACACATTATTTCTTGACACCCAACAAGCAAGTTAGGAGCTTTAACCACAAAGCCTGAGTGTGCATTTGCCAGGAAGGGTGTTTCAGTGCATGAGACATTAAACTTCTGTTCACAAGACCAAATATTTTTTGTCTGAACCATAGATTACAAAAAAAAATTAGGCAATTCACTTTTGCTGTCTCTCATCTTCCATTTCTAAAATTCCCTGCCTTGCTGGGTCACTGAGTTGTGTTGGGATACCATAGAGTGGGGCCCCACATAGCTCCCAGGAAGTGGTTCCACAAGAAGAAGTGCCATGACGTTATGTCCCCTGCTAGGACTTAGTGTGACAGGCAGAAGTACCTAGGCTGTGTCCTGGTTTTGCTTGCAGACTGCAAATTCTTCAATTTATAGCTTCATTGAAAGACAGATTTGGCTGTACTCCTATATGTGCTTTGATTCAAACTCTCAGTGATTACGTAGAAATACGTCTTTCTGTGTCCCCTGGAATCCAGGGCCCTTCAGACAAGCAGCCAGTTACTGCCTCTGAAGCTGGCAGCTGTGATATGATGCTCCTCCCATGGGAATTGTGTGCAGACTCACTCACCTTTTACATAGGCCACGGAATCAGTGTCAAATGTGATGATTTATGGTCACTGCTCCGCCAGCCTGGACTCTGTGAGTGGATGAGTGACCTTGAGTTAGTGGATTTTGGACTCTCTTGCCAATTCCTTGAACTGTTCCCCAGATAAAGTTTATTGTGAGTATCTCTCTTACCCAATCCAAAGGCAGGAGAAGGTGTTTAGCTAACTAACTGCAAGGTATTCTCTATGTTTTTTTCGATGCTTGACTGAAGTAAAATATGACCTTAAAAGCATCAGTAAATACTGCAGCTTTCATGTAAACACATCAGATATACATCTGCTATTTCTTTGTTCTTTACTGATAATAGAGAAGTTGTAGAAGGAAGGCATGTGCATACCTTCCACTGTGTGGGCTCCCTTCCATCCCTTCAGCTGTGGCCTTTTCCTACCAAGAACTCTTTCAGGGAGCTTCCTTGAAGGAAAGAAGCAGGGGGCAGGGGTGTGGAGAAGCTAGGTGCTGCTCTTAGTTTTGCCAGGAATCTCTCCTTTTAAAGCAGGACAATGAAGTCCTTGAGAAGGGGTCGTACCTGATGCTATGTGCTTCAAGGGTGAAGAGGACTGTGGCAGTGGTTACAGGTAGGACTGCCCTAAGACATGTCCTTGCCATACAAGGATGCTAAGGTGTCCTTCCTCCACAGAGATGTTTGGATCAGTCACCCAAACTAAGCAAGGTGTCGGCTGCTCAGCACTGTGATGCTCTTCAAGCAGAAGTGATTTTGGGCTGAGAACATGGGTGAGGAGGCTGAAAATTCTTTCCTTCTGGTCCTCCTTACACATGGTGTTTCATGGATCTCGATGACCCCTGCACAGCCTGTCTGCTCTGAACGTGTCTGGTGCCTACTTGTAGCTCTGCCTTGGAATTTTGCAGGATGGGTGGCTCAAATCTTTTCCAGCAGGCTTCCAAAGGAAGCATGTTTGGGAACAACAATCCACTGCTGAAGAAGTGTTGTGTATTCGTGTACTCATAATACAGCCTAAGCAAAAGGAAAAGTACTAACTAGTTGTTTTCCTTGGTAAAATAAGCTCTACTATAATAAAGCCATAAGATTCCATATATTATACGTGAGAGATCTGAGAGCTCATCTAGGGAAAAGGCTAAAAGCTACCAAGTCCAACACCTTGCATTCACAGAAGCTACAAGAGGTGCAAAATTCAGTATCAGATCCTGGTCTCAAGGCAGCCATTGCACTTTGAAGGAAGAAGGATAAGCATGATTTTCTGAAGGATAGTCCCAAATGTGATAGTGGGGTAGGATGTACCAGGATTCAGCAAAGAATTCTGAGCTGGTACTTCATGTATCTTTGAATTTTTACCCTAGAACTAAATAATAAATTAAAGATAGCTTCAGCTGTTGGTAAATCAGGGTTTCTCAGAGATCCACTCTGCAGCCAGTGCAGAAGGCTGTGGAGCAGCATAATGAAAACACTGGCTGTGGAGAGTGCATCCATGAATGTGAAACTCAAACAACCTCTTGACCCACAATCCACCTATGGTTCAATCCACTCCACTCCATCAGATAGAAACTGCTTGCAGCTATGTAAATAGTCCATCCTACCTGTCTTGTTGGCCTTCCCTCTGCCTGACCTAATCAGTGTGGTGAGTAAATAGAAGAATGAGGTCAAATGCAGGGCTAGATTTTCCTTGTAATGGCTCTAGATATGGCCAGGCTCTTCAGCACTCTGGTATCCAAAGAGTCTGCTCTGGGAGCAATAGCTGCAGCATCTGTCTATCCAGAGGCTGGATGAACCAGAGTAAGGTGGCAGAGTTGTCAGCCCCTGAAACTTTGGGCTGAGGGTTGAAGCAAGTAAAACACCATCTGCAACCACTGATCTGTATAACAACCAGTACTTCCCCTGTTTAAGCTTCAGACTTGTGCTCACGCATTCCTTTGCTTCAGATGCATTTCCAGGGCAAATTACAACAGCACCTGACATGGCAGGGGCTTTTTAACACAGCATCAGGCGCCAGGTGAGGGGTTTTTTAAATCTTTAGTCAAGACAGTCTGCTAGGGAGGCAGGCAAGCCCGGTCAAGTTCTCACATACTCACTCTATGGTATGAAGCCAAACTGTGAAGTTTTCCAAGTATTTTAATGAGCGTGTTTCAGACTTTTTAATTAACTTTTAATGCCTCTTTCGTTTGGCAGTTCCAACTGCTGTGCTACAGGAAAGGCCAAGCCACCCTCCAGTGCTGTTCCAGATAAATAGGCCTTAACCACAAATTAACACCTATATCTTGTACTGCTTCTGAAGTTGAAGGCCCCATGATCTGTCTGAGAATTGCTGTTTGCAGTTTCAGGTTGTGGTTTTGCTCTGTGAAGCCCCAGCTGGCTGAGCACCTAGCAGAAAGGGCTCCTTCCTTGATGCTCAGGCACCATCGGCAGCTCAGAGAGAAATGCAGGAACTGCAGCATCATTTGCAGGTCTTGCTTGTAGGGATTTGGGGGGAGACTCCACTTTTGGGGGTTGGAGCTGGGTGGCAGGATGGGGAAGGGACTTAATCAGAGGAGCAGCTCAGGGGATGGGAGAGAGACAGTGAGGGTCTGTGCTGCTCCAAGCCCTCTGCACATGCCACTGTCGTAGCCCCAGCAGAGAGTGATGCTGGAGGTGCTGCCTCCCCAGGCCTCTGCTTGGTTCCTGAGCAAATCTCTTTTCTTTACTTTGCCCATTTGCTTTTGGATTAAGAGGTGGGAGTTCAGTATTCTTGAAGATGGAGCGTGTCCATAAAACTCTCTCTCGCTTCTTTTAGAAATTTGTTTCCAGATCCCCTTTGGTTGTGAACTTTTAGAATAGACATTTCTATTTCTTTATGAAAGAGCCTGTTCTGACCCAGGCCTTTAATCATTCCCTTTTTACCTAGAAAGCAGTAAGGATATAGCATCTACCTCCCCAGAATGCCCCTGAGCCAGACCTCTAGACATTATTTCAACAAGTTCTTCCAACAGAGACAGGCCAGGATGGAATTACACGCATCCTGTTAAAACTTCTGCTACTGTGTCAAATCTAGGAGGTTTCCAATTATAAGTAACCTGGACATGCATTAATGCAGTTGAAAGGCGTCATAGTCACCTGTTGGCTTGACCCCCATCTCTGCTTCCCAGTTTCTCCCAGTGAGATGACACGTGACTCTTGGGCTTAGCTAAGAAACTTAACTGCAGTGAAGCACAAAGCCATGCAAAGAAGCAGTTTTTCCATTACACACTGTATAGAGAATAATTCTGGATTTTCACAGAAAATGTAGGCATTTGAACCTACTCTGTGATACCGATAAAGTAACGGAAACCTTGCAGATGCGATTACTGATATAAAGTTGTGCTTTTCCTTCTACAGCCCTTTTCCACATTGGAGAATAAATAAGCCAGACATCATCTTTCTGTGATCACTCAATCTGCCTAAGGCTTACACCTACTTCAGTAAAGAAAATTCCCTGCTTACCTGAGATGGTTGCAGAGACATAAAGTCTGTGAGTGGGATTCAGGAGCAGCATTTTTATGCTAATCCAGTCCACACACTACTGGGCCAATGAAATCATGGAATCATAGAATAATTAAGGTTGGAAGGGACCTTAAAGATCACCAAGTTCCAAATCCCCTGCCATGAGCAGGGAACCCCACCAGTAGACCAGGTTGCACAAAATCTCATCCAACATGGCCTTAAAAACCTCCAGGGATGGGGCATCAACAACCTCCCTGGGCAATCCATTCCAGTTCCTCACCACCCTGATAGTGAAGAATTTCTTCCTAATATCTAACCTAAATCTTTTCTCTCTCAGTTTAAAACCATTACCCCCGTCCTATCACTGTCTTCTCTGATGAAAAGCCCCTCCCCAGCCTTCCTGTAGGCCTCTTTCAAGTACTGGAAGGTGCTATAAGGTCTCCCCAGAGCCTTCTCTTCTCTAGGCTGAACAGCCCCAACTCTCTCAGCCTGTCTTCATAGCAGAGGTGCTCTAGCCCTTGGATCATCTTGGTGACCCTTCTCTGGACCCTCTCCAACAGGTCCATGCCTTTCCTGTGCTGTGGGCTCCGGAGCTGTACACAGTGCTCCAGGTAAGGTCTCACCAGAGCAGAGTAGAGGGGCAGAATCATGCTCCTATGAATTCTCACAGTAACAGAACAAATATCCTTAGGACTCTTCCCCAGGTGGTACAGGCTTTTCATGGGAAGTGCTCACACCTGATGATAGCGTCTAAAGTAACTTTTGCCCCATGATGCCTCCTGCTTTGGAGACCTGCTTGGCAGCAGTGCAGGGCCAGTGCCAGCCACTTCTGCTCTGGCTCTTCAGGGAAAGCTGGCTTATGGCCACGAACCAACCACATTTCAGAAACCTGTTTCTCCTCAATGTCCTCCCAGAGATGCTGGACTGGCTTTGCATTCAGATCAGCATAACTGAAAGACAGCAGGGACCCACTACAGTTTCAGTCTTCTCCTCATGGCCATATCTTGGACATAAAGTTTCTCTTGGTACTTTGCACATGACAAACACCAAACAAAACAGGTGTTCCTGATGTTTGCTCTTTGCTTTCTGCTAGTCTAAGATGGAGAGGCACAGAAGGTAAAAGATACCTTAATACGTGTGTGGCAGTCAGCTGAGGTTCCTGAAGACTGGAGGAAAGGAAATGTCGTTTCTATCTTCAAGAAGAGCAAAAAGGAGGACATAGGGAACTACAGGCTGGCCAGCCTCACCTTGATCCCTAGGATGGTGATGTAGGAACTGACCCTGGAACTACTTCCAGACACATGAATAACAAGAAGGTGACTTGGAGCAGTCAGCATGGATTTATGAAGGGGAAATCACATTTCATGAACCCAATAGCCTTCTTCAATGATGCAAGTTTGCAGATGATATGAAACTGGGAGGAGAGGCTGATGCTCCAGGTGGTTGTGCTGCTATTCAGAGGGACATGGACAGGATGGAGAAGAGGGTCAGAGAAGAACCTCCTAAAGTTAAGCAAGAGGAAGAGGCAAGACCTGCCCCTGCAGAGAAATAATCCTGTGCATACATGCACATGCTGGGGGGTGACCAGCAGGAAAGCAGCTTAGTAGAGAAGGACCTGGGGGTTCTGGTGGATGTCAGGGATCACAGTGACCATCAGTCAGCAATGCACCCACACAGTGAAGATACCAGTGTGTCCTGAGCTGCATTTAGGCAGAACATTGCACTGGTGGGACCTATCTAGAGTGCTATGTCTCGTGCTTCTCAGTCCAAGAGAGACAGAGATGTACTGTAGTGAGTCTACTGAAGGGCTGCATAAGTGATGAAGGGACTGGAGCAACTTTCACCCAAGGGGAGGCCAAGAGAGCTGGAACCGTTCTGCCTGGAGAACAGAAGGCTCAGTGGCAGCATGTGGATAAATACCTGATGGGGAGATAAAGAAGCAGGAGCAAAATTCTTCTCAGTGATGCCCAGGGACAGGACAAGAAGCAATGGCACACACAGATACACAGAAAATTCCAATTGCAGGTAAGAAAACCCATTTGTATTGTTGTATCCTTCAACAAAGAGACAGATTGCACAGAGAGGTTATGAAGTCTCCATACTTGGAGACCTAAATGGATGCAGCCTTGAGCAGCCAGATCTGACTCACCCTGCAGGAGCAAGGGTTGTTTTGGACAGTCTCCAGCAGTGGCTGCTGGTCTGAGCTGCACTGACTCTGTGATTCTGTCACATAGGAGCCTCTAGAGCCACAATCCTGGCATTCCCCTCGTCACTATGGTCATGGATCTGTCACCAATGAGCTCCAAAGGTTACCTAGTTTCCATACATGCAGAGAGGAATATAAGAGGATGCCAGTGTAGAATTTCTTACTTGCTGTGTTTTATCTTAGCGTGTGTTGTGCAACTAAGAAAACTGTCAAGGGATTTTCCAGTGGTATCCCGAAGGCTTTGGAAAGGTTTGCTTTTTTGTTTCTGGATTGTCTTCAAAAATTATTCCTTCTTCCTGCATATTCAAAGCTCAGATAGATCATCCAGATGTAGATGCAAGTACGGATGGTCATCATGCTTTCCATTCACTTGCCAACTTGCTCGCATGCAAGCCTTATGCTGTTCCTTGTACTGGAAGTCATTCAACCCCAATCCTTAAGCATCACACTTACGTGATCACAGCTGCCTGTAATTTTTCACTTCTGACTTCAGGGCTTGAGGTGGAGCATTTTACAGGTTCTCTCATTACCTGCCCCATGTCTTGGTATCCCCGTGCTACAATTACAGCCACCCTGGCTGCACTTCTCCAAGCCTCCTGAAATGTGCTGCTCTCCAGGCTCTCCGTGGGTCTGGTGGCTTTCTGTGTTCCTCTTCTTCACTTTGCAGCCACAGATCAACCCTGGTCCCCACCAGCACTGAGTCACTGATTCATTGACTGAATGTTTATAAAACTCAGACATTGGTTGCTACTGTGTCCTTTCCTGCCTGGTATTTCAGAACACTTTTCTGTTTACATTCAACATTTGTCAGTTTATAGTTCATTACATATTTTTTAGGTAAGCTCCTCCTTCCCTAGTGCTGATACCTGGGAACCTGCTGAGAGTGAAATCCCTTGCAGGATCCTCCAGCCACCCTGGGGCTCCTGAGCCAGCAGCATTTGGGACTCAGCCCTTGCTGAAGCTCCCCCAGTGGGTTTCTACAGCTCTGATGCCCACAGATTTACTGGTCTTGTGTTCTGGTTGTGCCAGCCAACATGCTCAGTGGTTGGGTGGCTGTGTAGCTGCCCTTCTGCTCTGAGGACACTCTTGTCAAGGAGAGAAGTCACTCTGGGCAATGCCATTGCCACACACCCCTACAAGGGGCACACCACTGGCTCTCCCTGGTCTTTTAAAACACAGATACGAGATCTGCTGATACCTTCTCCTCGTGGTCCTTTTCTCATCTGTCCTTGTGACAGCTTTTGTGTCGTCTTTTATTTGAGTTCAGAGCAGGAAACTGCCTGAGCAAACTGCAGGGTGCCTGGTCAGCCAGCAGCACAGCTACACTCTGGCCCATGCAGGGGATGGCATTGCTAGGAGGACGGGCAGATGAGGTTGCCACGCTTGCTCTTTTATAAGATGCAGCTGCCAAATGAGATGGATGGAATTAATTACAACTTTACTCTTAGATTTTTTTCTTCCAATTAGTCACTTTTGAAATGTTAGCACAGAGAGAATTTTATTTCTTTATCTTTATTTAATAAACCACATCTACTTTAATTAAAGTCATGCAAGCATGTTGCTTCAGTATTGTTTGCAATACTGCAGTTGTCTGACTCTTTGCATCATCCCTGCTGTCATCCAGGCAACGACCAGGAGGTTTGTTTCCACATGTAGCTAAATCCAACAGGGAGTGCCAGCTTAATATTCTGCATGTGACACAGGGCTGGTCATGTATGGTCATACAGCAGAGTTACAATTTTTAACATAACTTAAAATTGCTCTACAAAACTCTCATGATAACACTTAGATTTGCCATACAATTTGTCCAGGGATTGAAGGTGGAAGGACTATTGTGACAAATATATCTTAGCAAGTTTTTCACTTCATGTCTAGGTCATCTGGTTTCTACTCAGGTACCTCTCTCATTTTTTCTTTTAAAAAATAAATTTCAAGCCCAACATCACTTCAGAAATTCTGCCCACATACCACTACTTTGTTCTGTTCTGTCAGTAACAAGCTCTGAATTCAAGCAACTTAGCGAGCTGCTCTTATACTCTTCTAAGTATTTCTCCACACTGATCTTTTAAAGAGCTTTAAGACTTTCCAGCAACGGATTTCAAACTGACTAGATGTAGCCTTGGTTTGCCCTCAGGGTGCTTTCCCCTTGCTTTTTGTTACCTTTTCCAGTCCCAAGGGATTTCTCTTGAACTTCTAAAAAGGTTTGCTAAAGTCTCTAATTTATTTTCCCATTTCCTTCAGCATACCTGCACGTGGCCTTTCCCTTTTACTGGTTTTACAGATCCCAAGCTTTTTATTAACTATTCCTGATCTTATCTCCTGGTTTCTTAATTCCTCCTCACCTGCTCTCAGTAATCAGATTCTTGCTTAAGAAAATATCTATTCCCTTGCAGCCAGAGATGCAAACTGAGGGTTAATATTTTCTTTGCCCTTTTCGTTTCTCTCTGACTACTCTTTAACAGCCTTATGAAAAAATATGCCTTCTCTGTCCTCATTCCTTTTTAGCTGTTTATGCTCTTTCAGGTGGTCCAGGCTGATCTAGGTATAGTGAAATACATCAGTATCTCCCTCATCAAGTGTGTTCAGCTGTGACTCAAGTGGTTTTTTGCTCCAGTGCCTTCTGAAGGTGCAAGGGCACTAGCAGGGGCTGCTTGCACAAGTTCCCTGTGCTCCTACCCTTGAATGAAGCCAGCAATGGCTGAAAACAACCCAGCTCTGTAGGTAATCTTGGCTCAGACTTAAAGTGGATCCCTTGTGCCTTGCTATGTGGGACCAATGACCTCTGTGGAGTGTGAGCACCTCCAACTCCATTTGTGAAAATAACTAGCACTGTTGCACAGTGCAGGCAGAGTAAGGAGCATTGATTCATTCTTGTGAAAAATAACATCCATGTGTGGATTCTGTATTTTTGTTGCAATGTTCTCCTGCTTAAGCTGTTGTTTGATCCATATTTCAGATCTCATTGCCTGATAATTACTAGACCCTGCAACTAGAGACTGACCAAGAACCAATCCTAAAGTGGACTTGATTCTCAACAGGCCATATTGAAATCAGTTCCTGGTGTGGCCCAATGCAGACAGCTTTGGGCACTTGTCCTTGCTCTGGCAGGTGATAGCAAAGCTTTTTGATGCTCAGAGAAAGAGGATGGACAAATTTTAACAAGATTTTCACAAACACTTCCTGGTGTATCTCGGCTGTGGGTCTTGGAGACCTAACAGTCACTGACAGTGACTGGTCCCTTCCCATTTTGTACTAAAATGATTATTTCAAGCAGGAAAACAGCTGACATAAAAGCTTGTGCTGGCCCAGGCAGCCTGATGGTCTCAGGAAGAGTGCACACGGAGGTGGCAAGGCCCTTCCTGTTCTCCAGCCAGCCCATGTGAAGTAGGCTGAGGTTTTTCTGCATGATGCTTGTGAGGTGAAAGCAATCAAGAACTCCTCGAAAGTGCTGAAAATGCTTTGCCAGCCTTCGCTTTCCATCTTGCTCTTGCCAGCTATTTAATTTCTCAGGGCTAAGAAACCTGGGAGTCTTCAGGGTTTTGGGCACAGCAGCTGCTGAGAACCAAGTCACCTCCTCTTGTACCTATGAACTGCAGTTTCTGTCCTTGTCTGTGCTCTCCTTTGAGGGCCAAACCATGATTATTCCCTGCAATCAGTTCTACAGGAGTGCAACAATCAAAATAAACCTGAATCTTATAACTACTGTGTAGGGCTTGGTGCTGCAAAGACTGTCCTGATTAACCTCTGTGGCTTTGCCTTTCCCAAAGAGATTAAAGTTGTCATCTTTTGCACCAGGACCGGATGCCACAGCACCAAACGTCCTCTTTGGAAGCACAACCTCTGCAGGTAGCAGAACCTTTTCTGCTATGGCAAAAATTACCAGCATGACAGAAGAATAAATTTGCCTTATTTGTGTGTCACCTCCTAAAATTTAAGTGACTGTGGAAGTCAGTTCCCCTGCTTCTCTCACTTTCCTGCGTTAAGGGTCCCTTTTCAATTATGCTTCCACATCCTCTTTGCTGAAGCCAAGGGAAAAGTGGAGAATGCCCACATACTGCCAGTGATAACCTCTCTATTCCCAGTGGGTAGCCCTGTGTTTGAATTATAACTCCCTACTTAACCTGTGCTCTGAATTGAGGATTGCCCTTCCTCTGAGCTCTCTTCTGATGTCTCAGCCCTGAGCACAGACACACCCCACAGAGACCAATGAAATTTCCTTGTAACTGCTTGTGTAAAAACAAAACAAAAACAAACCAGGCTTGCAACGGCTTTAGAAGCAGTACAAAACAATGTGTGTAGGCCAAGCAGTGTCAGGAATGGGGCCCAAGCATGGACATGCACTAACTGTTCTCAGGTCCAAAGCTCCCTCCCAGGTTGTGCCTGGGCAGAGCTTGGGGGTGGCCTGTATGGGGCTCCATGAGATGGGTGCCTCCTCCATCAAGTCAAATAGCTTCCCTACTTACTTTTGAGTAATGTTGTATTATGTTTCTGCCCTTGCAAGACCACATCTGGAGTATTGTGTCCAGTTCTAGGCTCCCCAGTTCAAGAGGGATAGGGATATAGTGGAAAAAAAGTCCAATGGAAGGCTATGAGGATGATTAAGGGACTGGAACATCTGTCATATGAAGAAAGGCTAAGAGACCTAGGGCTGTTTAATCTTGAGAAAAGAAGACTAATAGAGGACCTTATTAATGTCTACAAATATCTGAAGGGTGGATGTCAAGAATGGGCCAGTCTCTTTTCAGTGGTGCCCTGTGATAGGATGCAGGGAAAGGGCACCAAACTACAACCCAGGAAGTTCCACCTCAACATGAGGAAAAACTTATTTACTGCAAGGGTGACAGAGCACTGGAACAGGCTGCCCAGAGAGGTTGTGGAGTCTCCTTCTCTGGAGACATTCAAGGCCTGTCTGGACATGTTCCTGTGTGATCTTTCCTAGATGTTCCTGCTGCAGCAGAGGGGTTGGATGCAATGATCTTCAGAGGTCCCTTCCAACCCCTACTCTTGATTCTATGACTCCATGTGTTGTCAACTGTGTAGTCTTTGAAGAACAATCTCCAGATTGTTTTCTTGTCTAAGTGCAAAAGGAAGAACCAGCCCCGTTTCCCTTGAGTGATATCCTGACAGTCTGGCCAAGAGCCACTGCCTTGGACAAATGTTCACTGCTGTCCAAAACCATGGGCTATCATTGCTGTGGATCCAACTTTCTAAGAGAAAAGGCTTATGCAGTCATGTGTGAATGTGTGTGAGTGCACACGTACATGTGTGGGCATGTGTGTCTGGCTGTTCATCTGCCTGTCATCCCCTGCTGAGCTGTGAAGCCACTGGCTGACTCAGTCAGATGTCACACATATAATTAACTCCCTATTGGATTCAAAAAGAGGGAGGAAAGAGATACAAAAGTGCCAAACTGTAGAAAAAGTGGCCACGGGAACTTGCAGTTTAGCACTCACCAGAGGGTATACATGGGATTCAAAACGTTCCTGCAGAAAATAAAAAAAAAGAAAAAAAAGGCTACTACTGGTAAACAAAATAGGTGTAGGTCTGCTTTCTGGCTTGCTGACAGGCAGTTTAGCACAGCTCCTGTCCCTGTGGTGAAGTTCCCTCCCATTCCCACAAATAGGGTGGCCTCATTGATCCCACTCTGCCCTGCTTGGGTCCAGGCCTGGCAGAGAGAACATCTGTGGCCCAGGACAGAGAGAGTCAGCAGTATGAAATAACATCCTAGTGAAAATACTGAGTCCTTGTCCTGGCTCTCTTCAGCTTGCCAGCAGCTGCAAGGTCCAGAGGGACACCCATGCCATGCCTCCTTCATGTTGCAGGCTCCAGCAGCAGCCCCTAAGGTCTTGTGCCAAAGTTAAGCCCTTTGGTGCAACAGATCAGGAGGAAAACCAAGGAGGGCAAGTCCTGCCAACATGAGCAGCAGAGAAAGGAGGAGGCTGCCATGTGTGCCTGCCTCTCTGCCTGGCTGAGGGGTCAGCTGCTCCCCCAGGGCACCGCAGGCCAAATGCTGCTGTCACTGCTCCTGAGGGGAGCTGGGGAAGGGTAGAGGTGTCCCTGGGGTGGGGGAGCAGGTGCCAGGCTGCAGCCAGCAAATCCTGCTCTGACTAACAGGGCCTGAGGAAAACTGGCAAGCGGGATGGGGCAGGAGCTAAAATGCATGTGAGTGGTAGAGGGATGGGGGCTTAAGCAGTTATTAGGGGCATGAAGCAATGCAAGAATATTTCCAAAGAAGCCCTGATACACTCTGTGCTACTGAGGTGCTTCCCAGGGAAGCACACACCGTGGCTCTGCGCAAGGGCTGCCTGCTGCATTGTGCAGGGCAAGGTGGCCAGAGTGCCTAGAGAGACAGGCAGGCAGCAGCTGCCCTCTGCCAGCTTTCACCAGAGATCAGCTGCTGCCAGACACCCTAGTGCCCAGAGACCACCCTGCTGCCTGAAGACCACCCAGCTGCCCAGACATTATCACTCTGCCACCTGTGACGTGACGGGAGCCTGTGGAGGTCTCATGCTTTGCTCATTAGAAGCAGTTTCAGTGGTGGGATCTGAGAGCTCACCTTGCTTCCTGGTGCTGAAATATTTCTGAAGACTTAAAATTCTGGCAGGCTTTGTGCATCTCTATATGCAAATGCCAGTGGTTAATTTGACACAAAAAGTGCCATGTTCCCCTGACCCATCAGACTGTTCTTGCTGAAGGGGTGAGATACACCCCCCAGCAGTTGGGTAGCTGACATGAATCCAGTTTATGCAGTGTGCTGTGGCCAAAGTCATCCTTCTCACCTCTGTCAGAGTCCAGAGGTGAAAAAAGTAACAGAATTTTATTGTTGAGAGGCCCATGTTACTTGGCAGCAACCACGAGCTCCCTGCCCCCTTGCCAGGAGCTTTGCAAACAAACGCCAGCCCTCCCAATATACTGGTAGGAACCAGTCTGTTACTGGAAAATCAGACACGGATGTGCAAGAGGCTGATGGGTGAGGGAGCCTTCAGCACCCTCCCAGATAGAGCAAAGACCGGAACTGTGTTAATACATTTCAAACCACGTTAAACCCAGAAACTCAGCATGCTCTAGACCATCAAGATCAGGTGGGAGTGTGTGGAAGCAAGGAAAAAAGAACATTTGAAAGTCACTTCAGCACTATAAAATCTGAGCAGCCTTGTACAGAAGCACTGAAGAAAGCAGTGACACTTTCAGCATGCACCTAAAATTTAGGCAAAGCTAAGTGACAGAGCTCACACGAGGAACAAGGGGAAATGAAGCTTCTGGAGCAAAGGCAGAGGTAGATCTGGGTGAACCAGCTAGAAAAAAACATCTAGTTGTTCTAGGTGATGAATCACATGAGCATCATTCCTGAGTTCACACATTCAGCATGACTGAAGGATACTGCAGCTCAAAAGGAGGCATGTGTACCCAGTCCTCTCTAATCAGATGCAGCTACTTCACGTATCATGTCTGATAACTGGCCACAGAATGATGACAGCAAATTTAGACATGTAACTTCTCATGCCTCATCTGCTGGAAATGACTGAGCTGAGAGATACAAACCATGAGGGAAGATGCACAGTCACAGTCTGATCCGACTTTATGACCAGTTGGCATCAGCACAGCAAAAGCTGTCACCTGTGGTGCTGCTGTTGAGGAGCAAACTGAAAACAAGTCTGCTCAGCTTGCTGTAGGCTGAAGTTGCAGTCACTGGGGATTTACAGCTTTGTGGAGGCAGACCCCTCTGGGTCTTCTCTCTTGACAGCAAGGAGTGGCCTCCCCATTAGTGTGAAGGTGGGTGAGCCACACTTAAACACCAAGTGTTCCCTGTGGCATCTCTAGAAGAGCTCAGCTGGGCTGGGAGCTGCTGATGGGCAAAAGCCCTGAAAGAGTCAGTATGATACAGGCAGAGCTATCCATAAAGACAGTTTAAAACCTTGGAAGTTGAGGGAAAGACCTGAGAGGTGCTTTTTGTAACGTCTCATGAGGTGGATTTTATGACTTGCATTGCTCGATGGGAGATATGGACCCAGCTGCAGACTGGCATCCAGCAGCCTATGGCTTGAGCTCAGCCTGGGGAAAGGGCAGCTGGACCATCACATCCTCATCATTCCCATCTCATAGAGGTCGGGAGCTGGATGGAGCAGGAGCTGCACTGGGTGCTGCTGGTAGCTCTGATGCAGGCTCTTTCTACTACTGTGCAATAAGTCGGTGGTAAGTGCATTTTTTCAGTTGACAGCAACTCAAATCAAATTTCACCACCCTTTTTACCTTGAGCAATTTAGTCATCCTGAAGCATTGTGCTAACACAGCCTGCTGCCAGCAGCCAGCTCCTCCTCCCCTTCCCGCTGGGGAGAAACATGTTCCAGCCATTGGTCTCTACCCTTATGTGCCCCTCAAGATGATAATTTCTCCACTGTTGGCTAAATCTCTTCAGAGATGCCATTTTCGTTCTCATGGCCACAGCCCTACAGCAGTGAGGGGACAGGAATGGAAGAGGCTGGGCAAAGGGGCTCCTGCAGAGGCTTCAGGACAGTGAGATGGAGCTGAGGACCAGCTCCCACCAAGGATGAAATGCCAGCCTGGCTGGACAACAGGGATCATGACACCTTTGCCCCTTCATCCAGCACCTCCACAGGGAACATGAGGCAGGAAGCCACCATATCAGTGGCAGGAGACTGACATGTCTGCAGCTTATGGAGGTTAAACCTGATGTAAGAGCTCTCTGGGGCGGCACCCGTTGTGCAATGACTCCAGAGAGCCCTCTGTGACCACAGATATGTTGGAGCAACTACAGAATTTTGATTTACACCATCTATAGATCTGACTCAACCTATTTAACAAGCTCTAAAATACTCAGTCGCTGCACTGCTGGTAATAAAAGTGACTAGTGTCCATGTCTTTCACTGCCTGAGCTTAAACGAGGCTGGTGTGGGATTTTACAGCTTTCAAATTGCTTCTGTGCACTCGTAAATAAGTGTCAGGTATAACATCAGTTGTTTGGGGCTTTTTTTATTTTTACACTATCACAGAGTTGTAACTTAAGGCACCATAGTCCTTCCTCCCAAGGAAGGACTCCTTCCTCCCAGCACTCTGGCTGTGCTCCTGGGGAAAACAAGAAAGAAGGGTTGAAAAGATTGAGTTCCATATTGTTTGCAAAATCCATCTGAAAAGATTTGACATTTCACTAAGGATTTTTTTAATTACTAGAACATGAAGCAAAATCTAATAGAAAATTTCTCACGCTCAAATAAAAATATTCCTTTTTAAAAAAAATCCAGTCTGTAATTTTTTTGGGAAAAAAATTAAATATTCTGGAAATTACCTTCTTATCTTATTTCAGTTCTTAGCAGGACATTTCTCAGAGGTAGAAAGGTGAATTTGCTTTTGACTCTCTGCTTCATTCAGCCTTTCACAGAGAGCATTTCTAAAGACCACGAGAGTTTTCACAAGATATTAGGGATAAATGGAACTGAAATGTTCTGCAGTTCATAGGTCCTAAGGCTAGATTTACACAGCAGCACCCCAGAGAGGGGAGGAGTGAACTATGGAGGGTTCACCACATTGCATTACCATTGGCTTTGGACTGAAGATTGAACCTAGTAACCCTGTATTGTTTGTTTTTGTGGGGTGTCTGATGACATCAGATGCTTCTGGATAATTTCCTAATAACTCTGCTCAAATAACTGTCCCTTGCAACCCTTGCCTTTGCAGAGACATGGGGACTTGGTGGGTGACAGAGAAGGAGGCTTAAAAGGGCTTGGAGAAGAAGGGTGTGTGAAGAAACACACTCAGATTTCCCTCCTCAAGTGTTTGCCATGGGTAACTGAAAATTACTTGTCCTCAAAAGTTAGATGTCCTGGGCAGGTGTTCTTCTTCAAGTGAGTGCAATGAGATATTCCAAGACTACACTGAACTGCTTCCCAAAGTGCTACATAGGACCTCATATATCACTCCTACCTGTGAAGGCTGCCCATAGAGACAGTCATTCCCTGCTGTAGTTTCAAAGATAATTGCACATATGGAGGGAGGATTTATTTAAATGTCTGCCATTACTCCTTTTAGCCATTGAAGGAAACTGGCTGGGACATGTCAGTTGTCTGCTCAGGCTTTGTAGGAGGCTTTCATACTGCACTGCTCAAATAAGAAAAACTATGAGATCACTGGTTGCTAAACACTTGATGTGATTTCCCATGATTTGCCTCTATGGTAAGTATGCTGGTAATTAGGGTAGTGTTGAGAGAAGCCCTGAATATTACCCAAAGCTCTTGGTGATATTTTTTTTCTGCTGGCTCCAACAGCAAAGTACTTAGAACTTCACCCTCCCTCTTTCAGACAGAAACACTGTAATGCTGCTAATGGCTCACCAAAATATCCAGTTCTGTTGCTCCTCTCCCGGTGTTGAGCATGGGATGGGATGGAACAGGATTTCTGTTCCAGAACATCCAGATTTATGGACAGGGTCACATAGCTGTCTTGCTGCCAGCCCAAGCTTAATTGTGCTCAGTTTCTTTAGTGATCATAACTTCAGTAGCCCAAGAATAGGCTAAATTCCCTAATTCTTGGGTCAGCTCCATCTTTACATCTTTCTAGCTTACTATTTTTAGCTTAATATTTGAAAAATCATTTCAGGTTGTATTTTAACACCATATTCCAAGAGGGGAGTAGTGCGATCTTTTAAAGTTGCATACCTGCTTTATTTTTCCTTTGTGGCAAGGGCAAAGGGAATATTTTCATTAAAAGATCTATATGGCTGAGACCTCGAAGCATCTGGTATTTGCATTCAAAGACAGCACTGGATTAAACTTCCCTGTATGTCTTTTTAAGTAATAAATGTTCATGGTTGTCCTCTCTTTATAAAGGGAGTCAAAAGCTGAAGTAAAGGGAGGAAAATTAGATTGCCTGTTTTTTTATGAGAACCACCAAGTCTCCTAGTGGGAGGAAGATTTCTCCTAAGACTTCCAACAAGCACTGTTTGCCAGTGGGCTCATGCTGGCATGGGCCTGAAGCAAGAGCAGTGTCCCCACTGTTCTTTGGGGCAGGACTCCAAATCTTGCTGATAAATACTGAAAGATTCCCAAGGACTCCCGTACTTCTTGAGTAAGAAGCATCACAACAGCTACTAGAGAAGCAACAGTGAAAAAGGCTTGGAAGACTCTGGAGAGATGATAGGAAGGAAAAGCAAATCATAGGGTAGAAGTTATCAGAACTGGAAATATGTGTGAATTTGCCTTTCCATTTTGATGATCTGGAAGGTACAGGTATTAATCTGTAATATTTATCATCCAGGTTTAAACCCTCGTACACTGTCACATGCACTGCTGATAGAAGGGAAGCATTATTACTATGTTTAACAATAATATAATAAAAATTCTCAGTTGCTGATCTACTCACACAATATTGAATATTACTTTTGAGCAATGCAGAAGTTGTGTTTGTCTGTGCTCTTTGAGTAAGGCTTGTGGTGGGGAGAGGAGGGAAGAAGTGAGTGTGGTGACAGTGCTAATCTCCAGTATTTGCCCTTTTTTCTTACAAAGAAAGAAACACCATCAGCAGTCCCAAACAGCAGAGCTATTATCATGACCTACACAAATCTCAAGATAAGATGGATCTCATTAGCTTCCCTTAGATGACATGGGATGCTAACAAGCACACATGCCTTTGGAGGAAAACCCAGGGACCTGCCGCTTTAAAAGGAAGCTCAGGCTGAGGTTATGCTGAAGTGATCTGGAGTGTGTCTGTCCTGGGATTTTGTTTAAATTAAGTCAATGAGGAAACTGGCAAGAAGCAGCCACAGGGAGTGGAGTTGTATAAGAAGCTATCTGTATGTTTGCTTGGGTGTGAGGACTTGTGTTTGCTCTTTATTTCACAGAACTGAAAAGATTTAATTAACTATGTGTGTCACTCTAAGTAACAAATCCTTTACAATCTAAATTCTTCCATCATAAAATATTCCTTGGGAAGGCATTAGTCCTTTGTGTTGATCTTCCCCAAGCCTGAAGGAGAGACTATATACCCCAGTTACTACCCGTGGGATGCCTCTTCTCATCCTTCATAACTTACGTTATCTCTGGCAGGGAAAGAATCCCCTGAGCTGTGATGGCAGCAGTTTATTTTCCACAAAGACTTACTATTGCTAGCTGGGCTGCAGTCAAACTGAACTGCTTGCTTTGGCCCAACCTGTCTTGGGTAAGTCAAGTTCTTTGTGTCAGAACTTAATCCTTGGTGGCAGCAGATCAGCTTTGTTAAATACAGATGGCTTCCTTCTTCTGTTTCTTTCTTTCTACTACTAGTACATTATTAGGCCAATGCGCAGGCTACCTTATTCACTGAAATAACATAGCTAAAGCTGCAGAAGACCAGTATGACACTCCCTGAGTGCCCTGGAAGAGCAGTAACAACTCGAAAGTTAGGAAATGCCAAAATGGAAGTTGCTTGAGCACATGGTCTGTAAGGGCTCACGTGCCCCATTGTGCCCTGGCTCCAGGTGGTCCTGGCAGGGTCTCCCAACCAAACTGCATCCCTGAGCCTCCAGGGCCCTCATTCTTACAGCTCCTCCTGGGAGATCTCCTCCAGTAACACACTTCTCACCTGGTTACATGCCACCCTTTCTTTACCACCTGAAATACGTCAAAATTCTTTTGTACCCTGTTATCCTTGTTCCAACACTGCCCTTCAAATCATGTTTGTTTCCTGGTAGCTACTTCCTTCAGGTATTAGTACCCTCTTGCAGCCTTTGTTTTCTGTGCTGAATAAGTCTGCGAGACCCTTCCTAGGGCAGAATGAATCAAGTCATGCCCATGGGGGTCTCAGAACTCCATTCTGCAATGGCCTCAG
>NW_009970723.1:10469691-10489027 GCF_000747805.2 Chaetura pelagica
TCCTGCACCAGTACAGCAGTGGTTTGCTCATTGCCATGCTGTTGACAAGGAAAGCTGGCTGGCCTCTCTCTGCCCATCTGTCTGCTCCAACCGATGACCTCCCACACCTTGTACTGATACAGCACTAAGACATCCACTTACTGTTATTCCAATTCTCCAGTTTCTTGTTGTCCCACCCAAAGTGTCTAATTCTACAGCCTCCTCAGGGACATAGTAGAGTTCCCACTACTAGAGGTTTTAAATATGTAACTGGACAGAGTGTTAGGTAATTTTCATCTAGTCTCCCTTTCCTGTGAAAGGCTGGAGCAGATTATCTTTCAAGGTTCCTTCCAGCGTTGGCTGTTGGAATTAACATGGCCATCTGTGGTCCAGCTTCCATCTGGGAAGTGACTTTCCTGCAGTAAAGCAGGTCCTGGTAGAGTAATTAGTATCAGTAGTGTTGTGATCTCTGGGCAATCCAGCAGCAGGCAAAGGCAGAAACTGTGGTGGCTGAGCCAGAAAGCCACCCACAATCTTGTCCAGACTGTGTCCTCGATGGAGCACTCAGCCATCAGTAGCCCTTGTTCCTCACAGACCAACGCCCCTGCTTTTCCCTTTACATCTGTTCTCAGTTTTCCCTCATTGAAACAGTCCAGGTCTTTCCCACACCCCCATGCCTGTCTTCAGCCTGCCTTGCTGCTGCTGCTTTTCCTGCAGATCCCCTTCCCTTGCTCCAGTCTCATCCAAGCAGTCTAGTGATCCCTGTGCTCTGGTTCCCAGTCACAGCCTGTCTGCCCGCATTTCCAGCCTCCAGTACCTGTTTTCCTTCCCTCTGCTCTTTGTCATGGTCCATTCCTCTGCCCCAGCTCCAGAAAGTCCCTTACAGGGCAATTTGTCTTCACAGGGGACTTCTGCCTCCAGGGTGGTTGGTCCTAGCAGGAAAACCAGAGGCATCTTCTCTGAGACCTCACAGAGCCTGTCACCTGCTTGTTGTGTCTGGAAACCCTGATATATTCAGCTGCTGACATTAGCAACACTGCTGCTGAGCAAATGTGAATTTCAAGGGGATTTTCAAAGCAGACTCCTGAAGCAGTATTCTCTTCTCCTTCTGCCTCTCCCGATACCATGCTGACTTTCAGTATCTTTCTCTGAAGCTTGTGAATGGCAGAACTCTTCATAAATACAAGAACAACATTGGACAAAGCAGTGCATTTTTCTCCATCCTTACTGCCACACATAGCAGAACCATTTTGGCTAAAAAAATCCTCAATATTAAGTTATCAGTCTAAAGCTGATAACTACTTCAGAAAACTTCTTCCCAAATGGATCAAGTCTGGTGATGGACAGCTGGACACAAGGTGTCACAACGCAATGCTTTCTGAATCCTTACCCTGGTAATAGCAGGTGACACCAGTCAAACCTATGGTGGTATGAAATGATGCACACAACTGCCTGTTCTTTTCACCTGCCCAGAAAAGCTCATAAAGAGTTGCTGGGTGTAGTAATCTGTTTGCAATGTGCTGGGAGCATGGAGAAGCCTGTAAGTGTTCAGCATTGCTCCATTCAGCTATTACACACTAGGTAGAGTGGGAAGGTCTGCTAGAAACAGCAATGGCCACTGTGGGTTCAGTTATGAATCATGGGAGGGACCTTTCTGTGTTTGGTGACTCGGTACTATGGTTACAAAAACTCCACAAACACTTTACAGAGAATAAGGCCACATGTTTTCCGTTCCCCCTTATGCAGTGTGGTGCTGGCTGGGAATAACCTGTGGTGGTGAATTCCTTTGAGTTGCTCCTTTTCCTGTGTTGTTCTCCTGGAATATCCTTTGCTGGGGTGAAAGACTACTTCATGTGCCATTTATGAGCCACTTGATCTAGTGGACTCTTTATTGGTAGTTACTGGTGAACAACAGAGCCCTTGTCGTACTCTCCAGAGTCCCCAAGTTCAGCCTGAAGTACTGACAGCCTTCTGTACAGAACCCAACTAGCAGGTGGAGTCACCCTGCCTCTTGACATGCATTGGATCACTCATTGCAAGCTTCACTCAGTGATGGCTGGAAACCCCTTCAAAACAGTGTCTGCTTCCAAAAGGTGTGTTTAATCACCATGACTGCACTGCTCAAGTGGGAAGGCAGCCTCCCAAACCATCCACTCCATAGCTTCATCCCTCCAGTTGTCCATTTAGAAAGCATTTGGTAGAATAGCTATTCTTCCAGTCTTTCCAAGTTCTTCATATGACATTTGTTCCTGAATTTGATTGATGCCACTCTTTAAATGTTTACAAGTGTTATGGCTGAAGTGCTGACATAGCGGAAAGCAGCACCAGACTCAAAGGCTGAATTCCTTGTGTTCACAGAAAGCATTTAAGACAGTGAATGGTGAGGCAAAACTCTCTCACAAGGCTGCCGTTGGCAATGCACTTCATTGCTCTTTCACCTCAATGAGTCTGGCTTCCCTGTGAGCCTGACATTTCCCGTTCCCAAGGACCAGAAGAGCACATTAGTGAGCACTAACTGTGGCTCAGCTTCCCCACACAGCTCCCCTTGACATTAACAAGAGATGCTCCCATGACTTCCACTCTTGCTGAAAGTAGGGGAACTCTTTCCATTCTCTTTAAGTGATGGGGAAATCAAGCCCACACAGGGACACAAAACCTAGAGATGAGCAAGAAGCTGCAGGAGGAGGGAGAGTTCTTCATTTGACTCTGAGACATTTGTGTTTACATAGCACTGACTATGCAGGACAATCATGACCATCAAGCCTGATGGAAGTGTTGCTTGGCATGATCAGGTTGCTCCCATGTTCAGAATTCAGCAGGGCTGAAGCAATGTCAGAAATGTAAGGAACAGGAAGCTTGTTACACCAGTGGGCAAATCTACAGTGCCCCAGATCTTGACCACTGCATACAGCTCCTGTCCTTCATGCCAAAGGGGGGGTGATTAGAAATGCTACAAGTCAAAATGGCCATGTTAGGAAGACACACCAAAATGTACAGGAGTCTGCAGGTTGCAGAGGACAGCAATAAATGGCAGAGAGAAGGAACAGTCTGCCCTGTTTCACATAGTACCATAGATGCCAAATACCATGATCAGAAATGTGGTTTGTAAAAAAAATAAAAATAATTATTTGAAGTATCTCATAACTTGTGGAGCTCATGGCTGCATAACATTATGGAGGTCAAAAGTGTACAGGGGTTCAAATGGTGGTCAGACAGATTCACAAAATGAAGTGTTGACTCAGAGGTGCGAAATGCAGACACATAGTTCCAAGCTCCAGCTGAGGAATTCTGAGATGCAGATTGGAGAATGTTTGGAAGGGGGAGTGCTGCTCATTTCTTCCCAAAGTGCCCAGGGCAGGGGCTCTCAGAGATGCCACAGTATGACCCTCTTGTGCAACCCAGGACGGATAATTGCATCTTCTGATGCAGTAGTTGTGGGCTGGGGAAGGGACTTGCCATGCATTTCTCAGCACTCTGAGAAAGGGTTGTATTTTTGCTTTGGTTCAGTCCACAAGTGCAGAGATGTCTCTGTGCTTCTGTAGTGCTTGTTTGTAGCTCATGAGGAGCTATTTGTGAGAATAAACACAAATCCTGCTATTGTGTCAGCTTGTAGTCAGACTTAATGACCATTATTTGCCCATACGCTGTTGAGCAAAGTGACTCCCTCTTAATGAAGGCCATACTAAATAACAGTGTACAAATAATGCTTAATGACTTAAAGTGATGCTAGGGGCTTTAAGATCAAGGAAAATAGTCTCTAATTATATTTGGATTTCTTCTTCCTCAAGTGACATCAACAACAACTACACCAAGGATAAAGTTCTTTTGGCCAGGGAAGCCATTTACAAGTAAAAAAGACATTTTTGTTAAAAATACAAAAAAACTTTGTCATCTAGTGAAATAAGGTTGAAAGGAATTACTGTATAAGTAAATATGTATCTATAATAGCATACATGTTTATAACTAGCAGTTCTCATCCCCCATGTCTCTCATGGCTAAGGACATGGGTCTCACTACTCCAACTCTGCAGGTGAAAATACAGAGACCAGGAAAGAGGATGTGGCTTCTCCGAAGTCACACAATAGGTCAATTGTCAAGTACGAAACACACAAACACAGAAGCCTGTTCACAAATGGGAATAAATATTAAACGAATGAGCAAACCTCTTTGCTCTTAAAAGAGAAGGGCTGCCTGCTGGGTTAAAAAAAAATAAAATAAAATCTTAAAACCACCTGTAAAGTCCCTGACTGTCTGCATAATTAATACCAGATTCCCTTCAGGGACTGACACTGGGAGGGGCTGATGCAGGAATCTTCCCTGACTTCTGCAGGAGCAGGAAATGGGGCTGTTTGTCACAGATAAAGTGCTTTTACTCGAGGAACAGATGAGGCTTGGGTTCTTGCTAATGGCAGACTCGAGGGCAACTGCACACGAGCTGTTTAACTGTTTCTAAAGCAGCTGACGGAGGGTTTCCCCACTTGGCGTGGATCCCGTGCCCTGCTGTCCGGCGCTGCTGCCTGGGCCGGGGGAGCAGCCCAAGCAGAGCCCGGCAGAGCCCCCGAGCCGGGCGGCCGCGCAGCCGCCTCTTCCCTCCCACAGACACTGCTCCAATCAGCTCTGCCCCGTCTCAGCTTTGCCCTTTTTTCATCTCCCATGACGCTGTGGTTGCACTGAATTCCCCATTATTAGGGTTCTCAGGGAAGAATCAAAACTCTCCTCTCTCTGAGCAAGGAAAAAAAAGGGGCAGCTGCTTCTCACAGCCCTTTCCTCGGCTCCTCTGCCACTGTTTGCTTTGCTTCTTTACCTTGCAAACAGCTCAACGTCTTGGAGCCTGGGCTAAGCCCAGCCCTTTTGTGCCCTGCAGTCATCGCTGCATCTTTAAGGGAAAACTGATTCCCAGGAATGCTGTGCATGCACATACCTATCTGGGCGCTGCACCCACACCTGCCCACCCGGTAACCCAGCGCCCGCTGGCCCTCGCAGCCGCATTCCAGCCGCCAGAGCTATTACTTGCTAATTGTTACCTGTCAAACAGGTAAACGAAGCTCTTGGACCAAGTCCAAACAAGCATATATTCCCACGAAATCCTAAACCGGCAAACCTTTGACCTTTTTGCAGCCCCACTGATGATTTTTTGCTGGGACTGATTTAAAAGTGTGATGGTATCTTGGACGGACGGAAAAAAAAAGTGGCATGTTTGGCTATTGTTTCTTGTGACGAAGCTTTCCCCTACATGTTAACACTTGCAGGAGAGCAGAGGACTACCAAAACAGGGAAGCAGAGCAGGGAGCCCGACAAACACGGGTAGCTCACGTCTGCAGAGTCGCACCAGTCGCTTCCCAAGGTCTCGACAGCGCAGCACTGATCAAAAAGGAGTTGGTGGATGGTAAGGAATTAACATGAAAAACCTCCCGAGGCTGAGAAAGTTAGTGTACAAAGTAGCCCAGAGCCATCTGGGAGGGCTGGAACTGGCATTTCCTTTTCATTTCACCCCGTTCAGACTTGCTCCACCAAGCATAACAGGATCAGCTCCTGGTGAGCAGGAGGGTCTCTGCACACAGCCACAGGCAGCAGCAGCCTCTTACTGGTGCCCAGCAAGGCTGTAAAGATGGCTGGCTTTGCTCTCCTTAGTGCTCCCTGAACAGGACAGGGAGGGGAAGTGGTTCAGACCAAACTGCTCCATCATAAAGCTCTATCCTCTGGGGCCAATCACACAGAAAAGACATTCCCCAGCAGAAGCACTGATGGACAGACAGGTGCTCTTACTGTAACATCTATAAGATTCCATGCACTTCTACAACAAAATGCAGTGAAAGCAAAAATGTGCCTTACTGAAAAAAATACAGCTATAAATCACAACATTAAAAATAGCACACGTGTACCTACTTTACTATGACCCTCCTCCTTACAAGCTCTCTGGCTTGGACTGCATGTGCTTTGGGATGGGGACTGTGGCACCAACACGTTCTCACAGCACATGGTATGAGCTGACGACACTTTTGGTTCAATAACTTGATTCAGTGTCATCAAAGCTTCACCCTAGGAGTCGTGTCAAGTCTCCCAGCTGCCAGAGTTACTAGCCTAAGAAAGAGAGGAGAATAAATGGTATAAATCAGATTGTTATTGGTAATAACAGAAACATGATCTCCCCAGCAAGGTGGTAATCTTTCCCCACAGAGGTTGCAGATGGCCTCCGAGGTAAGCTTGATTTTGACCTCACACCTTAACTTCACCCTACTTAAACCAGATTTCTGTATAACTCCCAGATGTCATCTTAGACATTGAGCTCTATTTTGAAATAGAATATTTTAAATTTTTTTTATAGCTGATTTTTTTTTTTTTAATATAGGTGAGTTTTATTTTGGAAGTTACCTAGAGAAAGCAGTTGTTAAAGACACCATTTGCAAACTAGCTTTTATAATTTATTTGAATATGGATTTCTGTTTTGAATCAGAAACCAAAAGAAATCCTGGGATTTACAGTTGAGCTACCAGGTTTCATGGAACTGAGCACAGCTTTGGTCTCATGCAGACCCGAAGTGCCATGCATAGATTCCTACAGGAAATGGAAACTCCTCTGCAGCTTCTTCTCTTCTGCTCCTTCATCATTTTTCTTCTCTTTACTGGGTAGAAAACATGAAAAGAGAAAGCTGACCTGCAAGGGGATGAGAGAACTTTATCCAGCGAGTTGCCAGGCCTTTCCAGACCTGCCTGTCTTCCAGGATGTTGAGAGGTGGTGAGTGGTAGGTGGTGGGACAATTGCCCAAGTTTCTTTACAAAAGAAGTACAGAAGAGTCCTTCTTCTCCTGTCTTCTTTTCTTGCACGCAGCCTACTGGAACCCCACAAAACTTCTTGGCAATACAGGAACTGAGCAGACACAGCATCTGGAGATCATTACCTGGATGACTCCCTTTCCCAGAGCATCCTCTGCACTCCAAGGAGGTGGCTGGACTGTTTGCAGTCTGCAGACACCCACCTGCATTGTCTGAGATGCCCTTGTGACAGGGCTGTTCCCCCAAGTGAGGAAGAGCCCATGGACCAACAACCATTATCAAGCCTTGACTTTAAGTGGATGCTGTGAAGAAGCAGTTGGTGGGAAGGAGAAGAGGCAAGCAGGGGTCCCTTCACAAGCTTCATTTGGATTAATATACTTGATTTGGGATTCTTGTGAGATTAAACAGATGTCTCATCTGCTCCCAGCTCCTTGCCAGGCTCCAGCATGGAGTGTCTTTCAGCTTGAAGAACTGTCACCAAACTCCCATGCTGTGTCAGTCACCACACTGACCAGCTTCTTCTGGGTATCTTCATTTTACTGTCAGTAGTATCAGAAGATATCAGTAATGGTACCCACAGGTATTTTTCTTAAGATTAAAAGGAAGATGGCTTAAAAGATGACAAGTGAAAGTGTGTCCATTTAGAAAACATAATGTGAAAACTGAGAGCTGCATAACTAATACCCACCTTGAACCAGCTGGGAATAATTTGGCCAGAAAATTATGATTTTTCCTGTCTCACTCACTCATGTTTTTATACATATTTACTGAACAAAGAGCAAAGTTTCAGGAATTTATTGTTCTGCATAGGCTATTAAGTTTCCTGGAGCCCCTGGGACTGCCCTGCAAGCTGCCCTTATCCATGGCAGAGCTGGAGCTGTGATGTCTGTTCTTTCTACAGAAATTTTGAGAATGGGCCAGAATAGCTCGAAGTTTTCTCTTTCAGACACATAGAAGAACTTCTGTGTCTGAATGTCTGTTAACTTCTCCCATCTACATACGTGATCAAACATATTACTAGCTCTGCCAGCAAACCTGACCTGTCCCCATGGCACCACTTCTACAACAACATCACTACAACATGAAGGATGTCCCCTTTGTAACTAGTTGTTACTGGGGAGATCGTGGATGATTTAGCTTCTTTTCAACAGCTGGAGAATAAGGTTAATTGACTGGAGAGTTAAGGAAACTAGACTAGAAGTGCCCTTGCACTGATGACCAGAAAAGCTGGCTCTACAACCACCAGCTCACAGAGTCCCAGGCCAGTGCCTGTGACCATGGGCTTCTTATGTTATCCCACTTCTGACTCCAGCTTGAACAAAACTACAT
Source organism: Chaetura pelagica (assembly GCF_000747805.2). Classification (NCBI taxonomy): domain Eukaryota; kingdom Metazoa; phylum Chordata; class Aves; order Apodiformes; family Apodidae; genus Chaetura; species Chaetura pelagica. The sequence continues at coordinate 10,477,773 of NW_009970723.1, forward strand.
AACCCAGGGAGTGGTGACATGGAAAGAAAGTTTTATACCTTCTGTAATGTTCAAAAGTGAACCATCCTGCTATTGCCACTCAGTGCCTGTCTGAGGTTTAATACTAGTTAGTTTGAGATGGTGTGCAGTAGTTTAAAGCTGTTTACACTTCTTTCAGATTTGGAAAAAACGAATGTGAGGAAAAGAAGAAAACATGTAACTCTTCAGAGTTACAAGACAACTTTCTTAAATGAAGAAATAAATATGGGATTCTCACAAATGAATGCAAGACAATTGAGAAAAACAGATGTGTGCCTAATCAAACAAAGCCCTGATTAGTTCAGTGGTGTCAGTGATGTATTAGTGACACCAATTCTTACAATTTTGCATGTCTCTTTTCTAAAGGCCAACCTCATAGACTTATTTGATAAAAGTATATTATTTAAATCTCTGATTCTTGTACTTCATTGATACACCAGGGAAATGCTTTAGAGGGAAATACCAGGTCACTGACAGATGAAACCTCTATTTTTTAAATGTCATTATCCTAAAACACGATGCAAGGTGGGGGTGCCACCACCTGTATTAGTTCATTTCAGAGCCTAAAGCGGGTTTTGAAGCTCAGGGTCTCTGGAGCATGTTCTATCATCTGCTGCAAACCTGGCATAAAAGAGGAGAAAAGTAAGATAAGAAGACTTGTGCATCTGTTAAAAAGAAAAAAAGAGCTCAGTTCTCAAATGCTTGTGTCTTTGCTGTGGCTCAGGATGCAACAAGCCACCTAGACAGCAGTGCCTCTGACACTGCTTCTGCTCGTCTTACGAGAACTTGCTACAGCACTGGCACTGTTCGGATCTTCCCATCATCTCACCCTCTGCTTTTCGTGGGCTCAGCCGCCTGTTCTCAGCGGGAGGGAGCAGGGAGCAGCTCGTTCCAGCTCCCAGCCACTAATTAGCCAGTAATCTAATGCACCAGGGGTCCCACACAGCATGCAGGCTTCCTTGGGCGAGTTTTCAATTAGCATCACAACACCCCAAGCTTTGAACGCTTTGTGTATATTTACCTTTTCTTCCAATTGTCAGGGCCAGCACGCATAAATTAAACCGATTTAAGAGTATCTGTGTGTCTATTATTTGGCAGCTATTAGCCTAAATTGACATAATCGTCTCCCAGCTGAGAGTTAAGACACATTTGTGTTAACCTGGGTATGACTTCTTTTACAGAAAATGAGAGAAATCACGTAGGTACTGCTAAAAAAACCAGAATTAACTCCTGCCTGTTCAGGAGAAGTGTCTGCCCTTGTTGCACTGACGTGTCACGTCTAGAGGGAGATGATGCAGCTCTGCTGAGCGTAGCAGGGCAAAGCCAGCACCTTGATCCCAGACTGATCAGGGGCTGCACATAAGGAGTGTTAAGGGAACTTCAGAGGAGCAGGCATGGAGAGAACGGCCCGTGAAGAAATCATTGTGTTTGATTCCTCTTTTAGGACTGGAGATGGGGTGAGGAACCTGCTGCAGCCCTGGGCGTTATGCAGCTAGCAGCATTCGCCTGCAGACAGACTAAATTCAACCCTATAGGGCCTGACCAGCTGCTCACAAAATCAGAAAGATTCTCAACAGGCTCCATCCACCACAGGATCAGGCCTTCTGAATGTCAGAAATGAACAAGAGGTAAAGTGCTTCAAAGGAGAAAATTACACTTTGGGCTTTGAGAGACCTAAAGCCTGAGGAGGCCATAGATTTATGATGGAAGTGACTGGTCTGTACAGTGTAGCTCAAGCAGTTTCCTGGACACAAAGGCAATGACTACACACACATGTCACAAAATGTCCCATTTCTTCACACTGCCAACAACGACATGTGTTGGCTGATGCAGGCAAGCCTACAGCCAGGCTGCCACAAGCTGCTGCCTGGACGCTGTTGGAATGTTAACTACTGTATTATCATGTCAGGGCATCCAACACACCGTCCACCCGGCTCCATCATCATTGCCACCAAACTCTACTCACCACAGCCAACAGCTGCTGTTGGTGCAATTCTCTGTGTTAATAGGCAATCTCTGAGCAGAGGCACTTCAAAGCACCCTCCTCAGGCTCAAAAGGTTCTCCCCATCATAGTGTGATTGGTTGTTTACACTGAGGTAATTGTCTTGTGTATAATTGGCCTTGTTTACACTGAAGATTTTCAGATATCCTTGGTCTTCCTTCTCTTTCCCTGTCCTGACAGAAGCTCTGGAACCCAAAGGGAACAGCGCAGATCAAGGGGAGAGCCCCTCTCCCGACCCCCCCATCTTGCAAAGCTGGGTTTGGAGGCCCCAGGCACCTACTGTCTAAAGCTAACAGAATTTAAGCACTAGCCAGCTGTGAAATCACTTCCAAAGCAAAGGACAGAGATGGAGTGCAAAGGACAGTTTGAATGACTGACATTCTTCATAGTATTGTCTATAAAACCCAGGCACAACACCTCCTACACATACATCTTTTGAATTGTCTGTGACTTACATCTTCTTGGTCTGATAGCTGCACTCATCCACACACTTCCATGAAACCAAAAGTTTCACTGGGTCTACAGTGACACTATGGATTGTTTTGCACTCGCAGAATTTCACCACCACTCTGGCGAGTGGAGGAGGCTGAAAAGCTCCAGAAACAAATGCTGCCAGAGCTGCTGGTGATGCCACAAATCTCTGATACTGAGAGATGTCATGTGAGCCAGCCATGTGTGAGACTGCAGAACTGGGCTGTGCAAATACTGTAATTAATTCCCCATGCTTACACCTGGAAGGCTTTCATTCACCCTGAACAGAAAAGACTGCTTTGCGTGCACTTTCACAATTGCTTGAACTCGAAGCTAAAAGCAGGTTGCTGCCAAAAGAGGTGGGCCTGCCCTACAACTTCCATCCTCTTCATTTTGTTGGCTCCAGCACTCCCACAATTTGGGAACTGAGTTTTTAGGGGGTCAAACCAGCCTACTTACCTGCCTGAAAACTAACCCTATTAAAAACCCCAAACCAAAACAGTTTTCAGGAAGATGAAAGAGCAAGGCTGCTTGCTGTGACACAAGAGGGCAGAAATGCATGACCTAGGATAAAAAGAGAGAAAGTTCCTTTAGGCAGCCACATGTTCTTCTGCTGGCCTAAGCCAACCAGTGGTGACTCCAATGCATTTATCTGTTAGGAATCTCAACAAAATATACTTTACTCAATGTCACTGTAAGAAGGAGGGTTAAAGCATGCTGTTACCCCCCCTTGCCTTACAAACAAGATCCCAGGAGAACCAGGGTGACAGGACCTTCTGACATTCTCATGTTCTGCTTTTTACTCAAGTTACTACTTGATCCATCCCTGTGACTGTGAGGATACCAGGGAAATCCACACTATGGGATTACTTCCTGCTCCACTGCATGGTGGTACCAAGCTCAGTGTTCACCACCTGCACTTCATACACATGTAAGACTAAGAAAGAATTTATCATGAGTTACAACATTCTGGTGAGGAGGGACTCCACTCTGCCCAAGGTAAGACTTGTCCTTGGAGACAACCATGATACCACATCACTTGTCCTGTCTGGATACAGAGGTCAACTGAAAGTTATCAGTGCAACATTTAAAATTCAGCCTATGCAGTACATAGGCTGAACCAATTAGATCTGATAAAATTAAATAAAGACATTCAGGTTTTCAATCCTACATTTCAATGCATTTGCCTGTTTTGTGACTGCAATTCACGCTGAATTGTTTTGCCCCTGCAAATTTTACCTTCACCTTTGTTAGCAATTTAAACAAAAAAAAACCCAACACAAAATAACAGGCAAGGCTGGTGTAAGATGCCTCTCTCAATCTATCCTGGGCACTGCCCACAGCGGGGTTGAGGGATTCTGCCGGGCAGCAGGTTTAACGAGCAGTTAGGTTTGATGATGTTTCAGGGACTAAGAATCCACAGGCACATCAGCACGGGTTTGTCAAACCCTGTAAACCCTGCCTGTGCAGTTTAAAAATAAATGTATTCTAAACTGGGGAACTCACTGGTTACACTGGGAATGCAAGAGTACTTTCCAGGAGTCATTCAGCAAACTACCTGTCTGAATCTGGCACCAGCCTGAGATTTGGGCAAGGGGTAATACATTCCTGGCTCTGCACATATTCCCTTGATAACCTTTGGCAAGTCTGTTACTCAAAAAGCTCACGTATAAAATGGAGAGGTGCTGCTCCCACCTCCCCACAACTGCCTCTCGCACCTCCTTTGGAAGCTTCACAGGTCTTGAACTGTCCCTGGCAGTTGGTGCCTGGGGTGTGAGGGCTGGAGCAACTTCCCCGTGATACCAAACTTTGCCTGGGGGCTGGGAGACTGCAGGGTGTCAGTGTGGCCTCCCCTTCACAGAACCTTTCGGTGTGTCCTCCAGTACATAGCTCACTCTGGAATGACACAGCTCGAGTACATGATTTTGCCTCCCACCCCAAGCGCCTTACCGGTGGTATCGATTTTGCAGAGGAGCCATTTACACCCCCTGTGGTGGTAAAGCAGGGTTTGCCTTCCCCCTGAGCCGTCCTAGTACTCAGAGCAAAGCTTATGGTGAAATCAGAAACAACACACACATCTCGCCCCCACCCTTCCCTGCAGGGCTATTGCTCATGTGTGGGAGCTAGGGAAAAAAAACAGTAAAGAAATGTAAATATGGATCTGCCTGCTTTGCCCCTCACACCCAAACACTCCATATAAACAAACTGCCATCTGCAGGTACTGTTTTCAAGTCAGAGACAAGCAAATACTCAGCATCTTTGTCCTGGAGCCACATAAAACTTCACTGCAAAATACTTTTATCTTGCTTCTTCCTGAAGCTAAGATTTCTAGTAATGTGAGAAAATGGAAAAGACAGAAAAAATATGATGGCACAGATGTTGTAAATCTATTTATTCCGAGATTTGTTTTCCGTACTGAAACTTAGGAAGCAAAATCTGCAGTGCAAGTCTTACTTACACACAGTGTCTAGGGCATGACACAGTATGAAACTTCTGCATCCTGAATGAATTGAGAAAACACAAATATTTTTTCTGATCTTTCTCTTAATCAAAAGACCTAAAGAAAGAAAGATAGGGTTATAAAGCAGCATATGCCACAGCCATGGAATGCACCTGAATAACCTGGAATTTCCTAGTAACTCTGATCTGCATTAAAAAAAAAACATCAAAAAATAGATACTGAATTAGGCAGTGTAATAACACACACAGGTAACAGAGATATTGCAGAAGAAAAACGAGGTGTAAAGGAACCAGCACGTGGAAGTGATGCATTGAGAGCCCAGTCCTACAACACCATGGCAGAATGAGATAGAGTAGTTATCACATCTCCCTGGGTGTCAGGGAAGTCCTTCCAGCAGCAGAGGAACAGCAAGATCTACTTTCATAGCAGAGTCTGAGTAGAGATAAAGTAGACTTGTAGGTGCATGCAGGGCATGTGCATTGTATAAACATGGTATCACTGAGATGGTGAACCTGATAGCAAAGGCTGACAAAGCAGCTGCAGGGGATCAAGAACTGGGGTCTTCCCCAAGCTGTGGGACTAACTGATTCTGAACACTGAAGAACCAAACCCAGGCAATAAGAAAGGCCAAAGATCTTGTCAACAAGTTCTGATCCTACATTGCCCCAAAAACCTGATGGAGTAATACTGTGTTTATGAACGAAACCAGTTGGAGGCTTTCTTCTGAAATGCTCTGTTTCAAAATATAATAACAACAAGTAGTACAAAGTGACACCACTACCCCTGTCTGTAAAGGTACTAAAAGCAGAGCTGACAAAGCTTAAACAGAAACACAGAGACACATGGTCTGGTGACCTTTCCATAGAACAAGGCACTGCAGAGATCTCCTGGCTCCAACACAGGTTCCTTTTGTGCCACAAGACAATCCTCTTTATCCTCCACCCTTAAAATAAAATAACATTTGCTTGCTCCTGGGGGCAGCCACAGGGATAAATGAGCAACAGCCCAGGGGCTATCAACCCCACCTCTTATTCAGCAGATTCTGAAAGCAGCTTTTTCCATTTGCTATTATTTCTTAAGTACCTTGCTATTTGATTATAGTATTAACCTATTTTATGGGAAAAAATGCATTGATTTTAAGTGTACAGGATGACATGTCCACAGCTTTTTTTTTCCCCAACTCCTACTGCTCCGACTCGAAAGTATTTCTTTGGATTCTTTGGGCTGCATTTACTCTAGTTCCTGAGTGTGGGAAAAGTAAACAAGCAATTGTTTATATGCCAGCCTTCAACTTCTGCATGCTGGAACACTTACGCCTATTTTAGGACAGACTGTTAGAGCAAAAAGAGTCACATTCTTCATTGGTTTTGAATGCTTATTATTGCAATGCAATATTTTAGACCAGTGGAGCTTCCAGATTTTTTTATTTTACACTCTCAATATGCTTATAACCAAAGCAAAGATATTTGAAGCTGTTAGTTTTTCCACATGTTGATCACAGCCTATTTTAGATTCCCTTAAAATTATGCTCTGTCATAATGGTTAGAGAACTGACTGATGAGAGCCAGGAGCAGCAACCTCAATAGCAAACAGACTCGGGCATTCTCACTCCCCAGCGAGAGCCCTTCAGTCCATGCCTCCATGGAACTTCAGAGAAGGCCAGCCCACCTCCCCCAGGCACCCACTGCAGTACCAAGAACAGGAATTCTGATACTGAGAGAAAAAAGAGGGGGGACAAAAGGGGGTGAAAGAAGGGACAAAAGATGAAGAAAGGAAAAGAAACCACCTTTAATTTTGAGAAAAAAAGTTGGTTTTAAACTACTACTGTCAATTAAAAAAAAAAAAAAGTCCTATTAATAAAGAAAAAGGATATATAGGTATTAAGAAAATTTTCTTCTTACACTGCCCTGGAACTGGGGTCAGCCTAAACAAACTAACAGCATTTTACCTTCATCCCAAAACAGTTCAAATTGGGATTACTCAAAATGTGTCTGTGAACTTGCAGTTTTGGTCTATGATGATGCAAAGATCCTGTTGATTAACACAAGAAGCTGGACAAAGGTTCAGAAAGGTCCACTCTTAGCCTTTTTCTCACGGGTCAGGTTGTTTAGGTTCTCTAGCTCTGCCCCATAATGACATTACACAATTTTAATGCAAGTATATTAACGTATTTCCAGAGACCCAGATCCTACATCGCAGTAAATTGTTCTTCAGATAAGCCTTCTTATTCTTGTTCATACTACGGTTTTACACTAAATGCAAAATTGCTGTCATTAGGTGACCTAACTGTATTTTCCCAATGTTTTAAAATACTTGAGTGAATCACTAAAAAATGCTATCAGATAGATTAAAGCATCTCCAGAAAAGCTATCCTTCTGTATTAAATTTTATTGAATTTGTTTCAAAACTGTGAATGATCTTTATGAAATTGATTGGTACTTCAATGTCTGCTAATCAAGTATGAACCTAATATTCCAATCTATTGTCAGATTTTGCCACCTTCTGAGCTGTCTCGATGTCTCAATCCTGAAAAGCTCTCCATGCTGTGATGTATTTTCACCACTAAAAATGACTTCTGTTTTGAGCTGAAACAACACTGTGTGTGCCACATTGCCCAAGTTCAGCCTTGCAGATACACAGGATAGTCATGTTACAACTTTGACATCTTTCAGAATAATGAATTCTACATACATAGTGAATAAAACAAAACTAAATAAAGCTCCTCCTTTTTTTTTCTTTCATGTTTCCATACGGCTTTGATGAATCCAAAAGAAATGCAAATCAGCATTTCAAACAGAAAGTGCCATGCTTGGCTCCACACCTTACCCTCTGGCCAGGAAATGCTTGATATTCCATGGTCCTCCACACGGCTGAACTGCTGCTGTCATACATGATGTGGAAGCACTCAGGAGCTCCTGGCTGCTAAAGGGCTCCCAGCAGACCTGTTTGGGGAGCATGAGCTGCAGCTTCCAGGCAGCATGACAGAAATCCACGAGTACCTGCCATTTAATCACAATTCTTCTATTCTGATAGGACTTTTGTAGTTTCATTGCATCATTCATGCATTAGAAGTAAACTATTAGGACCTTGGTTACTCAGAATTTACCTTCTTAAAGTTAACAGTGCATAATAATTAATTCTGAGAGCATAAGAATTATCTATTTGGGGTATAGGAGGGTTTCACTGAACTCTGTTAAGCTTATTTTGATGTACATGATGGCTTCATTGAAGTCAGCTGAGGATCAAGGTCTGCACAAATTCCAATAAATACAGTTTCATACACAAAATGACTACAAAGGAAAGGCTTCAGGGAGGATGAACAGTAAATGTTGCATATCACAGAATTAGTAGGTAGGTGGTTGTCTTTGAACTTACTGTGAGAGTACATTTTATATCAACAGTCATCAATGACATAGAAAGATACAAATAAAAATACATGGTAATCTTTGCCTACTGAAAACAGTTGTTTCAAACATCTCTTACACTGAACTGCTTTACAACACTGTTTTGACATGAATACCTCTCTAACATCTTTTATCACAGAGACTTCTTTTAATAGTATTCTGAAAGATATTTTAGGCAGTTAGTGCAATTAGTAAGCCTAGTTAAACCTTATTTGTACACTCTATTTCCTTTACCCAGTACTTGCAAGTCCAAACAATATTAACACTACCTGCCATGGAGTAAACAGTGTAAAAATGAGGTAAAGCCTTAGACAATTGAATTCTACACTGAATCCTTACAATGCCACAAAAAACTGTCAGCTGCTGTACAAAGAAACAAGCACAGTATGAAAAGCAGTAGTTTACTATTATAACTTTTTTCCTGTACACCCCAAAGACAAGACCCAGATTTTCAATAATATATCACACGACTATTTCATTTTTGCTCTACACAGCCTTTATTCTACAGGAAGTGAGACTGGTCTGGCCAGAAATAACATTAGCTGATTTTTCAATGACTAACAGATTAGTTTATAATAATCTTGTAGATCATGAAGAATGAGCATCAGGCTGGATTAGGCAGGACTTGCTCGACCTGCTCAGCTAGAGGTGGACTCTGACACTTTGAATTTGACACCAGTCTGCAGTCTGAAGCAAAAGACTCATCCAGAAAACAGTAACTCCTATGACTGCCTAGCTACCCAGTTAAAATAATTTTCAGGGTATGTTTTTCCACCTAAGCAAGTCCCAATGAAATAACAGCTGTAATCTCAAACTACCTCAAATCAAGATTTTATTACTGTATTTTCCACTTAGATTCCTAGTTTTGACCTTGGAACACCACCTAAGAGGGCAAGCAGTAATGCAGTCTCCCAACCACCTCATTCTAAGAGAATCTCTCCTGAGGGCATTTCCTAAAGGCAGTTTTGTATTTGACCCAGTACTAGAACAACAAACTCGATTTAAGTTTGAATTACAGTTTGGGTTTGGGCCAGGACTGCAGATGGCATCAAATGCAGTTTTCTTTCTTTAAAATCACACATCAGCAGCATTTCTACCTTGGGGAAGGTGGCATTTTCAAAAGTGCTCATCACTGATCTTCCTCTCCTTCTTCCTACACATTTCATACAGGAAAAAAACCAGCAGGGAAAAAAATTACATCCAAATGTTTCTCATAATTGGAAAATAAAAAAGAGAAAGAGGATACCTGAATTGGCATTAATCCTATTGATGGTGCTCAAACAGGTAAGCTTTTCAGGTCTCAAAGCTTCTTTCAGCATAACAAATATTTGGTAAAGAAACCTTATAATTTCTGCCGTTAAGGGGGGCTTCACTAACTTAAACTGCTCCAGCTTTCTACCATTTCTCTGAAAAAACCTCACAGTAATGTACCTGAGAGGCTTAACTTGTTTTAAGACTACATAGTAATTCTGTATTCAAAGCAACTGTGTTATTTGTAATGAATAAATTACTCTGTTTCTCTTCTGTGTTTTATGAAGCCTTATGGCTTCCTCAAAATGTATTATACAGAATAATTCAAACAAGCATTGTTATGAATAACTCCCTACAAGTTCAATACCTGTATTTGTTATTCAAAATTCAGGCCACATTAGCAACTTCTGATTGGGTTTCCAGATTATATAATGCTTCTTTCCTGTGGCTGGTGAGTGGAGGAAGAGAAAGGCTAATATCTTGTGCTCAATCAAAGCACCATTAACCTAGCTGAAGTATTTTTCTACCTCTGTTTAGTTAAAGTGACAGAAGTCTTAATGGGGCTATGCTCAAGATGACTTATACTGATTTATACCTAATTGGCTTAATTTGGTTGGTTGCTATGAATACAGATAAGGCCTGAGACACAGTAATAGATATTTGTACCTGATTGTGATCCCATAATACTTTACAGAGCCAAGTTTGATTTCAACTGCAGAAGTAGGTTACAGAAGATCAATCCCCAGATTGCAATCTGCCTGTTTTACATGTATATAATTACGTGTGTATATATATTTATATACATGTACACACATATATGTGGTTACTCAAGCGTATATTTCTGTGAATATTCCTTCTACTATGTTCCCCTCTCAGATGAAACCAAATGTAGAAAATAAATGGAAAATGCCTTCTCCTAAGGCAGTATAATATTGATGGTTTTGGCATCAATCAGCTACTTTTCTTGCAAAGATCACTAAGTTGTACAATGGTCTACCCCACCAAACGGTGCATTCTTTACATGTACGGCACTATTTGTACAGGAGAGGTTATCAGCAGTCGAGTTGGATGCCTAGTATAGGAAGATGTCCTCCAGGAGGACAGGTGGTAGCAGCAAGAATTAGTAAGGTCTTGACCTGTCTCTGGTGGAGGAATGGGGACTGAGAATGGGTGAGAGCAGGTGGAAGCCTCTCTGCTGCCCTTCCACTCTTCTCAAACAGGTCCAACAGGGGAAGAGCCTCTTCCCCATCAGGGTCAAGGCTGCTGCCCACACACACAAAAGCCCACTTATGTCTTTGGGCAAATTACACAGCAGGGTGCAATGGACCCACAGTTTGATGGTGCAGTCCACTCTGTCCACTTTGCCCCTGCATAACAGAACCAGCTTTCCCATTTTGTCTCCAGCTTTCCTCTGCTGACAAAAACGGGACCTTCAACTGCTTCAGTGTTTGCTCTCAGATCCAGACGGTGGGTGTCATCTCCTGGCATCACTTCCCCACTCTGCTGTGAGCTGCCTTCTGCACCAAGGCATTTGCCGATGTCAAACACGGTCCCAGTCGTGGATAAGGTCAAATAAATAAACAAACAAGCCCTAAAATCCTAACTACAGAACCGTCCTTCGAAGGCCAGCGCTTCTCTGGGCACCAT
>NW_009970723.1:10491214-10508010 GCF_000747805.2 Chaetura pelagica
GCCGCCGGGCGGGAAGGCCATTTTGCCTGCTCGGGTTATGAGTGTTTCTGCTGGAGGCGGCAGGGGAGAGTAACGGGGCGAGGAAGATGGAGGGCGGGAGGTGGCAGTTTGGTTTTAGTGCCGCTCTGGCGCAGGTGGGAACACCCCGATGTGAGCGCGATCTGGGCTGCTCAGGTGCAAGGCCTTGCTGGGCTCCTCGGGAGCCTTTGTGGCAAAGGAGGCAGAGGAGGAGCCTGGTGTTCAAGCCGTCGGACTGCTTGGTGTCAGCCTGCCTGTCTAGGAGGGAAAGACAAAAGAAAACAACAGGGTTGGCGGCCCTGGTAGGGAAAAGGGGTTCCAAGGAGAAGGATTAGAAAAAGAGTTTTAGTCCTGGCCTTTTGAAACATCGTTTGGCAGCGGGACAGTGCAGAAGTAGTTAAGGAGATGAAATTAAACTGATTGTGGTAGGAGTTGGGAACAAAGTGGAGCTGGGGAGTTCTGGGCAGGGATGAGAGCTAATGCCTTAGGTGGCCAGATAAAGAGCAGTAAATGATCTAAGGGCAAGGAAGGGAATAAGGACAGTGCCCTGAGGGTTGCTGTTGAGGGAAGGAGGAGCAGCTGAAAGAACAGTCATTGAGCTGGGAGTCGAACCAGATTAACTTCGAGAAAGAGCTGACGAGAAGCAGTGATTAACGGCATCCCAAAGCAACGGGCAGTTCCAGAACTGCAGAAAGGTGAAAGGGGACCATGAGTTACTCCCTGACTGAACTTAATTGCCAGTAGTTTCAACAAGGGGTCAGAAACTGGACTGCAGCAGATCAAGTGCAGTTTATGGGAGCAGGAGGGGAATGGGGGGAGAGGGAAGATGGGGAAGAAGGAGCAACTGTATATCAATAAGCTTTGAAACACAAAAAGTCAGTGGAGTCCTAAGTAAGTCATGTAAGAAACTTGAGCAAAAGTGGTTTCCATCTGGGTCTAGGATGCTTCTCAGCTACAGGACTATCCTTCCTTCCCAACAGGAACAGTATGGCATAGTGTAAGCTACTGAGCCCTTCATCCTCTGCTCTGTGTAGTGTTGCTGCTGTTACTACTGTGAGGAACATAAGAGCACTGCAGAGCACGTACCCTCCAGTAACAGCACTTCCCCGTTACAGGTATGCCTGTGATCTGTTTCTGGGTAAGGTGTTTAGAAAATTCATAGATGGTAGGTTGCACTTTGAAAAGGAAGTAGAAAGTAAAGAAAACCCCTGTGTTCTTCATACACAAGTGTAACATGAGAAGACAAATACATTGGTTTTTGTAGAAGATGACCAGGTGGAATGAGATACTAGGCTGGTGGGGTGGAGTTTGCATGGGAAGGTTGTTTTTGTTTGTTTGTTTTTTTGAGGTGGGGGGGTTGATGGGGTATTTTAGGCTCTATTTATGTCAAATTAGAACCTAATCCAGAGAGTAAAACATTGTTCTCTTCTACATGGCCTTTCTTTTACTTAAAAAACAGATCTCCCCTACAGGCAGGACTAGAGCAGGGAGCTCATTATTTCGAGGTCAGTTAATTTGTCAGTGTCATTGGACGTGTTTTTGTAGGGTTTGTCCTAGTAAAGTGCTGATGTAGAGGACTAAGCAGCTGAGGGGATGTAGAAAGCATGGAAAAACATGTTCCTGTCTCATCCTCCAGTGGAATTTGCTGAATTTTCTGGAGAGGTGGTGCATACCACTGCACAACGGCTTCCCTTTGGAAGGAGGGGCAGGGGTCCTGTAGTGCTACCTGCACTTTAAGGGAGTCAGGTGAAAATGTTAAAGAACAAGTCGTTTAATTCTAATGCTAACTGAGGAGCTTGGAAGAGGAGATTATCCTTAAGATAGTGTGCATATCTCCCCGTGTTTCCCTTTAGTCTTTCTGCCTAGTCTGGATCTTGTCTGCTTGCTTCCACAAACTCTGAGGTCAGAAGAGATAAGGCATGATTTCCCATGCATTTTTCAGAGGTAGCACCGACTGAAGCAGGCCGTGACCACTTGTTCCTGCCTCCATTCCAACCTCTCAGCTGTGTCAGTAGAGCTGTTTGTGCTGCTAGAGAACTGGCTCAGGGGAGTGTTGGGTTGAGAGTAGCCTGATCTCTTGGAAGTTATTTTTAATAACAGATTTGCTTCGGCCTGTGCTCTTCATATGCAGAGGAGGTGCAAGCAAATGGCAAGCGTTAAAAGACAGAACTGCTCAAACTAGAGCCTCTGCAGAAGGAAATGTGTGTCTTTGCTTTTCTATGAACATTTTGAAGGTCCATGCAGCTGCTTCTGTTACCATCCAATTCCCAGAGCCATCATGAGGGGACCCTGGGGGTTGAACAGAGGTCAGGGGGCATAGGACAGTGAGGAGGGAGCATCCCCTTTGCAGGATGTAAAGATGATTCCAAGGTTCACTTCTGCATTTATAGGCTGAAAAGTTGTTCTTACTGTAGTACACAGAAAAAAGTTATCACCGCAGAACTTTAGATTAATGGCTCTAGTGCATTAGTGGACCTAATCAGTGACCTCAATGCTTGTGAGACTTCACATGGTTTTAGAGATTGCCAGTACTGGGAATGAGGAGCAGCAATGGTACAGCCACTTGCGATCTGTGTGGTAAATGCCACAGTGGTGTCCCTGCTGCTTCTAGTCTGTGAAGTCCTGAGTCCCACGTAGGCTGGGTCTGCAGGCTTGGTAGCAGGCCTGAGTGTGCTGGTTGCTGTGGCTGCCTTGCTAGCTGGCCAGCCCCATGCTTGCCTGTCAGTCAGGCTAGTCAGGCTCCCAACACCCCCAACATGTGCAAGAGCTACTCGGGACACCAGGCAGACGGGGCTGGGGCTTGCTCAGACTGACCACATTAAGGAGGACTTAGGTCAGCCTGGGTCTGCAGCTGAGCATATGCTTGTGGGTAAATAACCAAGGGGAGAGGGAGTCTGGAGGTGGGAATGGGTTCAGACCTGCTGCCATGTGTCAGTGGAGGCATGTTCACATCCAGCTTGCTACTTGGTACTCTCTGTGGCAGAAGTTGATATTGAACTCTTCACAGAGCAATTTTTCCCTGGATAACTATTTCTTACTCAGTGTGTAAATGCAGGTGGTGCCTTCATCATATTTAATTTAAGCATCTAGTACTATAACAACAAAGGACATTTATGGTTTAAGTGTAATTTTGCAAATTGTTCTTAATTTTTCATAGCAGGTGGAACATAATTCCCATCAGCAAATGTTGAGTGGCAATTAGGTCATGGACTACTCTATTTTTGTTTTTCCACTGCTGAGTGCCTGGATAGGGCATCTATTGAGATAATCTGGGAATTAATTGAGAATATGGAATTAGAGGTGTTTAGTGCTTGCACTTTTCAAGTGTTAAGACATGCTGTCGTGAGTCTTCCCCAAAAAACCATCTTTGTGCTAGGATGGTGGAAAGTCAGAGTGTAGAACCTCATGGAACCTGCAACCATAAGCTTAACTGAGAGGAATAGGGGTATCAAATGGTTACATCTCAATGTAACACTGCTGTCTCCCCAGTGCTGAAGTCTGAGACCAAACTGAAGATCAAAGCAGAACAGGAAGGAGAGGATTTTCCCAGGTCACTTACTTGATTGTAATGATCAAATAACCCCTTCCCTGTGGAAGGGTCAGCAGGGACATCATCATTTTCATTCTGGCAGGGACATCTGAAGGGGAAATGATATTACACTAGCTGACATTTGTTGTCAAATATTTTCACAAATATTAATCCAGTGCAGACCATTGATGGTTACCTTAAGTATTTTTCTTTCCCCATTATTATGGAGCAGCTGATGAAGCTGCCCTGTTTTTTTTTTTTGTTTTTTTTTTTTAATTGTACGAACACACACAAAATAACACTTTCAAATGCTGATTCAGAAATTCATCCTGGGATGAATCTTCATTAGCTTTTTCATCAGTGATTGGGACAGTACCAGCTAATTAAAAGAAGTAATTATTTCAGATATCCTAGTGTACTGGGACACTGTCCTATTCTTGAATAGTATTAACTTAATAAAGAACTGTTGCTTATGAAATATTTAACCAAGGAAAGCATATTAAGTGCATGTGAACTGTGGAGAAGTCAAATATTGCAACATACCTGCAGTTTAAGAATATGTCTCCAGCCTGGAAGATTACGTGTATCTGTAGAATTGTTAATTTTCCTAATAGAGGGAGATAGTGTCATCCTCCATGATTCTCTATGTTAGTTGTTCTGTAAAGTATATTTCTGGCTTTGTGTGCTTTAAAAAAATACGTGAAATCTGGACTCCCAGGATTGCTCAGTTGTTGATTTAATGTTTTGCCACTATGTAAAACTTTTCGTATTCTGGAAAAAAACAACAACCAGTGCAAAAACTATTTCATTTCCATTAACTCTGTGGAAGCAACAAATGGAGAAGGGCCACAGGGTCAAGGGTCAGGTTAAACTGCAGCAAGTCTGGGAAGCCTTGGCATGGCCAGTTCTTCATTCTGAAGCCTGTTGCTGGCTGCTTTAAGTCAGCCAGAACAACCTTGAGTGCTGTGCAGGCTGGAAGTATGCTTCTTGGCAAAACACAGCATGGCCTGGGACGAAGCTGAAGTAATTGCTAACTCTGATGGACTCTGTTAGCTTCTGCAGTGAAGTTGTAAGCTCCAGAGTATCATTTTCTCTGAGATGTCTGTGTTTTTTAACAAATATGCTGAAACCTGCTGTATTTGGAGGCTGTTTTCTGCTTGGTTTAAAAAAAAATAAAATCAAAAGGGCAACAGGCTATTTAGTGCGCTAATAAGTAAAATTGTCTGGTAATAATAATTAAAAGTGAAACAGAAAAAGTCTCTAAAATCATAGGTATAAAATGTTTGTCTCAGAATATTGCCTACTTGAGCTAGTCCTTAGTAGGCGTTTGCTGTATGTATTTAATCCTCATGTCAGATTTCTTTTTTGTACTTCCACTTTGACATAGTTGATAATAATTTTTTGTCAATGTTAATGAATCACCTATTTGTTTTAATCTCTTTAATCACTATTACATGCTCAAGTTATTTTGGTTCTGAGTAAAAACAAAACTTCTAGTAAGCATCTAATTGTTGAACTAGTCTGTTTTGCCATTTGCTGTTTCTGCTCTCAAGATATTATTTTACTTCCTCTCAGAGAGTTTTGTAAAGGTAAAATAATTTATTTTAATAATTTAACATGTGTAGTCTTGTTCAGATTTGTCTTGTGCTTAAAAAGAATAATTGTCGATAAATTGCAGGAGTCCCAAACCTGCATTCATTAGCAGGCAAAATTACTCAGCCTCTTTAATGGATTTTTTTTTTTTTTCCCTTGGTTTGGACTGCTGGAAGCCAGAGGGCATCTTCTAGTTTTCTGGTGGTCTAAATGCTTTGATTTTCCTTCACTTTCAAATAATTTGAATATGTATATGCTCACTGGATTGAGCTGAGTGCATTTTTGAGACCTGTTCATGCTTCTGGGAATGATGTGATTGTCGGCTATGAAAGACAAAATACCAAGACACATGGGCCATAATTTTCCTGTTCATTAAACATTTATACTCCTTTGTAGTTTTAACAGAGCACTATTGTCTAATTGAAACAACAATGTTGCTGACTTTTTAATTACAGTTTTGGCAATAAATCCTGAGGAGTCTAAACTATTTTTTAGACTAAATAAATCAAAAACTTGCGATGAATCACGGGTGGGGTTTTGGTATTATTTTTATTTGTGGCTTTTTTTTTTTTCTTTTTAATTTGATGTCTAAGCAAAGCAGTATGCTGAGGGTAGTGAATTTGGGCTAACCTTAGAATTTTTAAGAAGTTTCAAGCATGAAGTCTAGCTTTGATTTATACTTCTTTGTATAATGAGTGCAGACCAAAAAATATGATCTGGAAGTTAAAGTTTGTTAACTTACCCAGCTTCTGTGTGATCTGTCCTTAACTGCCTCTGAAGTGGTCGTAGTAGTTCAGTTTGTGCCTGGGAATTCATATGTATGTACATTACTTGTAAGACAAATTGTATGCACATCTGTTCTAAATCTGTTTTATGACAGCCTTATAGCTGAACTGAGAATTGTGAAAATGTAAACTAAATTTAAAAAGGGCTTTAGAGCTACTGAAACACTTGTAAATGATCACACTCTGTCCTCCTTAGCTATGCCAAAACTGAACTGGGATTATTGGCTCTTTTTCCAGCTCTTGGATGTGGCTCCTACACATTGTGTCACATCAAATGAAACACAGGTGTTCTTGATGTTCCTGGTTTCTTAATTTGCACTGGAGGAAAGACTAAACAGGCAGGTGTTCTTCCCATTGCACTGAGTCTCAGCACACTTCAGCTGGGTCTCTGATCTGGACTATAAAGTGATCAGAAACCAAGGATGCTACATGGTGTGTGCTGTATGTCTGCATGCAAAGTAAAAATGTAGCCCCTTTGGCTAGCATCTTGTGTTAGAGTTTGTATTTCTTCCATGGTTTCATGATTGCAGACAGTTGCCCTGTGCACTTTTTTACCATCTAATGAAAAAGGGATCTAGTGATAAATATCCTGTGGCCTCAATGTGCTGGGCTGGGAGCCAGGATGTCATGGTGCTAGAAGTTCTGTGTGCTTTATAACAGCTGCATGTACCAAAGCCTCTCATCTCCTGTTGAGATGGGACAGTTTGCAGAGGATGCTGCACAGGTGTGCTTGGCAGTCTTGTCTCACAGGCATAGGAACAGGCACGCTCAGGCCTGGGCTGAAACCTGGAAACACATTTTTCCCATTCTCCTGCTGCTTCACACACACATTGCTTCCTGTGTACCCATCCAACATCTAGCCTTTGCAGGGAGGAGGAAGTGCCCTAATGCATGATCACGAGCAGAGAAGTCTGCAGGGATATTAATGGAGCACCTTGATTCTTAAGTACTACTACCAACTGGATCAGAATGTGTATGATGGAGGAGGGTAGGGTGCAGCATGGCTGCATTGGTTTGCTTTATGTTCTGTGGTAAATTTAGCAGAAGTTGAGGACTGCATGAACTTTGCAAGCTCAACAGAAAGTTCTTGAGTGTCAGAATGGGCTGAGAGAGACTGGCAGGCAGGAAATCTTGTTTCTGAATAAAAAGCAAGCTTGGATCACAAAGCTGCTATTGTGAATGTGTGAATGGGCGTTTCTTATTCTGTGTAAACTAATTCACAAATTGCATTTAGTTGGGTTACGATTTGACTGTAGTAGGATTTTATTGCCTTAAATGCTGGCTGTTGAATGTTCATTATCTGTGATTTGAAGAAGAGCTTGAAAGACCAGCCCTTTCCATTCAGCTA
The DNA here is from genome assembly GCF_000747805.2 of Chaetura pelagica. Taxonomy (NCBI): domain Eukaryota; kingdom Metazoa; phylum Chordata; class Aves; order Apodiformes; family Apodidae; genus Chaetura; species Chaetura pelagica. The sequence goes on from NW_009970723.1 coordinate 10,498,488, forward strand.
ACTTGTTGACATTAGGTATAATGTGCCTCTCCTGCTTACTTTGTTGTACTGCAGGAACTGAAGTAAATGCACTTTTAGACATTTCCATTTATGTACTACACTTGCATAGGATGTTACAAAATTCCAGTCTTCATTTTAAATAACTTCAAAAAAATCAGTTTACCAGATGCAGAAACCACTATAACTGGTATAAATCTGGAAAACACATACATCTTTTCTGAAGGAGAAAGCACACAAATCTGATAAGATGGTACCAACAATAAAATCTCTACTAAACAGCTCTGGGGAGGGAAGGTTTTTTGCAAAATAAGGCCCGTTTGAAATTTAGTCTTAACACTCAAATGTCAGGTCAGTCTAGCTCCTAAGCTAGACCATTCATCAGAAAATACCTTTCATCATCACAGACCTATGAATTAATCTACGTAACAACCCAGTACTGTTTAACATGAAGCAACTGAAACATTTTACATTTGTTAGGGTTCAACTTTATAGTTTGAAAGGGAACGTGTCCTGTTTAGGCACAAAGTATCCTCAATTGTTACGCTGTATCTCCACGGTAAAATGGTGATGTGCTTTCAGGTTGTCCAGACTTGTCTCTCCTAGCTGCATTCTGTTAGCACTGACTACCCTGACTGTTGTGTAGAGGGGCAGTGGGCTAGCCCGAGGGAGGAGTGGGCACAGTCAGGGTTGGGCATGTTTTCCACTTCTTGACAGGCTACTTTAGAAGATGTGCCCGGGGCTACAGCAGATACTTGCTGATATGCAGACCAGGTTAAATGGGATTGTGTCACTTGCAATCTTGGCCCATCTTCCGTCCTTAGAATGTTTCTCTGTGAATGTGGTCACTGATGGATTTGCAGCTTTTGATAAGATTCGTAGGTGTGTTGCCAATTGCAGGCTTCAACTGAGACTTTTCACAGGTGGGGCATTCAGAGCAGCTCTCTCCAGTGGGAAGGCTGTTGTGTTCTCATAGTTGTCAGCCTTTGTCTTCCCCATGGTTCAGGTGCCACCAGTCATTCTCCTCCAAGCAGCTGCCTGCTGTCATCAGTTACACAGCTGGAACAGCTTGAGGTGCCTTAGCTTGGAAAGGTGCCTGATGGGTCCTGGAGAGCCTACCTGTGCAGAGCCTCTCTCAGGAAATTGGGTTTTTTGGCATATACTAAAATATAAAATATCTATCTCTTCTGGTTACAGGGGACTTTGCTGCTCCTCTGTCACATTTGGTTGAAATTGGTGCACACACAAGCCTAATTTCTTAAGAGAAACCCTCTCATCCTGATGACCTTAATTAGTAGAGAAGATTTCTTAAAGTAAGCACCGTTGCTTTGGCTGACTGCTTTGGATATAATCTTTGAAATGATTGACTACGTTAAATCATGATAATGAGGTCTGACCATTAACCTCCCACAGAGCTGATTACAGGGACAGGGGTGATGAGGAAGTTTTTTATTTTTCTTAGTGCTATTGTTTCAGTCTGTTTGCAGAGTAAACACAATGAGTGTGTCGGTTGATTATGCTGCAGACCATCTCTCAAGCCAGAGGAGATGGATATCTAGTTTTTAAATGTGTAGACCTGGGTTTCAGAGAAAACATGCTCTGGGAAGATTCTGAGGAGGCTGTGAGTCTGTGCACCTGTGCCTTTCTAGCCATCTCAACTGTTTACTTACTAAGTTTCTAGAACATTTATCCCTCTACTTTAACTTCTCCCCAATGCAATTGTTTACAACACCTCTGAGGGACAGCACTCTCTTAATTGCTTTAAGATTGTCTTAAGTTAGAGCAGCAGAGACTGGCTCCTCCCTTACAGCATTTCTGCAGACAAGCACAGCCCAGCTCTTGAAAGGTGTGTTTTTAAAGGGCATCTTGCAGACTGCCTGTAGTGCTCATAAATCAGTTATGACTATCGCGTGGCTACGAGTGCTCCGAGTAACAAAAGGCAGTTATTGATGAAAGGGAAGATTGCTGCAGGAAGGAGAGTCAGTGGTATTTTGTGCATTGCAATGGGCAGCCGCCCATGCGGTGAAACCAGCCCAGGGTTTAGCTGAAGGGGAGCTTTGTTGAGGAAAGGAGAATCCTTGCCTGGAATAATTGCCTCTGAGCCAGGGGGAGTTGGCTACTCCAGAGTGGGAACGGGCCCCCAGCTACCTCTGGCACAAACAGCAGGGCTGTTGCAAATCTGATTTGAGTCGCTAACAATAAGGTATTGAAAAGGCAAGCGGTCCTAGCAGTTCTCTCTGTCTTTCTTCTGGATCCTAATTTATGCTTCAGCTGCACTTGCCTGGAGCAAACATGTAACAACAGAAATGTATACGTGGAAACAAGAAGGACAAAACTCTCAAGAAGAGACAGCAAAAGGCCAAGAAGAAAGACCCTCGGAAAATAAAGGAATCTTCTAAAAATCCAGATATTTTACTTGAAAGGAAAAAAAAAATAAAATCTGAACTGTTATTGTTGGCCATATGTTGTGATACAAAGCAAAGTTACAAAATGGTCTCTTCCCCCACAAAGCTCATAAAACTGCGCTCTGTGTACCAGGTGGATTATTTTGTTTTTCATTAAATAAAGAAACTTGTAAACAGTGCTCTGTACCGTAGAGATCTTAATCTCCACTCCCCTCCCCCCCTTCCTTAAACACTGGAGCACACACTTTGCAGGTTGTGCTCAGGCAGTGGCCGAGCCCTGGGCGAAGCCCCACAGGTCACTGCGGCTTGGGGGGCCAGGCAAGACGCCCCCTCGTGTCCGAGAGCCTTTACCTCCTGGGTTCAGTTGTGCTTTTATCAGTCCTAGTTCTGGAATCAAATCAAAGGCTTGGTTGCACAGTGTTTGAATGGCACTCTGTGCAGCAGCAGCAGTTAGTTGGCTTGGGCCTGTGGAGCTGGCACCACTGCAGGTAGGGAACAGCAGAAAAAGGAGGCTGAATAATGAATAGGTTTTAGGTATAAGTTAGCAAGAAATGTTTTATGAAGGTCATTGGGAATAACTGCTAGTTTTGCCAGTTAAGTCAGTACATACCGTTATTCCATATTTTTGCAGCTTTCAAGTTTGTAAGGTGTAACGTGTTAAAAGTTTCACTGTGATCCTTGTAACTTGAGCCACCATTCTTGACAGTGCTTTTGCAACAGGTACTAAGCAGAACACCCCTCCCTCCACTATTCCTCTGCCTAGTCTGTTTGCCTATTATCTTGTGTAATAGGAATGCAACTTTTTTTTTTTTTGCCTAGCTCTTTTATATGTAAATTTATTGAACATTTTACAAAAGCTGGTACTACTCTCTTCATCTGTACTTTCATTATGCTGGAGATTGCAGCCATAGCCTTGGTGCAGCAGCCTCTCCCATCATACGGACAGGTACTGGTCAGTTTGTAGCACTTTTGGGCTGAAGGAAACTGCTCTGCTGCAAAGCCCACTTACTAATGCTCTTGTGTGTATTTGCCATGAGCCTGTAACTAGATGTGGTGAGTGATAAAGTGGCAATTGAGACCAAATGTATTAACTTTTGCTTGATCTGTTTGACTCATTGCTCATGTCCTGTTACAGAAAACCCTTCTGAAATTAATGACAAATTACATTTAAAAAATAGATAATAGGTAAATTTTAAGGTGTTCCCACTTATTTAATACTGAACTATACCTGGTTTAGGTGAACACTAGATTAGTAGTAGGTGTTACTTCTTTTTCGTCATTTATGTTTTCTTTTTGTAATTGATTTCAGTTAAATGTATTTTTTCCTAATCAAGTATACATCTAACCAAAAACACTGGGGCAAAATGTTCTTATATTGTTACTTCCCTTTTTCCAAATAGTGCTATCAAAACATTTAAAGCCTATCTGTATATTAGTAAAAATACGTTTGAATTACTATCACAAGACCTGCACACATTTATTTTTTTTTGTTAAATTTGGAAGATAGCTAATACCAATAAACATCTATGTCACCAAGTTTAATACAGAGATGCTTTCTTGCTGTAATCATAACAGTTTCATTGAGCTATGTGATGTTCTTTAACGTGCCTTGTGAATAAAGCAATCGCTTCTGGATCACCATTTTATTCTTCCTGTCTATGCAGTAACAAGCGACTTGTGGCCTTAGGGTCAAATGACACTTCATTCAACACCAGACGAGCCTACACCAGCGAGGATGAAGCCTGGAAGTCATATTTGGAGAATCCCCTTACAGCAGCTACCAAGGCTATGATGAGCATAAATGGTGATGAGGACAGTGCTGCTGCTCTTGGCCTATTGTATGACTATTATAAAGTAGGTAACTCCATTGTTACTCCTCCCTGCTGCAGTAGCAGGGGAACTGCTCACTCTATGAAACATGGGAAGAGCCAGTTTTTAAAGACAGAAGTCATTGCATCTTGTTTTCTTTTGATGTGTTTAGTTCTGAAGAAAAAATACAAAATCAGAATTTCCAAATGAAATTTGCAACCATCTTTTCTTTTTGAGTCCTGCATTCTTCCTCTTCCCTTGAAAGATAGTTGGATGAATAAGCCCCCTTTTTATTTGTGCTTTAATATTTGCAGTATTCTTTGAAAAAAGAGGAGGAAGCCTTGTCCACATGTAGGTTTGTCTGCTTTTCTGTTTCATTCCACACATGCTTTAGTTAGGTCTTTAACTGGAGTATCTCTCATCTGACAGTTTCCCCTATTATTTTTATTTGTATAATGATGGCAGTAGCCTGTATGCAAACTTACAGTGAGGGCTGCCCCTTGCGCTCTACATAGAAAGGTGGAGGACAGAAACAGAGCTGGACACAGAGAGATCTAAGTCAATTTACAGGGAAAGCAGTGATACACAATTTCAGTTTATGTCAGTTTCTAAGTCCAGGGCTTTGGCTTTACCTATAGTTTTGATACCATCTTTTTAAAAAAAAATATATTTCATAGTGTTAAAATAGAGCTATATTTGAGTTTTCTGCTGAAATCAGAGGAGTATCCTACAGGGTGCATCTCTGTGTAATGCAGAAGTTTCACTCTGAAATCCAGGCTGACCCCTTTCTACTCTGCAAACAGAAAATTGTTCATTTCAGTTAAAATGTCTCAGTACTCCTGAAACCACCTATGCCTGCATTGGACAGATTATCTGTGAAAGCCAGGAGAACAATGCCAGCTCCCCTCATAATTAATGAAGGAGTAGCAGAATGGAAATTTGATTTTAGTATTTATTAGAAAATGCTTTTTGATAATGGGATGCTCATTATAGTTGATTGTATGCAAGTTACTATATACTAAACTTATGGTTAAATATTGCTTTAATTCGTTTACTGATTATATTTGAAGAGATGTTCCTTGCTTTTGTGTGGTGTTGTCAGTAGAGAAAAGCTTTTTCCCATGAGAAAGAAGGGTCCTTTTCTCTACTTGACAGTTGCCACAGTGCCAGTCTGTGAAGTAAATGCAGATTTGTAAAATTCAGGATGTGTATAAGCATCTGGAGTTTTGCCTTCTGTCTTAGTAATACCTTTGTATATAGCAGTTAATTGCTGGATTTTAAAAATAACAATAGTGAACCTTCTCAAGACTTTGTTTTAAAAGAGATGTCTGTTCCTTATTCCAGGCAGTTGCAAAAGACTCGGGGTTCAGATGGGATAAGCTGTATTAATTTCAAAGCCATTTCCAGCATTCAATCATAACTATTTCCGGCTTAATCTGGGAGAAAAAGGATAAATCTTGTTAATGTTCTCAAACAGAAATTTAAAACCTAACTTAAGCCTCTGTGCTGTAATGTGGAAGTGTAGAGGAGGACTTCCAGTGCACAAGACCTCGGAATTGCCCTTACTTATCTTCTGACTCATTTGATCTAACATGCTGGGAAATTTTTTTGAAGTACTTTTTCCGGTCCATAGGAGTTACATGAACTGTTATTTATTTATTTTTTTCTCTGTTCCTTTTTCTTGTAGTGATATTTACTTAAACAAAGACCCTCCTTCAGAGATAAAAATATGATCTTAACAAGGCAAATCAGCATCTGAAAACTGTGGCTTGAATCCCCCTTCTAAAATTTAGGAAAGATTTTTTTAATTGACAAGAGGCTTAATAGAGGGAGAGAGGCTGTCCAGAAGAGAAGGAAGGGGTGTGGCTACTGCACTCTGACTCTGCTGCTGTCTTGCAGCTGATGGTCACCTGGGCTACTGTAGTGCACTGTACTATGGTTTTTCATCTAAACTCAGATAATTTCCCGATATTTCTTTACAGTATTTAAAGGCAAAAGGCACAACTTTAGCCCATTCTTGGGTCTATTCTTGCTCTTTAATCCTGAGTTAACTGCTGTGACTAAGTGGATATACCTTCTTTTATAAGAGAAAATTTAGAAGTTCTAGTTCTCAAATTGCTAGTTCAGTGAGAAAAGAAAAATACAGTCATGGCAGCATCTTGTCCTGGGTACGATGAGTTCTGCATCCTTTAGACTGTCCTATCACAGGAGGACTTAGCTGGTGCTTGTGGTTTAATTCAACCCCCTTTTTCCTGTGAGCTAAAAGAGTCTCCACGCAGGCTCATCAAAGCATCACGTCTTCCTTCTCATCTTTTATTATTCAGTGGAAAGTGTATGTGTGTGTTTGGGAATATAAGCTTTGATTTTGAAACAGCTTGACCTAGCTCGATATTTCAAATATAAGGGCATATAGAAGAGTGCTTTGCTTCAGATCTGTGCGTCCCAGAGCTAGAGAAGAAAACAATCCCTACATTTGTTTCCTTTTTGAAATTTTCTTTCTCTTCACAATCAGTCTCCCAAAGGAAAACAGCTCTTGGCATCTGTGAACTAGACAGCACTGATATGGTTACATTTTTCTAGTTGTTGCAGTAGAGCAGTCTAAGGCTGCAAATACGTGACAGTTGCATTTACCTGACCCTATGCCTGGTGTTGTTCTCAGGTTCCCAGAGATAAAAGGCTGTTGTCTGTTAACAAAGTGAGTGATAATCAAGAAGACCAAGATAAAAGGTACAGTATTATCCAAAATCATACACCCAGCTACTAACAGTATTGATCAATTGTGAACTGAAGGATCTATGATAGCCAAAGGGTTTTTGGTTGTCTTCCAAAAGATAAAAGAAGAAAAAATGTTTTGGGAAGGAAACTTTATTCCTTTCTACTTTTAATTTATTAGAAAAATTGAACAGTATTTTTAATGTGCAATTTGCAAAGTAGCAGAAAGCTTCATTATTTATTTGCATTTTGTTAATTTTTTGTTGTTTTGTTTTGCAGCTGCAAAATAAAAAACTACTTTACATTGGTAAAATCAGATTTCTTGACAGTTGGCTTTTGGCTGTTTTTCTTTCAGTTTTCTTCTTCTGGAGCAAAAGATGTGTAGTTTGGCCTCAGTAATCTGATTTATACAATTTTATTTAACTTAACTTTGGATCTGCTCAGAGACAAATAAAATCATTAGCTCAAAATGTTTTTCTTGCTCCTCTCATATTTCAGCCTTCTTCTGTAGCCTAAAAGCAACTTGAAGAGTCACTGACTACTGCTTTTGTTAAGACTTGTAGACTGGAGAGTGTGTATTTATTAGAAAAAACTAAGCTTTTACATACAGAATGGTACCTTCATGTAAAATTATAGTGGAGAGAAGCTACCTAGGGTTTATTTTAATGCAGCTAATTTGAGACAGCCTTAGACAGTGTCCACTAGCATGTAAGGTGAAGGTTTAAATAGATTGTAGTATAAATTCACTGTTTCAAAATGGAATCTGAAATTTCTTTTTTGAAGGACAGTTGTTACTCTGCAAATGCCAGAGAAATTCCTAAGTTGAGTGTGATGGAGAAAACTGGCCTCCAGTAGAAAGCCAAGACAGAGGAACTGTAATGTCAGAACACATCTCCTAGGTTGGAAACAAAGCAGTGTGTTACACCTACTAGAAGTTTTATGAGTTAACAGCTTTATGTCCGTGGAACTAGTATCGGCAATCAGATTGCTTTCAACAGCAACTGTGGGTAGACGTGGGAATGCTGCTAGAGGTTACCTTGCAGCCCCTATCGTTACTGATCTACTCTGATACAATGGGATTCCTGGGCTTGCTCATTCAGAAGAGCATTGGTACCAGAGTTACACAAACAGTAGTTGCCTGTCAACAGCCTGAAAGGACATGCATCAGCATATGAATTTTGCTGTTGATTTTCTGCCCGTTTCATATGCAAATTGCTCACTGTGAGTAATCCATACCTCACCTTACTATTTATGCTTATTTTGTGCCTAAGGACCTTTGCACTGGTGGATTGCTTTTGAATCCAAATTGCAAGACAAAGCAAAAGCAGGACTGAATATTCAGAATTTATTGTGACAAGTCATACTAATTATAAGTCAAATGTATTATCTTTCCATAGCTGTTGAAGAGCTCTGGACCTCTATGCTTACCTCATGATGTCTTTTGCCTAGTATTTGTTAATGCATTACTACTTATGGCAATGGCTTATCAGAGTTGAAAGACCTTGCCTGCCATCTAAAAACATTAAGCTTTATAAGGAGGAGATTTACTTTATCAGGACAGTTCATAACACTTTGGTTTTGTCTCACAGAAATTGTCTTAATAGCACGGAAGCTCAGAGTAATTTAAGTGGGGGAGAGAACCGCGTGCAAGTCCTGAAGACGGTGCCAGTTAACCTCTCCTTGAACCAGGATCCTCTGGAGTCATCCAAAAGGGAATACAACACAAGTGTATCTGGGAGCTCGACACCCATCACAGGGACTGGAGTGACTGTGGTTAAAGCAGAGGAGTTCACCCCTGTTTTTATGACCCCACAAGCACACTATACCAGAGGAGAAAATGAGGAGCACCGTGGAGTTATCTTTGAACCATACGAAGTGTCCAACATTGCTCCCCACACAAACTATCTCAAGGATGATCAGCGCAGCACTCCAGACAGTACATACAGTGACACCTTCAAAGATGGAGGAACAGAAGTAAGTTTGTCACCTCAAATTGACATCTTAAGAACACAATAAAACACTGTAAACAAGATAAGGAGATTTTAGCTTGTAAACAAGATAAGGAGATTTGAGCTGCCCACAAGAAACATTAAAAGAACAAGTGTTTTCAATAAATTAGTCTCAGCTTCTCCCCCTGTTCCTCTCACTCTGTGGTCTGGTTATAGGGGAGCATCATGAGGTGTTTCAGAAGATAGTTTTAAAGCTGTTTGCTGGAAAATCTGAGAATAATAGATTCTGAGAATAAAAATCTGAGAATAATAGATAGGTCTTCCGTCTTCTGAGATATTGTGTCAAGTAGAAGATAGTTGCCATTCTGAAATAAGATGTTACTATTAACAAGATCTGCCTTTAGACCTATTCTTAACAGTAAGAAATAGCAGCCACCTTGTAATTAAGAAATTCTTAGTGTTCTCCTGAAAGGGCAAGTGAACTTTGTCAACCTCTGCTGCTGCATGAACCCAAGTAATTTATTCAGAAGCTGTTGCACAAGCTCTGCTCTGCAACATGGACAAGTGAGAAAAACTAGTAGAATGAGGTGATTACAGGGAAATCGAGAAGCTAATGGGCAGGGAAAGCACAGGTGCAAGTATATGTAGGGA
>NW_009970723.1:10508534-10516462 GCF_000747805.2 Chaetura pelagica
GTAGGGAAATGAGGGGGAATTTTATATTGTTATGCTGATGCAAAGTAATTATAAAGTCAGCTTTAATGTAGTGAGTACCCTCTGGCTGCTTTTTCCTGCAGAATACAGCAAACAAGCCAGAAATACAGAAAAGTAAAGATTATTTAAAGCTGACAGTACCTCTGCAAATAGTTAGGGATATTAGGTGGTAAAACTTTCTTTGGATTTTCCCCTCCAACTCTCTGATATTGTAAATGTAACAAAAGTACAGGGCAGACTACTGCTGAGCTACTGCTTGAATATATAAGAAATGTACTCTATGTTTGTAGGTGTATTATAGAAAAGTAAATTTTCTCCACAGTAGCATCATAGATCAGGACATCTGGAGGTGAAATCCATTTTCAGATATAGAACACACTGAGGTCAGCTAAACGAATAATTAATGAAGAAATCTAGCTTGCCATTGAAAAATCAGTAAGATCAAATACTGGATTAGAAGCACTGCTCTCTGCATCATCCAATCACAGCATTTTAGCTATTTTTCATTGTTACCGTTAAATGGGAGCCCAGCAGCCCCATATCCATGGTTTTCCCTGTGGTGCTGTAGCTGAGTTGATCCATTAGGCTGAGCCTAATGGATCCATTAGGATCCATTCTGAGATGCACTGCTGGGAGCTGCCCAGTCAGTCAGCACTGTGAAAAGTGCTGTTGAACGTGCAAAGTTGTTTAATGTGGAGGTAAAAAGAGAATTTGTATCTGTATGTTGGCCTTGCATCCCAAACTCCATGTTATGGTAATTTTGTTACAAGGGTGATCTTTTGTTATGCATTTTTAAAAATGATTGGTTAATAACAGGGTATTATACTTGTCATCTAGGCTCTCTTTGCATTGTGTGAAGAAAGAGGAAGCTCAGACCTGATTGCCAAAAATAGGTGGAAAGTTTTGTCAGGTGTACTCATTCATCTCCCTCTTCACCTCCCCTAGTAACTATGCAGGGAGGCAAAAAAGGTCCCCATATGTGAGGTGTGTGCCACTCTTAGTGGCCTTCCAGCCCCAAATGCTTGCACTCGTGGCATGGGACTAGGGAGACCTTTTCCCACCCTGCTGTAGCCTCGCTCAGCACTTGGTCTGTCCCTTCTTTTTTTCTAAACTACCCAAATCCTGGGTTGTGCTTTACCCCTGCAACACCCTGACTGCTTCTCCAGCCCTGTGCTGTGTGGGGCCAGCTGTATGAGGCTGTATGGAGCAGGTGTGGGGAGAGCATAAGGTAAAATGTCAAAATATACTAGAAGAGAAACCTGAGCTAAATTAATGTTTAAAGTAGGAATACAGTTGTTTTTGCTAGTTTTCCTGTTCACTGGGTTTGGCTACAGTAGATTTGCTCTGATGCCTGCTTGATTTCAAACACATTATGAATACATGTTTAGAAATTGTTTCATAACATTTACTGAATGGCTTAGTTCTGTTATTCTGAAGGGGAGCACTGAGTTTTTATAGATCCCTGTGGTAGTGGAGGCCTTGGTCAGTCACTTGCTGTGTTTTTCAGGTACAATTTATAAAATTATGTAAGTACACCTTTCTTATCTCTTTTAGATTAATTTAGATTTAGCTGGAATTAATTCTTTAGACCTTTGAAGTACAGAGTTTTTGAGGATAGGAAAGTAAATGGGATGTTTTTGACAATCAACCTCTAGTCTTCATATAAAATTTGAGAAGCATGTTAATCCGCGACCATCTTTATTGTAATACCCTTCAAATGTTAGACATCTTTGAGTGTTTAGCTTATCTATTCTACTACTCATAGATCTTCAGGAAATATTCCTAACCAGTGCATAATAACTTTGCACTTGACTGGTATCTGACTGGGTATTTGCTGTGGCACAGTTATGCATAAGGTAAAATTAAAAACTGTTTTCAAAATGGCTTGACTAGAAACTTGTGGAAACAAAACAGCTTTTAATTGTTAACTGGTGATCACAGAAGAAATCTTGGAGATTAAATGATCCATTAGTCAGTCAGAGAAACATCAACAAAAAACACATTCCAGGTAAAAGACAAGCCAAGAAGCAGCAGCAAGGCTGCTGTAGTAGAGTATGAATGGGTTTGTTCACTCAGGTAGACGAGGTTCAACTCCTTGCATAGTCTGTGCAAAAACACTTAATGTTTTCAGAATTCCACCTCTTGATGTAATTTTTTTTTTTAATAGATGCATTTTAATTTTGTAAAGAGTGACTGTAGGTCTCCTTTTATATGATAAAGTGTACGCTTTACTTTAGCAGAACCTCATATTAAAGGTAAAATACTTTCTTAGTCTGCATCACCACTCCTATTAAAAATAAGCTGTATAGCAATCTGATTTTTTTAATCAACATTTTATTGTAGGCCTTAAGGACAACTTACCACACACATTTGTAAATAAAGCAAAACAAATGAAACAGTTAAATCTCTAGAAAAGCTATTATTTAATTTGAAAATCTATTTATATTTGAGATGTTGTACATTTTTAGAAACTTATTTTAGAATATATAAACGTGTAGGCTAGGAGTTTAATAAGGGAGAAGATGTTTTTGAACTAAATTCCTGTAGTTCAATAAGGTTTTGAAAAGCTCTAAAAGCTTGAAATAAATGAATTATCTCTGTCAATTCTAGTGTAAAAACCATGTAGGGTCCACTCCAGTTTTTAAGGATTTTGAGTTGTAACTGGTTGATGATTTTTTTGAGGGGTCCTTAAATAGACATAATTCTTGCTTTAGTTGATATTTTATTTCTGTGGTATAGAACTCTATTTAATTGTTGCTTTTATTTTTCAGAAGTATCGCAGTGTGTCCGTGGGGGCTGAGGAATATATTTATGAACAAACAAGGTATGGTGTAAGCTTTCAAATGTGTTGACTGGCATCACATAGGATTGTAGTGAGGGGAGGCAGCCTGTGTCCACCCTGGGGCACCGGCAGGCCTCCCTTGACGCTGCCCAGGAGCACTCTCCCCGTTTCCTTCTCCTTATACGTTGTCTTTCAAATCTGACCAGTTTATGTCTTCATCTGTTATCTTCCCCAGCATTATTTTAAGTTAGTAGCTCCTCTGAAGCCCCCAGAGATACGCAACATTTGTGTGTTAAGAGAGGTTTCCCAGGAAGCATAGCTTTGACAGATGTGTCATGGAAAGACGTCCCCACCTTTCAGGATGACAGGATGCACAAGTCACGTGTCCAGGATGGTTGAACTGGCTCCGCTAACCTTATGGAATTCCCATGGTTGTTTTTTCCCTTCTGTTTTTTCGAGTTACTCCTAGTAGGTTTTCTGGGAAACACTGTGTCTTTTTACACTGCTTGTTGTATTACATCATGTTTACCTGTAACATAATATAAATGAAATATCTATTACAACCATGAAAAACTCCTAAGAATTCAAAAAAGCTTTTAAAAGTTTCAAAAACTGATGTTTGAAAATAAGTTTTCTCCCTGCTAAGCACAGAAAAATGCACACATAGAGTGGGAAAACACTGCAAAGTGACTTAACTGATAAAGACTGTGATCAGTAAAATTTCTAAGCTGATGCTTCATTTCAAGCTTGTGAATAGTTCTGTTTATATCTGAGACCTCACTCCCACTTTAGAAAAAGAAACATGCCTACATGTTTTTCCTGGAGTAGGCATATAACTGCTTCTGTAGTGGAGGTTCCTTACAGCTTGATCTTTTTTCTGGGGTATATTAAAACAATCATTAACTACAGTGAGCTCAAATTGAGTCATTATATAGGTAGTACATATGAAATAGATATTTAGCACAGACTGCTCATGTACTACACTGGATATTTATAAATTTGAATCCTGAAGCATTGGCATTGTTAACAATTCTCAGACATTAAGTGTTTTCATGCTATGGCCCAAGTTCATGTTGGAATAAGACCTCCAAAAGCACATTAAGAAAAATGAGATGCATCTTGCCTGGAAGTTACCAGGAAGCAATAGGTGCTCAGAAATGAACGCTTCAGGTTGAAAAAAAGAAGTGATGAATATGAAACTAATTGGAAGCCTGATAGAAGATCCCTTAACAGCTACACAGGGCTTTAGTTCAGACTCCTGATGAGATTCAGAATAGTATTGTAATTATTTGAGTGGGCTCAGTAAGCTTTAAAGTGAATAGTAGTCCTGCTATAGGGCATGCTTTGATTGCCAGCTGGGAAGAAAAAGAAAAATTCCCAAATGGTACCACAGAGAGTCTGCAAAACAGGCCAGGTGCTGTGTGTCTGGGATTTACAATTTTTTGACATCTTTCTGAAACAGAGAATGCCAGGAAACAGAAGACCAGACTGTGGCAGACTGTAGGCAGCTCTGTGAAAACACTCTGTGCCTGTCTTTGGTTCATCCTAAGCCCTTCTCAGCACCCATCCTCATTAGGCTTTCTGTCTGTCTGGTGGCACGTTTTGAGGTGCATCTCCTAGGACACTCAGCATGCTTTGGTATGTGTTGTGCAGCAGTCTTGCAGCAAGTCACCTGCAGTCCGTTTTTGTGACACTAACTCAGGGGAAGCACCCACACTGTAATGAATGGCCAATCCACAGGACAAGCAGGTGCAGCAGGGTTGGCACTGGGTCCACAGCACCAGCAGTTCTGCATTTCCAGTCCACTCAGGGCCATTCCCATTGCCAGTGTCAACAGAGCTTCTGTTCCCCTTGTGCACAAGACAGAGGGACTGTGGCAGTGCTCCCCACGGTGGGTGGAAGTGGAGGGGACTGCAGTCCCCTTTGTGCCGCCTTACAGCTGTGCTGCCTTATAGCTCTGTGCAAGAGCCTTCCTGTTTGCAGTAATTGCATTGTTGGGAAGTGCTGGTACTGGGTTCTTTGGGTCAGATAGATATAGGCTAATGTTTGCTTTTTACCTTAATTTTGCTTTGATTTGTAAATTTTAAGCAACTGGAAAATGACTGAATTTCCATTTATAAGCTAGAGTAATCAGAAACACTTAAAAATTGTAGTGATAGTAAACAAAATAATTGATACTGAACTGTCTGAAACTTCTTATTTGGTTGGAAAGACAATGAATCAGGTTATTTTTTCTCTTCAAGATGGAGTTTAAATGTTATTAATGCATTTTAGTGTTGTTGGTTTTTTTGTTTGTTTGTTGTGGTTTTTTTTTTAAATTCCCATTGGTTAGTTAAAAATATTTTTCTCTTCCTCTTACTTCCGTATCACTATGTCATTGTTGAGGTGATCCACAGTATTTGCTTGAACTACAAAGTTAACACTGTTGTTATGGACCAACGTTTTTGTCCTTCTGGTTCTACCCCAGCACTGCTCAAATACTTTGTTGAATTAGGGACCTTTGTGAAAATGCTTCCCCTGCATCTCAGTTTTGTTAGGACATCCTGCAAGTGACTCCTTGCATTAAGCTTCCTGTGGTAGCCAAATGCAGTTTGAAGAAAAGATTTATTCTGCAAGGTTAACATTATTTTTTCATTTAAGAGAGTGTGAGGACTGGCAGGCATCATATTTATTGGATTATTGTTTAAGCCTGTTATTGGAGAAGGCAGCTGGAAGAGACTCTGTGGGAATTGTGTTCAGCTAACAGGTCACTACATTAATGGAGTTTAAACTTTTCGCAGTTTGAGAACAGCTTTAAAGGTGGAAAGTTCTCCTGTGAAGGAACATCTTTTCTAAAATCTGACTTCCAAGATGAGCGAACTCTTCCTGTATTTTTTTCTCTTTTTCTAAGGGAGGTTACTTGATTGCAGATACAACTAAATATAGGTACTTTGTTCTGTCTGACTGATTTTGAAAAGAAGGCTTGTAAAAACCTTGATTGCACATTGTCTTTAAGAAAATAAATGTACTGTCCCTTCTGGTTGTATTCCTCCCTTGTGCTGAAAGTAGCAGCTGGACTTCCCATTCTCCATGTCCATCTTTTGCAACAAGTTTGGGTTTTTTTTTGTTGTTGTTGTATTGTTTGTTCTTTTTTGATTGTTGGTTGTTTTTTTGTTTTGTTGGGGTTTTTTTAAATTTATCTTTCTGTGATACTTCTAAGTTGAAGTGTCTGTGGAGGTAGCTGATTTCCTGCAAATCATACTGGATGTCTTCTTGATATGTGACACACTCACTGTGAGGTACATAGTCTTGTACTTCATGATGATTCTTTTCAGAGAAAGTAAAGATGTAATCTTTGCTCCTAGAGACTTACAGTCCATAGTTTTACACTTGATTGCCAGGTCTGATGAACTTGAAACTAGAATTCCATTTTTAAATACCTGGGTGACCTTTTGCTGGAATTTTATTATTGGCTTCTTATGCCTTGCTTATACGATACAGGCAAAACATAAGAAAAGGGGACAAAGAGAAAAGGTGAAAGTGATATGGATTTTGTTGATGTTTCTCTCCCTGTCATTTCAGCAGCACTTTTCAGTATACACTAGAAGCTACCAAATCTCTGCGCCAAAAGCAAGGAGAGGGGCCCATGACCTACTTGAACAAAGGACAGTTCTACGCCATCACCCTGAGCGAGACGGGTGACAACAAATGTTTCCGGCATCCCATCAGCAAAGTCAGGGTATAGTCCAATTTCTTTCCTAGGTGGGAGTGGAGCTCTGCAGATAAATGTAGTTGTGGTTGGTTAGGTTTTAATAATTTTTTTAATTTATTTTTTTTTTTGGGAGCAGACAGAGCAAACTTCATCTTATGGCCAAAAAATGGGGGAGTAGTATTGATGGTCTAAAATATTTTGGGGTCCATTTTTTCAAAGTGTGATCTTATGGGTAAATTACATACATATCAGTCTCAGTTTATGTTTTGGCAGAATGGTAATTGCACAAATATTGCTCTTGACATTTAATCATTGCCATGATTAAAGAAAATATTTAATAACTCCTACATCTACTGTGTAAGACCATCTTCACTCACTCCTGCCCTTCAGCAGCTGGTTTCCAGTGCTTTTCAGATAAAATATAAAGAGCTGAAGCTATCCTTTATGATATATATATATATATATGATATAAAATATTTGAAATTTAAGTGTGAGCTTTCACTTGATATTCACTCAGAAGTATGACAAAATGAATGTTTTGCATCTTCAATTCCATGGGAAGAACTGGATCTTGAGTGTTCGGCAGCATCTGAAATGCCTCCTGAAATCAGGACTCCTGATTTCCCTGGTAGTGTTTTTGAGTAAGCAAATCCTAACCTAGTAACCTTGGAATGAACAATAAGCCTCAGAGTTGCTGCCCTGCAAGTTTCACCCTGAAGCTGGAAAAGCTGCATATGTATGAGGCTGCAAAAGTTCAAATAAATAAAAATGTTGTGACTTTAGTTGAAGGAACCGATGAAAGTCATTGTCAGCGGTGATGCAGACAACAATCTGTATATTTTAATCATACATTATGTTTAGAGACACTCTTCCTAAAAGAGAGGCAATGATTTGTAAACCTGAATAGCAGTTAATTTTTAGCCTCGTTTCCTAAGGACATGAAGCTGATGATGGCATTTCATTGTTGGTTGAAGCTGATGTAAAACTTCTCTGTGGTAGAAGGGTGTCTCTTCCTGCCAGCCACTCATTCCTTCCCACTTTGTGATGCCAGCTTTAGCACCTGTACAGCTGAAACAGGAGCTCACTGGTCTGGCTGAAAACCAGTCCTGATAAGTCTCATTCACTGCACAGCCACATGAGTTTTGAAGCTGTGGCAGCAGAAGGGCGGAAATTGTAAAGCAGGGATGAGACCATTTCTTTTGGAGGATGTACAGTTGCCAGCTTTAGCACCTGTACAGCTGAAACAGGAGCTCACTGGTCTGGCTGAAAACCAGTCCTGATAAGTCTCATTCACTGCACAGCCACATGAGTTTTGAAGCTGTGGCAGCAGAAGGGCGGAAATTGTAAAGCAGGGATGAGACCATTTCTTTTGGAGGATGTACAGATTGTGAAACCACACGCAACTGTCACCATCATGTTCCATCATGTTCTGTTTCC
>NW_009970723.1:10517155-10536221 GCF_000747805.2 Chaetura pelagica
GTGTGAGCTTTCACTTGATATTCACTCAGAAGTATGACAAAATGAATGTTTTGCATCTTCAATTCCATGGGAAGAACTGGATCTTGAGTGTTCGGCAGCATCTGAAATGCCTCCTGAAATCAGGACTCCTGATTTCCCTGGTAGTGTTTTTGAGTAAGCAAATCCTAACCTAGTAACCTTGGAATGAACAATAAGCCTCAGAGTTGCTGCCCTGCAAGTTTCACCCTGAAGCTGGAAAAGCTGCATATGTATGAGGCTGCAAAGCTTCAAATAAATAAAAATGTTGTGACTTTAGTTGAAGGAACCGATGAAAGTCATTGTCAGCGGTGATGCAGACAACAATCTGTATATTTTAATCATACATTATGTTTAGAGACACTCTTCCTAAAAGAGAGGCAATGATTTGTAAACCTGAATAGCAGTTAATTTTTAGCCTCGTTTCCTAAGGACATGAAGCTGATGATGGCATTTCATTGTTGGTTGAAGCTGATGTAAAACTTCTCTGTGGTAGAAGGGTGTCTCTTCCTGCCAGCCACTCATTCCTTCCCACTTTGTGATGCCAGCTTTAGCACCTGTACAGCTGAAACAGGAGCTCACTGGTCTGGCTGAAAACCAGTCCTGATAAGTCTCATTCACTGCACAGCCACATGAGTTTTGAAGCTGTGGCAGCAGAAGGGCGGAAATTGTAAAGCAGGGATGAGACCATTTCTTTTGGAGGATGTACAGTTTACAGAAGATTGTGAAACCACACACAACTGTCACCATCATGTTCTGTTTCCCAGGCCCCCAGCCACTAATCTGTTGAATTTCTTGCCAATTCCACCCAAACCTGAGAAAGAGCAGGAGGTTTTGAAGGTATTAAACCTCTACAAGTTCCATGTAAGTGGTTCACAGAAGAAAAAGATGAATGCTGTCCTTGGGGACAAGCTACAGCCTGCACTGCCAGTTCTGGTTAGTGCAACATCTGGCCAGGCAGGATACATACTCATAACTCAGGACTCACCCCCAGCATGTCTTGCCTTGTGCCCATGCAGTAGCTACACTTGGAAGACACAGTGATGCTATTTGGCTTCTTATAGGTGGAATGGAGACAGTCACAGAGCACGTGAAGTGTTACAGTGCTGACTCTGTGGAGAGACATAGATTGTGAACCAACTGTGATCTAGCTCCTCGGCTTATGAAACACCTTGATGGTATTTTTTTATGAGCTTGGTGACTCAGGGTTAAAGGAAGAATGAGAACAAAAGAGTAAACATAAAAGGGTTTTTTTGTGTTCATTGTGATTTCTTTTCACTTCAGGTCACCTAGCATGAACATTCTTTCATTGTTTTGTGTTTTTTGTTTTGCTTGTCTACAGCAGGACTTCTTAAAAAGCCTTTATTACTCATGTGAAGTTTTGCATCAAGTTTCAATGTTTCCTTTGAATCACACAGTTTAACAAAGGGAATTTAGAACTTGAACTGAAAAGCTCAGCAAAACTCAGTAAATAGTCATGCTGTTTGTCATTAAATACATGTATGCAGGAGTCCTTCTACTGAGAAGGGTATTTGGACTATGTATGGTAAAATTAAAAATGTCTGCCTTTAGCCAGCGAGCCTGAGCTCCATAATAACACATGCCTTTATGGTGTAATGTCATCTTCCAGAGTGGCAAGGAATCTGATCTCCAACACTTGGACTGTCCACGCCTGGTGGTGGGTGGCCCTCTATATTAGATATGAATAGATATGAATGCCTAAAACTTAATGATGTGAATGAAAGCATTGAGTGTTTATGGGCAAGGATCAAGGGGAAGGCCATTAAGGCAGACATCACAGTGGGAGTTTGTTAATAGACCCCCCCAACCAGGATGCAGAGGCTGATGAAATATTCTATAAGTAGTTGACAGAGGTTACCAGCCCTTGTTGTTGTGGAGGACTTCAACTTCCCAGATGTCTGCTTGAAATATAACACAGCAGAGAAGGAACAGTCCTGGAGGTTCCTGGCATGTGTGGAAAATAACTTCCTGACGTAGCTGGTGAGGGAGCCAACTTGGGAAAGTACCCTGCTGGACCTTCTGCTTGTTAACAGAGGGAGTGGGGTGTGTGAAGGCTGGAGGTTGACTTGGGCAGAGTGATCATGAAATGTCAGAGTTTTCAATTCTTGGAGAAGCAAGGCGGGGGGAGCCAGCAGAATTGCCACCTTGGAATTCTGGAAGGCAGACTTTAGCCTGTTCTGGAGCATGGTTGAGAGTGTCCCTTGGGAGACAGTCCTGAAGGGTAAAGAAGCCCAGGCAGGCTGGTCATACTTCAAGGAGGAACTCCCAAAGGCACAGGAGCAGGCCATTCCCAGGTCCCGAAAGACGAGACGTGGGGAAGAAGACCAGCCTGGCTGGACAGAGAATTTTGGTTGGAACTCGGGAATAAAAGGAAAGTTTACAGTCTTTGGAAAAGGGGATTGGCAAATTATGAAGAACACCAAGATATAGTGAACCTATGCAGGGGGAAAATTAGAAGGGCCAAAGCCCAAGCAGAACTCTACTCAGCCACTGTGTTTTTTTCCAGTATATCAATAGAAGAAGGAAGACTAGGGAAAATGTAGGCCCACTGATGAATGAGGTGGATGCCCTAGGGGTGGAAAGCACAGAGCAGGCAGAGTTACTGAATGCTGTCTTTGCTTTGTTGTTCACTGCTAAAGCTGTTCCTTATGAATACCAAACCCCAGAGCTAAGGGGAAAGATCTGGAGAGGAGACTTTCCCTCAGTAGAGGAGGACTGGTTTAGAGACCAGTGGCCAAACTGGACATCCATAAGTCCATGGGCCCCAATGGGATGCACCCTTGAGTGCTGAGAGAACTGGCACATGTTACTGCTGGACCATCATCTTTGAAAGGCCATGGAGAATAGAATAGGTATCTGAGGACTGCATTATGGCAAATATCATTCCAGTCTTCAAAAAGAGCAAGAAGGATCAGCCAGGAGACTACAGGCTGGTTAGTGTTCCTGGGAAGGTGACGGATTAAATAATTCTGGATGTCATCTCTAAACACATTGAAGAACAGAAAGTTATTTGGAATGGTTGACATGGATCTATCCAAGGATAAATCACACTTGACTAACCTGCTAGCCTTCTATGATGTCATAACTGGTTGGCTGGATGAGGAAAGAGCATGAGATGTAATCTACTTTGACTTCATTAAAGCTTTTGTCACTGTCTCCCATAATATCCTCGTTAAGAAACTCAGAAAGTGTGGGTTGGATGGGTGCACAGTGAGGTGATTGAGAGTTGGCTGAGTGACAGAACTTAGAGTGTTGTGATCTGTGGAGCAGGGTTGAGTTGGAGGCCTGTAGCCAGAGGTGTTCCCCAAGGGTCAGTAATGGGTCTGGTCTCGTTTAACGTGTTCATTAGTGACCTAGACAAGGGGACAGGGTGTATCCTTAGCAAGTTTGCTGATGATACGAAACTGGGAGGATTGGCTGACACACCAGAGGTCTGTGCTGCATGACCTGGACAGGATGGAGAGTTGGGCAGAGAGGAACTTAATGAGGTTCAACAAGAGCAAATGTAAGGTCCTGCACCTGGGGTGGAACAATGTAATGCATCAGTATAGTTTCATCATCATCACATGCTGGAAAGCAGGCATGAGGAGAAGGATCTTGGAGTCCTGGTAGGGAGTAAGTTAACAATGAGCCAGCATTGTGCCCTTGTGGCCAAGAAGGCCAATGGCATTTTGTGATGCATTAGGAAGAAAGTGGTGAGTAGGTCAAGGGAGGTCATCCCTCTATTCTGCCCTAGTGAGGCCCCATCTGCAATACTGTGTTCAATTCTGAGCTCCCCAGTTCAAAAGAGACAGGGAACTACTAGAGAGAGTCCAGCAGAGGGCAACAGAGATGACTGGGGGATTGGAGCATCTCCCTTATGAAGAAAGGCTGAGAGGGCTGCGACTCTTCAGCCTGGAGAGGAGAAGGCTGAGAGGAGACCTTATTAATGTCTGTAAATATCTAAAGGGCAAGCGTAAGCAGGATGGAGTCAGGCTCTTTTCAGCAGTGCCCAGCAATAGGACAAGAGACAATGGGCACAAGCTGAAACACAGAAAGTTCTATCTGAACATGAGGGAAAACATCTTTACAGTGAGGGTGACAAGACACTGTGGAGTCTCTGGATACGTCCAAGGCCTGCCTGGATGCAGTCCTGAGTAACATGCCCTAGGGGATCTTGCTTTATCAGGGGAGTTGAACTAGAAGATATCTAGAGGTCCCTTCCAACTCTGACAGTTCTGTGATTCTGTGTGATTCTTGAATCAGAATTGGAATTGGGGATCCTCTGACCTTGAAATAACTACTTTTTACATAAGAGAACTTGGACTTCTTAAATCTAAGAACATGATTTAATTTATTTGAACTATTAAGAACATAATTCTAGGCACTGCATTATTTGAAAGTTACATTTATTCTGCCCTGGATCTTTGAGTGCATTGCAATATCAAACTGGAATAGAACCCAGCAATCTTCTACAATAAAAGTACTGGGGGAGGTTGGTGACTAGATCAGCAGTAGAGGCATATGGGAGATTTTAATTTTTGTGGGATTTTTTATTATAAATTATACTAACTAATGCAACTTGTGTTGATTTTTTTAGAGTGTGGTTATGGTGGTCTTCAGTGAGGATAAAAACAGAGATGAACAGCTCAAGTACTGGAAATACTGGCATTCTCGGCAGCACACTGCTAAACAGAGGGTCCTCGATATTGGTGAGTGTAAGAGGATCTCCAGATGTTCCAGGGAAGATTGCAGAACGTGGAAATCTCTGGTACCTTGCACAGGGATGTGGTGGGATATATTGTCAGTGGCTGCAAGTCTTGTTCCACGGTTTTTAGTAATGGCTTGTTGCTGCTAGGACTGGGCTATGGGATCTATGATACAGGATGAAGGCCATGCAGAAGGAATGGTCCTCAGTAGTCACAAAGTAAGGCTGCCCCTTGCATGTGTAGTGAGTGGTATTCCACCTTCTGATGCTGGGAAGTCACAAGCAGAGTGTTTGTTTCCTTTAGTTTTTCAAAGGCTGATACGCTCTTTGATCCAGTAATAATAGCAGCCCACATAACAGTTAAGATGTGTAAGTGCAGCCTGAGAGTGATGATGCTATCATTATGGTGACTGCAAAGGAGTCTTATAGCCCCAGTTCTGGAGTCTTGTAGGTATCAGAGAGAAGTGAGGGAGAAGGGAGCTCTGGTGTGCTATCCTGAGAGACCTGTTTATCGTTCATCCCATCTAAGGTATTTACAAGCCCATTTCACCCACAACTGCCCTGTCCGCATGCTTGGGAGATTTTAGCAGAGGAAGAGCACGTACCTGCTGCCAAGGAGCCTGAAGTTGAAATCTGTGGGAGTGTCTAGACATCAAGCGCTTCTCCCCTCCCACGTGCAGTTTACACACGCAGCCATCTGCAGCGGATTCCAGTCAAAGGAGTCGGCGAGACCAAAGCAGACAATGCCTATCTTGTTTTGACCGCCTGAGGGAACCAAACCATTGAATGGCAGGAATGAGAGGGGGCAGAGCAGAGGGGGGAAAAAAGCCTAGTTACTCAGAGCATTGCAAGACCTCAGAGGTGATCAAACACCTCAGTGCTGGGAATCAGTCCCCAAGTGTTCCTACTCATGCACTGCCTTTTGACTTTCAAATGCTTTAGTCTCCACTTGAGACTAGTATTATTTAAAGTCAAGTGTGTTTGGTCAAAGCAACTCTTCCAGGATCTCCTCTCTGCCTCCTGTCATCATAGTTCTGGCTGAACTGTTTAACGGTTTCCCCAAATTTTCTATCATTTATTTATTTATTTATCGGTCCTTTGGGATAGTTAAGGCAGTAAAACCTCCACCCTAGACCAAATGACTCCTATCATGACACGTTAAAAGAGCCAGTATGCCACGTCACAGCTATTTCTGAAGGCTGCCTGTTGTTTTGTGCTAGTCCCTACAAGCTTGCAATGTTAATGCTCATACCTTCAGAGGTGTGTGTGCTGAGGAGCTTGTTCCAGTGCAGTGCCAACACCCTCTGACTCCACTGCACTCACAGTGTACCAGCACATTTCAGCCCCCTTACCTGAACGAGGCAGCTTTTGGTGCATGTTCTGTAAAGCAGTGCTCTGCAAAGCAAGTGCAGTACGTGACCTGTGTGTTTATCTGTGTTAGAGTGAATGTCTTTTATGTTCCCATTAGTTTGAGATGAAGTAAGTCTGTGCTGACTTCTGAGGCACTCTGGCTTGTGTTCTTTATTTGGACTGCAAACACGGGCAAAGCCTGGAGTGGTAAGAGTTACTGATACAGCACTCCCTGTCAGATGTAAGAACTGTAAGAGCACCTAGATTTTGCTCAGTAGTGTTTTCTTGAGAACAACTGAAATATGGCCTTTGCTTCCCAAACATAATGTTTTTGAAGTACATTACATTTTCCTTGGGACTTACATTGTGAATATTTGGCTAATTAGGCCAGAATGGCTCCCAGCTACCTTTCCCATAAAAGCATCAAGCTATATTTGGCAAGATCTTTCCGTTTTCTCATAAGATGATCTTGCTCATCAGATGAGCAAGTTAATCCACATTTGAAGTTAGCTGTGCTTTGAGGAGGAGTAGGGTAGGGGTTGAACCAGATGACCTCCAGGAGTCCCTTCTAAGCTAAATTATAGTGTGGCTTTATGAAGATTTCCCTTCACATTAAAAATGCAGCCCCTTGAAGGGTTCCTGTAAGGAATACCAAGTCTGTGTCCAGGCCCTGTGTAGTTAACAGAGAGGTGCCTGTGAGGGAAAAGAGCAAAACCCAGGATACGCCCTGGAAAACCATTTAAACAGACACTGAGAGAAACTTGCTAAGGGCAGGAGTGGGTGTCAGATTGGTCTCAGTTTCAGGGGATGGTCTGGCAACCTGCTGTAGCCCTGCTTCTCTGATACTTTGGATTTAACTCCAAGTATCAGTGATACATAAAGGGTTACTTTTGTATTTGGCTCCTTTAAAACTACCTGAATAGCCATAAGTCTGTGTAACTCGTTCCGTAGATGTTTACAGTAATTAATCTTATATTAATTTTATGTTTGTAGCATGTGTTGAACATCTATAAATCTTTTAAAATTGTTTATTAATGCATTTTTAATCTAGAGTATGACCTTGTCCTGAGCAGGCAGAGGATCAAATGAATTTGGGACATTCTAGTTCTGGGGTCCTGCTATTCAGCCCTCAGATAGGGGTGATGACTCTGCTTGTGCTGCTTTCTCTGGTGGCACAGGTCTTTCTGCCTTCTGACCTGCAGTTACATTCTGGACATCAGAGGAAACAGTGACTTGTTCCCTCACTCCTGATGTGCAGGGATCACTGCTTTAATTTGTTTTATGTGCTGGCTGGTGCACCTCCTGGGAGGAAGGTGGTTGAAAAGGTGGTTGAATGGATTAGATGCACTACTGGGTCTGTAGATGCATAGAAATTAACAGGATGGGCATGTACTTACATGCAAGCAAGTCATTAGTGCTTGAGGAATAAACCTGAGGACTTGACACTTATTAAGCAAGAAGGAAGAGTGTTTTCCAGAAAACACAGTGTGCTGTTGTGGATTTTTCTGAAGAAGGAGGAAGACACTTTCACTGTTTAGCACAGGACTGGGAGGGGGGGAAAGCTGGCTTTTCCACAGTGCTGTGACATTGGATCACTAGCTTTTTCTTTCAAAATGCAGATTATAATACTAGATTGCAGCAAATACTGATTGTTTATAAACAGTACCATAATTTGATAGATACTGGAACAGGTTCAAACACAGACATAAAGGGTGGATGTGGAAGCTTTGGATTTGGAATTATTTGTGCTCCAGAGCTTTGCCCATAATTTTTTGCAGGATAGTTGGTATTACTTATGTGTACAATACAACCAGCACTACAGTGATATGTAATGGAGGTAAATGATAAGTGTTTAATGTTGAAATTTGCCATTGTTTAATATGCAATTTACTCAACAAAAGAGTAAACAATTCCTGTAAAGCTATTTTCTTGCGTGTCAAAGAACTCAAATTTTCAGTTTCAGGTAACACACAGCAGCAAAAATGAAAAACTGTAGTCATATTAACAACTTTCAAATGTCCTTGGATGTAAATACATTCTTAATCTACTGAGGATTCTTCTTTAATTACTTGTAAATTGAAGGGAATAGGATACACTTCTGCTTTTAAACAGCATGTCACATAGACACTCCATGAGATTTGTGTATAGCAATTAAGGGAATGGAGGCATGTGTAGGGGGAAGGGGAGGGCTGATGGGATGTGAGATTCTGACAGCCTTTTAGGAGAAGAAAACATGTGTCTTTACAAGACATCTTATTCGTGTCTTTCCAAAGTGCACCTACACAGCACGCCCATATGCAGCAGTCAGTTGCATGAGGCATTTGCTGGTGAATCATAAATTTAAAGGGTGGGTGGATCTGTGCACATGCATATTAAACTTTTTATGTATCTTCTAATTCCTCTCATTTGCATTACTACACTGAATTTAGGTAGTGAAGTCAATTACTTCAGTTAGAAAGCAGTTCTGAGTTCATGATGGGAAATGAAAAGCTTGCTGGCTCTCTCCAGCACCATGTTCACTTGCTACATCACCAGATATCTTGTGCTGATCCGGTGGTCGGAACAGTGAATTTTTACTGTATCCAGGATAATTTCTGTATACTAGGCACACAGTTTTTACTGTATCCAAGATAACTTCTGTATACAAGCACCCAGTGAAATGCCATCATCCCTGCATTTCAGATGAGAGAAAAGTAAACTGATTGTGTGTCTCAACTGTTAAATAAATCTTAGTTTTTAAAGACAAACAGTTGATTGTTAGAAAGGCAAAGGAAATTAATATTTAAACCACTCGAGTGTCTCATTTATAAAATACAAAAAACATCCTCTTTCTATACCTGATTACAAAGCTAAGAATTTGTGTGCTTCTGAAGCACAGACTTGGGCAAATGTTGGATCAAGATTGCTGCATGATGTAATCTCAGCCCTCTGGTACTGAGTTCAATTACAGCCATTACAGGCCTGAAGGGATTCTAAGGAAATGTGTATGTCCCAGAGAGAGCTGATGCATTTGCCTGAAGAATCTGGGAGCTCCTTTAATCAAGCAGACATGACCTCCTTAAAAACCTGCTCTTTGTCTTAATCTGTCATCAAAAAGAAGAAAGTGTGTTAAAGACCTGGAAGTTGTCTGTTTTGGGTGGTTTTCTGCCCTTACTGTTTTTGCAGTGGGTGGGTCATCTTTGAAATATGGACTTTGTCCCTTTTGCTTTGTGTTCCTTCTGAAATGCCACCTTATTTTTAATAATAACAGCCCTTTGGAAATAAGTGAGAAGAGGGTGCAGATTTTATAGTCAGACAATTTGACTTTGAAATATGAAATATTGAAATATGGACTTTGTCCCTTTTGCTTTGTGTTCCTTCTGAAATGCCACCTTATTTTTAATAATAACAGCCCTTTGGAAATAAGTGAGAAGAGGGTGCAGATTTTATAGTCAGACAATTTGACTTTGAAATATGAAATATTGAAATATGGACTTTGTCCCTTTTGCTTTGTGTTCCTTCTGAAATGCCACCTTATTTTTAATATTAACAGCCCTTTGGAAATAAGTGAGAAGAGGGTGCAGATTTTATAGTCAGACAACTTAAATATACTTTAGGTTTGGTTACTGTTTTAGTATCATACAGACTTTGATTCTTTGTTTTCTGTTTTTTCTTTTTTTTGTAGTGTTTTTTTTTTTGTGTGTGTGTTTTTGTTTGTTGGTTTTTTGTTTTGTTTTTGTTTTTAACCAGAGATCCAGCATCCAGTGCAGTAATTCTTGGGAAAGTTGAAATGGTTGTGCAAGGAATGTGTACTACTGATTATTTCCTCCAGTGATAGCTCTTAGCTTTTTAGAAAGCTTCTTTAGGATTTACCATAATGTCATTTATTTATGTCAAGGTTTGCACAGTCCCTTTAAATGTTTCAAGAGCTTTTAGTTAATTTTCCAGTTTGGGCCATTACTTGGCCAAGCTAATGAACGCACCCACTCATTCCCACTAGTCACACTGATTCCTTTTTGAGAGCAAGCAATATTTCCCAAGAACATTAGCTAGTGATTTACTATGCATAAGACTCAAGCTGCAGTATATTACCTCTTTGCGATTAAGCTTAGATTAAGCTTAGATTCAGCATAAATACTACAAGACATAGTTTTCATGCATTAGACAACCCAGCTAAAAAAGCAAATACATACTAGGAACTGTGAAAGAGAAAGTTCAAATTTTTTGATAAGTCTTTTGTTTGTTATTTCTTACAGCTGATTACAAGGAGAGTTTTAATACCATTGGGAATATTGAAGAAATAGCATTCAATGCTGTGTCCTTTACTTGGGATGTCAATGAGGAGGCAAAGGTGAGGAAAAGCCATCCAGATGGCATCCCTTTATAAATACCATTCATCCTTAGTCACTGTTCCACTTCTCTTCTTTTTAACAAATAATAAGAAGGGTGGGTGAAGGTGAGAGAGCTCAGTCTCTGCAAAGCCAGGCAAACCGTGGTGTTTCACTAACCCCAGGGATTCTGGCCATCTGTACAAGACAAGATGGTACCTAATGGCTGTTGGGATAATATTGCATTTGTGTCTATATCACTGACAAATAGAGATGTAGTTGTGAGGCAAACATGCAACACTCTCACAGTGTAGTTTTTTGCTTGTGTCCTCTCTTTGATTTTCCATTGAAAATATGGCCAGTCTGAGAAACAGTAAAAGTTATTTTCCTACTTAAAAAATCAGTGTAGGACAAGGTGAATAGCTTCTTCTCTAAATTATCAACTTCCTTTCTATACTATTAGTATCTCAAATAATCAATATTCTGTAAGCTAGACTATGCCTTCCTTTGTGTTTGTGCCATTATTTTTTAGTGTTACACAGACTGTCCTTGCAGGTGGGAATGAATGTGTTTTTCAGAACTGGTGCTTTCTGCCTGTCCCTCTCTTGTGGTCCAGTATCCTCAGATGTGGGGTTTTGCATTCAAGGATGTGACTTCTGCAGTGGACCTATAAACAAGGACAGCAGAGCACCAGGAGTTCCTTATAGATAAAGTTATCCAAAGAGTGGCAGAGTGTTTCAGTTTTATAGACTACTGTGGTAGCAATGAAAGGCTGCCGGTAATTATAAGAAGTTGGCCCCCGAAAAGCAAACAATAAAGGAAATAGGCTGTGTAAAATGAGTGGGGGTAATGTGGGACTATCAAGGACGTAGCAATAATAAACTGCTAACACTACTGACCTTAGCAGACTCCTTGATACTGTTTTCATGTTGAATACAAAAACCCCAGCGTTCAAGTAATGTTAAGGATCTTTCAAATGCAGAGATGTCTTCATGCATGATTCCCTACTGCATTTCTAACAGAGCCATAGAGAGGTTGCATAGAACATGTTGTGGTCACTTTAACAGTCACTGTCCTGTCTTGCTGACTAAAGGTGCTGAGGTTCATAGTCACAGTGATTTTAATCTCTGATGCACATTTGAAAAGAACAGAGCACTAAAGAAAATACAGTAGTTCTGAAAACCACCTAGCTCTTTCAAAAGCTGGCTTTGGTAAACAAAGTTCTACTTGGCTCAGTTGCTAATGGTGCTATATTTATTCAAGTAATGATTACATTCTCACCACCCCAGATATTCCTCTATTATGTGATTCCATTTCAAAACACAGCAGTATGTTGTCCTCTGCAGTCTTAACAGATTACCATTGTGTGCATGTGATCATTATGCAAACAAATACGGGTTTGGGATCTCCAACATGACGAACTTTCCCAAGGACATTTACAGAAGCACTACCAGGGCTGGAACATGGCAGTTTCATCCCACCAGCAGCGGCCGAATCCATTGCCAGGGCTGGCAGATCTTTGACACACTTGCATTTACAGCTTCAAGCCAGACTTAGCAAGACAACATGTTGATCTAGGAGCAAGAAAGTCACATTGGGTAATGTCAGGTGTTATCCTCAGCTGTTTTGTTCTAATCTCATGCCATTCCCATTGCTTCTGCCTTGGGTGCTGGAACATTAAGAACACAGTCTCACAATGATCCCATGAAATACAGAAGATTTTAAGATAATGACTCTCTTATTGTTGCTGGATTAAAAAAGTGTCAGGAGTAAAATTTAAGAAAGCAACTTGTATTTCTGTAGGAAGTATTCATTAAAATGCAAATTGTCTTATGCGTATTTATTTTGGGGGTAGTTATAAAATAATGGATCTTTTAGGAGCTTAAGGTGCAAATGTATTGATAAAAGCAAGAAGATTCACAATGTACTTTGGTATTGGTCTATCAAGCATAAATCAGTTTGTACCTGCAAGCTTATCACTGTGCACTGAAGTGTTTCCTTCCCAGCACATATGTGCACGTACCCACATGCTTGCTCTTGTTGTAGAGTCTTAATACAATAACCAGTTGTTCTGGGTCTGGGGATTCCCATAGGATGCCCCTGCAGTGTTTAAAAGTTGTGGACTCTTGAGGCACGTCACTGAAGGCTGTTTTTTCTCCAAAAATTACCTCATCCTAGAGAGATGAAGAATTTCAAGGCCTAATTACAGACTCTCTTTTCTTACCCTTATTGAATGATGATCTTTAAACTGGGTTCATTGTTTCTGCTTAGTGTTTTTTTTTCCCTTTTTACCACAATTTCAAGATTAAAACTTAACCTCACAGGCACAAAGACCTTCCTCTTCTGAGTCAGACAAAAGTGGCACAGAGCAGTTCTTTCCAGGGCCTCTGAGATGTGATGAAGCGCTCTACTGGCCCGGGAAGAAATAAAGAAAACAGAGACCGACCGCTGGAAATGCACAGGGGAGCAGTCTTGAAAAATCAACCAGAAGCAGCAGAAATCACCCAGCCAAATATTCCTGTTTCTCCTTAGAGACTGAACCTGCATCTAGGAAGACTTATCTGGGGCATCGGATTTCTCACTTTCCTACTCCACCTGGAGGGTAGCTGATATTAAGACAGATTTCTCCTCCCACACTGGAGCAGAGCAGTACCCTCCTCCTGGAAGCCCTTCAGGGTGAGGGTATAACAGTGTGGGCGTGACAGCCAGAATCTGCCTGTTAACAGTGAGTCTGCTAAGCATTTGTAAGGCAGCATCTCAGTTGAATCTTGCATGGAAGAAACAAGCATTCAGAGTACAGGCAGAAGCCTGTCTAACGCCTCAGTAAAGTGAAGGGAGCTGGGGTGTTAGCTCCAGCTCCTCATGCTCTGTCCTTCATCTTCTGACTACTGCTTGGCAAAACAAGTCAGTGAAAGATGTAATCTTGTACATCATGTGTTGGGCTGTGGAATAATCTCACCATTGCTTTCTGTGGACTGGGAGTACAGCACCAAAAGCAGAAACACCACTCCACTAGCATTTCCTTTGCTGTATTTGGTTAACAACAGCAGTCCCCTTGCCTTCTGGCAGAGCAGGCCTAGGGCCTGGCACATCCTTTACTTTTTCTAGAACAATGTCCTTTTCTGCTGAGGTTGTTGTCTAGAGATCACCATGAGGCTTGTGGTTCAGAGCAGGACACAGGGAGATGAGGGGAAGGGTCTACAGCCATGTCATACTCTTCCTTGTGCTGCCTGGAGACAAAAATAGCACGCAATAAGAAAGCGGAGGCAGTAAGAGCACAGTCCGTCTTTGTTTCACTCCTGTATTTACTTCCATATATAAATCTGAAACATTTATGGACAGGGTGATTTGTTGGTTCCCTTTAGTTGAACCTGAATTCTATGTTTGGTATTTTTAAAGGAGTTCTTTTAAAAAGAGGTGAGGAAACAAACAGCAAGAACTGGCTGACTTTTAACCTATCTTTTAAAAGTCTTTATGACATGCTTGAAGGTAGTTAGCTGCTTTGCTGTTGCCCTGCAGAAGATTTTGCTGCAGCATCTGGCTGGTTGACAAAGTTCTAGTGGAGGCCTATCAAACAGAGAGCTCAGCTTCCTTTTTGATAGACATAAATCTGCCTGCTTGTAGTCTGATTGCTGACAGAAGTTAGCTCACAAGAAAGATAATTAAGAACCAGAACTCTCCTGACCAACGGAGGACAACTTTGTCATAAATCATACCAACTCTTTGAGGTAGCCTTCTCTCTGATTAATACTTTCCTCATTTAAAATGGTTAGGATGATGTTACTCTGAAACAATACACTGATTGTATGTTTTTTATGGAAAGTACTTCTAAACTTTTAATTCAAAGGTGTAGCTTCAGTGAAGAGTTGGTAAAGAAAAATGTCATCTTAAAGCAGACAAAAAAATACTGATTTCTGCAAAGTGCTGCAGCTTGGATCTGTGGTAAACAGGCATATTGGCAGATGTGTTATTCAGGCAGGTGCTGGCACATGCTTTTTGGTGCGTACAGAAGTTGTGTGCTGTGCAGTTGTTTTGTATACTTGCGTGCAATCATTGTCCTGCTATATTTAACTGAAATGTAGATCTTTAATCCAAAGTATGCTGTAGCCTCCGGGAACCTTTCCAGTTATTTAATGAGTTTTGGCATAGCCCATACAGTAATAAGCTGCGTTTTCAATGGGTGAGTGATTTGCAGGATTAGGTTCTTAGACATTGTGGGTTGAAGTGAGCTATGATCCCAGTGGGCAAGACTGTAAAATCAAGCTGACAGAGCAGCAGAGTGTGGCAGTGATTTGTATTATGACAATCCATTTTTCTTTAACATTACTGGCAATACTTATGACAAGCTTTGACTAGGTTTGACAATTAGTTTGTTCTTACTTATTAATTTTCTTCCTAACTTAGATAAAATTTAATTTCATTAAGGAGGAAATAAATATATTCTCTACTCTCAAATTGTAAAGGTTGGAGGAAGATACTTTGTTTGGGGGAATTAGTACCAGGAACTATGTAGGATTAGACTTGTCAACTGGTTTAATAAAGTATGTCTGTGTGTGTACACGTGTGTGTGTGTGTTTGTATATATATATATATATATATGCCATGCATGCGCACACACATGTATATGTAAAAGACAGTTGACCAGTGGTAGCAAATAACTTTGAAATTTCAGTGTCTACAAATGGTTCAGTAAGTATGCATCTAGGATTCAAGGCAAATGTCATTTTTATGTAGTTGCTGGGGTGTGGTGTAGGTTGAGGAACCTTCAAAAGAGTAGTGTAAACATTTGCTGGAGACATTTGTATTGAAATAAAACAAAGGTCTTACCTTTGTATGGGATTTATAAGGTAATGGCTGGCAGGAGAAACTATAAAACCACACTTTCTGTGCATGTGAGGAATGATGGGATTGATGTTAGTCATTTAAGAGACAAGTAATTTAACTCTTTGTAGTTACAATCTGGAGGAATGAACTACCTTAAAACAAGATTTTGTAAAGACCCACCACCCAGACGTAGATTCTCTGTATTGCCAGTATTCAGTAGAGAAATTGCTGGAAGTTTCTGGTTTTGTTCTGCTTTCCTCCCTTCTGCCCTTGGCTCTTTCTGAGATGATGTGAGCCAGAAATGTAAATAATAATGAAAGGCTTATATTAGAGGTTTCATAACTGCAGACCTTTAAAATGTATAAGCTGAGAGACCACAGCAGGAGTCATGTTGGCTGGATTAAATGATAAAACGGGAAATGCATTTCTGGGCCCTGCTTTCACTTAAGGCAGGTTAATGTGTTTGTGTCTTGTACATCACTAATTATGCTGCAGTGTTTAACAAACACTCAGTAATTCACATAATAGCAGCTACACTGGGGAAAAGTGCCTTTCCCAAAAGAGAGAATGCTTTTTCTGGACATGCGCTATAACAAACAGAAGAGTTGTCGTTATCTTAGGCCACTTTTGAAACTTTCTCAGGCACCTAATGTTTCTCCAAATTAGTTTTTCATTGCCAGTGGCAAGCCTGAGCTGGAGACTAGATGGGTGGAACTCTATCATTAATTGTTGTAATCTAAGATATGCTGACATTAAAAAAAAGAGACATCGCTATAATGACAACCCAAACTTGTTCCTGATAGCAAAACATTGCTAAAATCTAGTTCGCACAGGAAAAAAAAAAGTTTGTAAATGAATTCAGGTACAGCCATAGTTACATCCATTAAAATAGTTCTAAGTCAAGTATAGACAGGACTCTGGTGGAAAAAAAAACCACAACACAGTGATTTCTATTATTGCTACTGTCATTTCTACTTAACTCTACATTTTCTAACCATGTAACTACCATGCAAGAGATGAGAGCAAGGAGGCTCTTAAACCAGAGTATCTTCCAAAAGGGAAATAGGTAGAACAGGACATAAACAACTCCACAGGGAGCCAAAACAAATTTGCTCCTTGTCTTATTGAGAGTGGGAGTATCTGCATTATGGACAGGAGCTGCAGAGGAAGGAGAGATGAGGGATGTAAAGGGCAAAGCAGGCAGTGCTTGGACAGGCAGGTGAGATCAGAGCAGGCAACATTCCTCAGCCACTGCCTGGAGGAGGTGAAGGTTCCTGGGCAGGGCAGGGGTAGACAGAAGGGGACTCTCCAGAGGGTTCCCCAGCAGCCTGCAATTCACTGCAGCAGCCTCCTGCACCACGGTGTTGAAACGGGTACAAACCTTCAGTCATGCAAAGAAAAAAAATCCATCTAAAATCAACTCAAGTAACAGAACTTCTTTCCTCTTCGCCCCTCCCTCTGCAACCGCCATATGTTTTCCAAATCCAGAATCAGTGTTGTGCTTTACAGAAAAGCTAATAGAAGTTTGCGTGGAGACAGAAAATTTTCCCAAAAATAAATGATCTGTGTTAATTCGAATCCATCTGTCTATCTGTGAAGTGCAAATGATGTGACAGAAAGTATAGTATGCTTCATGTGCATGAATGTACAGTTACTGCTCCTCTGAGACATTCTGATGTATTACAGTGTCAGGATAAGGATATTGAATCTTACAGCATCAATCTATTATTCATGCTGAATAATCTGTTATTGCTGTATGGGGACTCCTAATAAAGTCTGTCTTCCCCAGCCACTCCTGCTCTGAGGCTCAGTGTTTCTGGAGGCAGCGGGACAGATATGCAGTGTATGTCGTTGATTAAGGTGGAACAAGGCCTTTCTTTACTTCTCAGCTGAGAGTGAAGCCAAGGTGGTGGGTGCACAAACTGCTGAGCCGATGCAAAGCCTGCACATCCCCTCTCACATTTTTAAAGTACAATTTGGAAAATCCCTCTACAGAAGTATGGGCTAAAATATAGCAAAACTAGACTGTGTTTTATGCTAGACTTCATTGCACTGCTTGTGTTCACACAGACTTTAAAGCAATACCCTGACACTGTAAAGGAATCTCAAGGCAAATGAAAATTCAGGCCGTTATATTTTGAAGGCATATGCACACATATCCACACTTACCTTTGGAGCTGGAGGAGACCAAGTTGTAATTTGAAACAGAAATAACACTATCAGCTTCAAAATCAGAGTTTCACCTAGGGCCCTTCCCCGCCTCCCTGCTCTCCTGGCAGTTAAAGTTCAACTATTTCATTTGTAAAAGCAGCTCTGTGATACCATCAGAAGCAGAAATGCGGAGGTGCCATTAGCTCAGTCAGGCAAACAAGCTACTCTGGCTCCATCGTAAAAACCTGACTAGTGTTAACTTCTGCCATTAGGGTAAAATAGCCCTTAAACAGCCCTACTGGAACCCTTCTCTGTTCTCAGCTGCCTCCCTTTTAGGGATGGTGGTATTTGGGTCACTCAGACAGGCTTTTTGTTCTCTTTGTGCATATCCCTCTAGGGAGGGATACTTGGTGATGGGAGACCCTTCTGCCAGGTGCTGTACAAACACATGGCAAACAAGGCACACCTTGTCCCCCAGCGCCAATGGAGGTTAGAGGGCAGGAGGTGACTAGTGACTGTCAACAGACATAAGTAGGTACAGAGGGAAAGCACGAGGTTGTTTTCTGAGGCCGGGCTTGCCAAGAATTGAAGACAATGTCAAGTAGTGTGGATGCCACATGGCAAAGAGGACTTTTAAGAAGAGGTTTCACAAATGTTTGAGAAACTCCTTCCCTGTATGAAAGACAGGATAGGATGCATTTTTGACATTGAAGAAAAATAGTGAAGGACACTTTAAGTGAAGGAGTATCTGTTGGTGTAATGGAGGAAGGAGTACTACTGATGACAGCATGAAGAGAATTAGGGAGTAGGGGAGGGTAGGACTTCTCTTTGGCCACACTGAATTTAAATTTTGTTCTGTCAGAAAAGCCAGACCAAAACATGGCTGGAAAGGATGATGCAAGATGGTCTTAATATATCTACATTAATAGTGCAAACGTACAGAGCAGGTTTGTAGAGTGAACCAAGGCAGGGCTGAAGACCTGACATCCACGTGAGACACTTTTTAGGAGATTTTATCTCAGGTTATCTGTAGACAGTTCCTACAGATTGAGCAGGTTCCTACAGATTGAGCAGGTGGAACATGTGAGGTTTGCTTCTAGGACACATCTTCTGGTCTGGCTCTTCCAAAGAGAATCTAGAACATGCACTCTGAGTTCTCTGGTGTGAATCAAAGCACAGTGAGTTGGGGCAATAAAAAAATTAACCAAAACTGTAGACTCCTGACCCAAACTGAAGCATCAATACATGCCTTAAAAGTTTGTCCTTATTCCCAGTGTGGGAGCATCTTTGCTGGATTTAGGACAGAAGTAGGGAATAAATGTGTGAACTGCCAGACTGCAGATTGTAACAGAATGAATGAATTTTTTTTTTGGAGGGGCTATTAGCTTTTATTTTCCCATTTGTTCTAATGTATTTCCAGAAATATAGGAGTAGTTTGTACTGCATATTAAAAGTGATCTCTCTGCCACACAGATTTTCATCACAGTGAATTGTTTGAGCACAGACTTCTCCTCACAAAAAGGAGTAAAAGGCCTTCCTTTAATGATTCAGATCGATACATACAGCTACAACAACCGCAGCAATAAACCCATCCACCGAGCCTACTGCCAAATCAAGGTTTTCTGTGACAAGGTAAGTGGAAAGCACAACTACTGTGGATGGAGGAGCAACCTCATTAGGCAGTTTTTTATTGCTGTATTTTAGACCTAAA
>NW_009970723.1:10536260-10563999 GCF_000747805.2 Chaetura pelagica
TTTGGACCAGTTATATCATAAATCTAACAGAGAATCATGTAATTATTTTACTGCTTTGCAGCCTTTTTGGCAGTCATTTCTCAGCTTGTGAGCAATAATTGGACTGTTTAAGGACAGCATG
Source organism: Chaetura pelagica (assembly GCF_000747805.2). Taxonomy (NCBI): domain Eukaryota; kingdom Metazoa; phylum Chordata; class Aves; order Apodiformes; family Apodidae; genus Chaetura; species Chaetura pelagica. The sequence goes on from NW_009970723.1 coordinate 10,536,382, forward strand.
TTATATGTCATGATACAGGGATATTAAAAAAGAAATAGAAACCACAAATGTAAAGACCTCTAATTGAAAGGTCAGTTCTGATCATAGACTCACACAAGTGCCAGCCAGAAGATTTTACCCTTTCTGGCTCTCACAGCCAGGATAGGTAATGTATAAACTTTGTGGAGAGGTTTCTGATAAAGAAATGCACCTTTCAGAAAAGCTTTCTAAGCTCTCTTTTTGTGATACCACCAAGTCCCAGTGGTGCAGCTGATGTTTGGTGTGTTGTGCCCCCTACTTGAACACATACTGTTCTTTTGGAAGCTTCAGCTGGATGTCTATGTTGCTAGGATTTTCTTAATTAAAATAAACTGCAAAAATATGTGAGCTATTCCCATTTTGCAGTTCAGTAATAATCACAGAATCCTAGGGGTTGGAAGGGACCTCAAAAGATCACCCAGCCCAACCCCCCTGCCAGAGCAGGGTCACCTAGAGCACATCACACAGGAACTTGTCCAGGTGGGTTTTGAATGTCTCCAGCAAAGCAGACTCCACAACCTCTCTGGGCAGCCTGTCCCAGGGCTCTGTCACTCTCACAGGAAAGAAGTTTTTTCTGGTATTTACATGGAACCTCCTATGCTCCAGTTTGCACCCATTGCCCTTTGTCCTATCACTGGACATCATTGAAAAAAACCTGGCTCTGTCCTCCTGACGCTTGCCCTTAACATATTTGTAAACATTGATGAGATCGCCCCTCAGTCTCCTCTTCTCCAAGCTAGAGACCCAGCTCCCTCAGCCTTTCCTCATCAGGGAGATGTTCCACTCCCTTAATCATCTTTGTAGCTCTGTGCTGGACTCTTTCAAGCAGTTCCCTGTCCTTCTTGAACTGAGGGGCCCAGAACTGGACGCAAAATTCCAGATGTGGCCTCACCAAGGCAGAATAGAGGGGGAGGAGAACCTCCCTTGACCTACTAACCACTCCCTTTCTAATGCACCCCAGGATGCCATTGGCTTTCTTGGCCACAAGGGCACATTACTGGCTCATGGTCATCCTCCTGTCCACCAGGACCCCCAGGTCCCTTTCTCCCACACTGCTCTCCAGCAGGTCAGCTCCCAACCTGTACTGGTACATGGAGTTGTTCTTCCCCAGATGCAAGACTCTACACTTGTCCTTGTTGAATTTCATCAAGTTTCTCCCTGCCCAACTCTCCAGCTTGTCCAGGTCTCACTGAATGGCAGCACAGCCTTCTGGTGTGTCAGCCACTCCTCCCAGTTCAGTGTCATCAGCAAACTTACTGAGGGCACACTCTGTTCCCTCATCCAGGTCATTGATGAAAATATTGAATAGTGCTGGTCCCAGTACTGACCCCTGAGGGACTCCACTAGTTACAGATCTCCAATTTTTTCCCCCCTCTTGCTTTTTTTGCTTACTCCTTCTTTTACAAAATTTGGTTCTTTTACAATGGGTCTCCTCACTCCTTTGTGGGATTTGTTAAGATTTTTCAGCACTGAAAGGCAGGTCGTGCCTTCACAAGTCTGTTAGTGTCATGGTCAGCTGAGTAGAAACAGTTGCTCAGAAATTTTGTTGCAGTGATGTTTCTTACATGTGAGTGTGACCATATTTCAGTTGAGTTTAACACCTACCAGCTTGATGACTTTATCCTTGCTGGGAAAGATATTCCAGAGGAGAGCAGATGCCTAAGATTCTAGTCGAGGTTCGGGGGTGTACATCTGTTAAATTAGTCTTGCCATCTTACAAGTGGGAATAGGAGGCAAAAGGCCATGCCACAGGCTATATGTAGCATTAACTTTTTAATGGAAAGGGTAGGAGTTCAACTGTTCCAGGTCTCTGTGCTGCTGCTCCCTCCCCTATTTTCTGTTCATTCCCCTGTTGTTGTCTTGATGAAAGGATCTTGAGGGCTAATCAGTTGTGTTAGTGGAGCAAAAACTTTGAAAGTAATGAATGTAAATGTATGCACTGTGGTCTTCTTGCAGTCAAAATGTTATGCTTTTAATTGTAATTTTGAATGTCAAATATTTAGAGATTTGAAGGTGCAGCTGGATGTTAAAAGCTAAGTAAATATCAAAGTAAGAAGTTGTTTTTATCTACCTGTTTTTGAAAAGCAATTAGAAAAATCTGAATTATTATTTTTTTTTAAAAAGAAGGAAATTCACAGCACAAACTCATCAAGGGTGACCTGTAGACACAAGTGGTGGAGATTTTGAATAATACATGTTCATTGCCTCTATTGGCTTAATTGGTACTTCAAATATAAAGACTACAAAGCAGGAAATAAATGTTGAGTCTTTTAATCAAAACTGTCTCAAAGTAGAAGAAAAGATCACAGGGGTAGTTAAAGTGTTATCCACATGAAAACTGTAATGGAAGTGGGAACTAGAGGGCTCAAGGGTATTGGTTATGGGATATAAATCTGTATAATATAAATGTATACACACATACATGCACAGAAAGCCTACTTAAAGCAGGGCTGAAAATGAGTTAAATGAATGCAAATTATTGAGGTCAATTCACATGTCAGTTTGTGCTAATTGAGTTTGTGCTCATTGACACTTGGAAAGAGACTGAAGCCTGGTTTCTCCCTCACTTACTCTGCTGTGTCATGGTGCTTTTGTAAGTAAAGACAGTTGGAGAATTTCCATCTGCTGGTGGCACTCGGAGGACTCATCACGCTCAGAGGAAGGTATTTGGTGGGGCTGGGTACCCTCGTCTTTCCAAGGTGCCAAAAGAAGCCCCCCCCCGTCCGTCGTTGAGGCAGTGGCTGGATGGAATCTTGGCTCGGTTTCTCTGAGAAGAGAAATCTCTAAAAGAGTCGCCCTCTCGTGACAATGGCAGGGTTTGCTGCCTGGGTGGGAAAGGACCCGAGGCTGAGAGAATTATTGCCCACCTCTGTCATGATCAATTGCAAAAATATTACAGGTTCATTCAAACAAACAAAAAAACTACCCCCACAAAAACAAAAACAAACAAACACAATAACCCCCCCCCAAAAAAAACCCCACAAAAACCAAACAAAACAAACCTGCAAGCATATAATATTTTTTATACATTTTAAAAGTGTGAATTGCACTGATATGCCCCAATCTGACAACCCCAAAGAGAAGCTGATGAGAAAAGTGAAAAGTGCCTGATTTATTACAATCAACTGGAGGAGAGGAGCTGCACATTGCCTTCCTCATGTCTAACTACTGAAATGTATCCGAGTTTGAAACATGGAAGAAAAACTTTCTTTGCCTGACAGAGTTCTTACAAATGTTTTGTTTTGTTTTGTTTTGTTTTTTTCCCTGCAGCAATGGTGCCTCTTTAGCACCAGTAGATATGTTTGTATATTAACTTGGATAAATGACAGGTACTGGTCTCCAGTTTTTAAGAAAAACATTTGCTGATAAATTAATGCCATCTAGCTGAAACAGCATAGCTCTTGTGGAAAGACTATCCCTGAAGAAGTAAAACTGCATTAGCTAAGTGGTACATATTATATGTATTTTAGTATTTACTCAGGCAGTTGCTTAAATTTAGTATTGATTTACATATAAACTAGAGAGCAACACCAACTTGCATAAAATGTGTGCTTTGTGACATGAATGTATGGAGATACAGGCTGCAAAGGATGTAATAATGTGCTTTCTCCCAGTTTGTTCTCCAATATTTTGTCCCTGTTTATTTTCCAGTAGGCAATCTTCAAAGCAACTCTTACAGTGCACATGTTGTTTTCTCAGTGCTAATTCTCTCTGCCCTTGGAATCTTTTTGTCATGTGCAGATCACTGATACTGCATTATGATAAAAGAATATAATTTTTATTCCTTAAGTAGGTTGTCAGGGAAACTTGCTACCAGGCCTATTTATATTTATATATTGCAAGATGCTTTAGCCAATGTGTATGAAAGAACTGAGGATTCAGAGATATTTTGACTTTCTATATGTTATTAATCTTCCTGGAAAGAAGCAGAAGCATTTGACTTGGCAAATACCATAACATTGTTCGAAAATAAAATAAATGAATCCTGTTTTCATGACTCTGAAAAACTACACGTTCCTTGGAATATATGCAGTTCTTACCTTCTTGTCTTCAGAATGGACTATCATAGAGAAAATGTATTATCATAGGGTATTGAGTAACTCTAATTGCCTGTTGGTCTTCAGCTTTAGAGAATAGAAGACTGAAGTCTGTGCTCCTGTCTTAGCAGATGTGGAACTCTTGAGCCTTGAACTAAAAACAGGTGTACATTTGAGCTTCATAATGGTGATGGGAGTGGTCCTTATAATGGTAAGGGCTTTGCTAGCTTGGAGCTAGAATGCAAGACATAAGGTTAAATGAGCTGAAGACTTGGAAAAAAAATATTTTTGAATAATCTGAAATTCACAGGCTGCATTTTGCTAATGGTTGGTAGCAGAAGTACTCATTACATGTATACAAAGTCCAAACATCAATGAAAAAATTAAGAACTCATTCAATTGTTTGACTGGTCAGAGCCTAACTTATTGGCCCTTTATGATAGGGTTTTTTTTTCCTTGTATCCTGAAGACATGCAAACTCTTATTTATTAGATATTTGTGAAAACTGTCCAGTAGAAATGCTTTGGAATGCAAAAAATGTATTGTGGTCCATTGTCTCAGCAACTACAATGATGTGCCTCGTGCAGGCTGGTCTGGCCTCTGCACTGTGCCTCATGGGATTCTCCTAGCTCAGATGGGATGGTTGGTAGTTTTGTGGGCATTGCAGCTGCTGCATTTGTAAAGTGTCTGTGGCACAAATAAGCACTGGCAGGTGGGAATAGCTGCCCTGCTCACAGATTGCCTGCACCCCAGAGAACTTGAGGGTGTCTTGCCTTGAATTAATGAAGACAAAGCTGTAAAGCTTTATGAAGTTCATGGTAACAGAATTTCAAAGGAGGATCAGCAAAACATTTATTCTTCATTGTGTACAAAAGGCTGAGTCCTCCTCAGTTTCTGCTTTCCTGAGAGGAATCTCAGGCTTGCTGCCATATAGTAAATGACTTCCCAGTTTCACCCCACTACCTGTGAGCAGTGGGGTGGCAGTCTTGAGCAGCAGTGAGGGGCTGTGGCTGCCTGGCAGAGCTGCTTCATGCAGCACAGGGCTCTGGGGGATGTGCCTTCTGCAGGACAGGGGCTGTGAGGCATATTTTTTACTCCTTTCTGCCAAAAAGCAGGAAACTTTACAGATACAAATGTACCCCTAGAAACAAATTTGATAAGGGCATGACTCTGAATTCTTTGTCTTCTGTGGTTGAGGTCAGTGACAATGGGATTGGGACCTGGAGGCAATCTTGCTATTAGACAATTCCATGTTTCTTTTTCCGCATCTTTCAACCTGTGGAAATCTATTGATAGATCACAGGAGTTCATCTTTCCTTGCGTTCTTTGCAAGCTTGGCTCATTGGTTCATGTGTGAATTTTGCCATCTTGAGTGGATATTTTTGGCTTACCTCTCTACCCCCTTTCTTTTAAAGAAACTTCTAATTTTAGTTTTGAAAACAATCTTCCATTTTACATGCTGACTGTCTGGAAGCATATGGATCTTTAATACCCTTCACAACTTGACTATTCATATTTATAAAGTAAATTAGTAGAACTTCAAAGCAGGTGTTGCTGCTTTTTATGTCAATAACAAGTTTTATTTTCTAAACTTGTTGAGAGTGTATTTACATAATAGAAGCCTGCAGCTTCTCAGCAGTTCCTGGGGGCCTAATAGGGCAGAGCTACATTGCTTTTGAGTTTCTGGAGGGCTTCTCCCTGTTTGAAATGCCTGTACTTTTCTGTAAGAGCCCAGGCACTGCTGGCAAGCTATCAGTGTAGCCTTCTTGGCGTTGGCAAATCTCAAAGGCCTCTACAAAGCTGGCCACAGTGGTGCAATGCCACCCCCAGAGCAGGTGAGTGGTGCAGAGTTTAGGGAAGAGCTTAGTACAGACGTGATGTGAGATGATAGCAACCCTGCAGGTGTTCCACCTCAGTACCTGTGCAGTGTAGTGGGCCTGAGCGCCCCATCCGTCGCAGGGGCGCTGGGCTGGGGATGCCCTTGGCACAAGCTGTGGTGACAACAGCCCTAGGCCTGCATGCTGCCTAGGCCATCCCATCTCCTCCAAGCCAGCATGTGGATATTTTCCTCTTCTATCTCAAGCCCTGGGGGCTGCTGGATGTGCCAGCCTGAGTTTTGAGCACAGGTGAGCAGTCCGGCACTGGCATGTTCCCAAAAACCTGCACAGATCTATCTGTAATGGGATAACCAGTCTCTGTCCCAGCATTTCTGATATGTCCGTCACTGTAGTTCCAGGCATCACGAGATACGATGCTCACAGAGGCCTCTTGGAATAATATCTATGGGTTGTCTTTTTTGCATCAGGGAGCAGAAAGGAAAATCCGAGATGAAGAGAGGAAGCAGAACAGAAAGAAAGGCAAAGGCCAGGCATCCCAAGCCTCCTGCAATAACTGTGAGTAAGATGGGCCTTTCTGGTCTGGGACTGAGTCACACTTAACATTCATTCTCTCCTAACTGTGTTGCTTTGTGACCCCCCTGGCAGCTGAAGGGAAGTTGAGTGCATTCCCTCTGCAAAAAAAGAGTGATATCACCTTCTTCAAAACAATGGCTGACCTGGATTCCCAGCCGGTTCTCTTCATACCAGATGTTCACTTTGGAAACCTACAAAGAAGTGGACAGGTAGGAAATGATAATGAGATGAGCTGATGCCCACCTGCTGTCCAGCCACATGTGCTTTGGGGCAGGTTTTAGGAAAGCTGAGCACTTCTGGGGGGCCATTGGTTTTGGTAAATGCAGCTTTTGGTGACTCCTTTAAAAAAGACTTGACAAGAGACAAGTAAGTGCCTTTGCAGTTCTGGGTGTGAAAAAAGTTTATACTTCATTAACAACTGGTAAGTTTGTGTTTGTTATGGTTTTGCCATTCTTTTGCTAGGAAGAAAAACAGAACAAATGCTCAAGAATTTTGAAATAGAATGTTGATTTGTGACTGAAAGAAAGTCTGGTTTTGAATGTGCTATTTAGCTTGATGAAATGAAGTGCCATCTGGTGGTAGCTGGGATCCCCCTCCGTGTGATAACCAAAAACAAAGACCGAGCTCTTACATGATGTGTAGGGAGGTCAAGAATAAGCTTGCTGAACACCTCTGCCTATCTTCTGTAGGCATCACCTGGAGAGCTGAGAATTCCTTGGAAGGAAATATTTTCGCTCTACAAAGTAAAAATCTATCAGGCTAATGTTCAATATTCAGTATTGACAGTCATTATTACCAGTAAATGTGAGGAAGTCTTTGCTGACTTGACTCTTTTAAGACCTACTTTATTGCTTGCTGGGAAATTGCAAACCTGAATTGGAGGGTCAGGTCTGACCATTTTTTGATTATTAACTTGTTGTTTAATAACTTCTCAGGGAGTGGAATGAGACCTTTATGTATGTGTTTCTAAAGACAAATAGATGAGGAAATTTTATACGCATCTTGCTGCAGAGTATTAAAATAATTAAGATGAAATTACACTGAGTGTTGAAATTGTCATTTATTTTAAAGCAGTGAGAACTGGGGGAGAGCAAAGCATAGAGTGCAGACATTGCTATCACAGCTGTCACTGACTTGCTCTCCAAAATTGGAAAGACGCCCACTCTCATATCAGTGCTGGGTACCTTCTGTCCTCATGGCTTTCCAACCAGAATGTGGATTTATCTCAAAACAGGAAAAAGGTGGAAGCATTCCTTAGTATATGTAATCCTGTAAATATTTTTCTAAATTAACTCGAAGATAACCTAGTTTGCTAGCTCTAAGGAAGTGTTCAACCCTGTCTTTCATTTACTGCTGAATAGTTGCAGTATCGCCCTTCTTGCTATCCTGAACTTTTAAATAGTGGGGGTTTTGTGTTACTTAATATAAGACTGACTTATTATGATGATAATTTATTATTTATGAATGTTTTGTTATGAAAGTGTAGCCACTTTCAGGTCCTTGTCATAGAATGAGTTACAGACTTCTGTTTTGCCCACACACCCCTCTGAACTATTTTCATTGTACAGGTTCAGAAGTGAAGGCTCCCCTTGAAAATGTGCTCCAAGTCTTGCCAGCACAAGTGCTGGAAACCTGCCTGAGAAGCCTTGCTCTGCCCCAGCAGAACACAGGGCTCTCGTGCCCTGCCTTCACCCCATGCTTGCAAAGTAACTCAGCAGCTGGAATGCTGCTTCACTTGGTGTGGACCCACAGTGCAGGCACATTGTGAGGAATTTGGCTGGCTGTTCTGTAAAGCCTTTGACAACAGACTGTGATTTTATGCCTCCCCTGCCACTGTTAGCTGTATTTGCTGCTGTTGTAAATTTGGTCCCAGTGACTGTGAGCTGTACTGATTTATGCAAAACAGCAGTCTGGACTTGCAATTCTGTCCACAGCCTGTACAAAAAAGTTCAGCTGTAGCGTGAGGAATTGTATTGCCACTAGGCCTGTAGATTAATGTTGGTCTTTATAGTTTAATTAGATTTTCAGACAGTATTAAATACATACAAAAGCTTGTGAGTGTTGTAGCTTAAATCCTATTAAGGGTAATTTTAGGTGAGTAGTGATCTGGTTTAGAGGATTGTGAAATAATTGGGAAAATTATATAAACCAGAAGAGATGGCAATGTCTGTCAAAATGCTTTGATGTATTTCCACTGGGTGATATTCAACAGCAGTTTTTCTAAACCATACTTTTTCCATATCACAATTAGAACTAGAGATGTTTGTGTTTTATAGAAGGAAAAGAATTTTTAACAGATGAAAAATTTGGGAGCTGCTTGTTGTCTTTTTCCCTTTTCTAAAGTTACTCTGTTAAGCACATGACTAGTCTTGGGAATAATTTTTGCATTTTTTTTCATCCTTCTAGGTTTACTATAATACAGATGATGAAAGAGAAGGGTAAGACATTTCTTATTTCACAAGCTTTGCAGTTAGCAGTTCAAACTCATAGAAAGCAGGCACAAAACATGAAATCAGATAAAACTGATCCCCTTTCTTCCCCGTCCCTCATGTTCTCCCATCACTAATGGTGGGTAAATAACTGGTAGAGAGAGGTATATTTTATGGTAACTTCCTTTTCTTTCCTGTGAACTTGCTGCTTTTTAGAACTATTTTTATTATTTTTTAAAATAAAACAATTTAAAGAGCCATAGGATTTTATACATGGACAGGAAAATGTGTTTGATAATAAAGAGTATTTTATATATGTATATGTAAGGGTTCTCAAATAATTTTAGAAAAACCACATGAATTTTTACAGGAAGCACTGAACTTCACCCATTTCATAGAAGCTGTTTAGCAGCACACATGTGTATGTGAAAAATACAGGAACTGCAGACAGAATGCCCAAACTCCAGAAGAGAAAGGCAGAAAGAGAACAGGAGATCCTGAGAAGGGAGAAGGCTGGAAATGGGAGGACCCCCTATCTTGTTTTGGAGGGTCTGGGAGAATTGCAGAAAGTCCCTAATGTAGTTAGAGATATAATGAAATAAGGGCTTTAATATGTGTGGCTAAGTTCAGCCAGTATTAACTGTACTGTGTGCAAGCCCCATGTTTTTATATGTTGCTTGAATCCCAGGTGAGCACCCTCAAATCTGAGAGTTTGAAGCAAGACAGCTGCACTCAGATAAGCCTGCAAAAAGTGGCCTGCAGTAGGGAGTGGCTGTCACCTACAGGTAGCTTTGACTTGAAAACATGAGGCCCTTTTTGTTTTTTTTTAATGAAGCTTATGTTCTTCATAAGGCTCACAGTGGAATTTGAGAAACAAAGGGGTTTATTGCATCAAGCACACTGGGTTCAGTTCCTCCAAGAGTAAGAGGAGACACCAAGTCCTGCCAAAGCTGCTCTGAAGGGGGGGAGGCTGCAGTGCCTTCAGCTTCCCTGGCAGAGCCAAGTCTCAGCTTCAGGCTGGGTCTGGCTCAGTGTGTTACTCCATTTGAACTCTTGGGCTTCAGATAAGCATCAAATGCTAAATCCTTGCAGTTTCTGGTCTGATGCTACTTGAGTAGCTATTGGAGGTTTTGCCAGCATACAAACTGTGTCATGACTGCTGCTGTTGTCTCCTCTCCTGTTGGGACCACAGTTTTTCTGTGACATGGTGCCTGTTGCTTGTTTTCCAGTAGCAGCGTCCTGGTGAAAAGGATGTTTCGGCCCGTGGAGGAGGAGTTTGGTCCATCTCCTTTGAAGCAAATGAAAGAAGAAGGCCTGAAAAGAGGTAACAGTCAATTGATCTGGATAAAAATAATACTCTGGTATTCTTGCTGTCAGGCTGGGAAGGGCAGGCCAAGTCAGTTTTTTGATGCTAGTGCAAATGTGGGGAAGGTGGAAGGGTATATCATTACACTACCAGTATGCAAGGAGGCATTTTAACAAATGCTAATAATGATTTAAAAGGAGATAATAAAAAGAACTGTGCTATCTCAAGGAGGGATGAGGACATAAGTGTTTATAAAATATGAAAAAGCTAGAAAGTTTCTTGATCCTTGGCCAAGCTACATAGTTCATAAATGTTCCAGTAGCAAATCTGTGGTGGTCTATTTTTAACTTTTGCTCATCTTTTTTGTTCTGGCTGGGATCAAAAGCAAATATGCAAGATGCACTGGAAAAAATATAGAGATCTTACACAGGCAGGCTCCTGCTGACTGCAGAGTGAGATTAGCCTGAATAAAATCTCAGATATTTCCTACCCATTTAGGAATATAAGGCATGGATACATGTTTTCCAGCAGACTTAACTGAATTGTTTTAAAGTTTGTTTACTTTAACTGTTTTTTACTGCCCTGAGTGAATGTTATTGCAGTCCTGTTTCATATGCTATACCAGTCCAAATCCTGTTTTCCAGTCTGTTACAGTGAAGCTTAAATTGAGTAACAGTGAAGCAATGGTTTAGGTAGAGCTGTTAAACTTTGTGTTGAAGGTAAGGATGAGCAGATGGTGATTTTGACCAGAAAATCTGCTTTGTGTACAGTCAGTTCCAGTGCAGTGGTGTAGGTGATAACATCCTACACTGCCACATTTAAACACTCTGGAGAATACATGACATTCCTTCAGTCTCATGAGTTCTGTCATGGAAGCTTATTGGAGATGTTAGGGGTGTGACCAACTTATGTAACTCAAACTTGCAAATGTTTTAAGGTTTAACTATTAGTTTGAGAGACAGCAAAGCAACAAGGTACAGAAGTGAGCTCAGTTGTTCTTAGTTGCACCACGTGTGAGACTTTATAGAAACGACTTACCATGATCCTGCCTTTGCAAAGCTGCTCAGTTGGTTAGAGTGGTGTGCTTGAACCAAGAGAAGCATACAAGATTACAGTATGGAGACTGGTTCTTCCTGGAATAAATGTGAGCATGTTCTTTTGATTAGATCTTCAGTTAATTATGTAAGATAGTCCTGACTACAGACTTACATCTGGTTGATTCAAGGCCTGCTCCATCAGGCAGAAGGGGACAGCTACAAGGGTTGCATAAAGGCAGACTTTTTCCTGCAATTCCAACTGGGTTTCCCAGCGCAAAGCCTGGATGGTTGCCTGCAAGAAGACAGTGATTTGTTTTGATTATTGCTGTCTTTTGCTGTGGTGAGTTGTTTTAATATCACCCAGAACTTGCAACCATTTCAAGGGGAAGATTTGAAAGAAAAAAAAAAGCTTTATCAACTAGTGGCAAAACTGTGTTAACTAATTAAATCCAGGAGAGGCCTGGAACCAGAGAAGCTGGTGGATCCTCTCTTTACATCCCCCTCCTGTTCAGTGTTTCTTGCAACTTGGAACATGCTGGCTGGAGGCCAAACTTCCTCTAGCATGGCCTTTGCTCTGGTGAACTTCCTGCCATTGGGAACCCTGCATCTGGGGTTGTGCTGTGGAGCGCAGCTCAGCTGAGCCCGCCTGTTTGACGGTACTCCCCTTGCCACAGGAGTCACTCACTGGGTTACTGTCACTACTGGTTTTCCCAGACTCAGCCATACTAGAAGCTTTTTTTCTCCCAGATTTATTTGGTACAGCAGTATCAATAATTCTAGAGAGCAGATATAGACGGGGTACCAGTGTAATGTTTGAGAGAGAACAGATCTGATACGTGAAATGGTGCGTTAGAAGCAATGCAATCCCAAGGCAGCTCCCTGCTGCAGTGCAGGTGTCAGTAGCACCCAGTGAGGGGTCCAAGTTCAGCTGAAGAACTGAAGTGACAGTGTGTGGCCTCTCCTCTGTCTAATGGACCTACTTGTAATACTGCCCCGTGGAAACAAAAGTATTAAGAGGTAGCCTTCCAGAGAAGAGAACTGAAGGAGTTTGCAAACAATTGGTAAAACAAAGTTCATATTGTCACACAGGTGGCTGCATCTTTATGAATTACTCTTTCATCTCCTTGACCTCTAAGGGAGGTCCAAGTGCCTAACACAGAAATATAAAGTATGTTAATCTGTACCAAGTGTGCAGCACAACTAGTTACTTGGCTAAACTTGTGGCTTTTTCCTGTTTTAAGTTCTCGGTAAGAGTTTTCAAATCACTTTCAGATTTCATAGGGAGTTTCCCCCTGATCCAGCAGCTGTGTGATCAGGGAGATGCCTAGTTGTGTAGCTCTCAGCTTGAAGCAAGCAGTACTGTTGTCCAGCTTTTGCCTCTCAGGAAAGTCTTGTTAAACTATCTGAAACATTTTGGATTTATAACAGATATGGTTTTGTGAACCATCCCTTTGTGAACCATCATGCTCTGTGTCCCTGAGGGAATTTGTTCCTGGGCAATTAGTGAAAATTCCAAATATGGGAAAGGAAAGCCAGGTCACAACTACCAGCCCTACTTTCCGTGCCTAAAACGTGCCACATCCCCATCCAGAGACCACTTCATCAAGACTCTTCAGTAACCATCAGTCAGGGCATTGGTAATGCCTGGGCTTGGATGTGGCCCAAGCAGGAGGACTTACTGACCCATCATGTCTGTAATCCCATTTTTACCATGTGTCAGTTGCTTGTCTTCTGCTGTGCCAGATTTGCCAATGGAGAGCCAAGCTGTTAACACTTTTGAAAGAGGTATCTAACATTGGTCTTCTGCATTCACACTTAAATCCCCAGTTCAGTAGCCTGGCTTCCAAAAATTTCCCAGGTGCAACAGCCTCCCTTACCTTCAGCAAAAGCTGGTTTCCTCTCCACAATTCTGTGAATCAGGGCTATTTCTTAAGTAACTAAAAATACATTAATCACACACATCTTTTACAATTCTTTTGAGTGTCTGAAGAGCATTGGGGACCACAGTGAGTTTCAATACTGGCAAGAAGGTTAAGAACTGAGGTCAGGCAAATTTGAGTTTGTTACTTTCTGTCAAAAGTAGCTCCCTGCCTGACACAAGCTGTTTGGTTTTTGTTTGGGTTTTTTTGTTTGTTTGTTTCCCCCCAAAAAAAGTTACAACAGGTACTGTTAAAGTGACACCATCTAAATGCAACAAACACAGTGACAGTAGGATCAGAGGGGCTTCAGTATGAGTTGTCACATTGTCACAAGTCATGACTTGGCATTCAGTGTTGATGCTGCTGAGCCCAGTGGACCCTTTGCAACCCCTTACCTCTGCTGTGAGCCAGCACGAAGGCTGGTGGGACTGCACTGTATCTTGAAGCAGGGACCTGATCTGTCTGAAGAACAATGAAAAATAGGCTTGTTTTTTCATTTGCATCTGCTCTTCAAGCAAGTTCAAGGCATGGGAAAATTAATTGAGATAGGTCAGAGTAGCAAAGCATGAGGGCACAGGTGCTTCTTAAGGCATCACTATCACCAGAAGTCATTCATTAAAAAGTGCCCTTGTGAATCACACCGGGGTTTTAAAAACCTGTTGGGAAAGAAAAATCCAGCAACTTCCATATGTTTACTAATCCTGGCTCTCTGTGTGTGTAAGGGTGATTCAAGTTCCCTGTTACCCTTGTAATGGATCCTTCATTCAGCATAACATTGCCTGACATGTCAAACACAACAGAGAGATTTAAAGCTCAGCACTTGGATGGTATATTGTCCCCTGTTTTAACCTTGGACCAAGTGATTTTTCCTCCTTTCAGATATGTTTGTAATTATTCAGGCTGACAGAGGTCTAGATGGTTGAAAAGCCAGTAGTTACAGGACAGTCCTCTAGCCACAAGAGAAGAATCATTACATTATAAAAATGTTAGTACAGGTAAAATTGGCAGTCAGTGCAAGTGTTTGCTCATGCAAGTAAACATATCAAACCCACTGACGTTTAACTAGTGATGAGGACTTTTTTTGTTCTCTTATATTCAGATAGTTGTGTAGGTTGTGCCCTAAAGTTATCTCAGCTTCCAAGTCCTTTATAGAATCATAGAGTGGTTTGTGTTGCAAGGACCTTAAAGATCATCTAGTTCCAACCCCTATGCCATGGGCAGGGACACCTCCCACCAGATGAGGCTGCTCAGAGCCCCATTCAACCTGGCCTTGAGTACTTCCAGGGAGTTGGCATCCACAGATACCCTGGGCAGCCTGTTCCAATGTCTTGCCATCCTCATGGGAAAGAATTGCTTCCTAATGTCTAATCTATATCTACCCTCTTTTCAGTTTGGAATAGTTTCCCCTTGTCCTGTCACCACATGCCCTTTAAAAGTCTCTCCCCAGCTTTCCTGTAGCCCCTTTCAGATACTGGAAGGCTGCTGTGAGGTTTCTCCAGAGCCTTCTGCTCTCCAGGCTGAACAGCCCCAACTCTCTCAGCCTGTCTTCATGGGAGAGGTGCTCCAGCCCTTTGATCATCTTTGTGGCCCTCCTCTGGACTTGTTTTGAGAGTTCCATGTCCTTCTTATGTTTGGGGATCCAGAACTGGACACAGCACTTATGAGAGTGGAGGAGAAGAATCATCTCCCCACACCTGCTGGCCACACGTCTTTTGATGCAGCCCAGGATACTGTTGGTTTTCTGGGCTGCAAGTGCACATTAGTGGCTCATGTTGAGCACCACCAAGTCTTTCTCCTCATGGCTGCTTTAAAAGGACAATCTCAGGCAGGTCCTCAAGAATTACCAAAATCTAGGGGAAAAGGATGGCTCTCCATGCCTGTGGCAGCAATTTTGTGTCTCATGCTTCTGAATTAAAGATGCAAAATTACACCCTTGTCCTGCATGCTTGGTTTGTAGACCAAAACAGGAGACTGATCTGCCCATGCTTTACATCTTTTTTCAGTCGTTTCAAAACCTGGTCTAAGATGCTACATTTCTCTGCAAATGGACCTGAGTCCACCCTGCTACAGTCTTGACCTGAGAATTAGCTTCCAAACACTTGCTTCTGTATGAAAAATACCAGAATCTCTGTTGGTTCATCTTCAGGTCCTCTATTGAGTTGCTTGGTGAAGGTATCTTTTGGACTACAAGGATTAGCAGTTTCAAGATATTTCTGTCTATTAAAAAAAAGAAAAAAATTATGTTATTACAAATGTAGTTTGCCACACAGGCCTAAAATACCTAACAGTGCATGTGTATTTGTACCTGACATGCAGGTACATGAATTCTTTTGAAAAGGCAGTTTATTTAGGGAACAAAGTAAATTGCAGAACATCTTATTTAACCTACTACTGTGTCAGAGTCATGTGAGATTACACCTAAAACACTTCTTTGGTGTTTGTTTACTCAGTTTGTAGCTGTCTGCTTTGCTTTTCCCAGGTAATGGCAAGTTTCCTCTTTTACCTGTACAAGTCAGAGGGGAGAACAAGAGCTAGGGAGGGCAGAGCACTGCACCTGTGAACCACTAAGGCCTGGCAGGTCATCTGAGGGAGGAAAAGAAGCCTGCCTGTTAGATGTTTTTTTGTATGTCTCCCCTGTAAAGTCTTAAATGACTTTGGACTAATTCTTGTCAGTGTTTATTTTTTTCAGACTGGCCAGGCCCATATGCATTCATCCATGTGGATGAATGGCAGAGAGAACTATTTCTTTTCATTGACTTTACTGTCAAAGGCTCAGCTATAGGCAAACCAGACTTGTCTTTTCTGAACATCCTTTCCCATCCTTTAGGATGAAGTCTGGAGAGGTGCAAGATGAGACACAGGTTTAGGAAGACATAGCTTGTGTGTTTTGTCCTATGACCCAGGGACAGGGCCCCAGCACTTTTTACCTTCTCTTATTTCAGTAAATGGAGGTCTAATTCTTGAAGATATAGATTCCTCACGTTAAATTAAATTTGCTGAATTGTCTTTGTGTGTTTTCAAAGCAACTATGAAGTATCTTCTGTGTTTACATCACTGAGGATATAAGAGTACTTTTTTTTTAAGTGCAAGCCATCTTCAGCACTTTGTTTTATCTGTCATGGATTAATATTTGTTTTTCTACTCAGTGTGGGGTGTTTAATCTATTCATTTGACTGAACCTGCTCCAAGCTTGACTTTTTTTCTGTTTCAGTGCTTTTGTATGTGAGGAAGGAGACAGATGAGGTGTTTGATGCTTTGATGCTGAAATCACCCACAGTAAAGGGGTTAATGGAAGCGGTAAGTATCCAATGTCCTCACATTGTTTGTCTTTCTTGGCAAGAAAGTCTTGAGGCTTTCAGTGTATTATTGAGATAAAACATAAAGATCAAGTTATTCTCAAATACATTCAAAGCATTTCATAAAGGACATGTAGTGACAGGCTGAGGGGGAATGGTTTCAGACTGGAAGAGGGTAGATTTAGATTAGATATTGGGAAGAAATTCTTTCCTTTGAGGGTGGTGAGACACTGGAACGGGTTGCCCAGAGAGGCTGTGGCTGCCTCCTCCCTGGAAATGTTCAAGCCCAGGTTGGATGGGGCTTTGAGCAACCCCATCGAGTGGGAGATATCCCTGCCCATGCAGGGTGTTGGAACTAGGTGATCTTCAATGTTCCTTCCAACTCAAACTGTCATATGTCATGCTGACATGTTCTGAACTCAGTGTTGTCAGCAGGTTACTGGGGTTAAATAGAGTCACCGAGCTGAGTTATTGGACACCTGAGCCTTGAGGAATGGCAGTAATTAACCACTGTGAGGGAAGCAGGGAGATGCAGGCTCCATTTTGTGTAATATTTCTTTCTGAACTGATGTTTCAGAGCCTGTTGAATGAATGTTCTGTAATGTCCATTGGTGTGTTCACAGCTGTCTTTTAAAGAAGAGGCCCAAGGATTGCACTGTTTCTGTGTGAATTTCATGTGGCTTTTGTGCAATTGTTCTTCCAGCAATAAGGCAGTTTCTGAGCCAATGCAGACTGTTCCTTCATACCTCCCTTCTCTAGCCCTCACTCCCAGAGTGACCTACCTGCCAGCCTACCTGTTTACTGCTTCTTTGACTTGACATTTTGCTTTTTACCTGTTATTTGAAATTATGACTTGCTATTTCCACATTTAATCCTGTTTATATGAGGTCATAGCTAGTAGATGTATGAGATTTGGTGAGGGTAGGTAGAGTGAAGAAGCAGCAGTGAGTGTCTGCTTTGGTGGGAGGACTAATGTGAGATTGACATGTGGGACACTGAGTTGATTTCCAACCTTAGCTATGTGTAGGAAAAAAGACAGGAAGGGATGAAAGTGTCTTTAGAGAGCTCAGCTGAGCACTAGAAGTGTGTACATTAATGCTCTCATAAAACTGTCACAGTGTCTTGATGCATGTATCAAATGCTTTGAATGCAGTAAAGACTGAGTTATTTGGTCAATATTTGGCCAGTAGCAGAAGGCAAAAAAAATAATTGTGGGTTAGTGAGGATGTTTAAAGCACCTATTCAGGTGAAGGTATCTCTGAGGAGGGTCAGCTGCATTCTAAGGATGTCCTAACTGTGCTTTTGTTGATACTGTTTGTTTCTGTGCCTGCAGCTCAGTTGTAACACAGAACATTGGGTATAATAAAAGCCAGGCTTCACTTGAAGAGGCTGCAGTCTGATTTGTGATCAGCTGTAACACAATTTCATCTTGTCTTTGTGTGGAAGTTAAAAGTATGCTATAGTCCTTCAATAACCTTTCAAGTGAACATGAATATTTTATCTCCAGTGTTCTGTGCCTCTCCATGCCTGTTTTCCAGCCACTGTCTAACATAAAAACAAAGCTGGTGCAGAAGCAGGAAGGGTTTCTGCATACTTCTGTCAGCACAGCTGCTGACTCAGTGGCCTGTTTTCAGCACCAGAGAAATCTGATCTGTTGTAAAATGTCCCAGTTCACTGGAAAGAACACATTCCGAAAATTTTCATTCTCTTGGGTAGGATATCATGGATAAATCAATGCCAAAAACCTGTCAAATTTCATACTCTTAAATACACTCTACAGTCTTTTCAGCAAATTGTGTAATTTTATAATTGTGCATATACTCAATTCTGTACTCAGTACTAAGAAGTTAGAAACTGAGGCTCTGACTGTTGTAGAGTCCCAGAACTGAAAGACATCACCAATGATCCTGATTTATATCCTCCACTGTTTATGGATTTCACTTTTTTTTTTTTTCCCCTAATCACTATTCATGGTTTGTGGCTTTCCCATGATTAATGCTATTATTTTCCCAGATACTATGTTTATTTTATTCTCTCATATACCCCCATTTCAAATGAACAATCAGATTCCTTCTCAGATTTCTTGCTTCTGGCAACTATCTAGAGGTCTCGGCTCCAGAGATGCAGTAGATCTCAGAAGGTGATGCAAGTGTTTGTTTTTTAAGATGTTTGCATCCTACATTACTCAGAGAATAGTAAAACAACTGCCCGTCATAAAGCATCATACATATGTGGTGACTGAGCAGCTCTAAGTCCTGCTCTCAGACTGATCCAAAGTAAGGGAAACTCTGTGAATCTCAGTAGATACCCCAGTCTTACCTTGTGCAGAATTGTATATTTATTCAAATTAAATAAGGCAATCTAAATTGGCAAATTCAAGTATCTCCCAAGTCTTTCTAATATTAAAAGCTAACACCAGAATTCAAAAGAGCTGACTTAGATCAAAGTTTATTTCATACCTGTCTATGTACATGTTCTTCCAACCAATGTGGGGCAACAGACTGGACCATTCCATAGAAATAAGGTGGCAAAGATGTTTTCCTGTGTGCCTCTACCAGCCCAGATGTTGCCTTTTCTGTCTTCCTGACTCCAGCACAGGATGGCTTCTGCTGGCTTGGGCAATTGTATATATGCTCCAAAGTTGCTATGCCAGGGGACTGCAGCCCAGAGAAACACCCAGCTGGTTATTTCACTCCCACTCTTAAGGCTGTCCCACTGCTTCAGGCATCCTAAGAGGAGAGAATTCTCTGCTTAGAAGATTGAGAAATGGACAACAGAGCTGGTAAAGGAAAATATTCCTCTGAATAACAGTGTCTTTTAAAAATGTATTGTAGCCTGCTTGGGGTCAGGTGAGAAATCCTGCTGTTTTATATGGAAGTTGGCAGTAGCAGTGTTCCCCAAGTTGGCAAGTCCTGCTACAGAATCTGAGAAAGCAGAGAGCCAGCATCTGCTGGGGCATCTCACTTAACACCCCCTTCTGAAATGCATTTGCAGTGGAGACTTGTTTTCTGAGCCTGTGAGTGGGAGGCTCGCCTGTACACCCCCTTTGAGCCTTGTGTCCACAGCTCACTGCTTTGTATAATTGGTTGAATCCTTAGAGGTTCCTGAGAAATGTGCTTGTTCAGTCAGCTCGAAGCCTTTTGCAAAGCTCACTAATCCCTGTGTGTTATATAAATCCCACACCTGTCATGGGCAGTGTGACAGGCAAGGCTTTCTCAGCCCTACCTCTCATCACTTACATAGGAAATGATGTCCCAGAGTCTAAAACCACTTTGAGCAACATTTGGAATGCCTGAGTGTTAGGTATCCCAGATATTCTAGGAAAGTTTTATGCTGGAACGTGCAGAATGCTGCATATTAGCTACTATTAAACCTCCTTGGCACGGGAATATTTCTCCCCACTTGTTTTATTTGCATGGAGTCAGTGAAAAATGTCTTCAAGCACTGATCTTTACAAGATCACTATGCTTCAGAGTTAAAACCCCGAAGATCTATAATTTCCTCATGTTCAGACAGTTGTGACTTTTCTGCAGTTTCAGGTTGCTTTTCCTCTTGCCTGTTACAAAGGAATTTTCAACAATCTGATGTAATGGAGCCATTTTTATTGTTGCTTTACATGAAAGCTTAAATTTAGGGATACAGCAAAGCCACAGATACAAAAGTTCATCACCAGATGGTTCATCTGGTGTCTTTCTATTCAGACTTAGGTAAGCAAAGCTAGAATGTATGAAGGAATAAGAGGAGAACGTGACATGTCCTCTGAGAACTTCTCTAAGACAGTCAAGATCTGTCCTCACAGTGTGGCACCTGGGTACCCCAGAGGAGTCACCAGCCTCAGGTCAGGCAGCTGCCCTCCATGGGCAGCACAAGATGAGGCACTGAAGTAAGGAAGACACTGAAACATGGTGGTAGCCAGGGCTAGAGTGTGAGTGAGGGGCAGGGTGTGAGTGCCTACAGAAGTGTAAAAGGAGCTGAGACAGGTTAGGACATCCCACACAGGGGTACAGCAAACCATGTTGTTGTGTCACCCTTGTTCTGCCTTGTTTGGAACAAAGACTTGAACTTGCTTCAGATAAGCTGAGTATGTTATGGAGTGTGCATGCTCCATATATATGGATGTTATGGAGGTATTTCTCCTCTGTGCATGTGGTCACATAGCTTTTCCATAGGCTACACAGAGCCTTTTGCATAGGCTTGGTAGAGATCAGAGTGAAAAAGGTTAGTTTGTAGTCTGATAGTGAGGATACTTGTGTGATATATGAGCCAAGTGGGGTGAAGCCCCTCTTCTCATGAACATAGAAAGTGGCCTGTTCCCCCCAGCAAGGAGAGTGGGACCGTACAGCCCATGAGCTTGTGTAACCTTCATGCTGAGTTAGGTCTCTCCCAAGGCAGGTGAGAACATGGAACCAGGACTAACATCAGTACCTCCAGCACCATATCCCAAAAGGCAGTGAAACATGCTGGTGTAACTAATACTGAAGTAGAAAATACAACCCCCAATTTAATTTGTATTTGGTTTTTGGCCAGGTGTAAAACTTAGGGACTGGATGGGTCTAGAGTACCTTATCAGTAGTTACTGTTTATTTACATCCTTCCCTTTCTGTTAGCCACAGATGTACACTGTGGTAAGAGGAAACTGTTTGCAGTGTAAAAGAAGCTTTACTTGTTCTTCAGAATTGCTGAATTATAGTATCCTTTTAAGTACAAAATTGTGTCTTAGGTAAGATCACAATTATGCAATTTATAGGTGATGGTAGGCAAGTATAGGCTAGTAAATTCTCTCTCACAGAATCCTGGCTGGGAGCTGTGCTTGGGGTTCAATCTGTGGCTCTTTGTCCTTGTGGTTGAGTTTGTGCATTGCTTTATTTCCATTTTCTATTTAATGCTAATTGCTTTAATTTACTTCTCCAAAATATCACTTTTTTTTCAGTGGAAGTCTGAACACAAACACAAATAAAAGATTATACAGTGACTGATGTTTGGCAGTCTTTAAATGAATTTTTTAATTGTGTGTTTCAATTCTAATGCA
Organism: Chaetura pelagica; assembly: GCF_000747805.2. NCBI lineage: Eukaryota > Metazoa > Chordata > Aves > Apodiformes > Apodidae > Chaetura > Chaetura pelagica. The sequence goes on from NW_009970723.1 coordinate 10,557,864, forward strand.
GAAGATAAATGGTCAGCTATTTAGCTGCAACTTTATTTCACCTGGGAAGAGCAGGAAACTTAGTTTAACTGGCCAGAGAGTATCACATTGCATTAATCACTCTCTCAAAGTTATTTTTCCATAATTATTTTACCTTTTGGGACAATCTTCTTCTAAGTATGAGCTGTGAGACCTGTTCCCTCAAAGAAGAGTCATAATTTGAAAGGAAACCTTGCTCAGACTGTGAGATCAGGGACACCATCTCCATGAGCACACCACAGGCTCACAGCAGAATGGACATCCAAAAAAGTTAAGACACTCCTGTAGGCAATGCCAAATCATCCCAGTGAAGGGCTTGTTAGTGAGAGTAATTTGTCAGCTAAGTAGGTCTTTCTTCAAAAGTTTTCCTATATTTTCTGCTTTGTAGTTTGAGTAGCTGTCAATAGGTTGATTTTAGAAGTCCTTTACCTTGTTAACACCTCTGCAGCATCTCGATTGTCTGTACTCAGGTGTTGCTTTGTGAGCCAAAGTGTTCTCATTTTGCCACCCCAGTAATCAGACTGAGTCACCTCCCTTAAAATACAGAAGCTTCCTAATCCCGTGTGTAATGTATGTGTAGCCCTCCCATAATACAATGTGCCTTGAAGATACTTTACAGACAAAAGAAGTACCATGGAGGGTCCTGTTAGCTTAACAAACCTTGACATGTCATTGAGAAATAGAAATGTGCACATTTTTTGGTTGATCCATCTATCTATCCATCAGCTCATGTTATGTTGCTGCTTACCTGCTTTCTGCTCAGTGGAAAGAGACTTGGCTTCCAAAGCCCAGAGGATCAGAGTAAGAAGAGGCAGAAAGGTGGCTATCAGGTTGAAATTCCTTGGTAAAATCTGAAGCTGGGAAGAGTGTTGAGCAGAGCAGTAGGAGATGCTGAGGCAGTTTTGATGACTCACGCCCTATGAAAACTATAGCATCTAAATTTCTGGATGGAAACAATTGTGGTTTTTTGGTCAAGATGTTTAGAATTATACGTCCCTGAATCATCTTTAAATGAATCCCTGGTATGGTTGCAAGTAACTTTTCTGTATAGCTATCCTGTTGAAGTTGGCAGAGGTAGTGTTGTAATGCCTTAGGTGAAAGAGGTGATCACTTCATATTTGTCATTATTGAATGTTGTTTAATTTTTTTAATTATTATTTCAGATCTCAGAGAAGTATGGGCTTCCAGTTGAAAAGATTGCAAAACTTTATAAGAAGAGCAAAAAGGGGTAAGTAAACTAACTGACTAGGGACTACTGCAGGGTCCCTTAGAGGCACTCAGAGATGCCAGCAATGCTTGGGGCATCATGATAAAGTTGTTCCCAGAGAAGCTGTGGCTGCCCCCTCCCTGGACATGTTCAAGACTTAAATGGAGCTTCAAGCAACCTGGTCTGGTGGGAGGTGTCCCTGCCCATGCAGAGGGGGTTGGAACGAGATGATCTTTAAGATCCCTTCCAACCCAAACTGTTCTATGATAATCTATGGTATTATGTGATGCTGGGCAGTAGAAACACTTTCAGGAGACATATCCATAACCCTGAAATATTGCTGTCTGTGGAGACAGCAAGGAGTGGCAGAGGAGGAAACATGAATCTCCAGTATGTCTCTCACCCACTATTAATGGGCTTACTGTGAAGGTACAGATTTTGTGTCTGGAAAATGTATTTTAATTAATTCTTTTCTGTAGTCTATACACTTGACGTGGTGGAGCACTAGCACGGGAGAGGGACAGGCTTTGCTGTGAACGGAGTGTGGAGTTTCCCTGCAGTGTTAGGAAGAAGCAGGCTGCTGCCCAAATCTAAAAAGCAGGCAGGCAGTGCTTGCTGCAAGAGTTTCAACTGAGTAAATTTAGATGTGAGCATTACAGCTGTGACTTTAGAATAGCTAGGCTATTACTCCTTGCCATAAATCTGAATCTTTCCACTTTAACTTTTTTACTTCTAAACAACCATAGTATTGTAATGCTATAATTTTAAATAAATTGTTGATTTTCAGCTGTCTCTCTAGCTTAGGGAGTTGTTTTGTCTGGGAATTTCTTTAGCTCTTGACAAGAGAGGTTGAAACTTCTCATGTTCTTCTTCTTTCTAACACTGTTTCCAAGGGTTGTATTTGATGGAAAAAACACTTTACCCTAAAGAGTGAGGAAAACATTCTATTTATACACTTCTAATATTTGTTGTTGATATTCTCACATCCAAATTGAGATCTACACCTGTGAGCTGTGTGCAAAGCACAAATGACACTGCTTCCCCACTGCAGAGGAGCAGCAGCTTATGCATGGAGCTGTACCTGGGGGAGCCAACACCAGACATGGGAAACACCATCTCCCTAGGTCTGCCAGGGATCTAGAGTGCAGCTCCCCTTGTTGGCAGCTCATAAAGTGGGTTAACATCCCAGCATGGGCATTCCTCTTATCTTAACTACTTTGGCAAGTAGCAGCCTCTAATCTGACTTTGGGACAGATCTTGATGATGATTCTCACTGTTGTGCTAGTACTATCTTGTGCTGGAGTCTGTTTTTTCACATTGTAGTGAAGCAAGCACGTGCCATAGAGTGCATGGCTTTTTCTTGCAGTGTCCTGGTACATGAAAATACTTTTTTTTTTTGTCTTTGTCACCAGTATCTTGGTAAATATGGATGACAACATTATTGAGCACTACTCCAATGAGGACACATTCATCCTGCACATGGAGAGCATGGTTGAAGGCTTCAAGATCACACTGACAGAGATCTAGCCTCAAGCTGAGCCCTTTTGAAAGGAACCACAGCATTTCATTCTTCTTGGAAAGCAGAAGATTCCCCAGAGAAACTGTTACAAAACTGCTTTGAAAATATTGTCCATTCTCCACACATGCACCCAGTGCATATAGACTTGAGTTTGTCAAGCATAAGGCCACTCATGTTAACCTGGTCCCTTATTTATTGTTCCCCACTCTCTAGTGTATAAGCAGTTACCAGCCCCTGGATTTGTAACCAGATGACCCACTGCAAATGTGAAATGCAGGATTTAAATCCATACTGCAGTGTGGATAAGTTAATTTTAAGACAAGGAATCATGATGATCTAGTTTCAGAAATCAGGTGTAAATCACTTTTACCAGTAGTTCTCAGTCATTGCTAAAAAACTGGTGCAGTGCTAAACATGGGAAAAGTGGCTGACAGAGCTCCCTTGCTCAGACTGGTCCATATCTCTCTATAGTATATAGTCTTGCCAAATACCTCTGGTAGTTCTCAGCATGTAGCAATGAGGACTTGTAAGTAAGGCATTCAGCTACAAATGTCATTTGTAAGTAAATGGTAAGAAAACCATTTTAACCTTGTATATAATGTTTATAATATGCAATAATATATTTTAACTACTGTATGTGGGCATGTTTACTGCCACGATGTTTTCTGTATGTATTGGGGTTTAGGGTTTAACAGAATCTTTCCTAGAGGATTAGATTTCTGCAATCTGCTGAATGTCTACTGAGAAGCTGGTAACTGCATCTGCACTCGTATGCTTCACCCTTGTCCACCCAGTTTTATCCTGAAATATTGGGGCAAACTGTGCTATATGGTTTTGGAGTGCTCTGGCACAATGAGACCCCCCTTAGGTGCCCAAGTCCCAGCTGTAAATCCCTGAGTGCCCCATGCAGCTCTCATCAAATCCTAGAAGCATGCACATATCTGCTGCCTAGTGTACCTAAAGGTACAGAAGGGACTTTTGCCTGTTCTGATGGTGGAGCAGGGACTCTCAACATGGGCTTTTGTCAAGCCTGTGGAGCCTTTCTGCGGCAGCCTACTCATTAAAGCATTCCTCCAGACTGTAGGAAACAGGACTTCAAACTCTTCTTAAAGGAAACTTGCTCTTTTATCTCCATTGAATGATTGTTTTGATTCCTAGGACAGGAGGGTGAGGTATAAACTTGGGCTTGATGGAAATATTCTATTGAAACGGAAACAATTTTCCCACAGCTGAGGTGTGGAGATAGGTCTCTCTCACAAGGGCTGGATCTGAACCCAAGTTGGAACTAAAAGGTTATTATTCCATCAAATTCCACCTCTGTCTCAAGAATTCTGTGAGAAAGAAAGTTGCAGGCTAAAATCTTACCAGAAAAAGGGTTCAAGATCTGAAATCCCTCCCAGATGCATCCAAACCTGGCACCTTTGTCTCGCCTTTCCAGCTCGTCTGGCTATTGTAGAAAGCTCCTCTCTCAGCACACAGTCCTACAAGTTCCAGTGTTTCATTCTCCATGCACTGTGTGTGGGTCCTGTGTGACAGACAGAAATGTGGGTCTTTTCCTTCATGAAGCCTTTAGGGTTTTTTTGTTTGTTCGTTTGGGTTTTTTGTTTGTTTTTGTTTTTTTTCCCTTCTGAAATATTTTTTCCATTTAGTCACAATCTTTTTTTCATTAGTTGGTTAATGGCATAAAGAAACACTGCCTGGTTTAACAGGGCTCATTCTCTAGTGCTTTGAGCTGTGTGGAGCTATTTACATCCAAACAAAGTAGTTGGGATAGCTGAGCAGTCTAATTCATCCATGTTTATGCATCACTTGTCCTGCAAGCTCTTGCATACTTTCTCAACTTCATTATCAATAGTATCCCATTAAACTCTGTATTTCAAATACAAATGTTAGGTGCATGTTGAAGTTTCTGTGTGACTAGAACCTATGAAAGGTACAGATCATTAGCAACAGGGCTGACATATCCAGAATCCACAGACAACTGCAAAGTGTCTGTTTTTTCTCCCTTCCTCCCTTTTGTCAAGTGTTTTTTTCTCCTTCTGATGCAGAGCTATGTAATACTTCCATTGTCTTTTTATAAATATGTACTCCAACAAAGATGCTCTTGCTACCCTGCTTAAAAGCAGACATCTTGGGAATTTCGGGGACTCACGGTGGTTCAGCTTGTCTTCATTTGTCTCAGGCTCAGATAAAAGGTCTATGCTGACTTAGCCTACATACTTTTTTAAAGAAAAAGGACAGTTTTGGTAGATGGCATTAGGAACTGGGACCAGCACCCAGGCCTGGTAAGCCATGGTGTTGGTTCTTGTATTTCCCTGTTGTTTGATGGTGTTTGGTAAGGGATCTCTCCGTTGGTCGTAATGTCTGGGTAGAAGCTGCAGGTGAAGCATAGGAATAAATGTACACAGGAGTTGAGTTCTAGTTCTGCCCCCAACAAACCTGCCATCTAAGTTCTCTTACAGGGAATGCCTGTGGCTTCTGACACTGGCCTGGGTTGTGATGTGCTTCATTAAAAGAGGACAGTGAGAATTTTAGGTTCACAGAGAAGGACAGGGCTGTCCTGGCAGCACCAACACTCAGGTTAATATGACATTCTTGTCTTATATGGGTGTAGATGAGCTGGGATCTGTTGGATGCTGCAGCATCTGGTGCTGAGGAGCTGTGTAGGATCAGTGAGAACTGCAATGATCCAGAAAATATTGGGGCTTAAGGAGCTATTTTTCCATCGCCATTTTAGGGACTTCCAGTTAGGCAAGCAAAGTGAAGGAAAGTCGCTTTCAAAATTAAATTAAAGCTTTTCTAAATACATCTTAAAGTGTGTAAATTGATGTTACAAGAGAGCTGATACTCCTGCCTCTAGTTCCTTGTTACAGTCTCAATGAAGGTAGCAGAGTTAAGGAAGATGAGTAGGATTTACCCTGATAGTAAGAGTATTTTTAAAAAAGAACTAGAGCTTGTTAAAGATTATCTCCCTTAACTTTATCTGTGAGGGTCTGAGGACTTTTATTTTCTGCTCCAGATGCACTGCAAGCAACTAAGTAATTACAATTAAGCACATCACCCTGAACTCTTTTGATTGTAGTTACATCTTCAGCTACTGGAGAACCACTGAAACTTGGATGCTGGTCTTGGCAAGCTGCAAGCTCCCAGGGTTCACCACTTAAGGCCTTGTTGGTCAAGAGCAGGCTACCAAAGTGGTGGGGAAGGGCCAGTACAAATAATACAAACTTCTGAAGCACTGGCCTGCCTTATTCCCTGCTTGATTCAAAGGTCTTGAGAAGTACAAAGTGCTCGCATGTATATCGTGCAGGATATACATGTTGCTTTTATTTAATGCAAAGTATTAACACTGGATCTTCAAATGGGATAAAGATTTGGCTGTTGTTCAGCAG
>NW_009970723.1:10564276-10573346 GCF_000747805.2 Chaetura pelagica
TCAGCAGGGGACAGGAATATCTGCCTTCCCTCCTTTTGTCTCTTTGTGGCACTGCTGTGGTTGTTTATTTAAAGGAACAAAACTCTCATTTATTTTCCTTCTTCAAGACAGCAGTCTAGAATCTTAACTAGTGCAGCCAGAAGGGTGATGTGCTGCTCAGCTCCTTTTCCCTGTGAAGAACTGGAGCAGCGCAGTGTCCGTAGGTGGTGTGTTGTGAGAGACTGGGAGAGAGACGAGCGAAAAGTAGAATAGTCTTCTAAGCTCTAATTTTGGTTGCTGCTACAGCTTTGACACTGTGTCCATCCATTTATTATGACATAATTATGATGCTTTATTATGAAGCCCCCAAATCTCAAATTTCAGTTTATTTCTACACGGTCAGGTGCTGATATCCCCCAAACAAAGTGCATCTCCTTGCACTTTTGAAGCTTGTTGAAGCTTTGTTGATGTATGGTGATATCTCCATCAAGGCATTTTGGGTTATTTTTATCACTGAATGTAAACTACAAAGAAAATAACTGTGTTTTTTTTTTCCTCACCCCCCATGTGTTCTTTCTCATGAAGTTTTTTTTTTGGTCAGTGGAATTCAGAGATCAAGTGTCTTTCTTGTATATTCTCTTCTTTCAGTCTATGGATTGTTTAAATGCTGTAAATTAATTCAAACAATTAGTAAAAACTAAACTTTCCAGCTGTCACACATACTGTATATTGATTGATATAGAACTGGAAAGGAATATCTTAGGACTTTTAAAATGTAAAGCTTATGGAATGTTTTATATGCTCTTCCATTTCCTATGAATTGAGACAAGATACAAACAGGAATGTTTGTGCCAAAGTTTGTGACAAGCCGTCTTTCTGGCAAACAAGGAACCTTTATGTATAAATAGTATGCTTTTATATTAAGAAAATAGCTTATGTAACTTAATAGTGTTGCAACTGGGAGAGGGGTTTGATAAACTGTAAATACAGTTATTTTATTTTTTGTACATTTTTAAGAAGGAAAAAAAATAAATATTCCTATGTATGAGATAACGTTTCTGTTGCTGTGGTGTGTATCACTGCACACTGGGGATTGAGTTCCTGTTTCTGGGCCCAGAAAACTTTCTGAAAATAAGAAAAGAGAAATTCATGCTACCAAAAAACCAAGAGACTGAGCGGAAGCCCAAACCAAAACATGAATTTGATGACTGGCCTGGTAGGCAGTGGAGAGGGCAGTGGATGTTGTATACCTGGACTTCAGCGAGGCCTTTGACACACTCTTCTTTAAGATGCTCAGAGAGGAGCAGACAATGAGGTGAACTGACAGCTGTCTGAACAGCTGGGCCCAGAGGGTGGTGAGCAGTGGCATGAAGTCTAATTGGAGGCCAGTGAAAAAAAACAAAACCATATAAAATTGTGTCTGTGGGACAGGCTGCAGTTTGCTGGTGCTGGTAGCCCCCATGGACAAGCTCACAGCTCCAGGTACCATCCCCACCACTACGGCTTCTCTGTCCAGCAGGATTTGGGGAGTTTCTTGGGTGCTTTGCCTGGACGAGCATTGTGTGGTGCGCCCAGACCAGCTCCCACAGAGCTCTTTACTCACTTTTCCCAGGCACTGTCTGAAATAGGCATTTAATAGGAAGTAATTTCACTGAGTGGCTCTTAAAACGCAAAGGCTTAAACAGCTGAGTGGCTGGAAGCTCTGTCTGTGAAGCTGTGGAAGAAGTGTGCCAGCTGATGGGAACTGCCCAAAGGCGTCGATGTGCAGTTCCACCAACAGGCTGGGAGGTTTTAATCTCAAAAAGAAACAGGCAATTGTTTCAGTTACCTCCTAGTGGGATTTATACTACTTATAGTATCCCAGTGCTAATCCCAACTCCAAATTTAACACAGGTGAAAGTGTGAGGAGCTTCAGGAGCAGAGGAGTGTGAGCCAGCCCCGCCAGGGCCTGACTGGGACTGGCAGGAGCCCCACTGCCCCACAGAAGGCTCTGCTGCTGCCCCACAAGCCCTGTCTGGGAGCAGCTGAAGGCTGCTGCCACCTGCCAGCCCCTGCTCCCTGCCCACACCCTGCCCCCTCAATGGTGTGCTCATCATTTGGGGATAAAAAAAACCACCCTAACCATAGAGAGGGATTTATCTACGGCAGGGGAAACTTCCATCAGCCGGCTGTGTTGGCCTCTCCAGCCCCAGAGGATCAGGGCTCTCAGCCCTTCTGTCCTTACTTTGCTTTTACAAACCCTCTGCCCCGTGCCCGGCTGGCGGCTTTAGCTGCTGGAGAAAAAACTATTAGCTCTGGAGAGCCCAGCTGTGCAACGTGGCAGCACAGTACCCTGCTGTGGCCTAAGCCCCTGCTAAACCCTCCAAATTGGCTTGTCTGGCTACTGCCCTTTTGCCTGTGGCAGTGAGCAGGCCAGGAGCTGTGGGGAGAGCAGGAAAAGGCTTCTTTCTCTGAAGTTTGCTCAGCAGACCATGGGGCTACACGTGGCTTTACGGCTCTGGTGTGAAGGGAGGAACAGTGCATGGCACATCATAGCTAGCTGCAGCAGAATATTTATTAGTAGGAAAGAACATTTAGGGGATTTCAGTAGGAGAATTTGTTTGAACCGTCAGTATCCACCTTACATTGGTTTTCATCAAGATTGTTACATATTTATGTAAGAAAACAAAATAATTCATATTTAGGTGCAATCAGGAATTCCAGTATGAAAAAGCACCATGTCACAAAACAGTTTACGATACAAAAGTCTTCAAAATCTAACATTTAAAAACAATATTTGTTCAACAGTAATAACAATACAGTAAAAAAATCCTTATTTCCCTTCAAACAATACTGCTTATATATTTTGGCACTGAAAAAGAAACTATCACAAATGCGCTTTTTTAACCACACAATGCTGTTTTGTGAGTGTCTAGATAACAAGGAAAAACATGCTTTTGAAGTCAGTCATTTTGCCAGCTGCAGTTTGAACTGCTTTCTGTGTTAAAAAGAAAAGAAAACAAAACAGAAAGAAAAAAACACCTCCTAAGCTGCAGCATGTCTTGTCATTTGTCCCAGGATACTATCTGGAGAAGCATCTCCCTCAGACTCAATCTCTTGACCAAGTCAGCCCTGCCTGAAAGGCTGGATCTGAGTCTTGCTTCCCTCTCCAAACCCAGCAAGAGATGTAGACCCCACCTCCCGAGTGGTCCTATCTTTTAGGGATTGACCCCAAATTCTTGCTATATTGAGCACCCCAATAAGATTCTGACCCCAAAATGTTCTGCTTAGGCTTTTCCTTAATTGCTTAATTCATCAAAATTTTAGTTAATTAATTTTAAACTCACTTCCACAAAAGGTCTTAAAACTTGAACCCATCGTTTTTGTCCTGGTATGGCCAACAGTCTTAATGAAAACAGAGTGTGCACATGGGTGAGCTGAGGGGTAAGGAAGCCTGACCCTGGGCCAGCACGGTGCTGCAAGGGCACCCCTGGCTGGGTTTGCTCCTGGGGCCAGAACTGGCACCCAGCACCAGAGGGAGAAGCTTGAGTCTGAGAGAGGGAAATACAGAATACTAGACTTTTCAGGAAGAATTAAGGTTTCCACTCAACACTGACCCCTACTAAAATGACAACACAGGTACCATGCTCTGGGTGAAACACTGGCACCTGTGTGCAGCTACAACAGCCCTCGAAAAGAGGCTGGTTCTAGTGAACATGCAGTCCTTAGTGCTATCTCTAAAAGCTGAACAATAACAAAAAAAAAAATTAAATCGTTTTTACACCTTACATCAAAGATGCCACTACAAGAACACAATAGTATCACACCTTAATTAGTACAGTATTAAAAATGCAAAACAATGCTGGTAAGACTCCCATACATCCTGCATATCATATGTACAGAAGAGAACAGCTTTTTGAGAGGACAATCACAGAGAGACAATATTCTGTTTTGTTTTGTTTTGTTTTTTTCTGAGCACATTGCATAATACAAATACATTTATCAGCATAAGAAAACTTTACTCTGACACTAAGAGCTCAAGAAAGGTCCGAACTGGAAGTTAATAGCAGGGGGAACAGTGCACGTGCTTGGGGTGCCACAAAACACACACAACCCTCCGCCAAATTCTGTGTCTCCTCCAATGGCCTGATCATCTCTTTCCACTTTACCAGGTAGGTTTAACACATGGCACCCTGGGTAAATGCTCCCAAACATGCAACAGCACTGGGACAAATCCCCAGAGCTGCCTGTGGTCTCCCCTAGGCAGCTTCCATGGGCTTTGCCTGGCTGAGAACTGGCTGGAGACCCAGAGTGTCTATCACCAGATGAGCTTACAACAGAACTGGGGGGAAAAAATCAACACATCACCATAGCTATAGGCAACTACACACAGGACACTAGCAGTTCTAGACAGCCATAAGAAAAATATGCAAACTAAATTCATTGAATCCATAGTTGTCCCTCCTTTCTGAGTCGTAAAAATCTTCCTTAAGATAGGTAGGTTTGCTTGCAAAGCGTTCATCTAGAGAGGTACCCGGTTTTGCCAAGACACAGGGGATGCTGAACTCTGTGCTGCTGCAGTTACTCTGCCTGTGGTAGCTTATTTAAAGTTGGATTTAGTATCTCTAGTCTGTGCTGCAATGTGGAAACAGCCTGAGAGAAAAGAGACCAGAAAGCTGTCCCTGTGGAATGGTTATGGACTTCATGGGAACTTGGGTCCATTCAGCTTTTGGCCATGGTTTACCTCATTTTGTGTCTACAGCATGAAAAGTATCTGCCCAAATGTACACAAATGTGTAGCTATTTACTTTTGCATCCACCATATAATTCACTCAGCAATAGTTAAAATTAAAAAGGTTTCAAGTACGTCTATCAGAAGAGGAGAATATTGGTCTCAGGATCAAGGGCAAAACAGAACTGAATGTAAAAATATAAACCGCAAGACTTCTCAGACAGAACTGAAGTGAGCAAATGGAAGAGATAAGCATATTGAAATGCATCTCAATCTGTCTCCTTGTAGCAAATGTGCAGACAAAAACCATCCCTAATGTAATTAAGTGCTTCATTTTTGCCAGGCAGAGGGAGCCCACCTTGCTAGCAATTACTTGGGCAGCTCTTGGGATAACTGAGACTTTTGCTACCATGTGAGCTAAACAACTGGTGGGGCTGAATCTCCAAAATTAATAAATAATGAACACAAGTAAAACACAAATTAGGAAATCAAATCAAACAAAATAAAAAACAAACATGATCTTGTAGAGCATCACCTGATCCAGTGGAAGCCTCCCCAGCTCACTGCAGAGGGGTTAGACTAGGTGACCTTTAAAGGTCCCTTCCAACCTAAACTATTCTATAGTTCTATGATTCTATGATTCATATGACTAACATGGAGCACAATGTCTTCATCAAGCTTCCTTAGATCCTTATCAGACTGAAACTCTGGTTTTGTTTTTTTTTCTTTTTCTCCCAGTTACTAATAAAAACTACTTGGTAGCCCTGGAAATGGGAATAAGCTAATGACAGGAAATAAAAAGGTAGTGGTGCAGGGAACTGCAAGTTCTCCCCGAAACAACTGTGTAGGACCCATTAATCTTCCCTGTAAGCACAGCCAATTAAAAATGACAAACGAAGCTTAGAATTTAAGAGGATTTTCTCAGGTGGGTTTACTTATCACCATCATTCCATTTGGTGGGGGAATGTGAGGCTAACCCTGATACTGCTGAAACCCGAGTCCCCAGGGAGGAGAGAACCAGAGGTCATCCCCTTCACATGCGTTTTTGACAGATGGCAGGAAGAGTTTCTGCCTGACATTACTGTGCCAAATTTATCTCTTGGTCCACAGCATCTGGGTGCTCCAGGCAGCATCTGGGCACTGCACTCTGAGTAGTAGGAAGATACTGCTCCTGCCTGGAAGAAATCAGCTCCCCAAGGAGTAAACCATGGGAACTGAGAACAAGCACCGGTCAGGTTCAGTCTGCAGTGCATCAACAAACATTGTTCCAGAGGTTCAGTGTGTTCTTGACATGTTTAATACTATCACTACTTAATTATAGGAAATAAATAGTGTGGTTGGCAAGGTACACACAAGAGGTCCAAAGGCTGGAAACTGAACCAGAAGCTGTTCCATTTAAGTGCATCAAGCCTGACTCCTCCAGATGTCAGGGGCTGGTGTTTGTTATTCCTTCACAGGGAGGGTAGGGATGGCAACCAGGAGGTGGGGACAAAGCCTTGGAGAGCTGGACACCCTGAGTGCATGCCCTGGGAAGGTGGGAACATCTTTGGTATAGGGTCAGGGCAAGAGGGGAAGATGGAAGATGTGTCTCAGCTGCACAGTAAGGGAACGCTAAGTGGCCATCACATTCTTTGGGATCTGGGAAGCACTCAACAGGCTGAAAAAGCTCAGATGACCACCTCTGTGCAGGACCCAGAGTCCCGAGCTTCAGCACAAGTGGGAATGAAGCAGCTCTTTTTTGCCTTGTTTACTGTGTATTAGTCAGCATTGTACATGTGATAGCTCAATCCCAACTATACATATTAAAATAACACTTATGACCTGTGGAAGCAATGAGGAAATCAAATCTGGACATTGCAAGAATCCCCTCACATCTGGCCTGTCCAGCTGTTACTTGTTAAGATATGGAGATATGGAGAATTTAGCTGAAAAGCTTTAGGTCTTATCCTGTGAAAATACCCCCTCCTGAAACAGTTTCTCAGTATGGATGATTTGGAAGCAACAGCAGCAAAAACCAGGCTGGAAGAAATGGTTCTGCAAGATGAGACAGATGATAGGGATGGTTTCTGCAAGGGATAAGGAAATAGGCTTTGCATCATTCTACTGCTCTGAATGCCAGAGGCACCTAACAACTTCTGCAGCCCTTCAGTGATGGTCCTGCTTTCTAGTGTCACTGTTTTCTATGCCAGTTTACAAACCTTGCTGCTTTTTACCTCCATGTGCTTAAGACATGGCTGTTCTCACCTTCCCTAGGCTGCAAAATGGCACCTGGGCTTTGAGAGTTGGATGGAGCTTTCCCTTCTTGTCTGCTGTGACCGGGAAGGAAGGTCCTGCAGGCAACATTTTGTCATCAGTTACACTAAAGAAATGTCACATGCTTTTCCTGGGAGCTGCTTGTTCAGCTTCTAACCAGGGCATGTTGAGCAGCTCTGGTCCTTATATATAAGAAAGAGCAGAGTTGTTCTACTTCTGCAGTGGCATGTTCATGCTAAAGGTATTTCAAAGTGTATATTGTCGGTGCCTCAGGCTGAGTACACAGCAGGCAGAGCTGCTCAGCTAGAAGGTGCCATTTCTGGCCCAGTGCTATCTCAGAGCACATCACACCACGAGTCTGACATGTCACTGCTTTGTATCTTATCTGTCTACTGCACAGTCAATGGAAAACCCTGCATGCAGCTCCCAGCGCTGCTCGACTGCCTGAGCTTGCCAAGTTTCTCTGCCTTTCTAAGCACAAGTTCTGCCCATGACACCAAGGAAACCACCACCCCCCACTCCCTGATCCTACATCAGATCCCACTCAGTCAGACCCAGAGCAAAGAGTGCATCTCAACACTACTGCAAAGGACAGGTAAAATGCTCATCTCCACTGGTCTTGCTCCAGTTACCTGACACCTAATTCCTGCGCCCAAGAACCATCTCATCACAGGAATCCCAGGGAGCACCACAAGAGTAAAAAAGGAGGTTCTGGTGAAGCAGGTGTTCAGGAGAGGTCTTGGCCAGCCCTGCCCTCTGCTTGTTTTGCTTGGTGCTCACACGTTGGGCTTCAAAAGGAAACTCCTTTGAAGGATGCCTCCTTCATCCTGACCCTGCTATATTGCTATGATGTTGCATCCTCACCAGTGTTGCTAAAAAAGAAAAAAAAAAGGAAAACAAAAATAAGATAGTTTTAAAAGAAGGGAGACAGCTGAGCTTGGGGAACTCATTCCAAGGCAGGGGATTCCCTCCCCACCGCCGCGTGTCCCCAGGGACCTGCCAGTTGTCACCGTGTTCCCCAGTTCACATGTACTGGGAGACACAGGGGCACAGCCTTGTTCTCGCTCAGCTTAAGCTGCGGATTAGGGCTCAACGTCAAGTTACCGCAGTTCAGCGCGTTCCCATGAGTCAGCTGAGCTGAGGTTTCAGCCCATGTGTGTGCTCCCAGCACACAGCAAACTTAACCTGGTCAGCAGTGAAAGAAAATTCAGCTAAGCTGCATTATTGCACATTTGCCACCAGTGAAGAGCACACGAGGAAAAGTCCAGGGGATCAGCACCCCGGGGCAGCTATTAAGCTGTGGGGACTCGGTCCTGTGTGAACACTTCTTGTGCCAGTGTGCAAGGCTTCTGCACGTAGACCTTGTCCTGCTACAGAAGATGCACACTCCTGGCTTACTGTTTTTAGCAGCAGTGTCTAGAAGACGTGGAGGTCATGCTTTAAAACAGAGAACAGCGAAGTACAAAATAGCCCAACAATAGGTAAAAATCCTACAAGCTTCTGAACACAGCAAGAGGAACAGCACAGCCCCATGTACATCAGGAACATCCACTGTTATGAGCTCACAGGGCTTCAAATGTTGATACACAGACCTTTCTTCAGCCCCTCTCAAACCATTAGTGCCCACAAAAACACATACATGCTGGTTTTACAAGTGTTGTGTTCCTGTTTCCCTTCCCAAAGCACCCTAAACCAAAGATAGGCTGCTGCAGATCTCACAAGCCATAGTCCTCACTTCACACCTTCTTGCCCAGAGTTTGGCAAACTGACTGGGAATGCTGGAGAAACGGGGCTGGCATTTTCCATGGACTCAGTCTGCAAGTGGGATATATCCATTAATTCATTAGGAGAACATGTAAGTTAAGGTTACCTCTTTCACATGCAACAAATACTGGATAATGCTTCTACAAAACAAAGAGGTGATGTGAAATAGTGTGTGCTGTCTGCCACCCTTCCTGTACAGACACGTTGCTAATGGATCACTTGAAAGTGTCTAACTTGCTGTGCTATTTTATACAGGATAGCTCATTTTGTCTTCAAATGGTTTATGAAGGCAGTTATGCTTGCAAATGCAAACGGAAGCAAAAGAGAAAATTCCAGTTCCAAAATCCAATCTGCTTTCCTGCT
>NW_009970723.1:10573565-10578695 GCF_000747805.2 Chaetura pelagica
GATCCAAGGCCTGCAGATGCTCCTATCACCACTCCAGCTATGCATCACTTTTGAAGTACATGGAAAGGCAGAGAAGGAAAGGGGTGGTTAATAATTTAAAACTATACCAATCCTCAGTGGCAGTCAGGTAAAAGAATAACCTTAATTCACTCTGTAAACGTTTGTACAGTAGCCTTATCTCCAGCTATGTCCTCTGCAGCTGTAGGCTAGTTCTTATTCTTATTCTTGCAGATTTTGTGAACTGTGGAAAGAATTACATCTCTGCTGGCCTGGGGTCATATTGCAGGTTGTGTTTTCAAACACGTGTTGTGCAGGATTGACACGTGAAGCAAGCCTGGGCCTAAAACTACTGAGCAAAAACAACTGGAAAGATTGGGTTCTGGGCCAGGAATCTCTTATAAAACTAAAAAGAGATGGAATGCAGTCATCTAAATAAAAGACAATGGTTTAAAAGTTTCAGTCACATGCAGCGGCTTTCACAACATGAAGATGGAGATGCAGAAGGTACCCAAGTTCATCTTCAGTAAATGCCAGCTTCTGCAGGTCCGTGCTGCTTTAGGTCTGGATGTCTGCATTAAACCCAGACATGAGAAGCTCAGCAGGGGTCCTCTAGTGTCACCCAGCCCTGCCTGTGCAGGTGATGGTGGTGATGGAGCATCCTGGGAGTGGCTGGGGCAGCAGGATGGGTTTTTCCTGCCTGACAGAGGGGGTGTTGGTCAGTGTGTGTCCACTGACCTTCCTGCAGCTATCCCCAGCAGGCTGGCCAGGCTTGTCCTGCTGATAAACAACTCTCGAAGTGCTTGAGAGGGAATGTGGCTTTGAATATATATGAGCTGATAGGTATGGGAGAGAGGGCCAGAACCTCTTGCAGAAAATTACCTGGAAGCAAGATAGGCAGGAGCTCTCCTTTGAAGGGTTAGATTTGTGCACAGTATGTCTAATGAAGATTAGGGAGAAACAGTTACAGAACTTTTCAGAATTGGTGAAAAATTTGCCAGTGATTCTTGTAACAGCTAAAACCAGTAGGTATTGACATCTCTTTGCACCTGTGGTTGGGGCTCTTTTGCTTTCTGACTTCCCCTCAACACCCCTCTGATTAATATAATGGGAATATTTCATCAACTGAATTTCTGTGATCATTTGAGACAAAGGAGTGTGCCTGAAGGCGTTTATTGAGTGTAATTAGCCACTGACAATCATTTTAGTACAACTGATTAGCAATGTTATTTTCAATTTATTTTTATTTTATCTTAATATGCTCTGCACTTCATACCTGGCAAAGCAAATAGTATGGAAAATTGTCTAGGATTTTTTTCTATCCACTATTGTACATGCTAGCTAGTGTTCAACAAAAAATTATTCACACTCAGCTGCTTTTTCATTACTTCTAATTAGTACTTAGCTAACCATCATCTGCAAAGCAGACTTATTTTACTTAGTTTATTTTAAATTAAGGCTACTGGGGATTAGCATCTACAAGGTCACTTGACAAAACACCAACCTTGCCTGTCAGACAAAAGTTACTCTAACGAGCTCACAAATTCCCAACGAGCACTGCCTACATGGGTACCTCTCCAACAGGATCACAGGGCAGACTTTAGCTAATGACAGATTAATGCCAATTTAGTCAGCATAATGCCTTCTGTTGCTAAAGCTTTTCCGTAGCAGCAGCACTTGTAAAGTCCCTAAGAAATCCCACAATGTGTACTAGCTTTGCATACAGTAACTTTGACCAAAGGATAAAGTTTTGCAGCAGCAAATTTCAGAACTCCTGCATCTAGGCGAAAAGATAAACATTCAACGTTTCTCCCAGGAGCTGATTTTTTTTTTTGTTTTAATTTATATATATATATAAATATACCATAAAGCGTACCATTTCCTCATTTCAGTACACGTTTTTGAACTTTACTAAAATAAATGAAATATAAACGCTACAATTTTATGTTTAAAACAAGTTTTGAAGACAACCTTCCCCGAAGGGGCAGTCCCAGAAACTCCTTCAGCTAAGTGGAGAGAGACAAGAACACCCCCAACACTTGGTACTATGCGAGAGCAGCCAGAGCAGCAGACGTGCCTCAGCTGGAGCTGCGTGTCTGTGAGTTCCTCATGTGAGTGCCCACTCGCCTTAGCAGAAACTGCTCTATTCCTAACCTGAACATTTCACATTCAACATGTATCTCCCTTAAACTCAACGTCAAGACCCAGTTTTCCATATCTGTGTCTGCCTTTGCTGATCCCAAATGGAAAGAGGTATCGTCAGTTGTGGATCAGGACTGCAAATTGCTGAATTTTCAGATAAAGTCATGTGAATCAAACACTGTAAACCTAGGAAAAACTGTCCATCTTTGCTTTTTCCCTTCTCCTGCATGTCCTGTAAAATGTTCACAGCATTGAAACAATGAGGTGTGGGAGCAGGGGTGTGGCCAATACACCTCACACCCATTTTGTACTTCTTCCTGATCCTGTCTTTGACCTTAACTGGTGCCTCCTGGACAGGAGAGGAGGTTCCAGGTGAATCCTACCCGTCACAACCCCTTTGGTTCAACCTCTACTACACTTTCAGGTCCTGCAGGTGAATACTCAGCTCCTAAAGCATCAATCTAAAAATCTGTCAGTGTGTCTTGCTGCCAAGGGTTTTGTTGTTGGTTTCCTCCTTCTCAACGCATGCTTTCCCAAACAGATATGTTAAAACATAAAACAAAACAAAGTCTTTAAAACAATTATAACACCACAATATCTGTTTAAAACAGTACTGCCCGTGCTCTGGACAAATTGTTAAGAGCAATTCAGCATTCTTATATTAATCCACAACAAAAGAAGCTATAAGATGCCACAAAAGAAGGCATAGTTGGCCATACAGAGGCAACACTACCATGAATGTTGTTTGGCAAGGAAAAAAAAAAAAAAAGCAGGTACATAATTAATCCCAAGAAGAGGTTCAGAACTGCCCGGCGCTGCTGGGGTCGCACTGCAGGAGACGCACAATGGACGGGTCACTCTTGGCGCCACGGATGAACTCTTCCAGAGAGAGTTTTCCTAGGAAAAAAACACGTTTGCTTAGCACACGTGGTGGGTTGCAGCACACTTGCCAAGCCTCTGGACAAGTACAGTGAAAGGAAGGAAGCCAGGGAAGCCCAAGGAAAACCCCTGGAAAGCAACCCTGCAAGGCAAAGCCCTGCTTGCCTGCACCCTGCTGTCTGTGGCGGCTAAACGAGCAGTGGTGGGATTGTGGTGGCCTCCCCACCTGGGCAGGACACCCCAACTGCCCAACACAAGGGGCAGATGTGGTGGCCCATCTGGTGCCTGGAGGGTGCCTACCATCACGGTTGGTGTCCATCTGACGGAAGATCTTCTCTGTCCTCTTCTCTGGTGTTGACTCATCTTCTGGCATCTTCATTACAGAAGAAACCATCTTATAGATTGCCTGTGAGATATGACAGGAGCAAAGAGCTGGTAAGAAACATGTTATCTTAATGCAGAGGTCTCATTATCTCATGGTGACAGAAACAGCCACACAATATCCCAGGAAGACTGGCTGGGACCTGCTGTCTGGATGCTGAAGGCAGTGGGGTGGCACCAGTGCACGCAGCTGCCCTCAGCAGGATGCTCATTTATGAAATGCTCTTTCCTTATTTAGTCACAGTTGAACACCATCTGGGTTTGGACCGAGGTTACATTTTTCCTTATGAAATCAGTCTTCGGGTGAATTTATCACTTGTACAGCACGCCAGGCACTCACAGCTCCCAGAGCCTGGAGGAATGGTAAAACTGCTGAGGTCTTGTCCTGCACTGGGGTGTGCCTCTGTGCCTCGGCCACCCAGGCTCCATCCTCCCTTCCCTCATCCCCTCACCCTGTCTTCTCTTCCCCCTCTCTCATTTCTCTCTCTCCTTGGTCAGCATCCTGCTCACAGGGAGGGCAGCAACTCACTCCCTGAATTTGTTGTGTCTCACAGATAATAAAGACTTGGTCATCAACAGGGTGGCCTTTTCCTTGGGGACTGGTGTGTGCACACAGCTAAAAACTCCATTCACCATTTGTTCCACAGAGAGCAGAGGTTATGGTCCCATATGGCACGGGTGCCACCCACAGCTGTTCTCTGCACAGACAAATCCATTGGTCATGTATGGTATTAGCCACCCCTCAAAGAGAGGTAATGCTGATATTTAAAGAAGGACGAGTAGTCATCTCTGAACTGGTTATCCAAATGCTGCTTGTAAACGTGATCATGCAGTTCCAGCACACAAGAATTCCGTGTGTCAGGTATCTGCACAGTGTGGCACAGCTGGAAGAGAGCAGCAGCCAGACAGCCACAGATGGTGGCCTCGGGGGAGCCTCTTGGCTGCATGGAGAGGCAGCACATCCCAATCCCAGCCCAAGGCAGCACGGCCCTGGTCTGACCAGCTCCTTCTGCTTCCCTTGCATCTCGTTGGCCTCTGGCTGATAGGCACTGCACGGGGCATTACTCTGCCCTCCAGACCTGGTCTGTAAATGTGCATTGATTTCTTCCACGGATTCAATTCTTGTTTCCCCCGACACAGCATCTGCAGCAGTCAGTTCACAACTTTATGCAGACCTGATTGCTTTAGCTGTTTGTTCTCTGCTTCCTCCTGCAGGAAGGGGGTTCTTGGTGCAAGCCCAACATCTCTCACTGGATCTCCCTTCTCCCCTTTTCTCACTCCTGAAAGCACCTTGCCTAGCATGCTCCCATCATCTGGCCCAGGGTCCCCAAGGGATGGCTCCACCACAGCACAGACTGACCAGCTGGAGGATGCCACTGAGCAGTACAGATATTTTACACTCAGACTAGGGAGCACCTGCTTCCTTAGCCATCTTGCTGGCTTGTCCTCTGCAGCAGCCCACCTTTTACATCTCCTGCACCTTAAATAACTTAAATAGTTACATCCTGAGAAAGGCATTTGCCTATTTAATTAATTTTCCTTTCCTTATGCTCTGTGCAGTAAAACATCTGCTCCCTCAGTTATATCACCAATGTTGTGGCTGCAGATTTCCTGGTCTGCCCTGGGGTAAGTCTGTACCACTGGCTAAGGACTCAAGCAGGAGAACAGAGAGGAGTATTTCAGCATGAACAGCTGCTGGCTGAATGGAAAAGGGGTAGGCACCCTTTTAAT
>NW_009970723.1:10578707-10586072 GCF_000747805.2 Chaetura pelagica
AGGAATGCCCAAAGGCTCCCAAGAGAATTTGGAAGCCAGAGTATTGGTCAGAGCCTCAGTACAGGCAGGGATGCTGTCCACACAGAAGTGATCATCTGGTAACCAGGAGAACAGAATAAAGGATGAACATGCAAGCATATGAACATAGGGATGAGGGAGTTGGGGGAAAAAGGGAATAGGGCAAGGAAAAAAAAAAAAAAGGAGAGGGTGGGCAGGAGCAATTTACACCTTCCTCATCCTCATCAGCATGCAAGACTCACAGAGGTCAGAGCAGAGATGAGGCTTATAAATCTGCCAATGTTTAAGCATCTTAAACTGCCTGGCTTTTGTCTAGGGTAGGAAGAGAGGTGGAGGGGTCACTCCCTCACTCTGGGTGAGAGGATGGCAAAGCAGAGAATCTGTATTGAAAGTGTGGGAGGAATGCCCCGGGCTGGGAGTGCAGGCGTGTTTACTCTGATCACAATAACCATAGTAAGAACATGCAGATTTTTAGGACAAAAAAAAAAAAGGACTTCAAGATTACTTCATCCTACAGGGTCCTTTTCACAGAGGCATGTGAAGGGTATAACAGATGAGATATTCTAAGAAAGCCAGATGGGAATAACATAGTAAGCATTCCTTTCATGCTGAAAATGGTTACTCTGAGCAAATTCTTATGTCCTTACTCAAAAGTTCAGTGGGAAGTTTTCCCAAAGTATAAGCCAGCTAAAGCTGATTAAGAATCTTGAGACTTGCCCCATATTAATTCAGCACAGCTACACAAAGGTCTTTATTGCATGTTTGAAAGAGCAGGCTCTCAAAGGAAGCTGTTTTCATGCGATAATTACATGGAGCTGAGCTGTGTTAACCCTGGGCTGTAGCCTGGGACAGAAAGGCTGCAGGGCTTCACTCCACATGGAGTACAACTCCTTGGTCTCACAGCACTTGGGCTGAAAGCCATGGGTAGCAGTCAGAAGGAGAAGGCTTTGAGGTGGTTATGAGCAGCCACCTGAGTCAGGGCAGCCTTTGCAGGTGGACTTCCATGAGGAGTCTCCTTGCAGCTCCCCAGCATCCCTGAATGCCACCAAGAAATTTTGCCTCCAGAGCCCTGTGTGCATCACTGGAGTAAGCACAGGTTCTGGCTTCATCTGAACTGGCTGGTTCCCAGCAGAACTCTCCCCAGTGCTTTTCCAGCTTCCTGTGGATAAACAGTGATGGGTGATTTAGTGCAAATCTCACCCCAATACCCATTTGCACAGGTTTTGCTCCCAGCTGTTGGCTGCCACTGGTGCACTTGGGTCAGAAGCACTGGTGGGGGGAGGGCTGCACTTCCCTGCTATACCTGGTGAAGTGTCAAAGAGCTCCTCACGGTGATGGCAGCAATGACAGCACAAATTTTAAGGCACTCCTTTTTATTATCTTGAAATAAATGTTGACAGCTAAAATCTCATTAAGTGAATAATCGGCCTAAAAAAATTGCTTTCCTCTCAATCCCATGGGGATTTTTGACACTGTCTTTTCTGAGAGCTATATCAACTTCTGCTCCTTCCCCTATCACCTTCTGTTTCCTCCTGGCTCACAAATGAGCTAGCCCAACAAATGAAACACAAGTGCTCTCTTTGTATTAAACTGGAGGTGTTATTCTCACCCCTCAGCTCAGTATTCTTAAGATTCCTTAGGACTACACTGTTAAGAAAAATGTACTCTTAGAACAAGGTTTCCATCTCTTATTTGAACTCTTATTTTAAGAGACTCTTGCCAAATATGTCCCATTTAAGCAAGGGGAACAAACAAATCTTCTCACTGGTTCTCAGGTATTTTTGAGTGGACTGGGCTATTTAGATTATAGGTAAACATATGGGAGAAATGAAAAGCATTTCTAAGGCAGGACAACCTGAGAGCATCTGTGGCAAGGTTTGTCAAGACGGCAGGCTATGAAGCATCTTCCCACAGCACTTTCCAGGTGTGCTGTGCCTGGCAGGTGTAGCAGCAACCTGTGGCTCTTCGTGCATCAGTCTCTGCAAAGGTCTAGCCCACCACTGAAGTGAAGGTTATGGGATCCTCCAGACTGTGCAGCCAGCTCCACGTGGGTGGCTCGTGTGTCTCTGAGCAGTGCTTTTTGGAGACTAGGGTCATGGGCAGGTGTGGTAAGCACGTGGTAGGCTGTGTGCACAGGGTTAACAGCCTTTGGTAAAGGCAGCTTAAAGGAATGCAGGTGCTTTGCCCTCTAGCCCATCAGTCGCAGAGGAATAGGGATTCAAAAAGCTGTTGTGGCCCACTCATCAGCAGGACCAGGGAGGTGATCTTGCCCCTCTCCTCAGCCTTGGTGAGGCCACACCTTGAGCACTGTGTGCAGTTTTGGGCTCCACAGGATAGGAAGGACATTGAGGTGCTGGAGAGGATGCAGAGAAGGGCAACGAGGCTGATATGGTGTCTTGAGAGCCAGCCCTATGAGGACAGGCTGAGGGAGCTGGGGCTGTTCAGCCTGGAGGAGAGGAGGCTGAGGGGAGACCTCATTGCTCCCTACAGCTACCTGGGAGGAGGTTGTGGTGAGGTGGGTCTTGGCCTCTTCTCCCTAGTGACTAGTGATAGGACAAGAGGAAATGGGGTCAAGCTGCATCAGGGGAGGTTCAGATTGGATATTAGGAAAAATTTCTTCATAGAAAGAGGGGTGAGGCATTGGAACAGGCTGCCCAGGGAGGTGGTACAGGCACTGTCCCTGGAGGTGTTAAAAAAATGGGTAGACAAGATGTTTTGGGAGATGGTTTTGTGGTTAGGGGCTGTAGTGTGGATGGTTGGACTTGATGATCTTGAAGGTCTTTTCCAACCTTGATGATTCTGTGATTCTGTGATCTCCTTGGCAGCTGGCCAGTCACTAGAGCTCCCGTGGCACACAAGACATCTTAACCAGAAGCTCTGCTGTTCCAATGCTGCTGCTGCACCTCTATTACCACAAACACCTTCTTGCAATGCTGAGCAAGAGCACAATGCCTGCATTGCCAGCAGCAGGCTTAGATTAGGCCAGAGCATGAGAAAAGAAATGCAAGTAACCACCAACATAACAGCAAAAATCACTACAGAGATGGGACTTTCAAAGCACAAAGAAAATCAGACCGAAAAGGAAGAAAAGTGTGCCTTGCCCCTACATTATTTAAGACACAGTAACCCCACCTTAATAGGCACAGTATTTTTTTCTGAAACCAAGAGTTTTAGATCGATGGTGTTGCTTTTAGCATCCATTTTGATGTACTGTCTCATGCAATAATCCCCATGAAAACATAATAAATTCTGCTATATCAATATGCAAATATATGCTGGATAAGGGACTTGTAAATAGATTTCTCTGAGACATATATCAGAGATATAACAGAGTTCTGTTTTTCTCTATCAGAAAGATTGTGATGGCTGAGGGCCCCCAGGAAGACATGTGACACAGAATCCTGTCTTTCCATATTAAAAATTAATCATCTTTTGTAAATGAAAGTGATAGTTGTTAGCTGATTTTTTATCAGTCTAATCACTCCACATCAAAGGAACCTTTCAATAAAGCAAGAAAACGTGCTTATCTTCTCCAGCTTCACGTATCAGCTGAACACTGTTCTAGAGACTGTGCACTGGGAGGACCTGCAGGTGACCAGTGCAATACAGGGAGATCACTACCACAGGGTGAGATAGACAAGCACATTGCCTCATAGGAAGCTCCATCACAGGAAGGGGAGAAATGCTTTCATTTAATTTGACATAAACATTATTGCGGCATTGTTCACCATGTTTGTAAATCTCCTGGTCTTGAGGATTTGTGTTGCCCTTCAGCATGGAGGCCTTCCCAGGCTACTCAAGAGTAGCAAAGGGCCCTGCAGAGTCCTTGGAACCTCTTCTCCTCCTGAGCAGCAGTTGCTTGCTCAGGTTTGGCTCCTCGTGTTTGCTTTGCACTTTGTTAGCTCTTTTAGGACTGTCTTTGTTTTCTCATAAGGAGAAACACAGCTAGGAAAGCAATCGTTGATAGCCTGTTTACCCTGCCCAGGGGAGAGGAAGATTTGCAAGGAGTAGAGTACCTTCTAATGCAAATATTCCATGGGGTTTGTCACAGCATGGAGACAGGGTGGTCTCTGCATCCAAAACCCATCCTGCTCTTTAACTCAGACACAGGAAAGCAAAACAGAATAGGTGAAAGACAACACAGCAACCCTCTGTTTGCAGCTGTGCTTTGTATCTGGTCTTGCTGAAGCAGTGCAAGTGCTGGTGTTACCTGCTGTTCAGATGACATGAGAAGAGCCCTGGTAGAAGGATAAGGGCACCACGCATTAGCCTGATTACCCATACATGGTTTGTCATCACAGATTGTAATTTGTGTCCATTCCCTTCCCTTGACTTCCAGCACAAATATAAATCTGAACAATACAGTCAATAGTCAACATTACAAAATTTCCAGGGAAAGAAAGGATCTTGATAACAAGCTTTTTTTTCCCCAAGAGTGCTGCATTATACAGACTCAAGCTGTGTAAATATAACGCCACACAAAAATGTTCTAAAGCTTTCAGGAGAGTAATGTGCCTCAAGAGTAAAAACGTTAGAAGAAGCCAAAGTGAGGTGGCTGCACTGCAAGAAAATGCATCCAAAGAAGCTGTATATGGAATCATTGTCTACCCATATAAGATTTATCTATACTGGCAACTTAATATGAAGACAGCTAGTACGATACGAAGTATGTAGACCTTGCTGGACTTAGGTACACAGACATATTTTTAAACATGCAGGCTGGTTCTCCATAACAACATGATTTAAAAGTATATTTGTTTCTCATAATGGATGGAGCTGGCTTTCCCTAAAAGTTGATCTGAGCAGACCTAAGTTACCTACTTGGCCCAATGCAATTAATTGTAATTAATTGTCGGCGATTTCCCAGAGGACAGAATCACATTTATCAGAAGGCCAGTGGCTGTGGTCCTGCCCAACAGAGCTCCCAAAGCACAACTTCCCACTCAGAGTGTTGCTCAGGAAAAACTTGCAATGGGTATCAAATGCTGTAGCTTGAATTGTGACACAATCTTTGCCAAATTAAATAACATCTTATATGCAGTTATACAGAGAACCAAACACATAAACCCCCAAATGCTGCCAGAAATGTGAATTCATTGTCTCATTGCAACATTGCTTCATCATTTGCTTGGAAGGAGGGAGGCCGAGAGGTGCCTCGGAGCAGCACGTACCTGCACAATTTCCAGCATCTCTGACTTACTGATGTAGCCATTCCCATCGAGGTCATACATGCTGAATGCCCACTTCAGCTTCTGCTCCAGTTTACCTCTTGACGTTACACTCAAGGCTATGATGAATTCTCTGAAATCTATTGTTCCATCTCCGTTGGCGTCAAAAGTGCGGAAAACGTGTTCCGCAAACTTAGAAGCGTCCCCATAAGGGAAAAAGTTCCCATATATTTTTTTAAACTCCTCCATAGATAAATGTCCACTTGGGCAGTCTCTCAAGAAGCCCTTGTACCACTCCTGGATCTCATGTTCTGTAAAGTCTGTACTTTCTAGCAAATCTTGCATGACTTCAGGGCGTAGTTTGCTGTTTTGCTTTCCCATATTGGTTTCCAAATATTAACTGCAGAGGAAAATCAAACAAATATTAATTATCATTATTATTATTATTATTGATATTACTACTACCAGATAACTATTAGCTTGCAGGCTGTAGAAGAACAGTGTGCTAATCCTGCATTTTCCAATGACAGTTCACTCCTGGGAACCAACTGAAACTTTGGGCAGCATGCACTACAAGTATACTCTGAAAAAATTAACAAGCCTAATCTACATATTGGTTACACTGTCTTTTCACTGTCTCAAGAGCTATACTTACATTGAATTTATTGCTATCCTACTTTGCCTTTGAATGACAGCGTAGGCAGTGGATGTCACAAGGTGTAGCTGACCCACAGCTGTGTGTCCCAGCACACCCTCCATCCCAACTGACTCAAGGATCTGACTTGACTAAGATTATTCTTTTTTTTTTTTTTTTGTACCTCTGGTGGAAACCAGGTTTCTACAAAGGGCTGTGTTTACTTGGTCTTGCTCCAAAATGGGATCCACAGCATACACTGAAACCAGGAGATCCAAAGACCTTCTAGATAGATCTTTATAGCCTGAATAAAGAGAGCAACATAAAATTTTTTTTTTTTTTTTTTTTTTTGTACCTCTGGTGGAAACCAGGTTTCTACAAAGGGCTGTGTTTACTTGGTCTTGCTCCAAAATGGGATCCACAGCATACACTGAAACCAGGAGATCCAAAGACCTTCTAGATAGATCTTTATAGCCTGAATAAAGAGAGCAACCCAGAAGTTGTCTCTCTTGTTTGGCATGGACCAGTTCTCATTTTAGTTCAAAACTCAGATAAAATCTGAAAAGATTTTATCAATGGTGGATTCCCCCACCCCAAACTATTACTGTGTTATTTAATTCTCCTTGTAGCCAGAAATTTGATCTATTACTAAGTAGTAGTAATCTGGGTGGTCATAGTTCTTTGGAAAAAAACTTTAAAAAAAAGAGAGGAGAAAAAAAAGGGTACCCAGACAACAAAATTGGAAATGAATTTCCCTTAAATTAACCGCTAAGAAATATTATTGGATACGGCTTCAGTTAAATCACATTCATTATATTTTATTTAAGGCAAGTTGCTACTTATCACATTGTGCAGCAGATTTACTAACGACTGATGCCCTTTGGGTTTTAAGTTCTGGAGCCTGAGTGTGTTGGCTCCAAAAGGCAACATCATCAGTTTTACTGGAAGCTTAGCTGAATTCACCTGAATTGTGGGAGGTATTCTCTATTGACAGAAACCTGCCTGAGAATTTGTCACCTGAATGACAGTCACAACTAAAATCTGATGTATGGATAACTGAAGCAGAATTGCAAAGTAATTTATACAAGACTCCCACACTTGTCAGAACCGAGTCTCTGGGCCACAGAGATGGAATTATGAGCAATGGATGTCTGGAGTAGCTAATGAGCATTCAATAAAATGTCCCTTCTAGACCAAAGTAATACTTCTAAAAGATGAATAATACAGTATCATTACATGTCAGAAGCAGCTAGTGAGAAATGTACCACCATTTGAAGCTAATCTACTGCCTCTTCCATTTGGCACTGGGAAGAAGAAATTGAGGTTCCCTTAGGTCGGTGCTAATTGTTTCCTGTGGTTCCCCTTCTTCTCAAGGTGAATTCGAACTCCCAAGGCTGCTAGAGGACTGACCTCCTGAATATCCTGTGTTCTTGGACCAGAATAAACAAAAAGCTTTATTGTTCAAGGATAAAATGGTGGCATCCAGCCTAGATCTATCTCCACAAAATGGCTGTCGGTAACTACATGTCTGTTCCAAACTCTTTC
>NW_009970723.1:10586169-10594376 GCF_000747805.2 Chaetura pelagica
TCCCCACACATTTGATAGAGAATAGGCTCCCTTGTTCACAGACATGAAGCTGAAGGGGGTGAGGAGTCCTGTCTGATGGGAGCCTCTCCATCTCCTGACTATTTCAAGGGCCTGGATCCAAACGATGTCTTTTCCTCCTAAGATGATGCCTCAAAGGATTTTTTTTCCTATTGCCCTTTCTTCTTTAATCCTGATCAAAACATACTGTACAATTTTTAAGTAATCCAAGTTTGTCATACTCTGAAATTAGCAAAAAAGTCCCTGGCCTACAGGCCCAGTCCAACAGCTGCCACAGCAGCTGAAGGTTGTGCTGCCTTCAGTGGGTGTTGGATGGGGTCCACAATAAACAACCTGGGAATTAGCTGAGTGAACAGATTACATTAGGGCAGCCAGATGGGTTTATGTCAGGCAAAACAACACGAGCAGGATGGAAAAGCAACTGGACAAAGTGAAGTGGCCAGGCTTAGCTTAGGGCTGCACCGGTTTAATAAAAAACAAACTAGTAAAATCCCCAGAGTAGGTAGCAGCCACACACACCCACAGTCAGCAGATATCCCATGGCTCCAGGGGCTGCACACTTTTCAGACCATTAGAGTGGAAAGGGAAAATCTCTGACTAATGTGCAAGCTGGCTGTGGTAGGAGTGAGCTGGCCTCAGCCATGTAATCCCTTGCTGCTTTTTAACATCTCAAACACTTGGAAATGCAAAACTCAGCTTGCACACTGCCAGCCCAGAGTTTTCTGAAAAACAGAACAGTGAGGTAACCTGCAGGCAGTGACCTTCAAGAGGCAGACAATAAGAATGTGTTTCAGTCCAAAAAATGATGCCTTTATAGCTACACATAGCAGGTACAAGATACTTTTACCAAATAATAAAAAATAGAGAGTAGCAGAATGTGCTGCATTGCACTGATAGGAGCAGAACACGATGGGAAAATCCTGTGTTCTCCAGGCACAGAGGGAGAGCTAACCACATGGGACTTGCAGTAAGGGGGGAACTCTCAGCCACTGTGACACCAGGCAACACAGCAAATGCTGGAAGGATTAATTCTGAGTCCACTTGTGATGAATTTATATCATGTTCTTGGCTCTCCAGATTTTTCCTTTTGAAGAAATGGTATTCTAGGAACTGTAGCGATGGGATTTATTGTGCCTATTCTATCAACAACAGCTCAAAATGCTTGTGCAGTCCAGGCACAGAGAATCCTTGAAGACACATGAAGATCCTCATGATCACTTTATACACTGCTGCCTGCCTCTTGGGATAGATGAGATTATGGGCAGACTACAGTGTGCTAAGACAATGTCAGCTAACAATGGCAGCAATAAATGCACTGAGTGAAATCAAATTTGATCTGGGTTTTGGCATTTTTTTCCCAATTTATGACCTCTGTACATCTTTCAGATTTCTAATAAGTTACTACATGTTAAAAATACAGCAAATAAAACAATCTCAGTCACGAAGTAAAGTATTTACAACAATGACAAATGGGTGCTGTAGGTATACAAAATAAAGACAAATTGTTTAATGATTATGTTTCATTACGTTTCTACAATTTCTTCCCCTGATACAATGGTTAGACATGATATACATTAATGACTTTCTGTATGGGACAACATGACATAGAAAAATATCAAGATCTTAATTCTGAAGGCAATACTGTTTGGTAAAAGAATGTGATGGTTTTATGGCTGGAAGGGTTGATACAGAAGAGCAGAAAGGAAAGCATCGCTGCTCTGTGGTTGCTATGGAAAGAATCTCTGTTCACTGGTTATTGTAGGAAATGTCACAGGTGCTGCTCTCTAAAGTAAATAACTTAGAGCTTCCTCTAATCAGGTCCAGGTGTGGAGTTTTTCAGACGAGACTGAAGACAGAGCTTTCTGACAGACAACAAGCTGTGACAATTCAGCATCTAAGGGAATAAATACGTGAAGCAGTGATGGGCACCACATCAACAGACCTTCCCTGCACTGCAGTACAATGTGTGCAGACAGGACATTGATGCTGTTACAGCCTTCTCCTCAAACAGGGGGAACTGCCTGGACAGACAGGCAATGAACACTTACTCTATCACATGTCTCTTGTCAGAAGTTTACTGCTGCTCTCATACAGTTGTTACCTGGACCTGAAACCCCAGGGTACAGCAAACATGCTGCCTGCTTAGGCAGAGCCTCTCAGGAGCTGGGGAGCTGCAGCAGCCGAGAGCAAACAGCCACCCCATTGCTGCATGAGGGCATGGCAAGAATCAAACACATTGCCTCAAAATAAATAAAATATATTCTGTTGGGAGTTGGTAAAATAAGCAAGTGCTAGCAACACATTTCAATTGCAGATAGGAAAGCAAAAGCTCAGCTTGAGCTGAAATTAGCCAGAGATGTCAAAAACTTCAAAGGTTCTTCAGATACATTAACAACAGGCAGAAACAGAGGAGTAATACTGGCCCACTATTAAACAGGAGAGGTGAACTAGTCACCAACAATTCTGAAAGGGCAGAGATCCTCAACACCTTCTTCATCTCTGTCTTTACCAGTGCTCTTGGGTCCCAGGCCATATGAACAGAAGTCCTGGTTGATGCAGACACTGACCCGCTGTCAGGGCAGGAAGAGCTGGTGTGTCAACTACTACAGGAGCTTGACCTGTACAAATCAATGGGTCTGGATGCCATCCAACCTGGGGTGCTGAGAGAGCTGTTGATGTCATTGCAAAGCTGCTCTCCATAATCTTGGAGAAGTCGTGGAGATGGGAAGATGTCCCTGAAGACTGGACTCGTTTTGTGATTTCAGTGCTATTACACAGTTTAAAGTTAGAAAGCACTAGGTAACAAAACATGAACGTTAGGCACCAATCTTTCAGTGGCAGACAGACAACACCAGGCAATGCAGGAAGCCTTTTACACAGCGGGTTTTAGTGTCCTAAAGCCATAGGATGCACACAGAGGTAGTTTTGGGGGCTGGATAAGAAAATCTCAGTAACGCACCACTAAAGAGAGCAGGACACTTCTCCAGCATAGATGAGAGACATCTGGATGATGGATATACCAGTACCAGCTTACTTGACTGATAACATGACTGTAATATTAAAGAACACAAGGATGAACCACATCACTATTGTTTGTCTTCAGACCAACAATTTCAAGAAATAATGCACTTCTGGGGGCAATGCTGTCTTTAATATTTCTAACAAATGATTTGGGAATTTCCCTGAGAATAGCAATCATGGGCTTTCTATCTCTGCAGAGCAGCTGAAGGAGTTCCTGATAACAAATGGAATGAGCCAAAGGCTGAGCAGGACAACAGCACCATTCTGAACCAGCACTGTGACCTGACAGTGGTGAGAAAGCAGAGCTCCAGGATGAGTCAGTCCCCTGTGGCAATGCCTACTGGCTTGTCTGCAGCACAAGTGTTTTCTGCAGCCTCTGTGGTTCTCCACTCACTGTCACCACTGTTTTTCCTCCAGAGTAAGTGCTGATCATTAAAAAAACCTGGGCACGTGACAGGCGGACTCATATACACCATTTATTTCTCAAGCTGTCTACACATCTGGATGTGGCAGGGATCCCACCTTCTTTCGTGTCCTACCCACCAGCAGTCATCTCCTGTCACTGGGAGGGGCTGTTAAGCATACAGGGCTCCCACAAGCACAGTTCTCCTGTCATCACTTTCTACCTCTCCTTTCAGCCACGTTTCTGCCTGTCACTGTGGAACTCGGTTCTCTCCCACTCTTCAAGAAGGGATGTTGCTCTGCTGTGGTTGACCAAAGCTCTGGTTGACCCAACATTGCAGCACAGCACCCTCTTACACTGTGGTAAGGAGAGGCTGCTGTGCAACTCAAGCCATGGGACTTGGCTGGGGATGTGTCCTCAGGGTCTCCAGGCCAAAATTTGGTCCTGTTCTCAACACTTTTCACAGTAAGAGCTACTCTTTTCCTTCTCTGCCAGCTGCTATTGCTGCTTGGTAAAGCTTCAGATGCCAAAAGCCAGTTCACCAATTACAGCACGGGGCAGTCTCTGCTGCAATTTGTGATCCAATGTACACACCAGGAACATCTCTAGTTCCTCTTCGTTGGCACCCTTGCAGAAAGAGGGAAGTTACATGCACTCACAAAAGTTAAGGCCTTGGTGGACACTTTCTGATGTAAAAGCCAGTTTTCCTTCATAGGGTCAGTTATTCCTTCAGACTGTATTGCTCCTACCTGCCATACAAGCTATGTAATAAAACAGTTCAGAGCAGCATCTATCTCAAATGAGACATTTTCATCCTGTCTGTGTATACTCTTCTCTTGTGGCTGGAACACCAACATTGCCACAGCCTGATCATGAATGCAAACCCAACAATAAATGTGGGCCCATCTGTCATCTTGTAGCTCTCCAGTGGGACTCAGCTGAGCAAGGCAAGAATGTGTGTTTGTGATCTCTGCCGTGCCCCTGCACAGGGAGACTCAGGAATCCTTCACTGAGCTCCCAAGGAGCAGGTCAGGCAGAGTCGTGCTCTTCCTCACTGCTCTCATTCTGCCCTTCTGATATTCACAGCCTCAAAGCTAACTTAAGCCCTGCTCTCCATCTTCCAGTTGGAAATTTCAGTGTCAGTGCAGGATCCCTCTAATGGGACATGGTGCTTTTTGTCAGAGCAGCATAGTTATGGAAAGAATAACTTCTTGGGTTTTAGATTCTTCTTGGTTCTACCGAAAACTACTCTTGGAAGCAGCAACTTTTGTTTCCTTCTGGCCATTTCTAGCTTGTTTTCACATGTTCATTTGAGTAACTTTCTTGGCAGTGCTTGCCAAGAAAGGCTTTTGTTCAATTTTTTTTTTAAAAAAACCAGCATGTTTGACCAAACTTATTAAAAATCACAGAGGGACTTAGCAAAAAAAAATAATTAAATAGATGCTAGTAAAATTCACAGCCTTGTCACCCTCAATTTATCTGATTATACTGGAAAACAGAAAAAAATTAGATAAAATTCATGAGCAAGATTCATTAAAAAAATCTGATGCTCTTTTATGAATATTCATAAGGAACAGCAGTAAACAGATCTGCAGATTTTCAGTGCAGTATAGCAAGTACCCAAGGCCTGAAACATATACTAAAAAGTAAAAATTCAGCTTAAAGTTATAGCAGACATTGAAGAACAGGAAAGAAGAATAATGCAGAAATGAACAGGAAAAAAACAGAGGAAAACGTGTAGATGGGATCATCATCCAGTATTTATGCTTTACTCATCAACTGGAGGAACAGGGGACACACGAGCCATCCAGTTACCCACTGGAACTTCATAGCAAGTTCATTGGAAGAAATTTCACTCATTTTGTATTAGGCTTTTAGTCTGATTCCAGGATCCTGACATTTTCCCTGCTGCAAATCACTCTTTTGTGTAACCTTCCTGCTTCTTCGTCCCCCTTACCAGGGATCTTTCCCCTCAAAAGGTGCCCCTAATTGCTCCTTTTACGGTACTTGCCACCTGCAGCCCCCAGGAGAAACTCAAGACAAGAAACAAAATTAAAACCTTTCTAGCTCTGTGCTTTATTTGAGGTGGGCAGTCCAAGCAGGAGCAGCTGCATGGAGTTCATGTATTTGAAACTTGGAGACACATGGATATCAAACATCAAAAGCCCAGACTCTTTTCCCTTCAGATTTACCCTGGCAGAGAAATGTTACAGCTGCTCCATCTTGTCTCCTGCTTCTCTTTATCATAATTCCTTTGTGCATTTTAGCAGTGAGGGCTGGCATGGGGGTGGACGAGTAAGAAGCAGGAGACAGGCAGAGTTCCTGTCAATAAGTGCCAGTACATTACTGCCAGGGTCTTCAGCATTGCTGGGTTAACTAGACAAATCCCTAGGGCTTATCATGTTACTCTCAGCAATGCACACAGTCTTGGCTGGAATTATTTTGAGACCAGCAAGCAGTATTCCAGCCTTGAGCAGTGAAAGGGGTGATGCTCTCATACCCTCTCACCTCTGCACCACCTTCAGCATCACTGGGGCTTCCAGAGAAGACCTCTGTTGGCAAAGCATTTCCTGTAAGGCTGAAGTGTGTAGTACAGAAAAAATTACTACTGGAAGTAGTAATTTACGCCTCCAAGGCATAAGCTGTTCTCCCCTGTGCACACAGAGGGGACTCTGGATCTGCAGCCCTGCTTGGTGCCCTGGGCTTTGCCCAGAGTGCTCTGGGAGGTGACACAGAGGATCACCACCTTATAAGCAGTGTGAAAAATAGTGTTGTAAGTCATTCCTTAAGGCTGACCAGCTCCACCCACCAAGAACAGCTTGAAAGCAACGTTCTCCTTGCTTAGTGAGAAATAAGGAAATAAAAAACAAACCCAACAGAAACCAGACAAGAAGGGGAAAACTCAAACAGGTTTGATTTAGCCCTCTTCCCAGACTCCCAAGGTCACTCCCTATTTAATTGCATTTCTTCCTCATTCTTTAAGAGCTCACAACATTAACATTCATGCCAAGATTCACATCGTTTTTTGGTTCACAATCATTTGTTTGTGAAGAGTTGAGGAACAACAATTTACCATAGGCTTTGTTAGAAAAAACCCAACAGTGATTAGTCTATTCATTCTGTGTAGAATCATCTAAAGTCTTTAAAATAACTAACTCTTTGTCTTGGCTGACTTCAGACGACTCTTTTGGGAATTATATATATATTTATTATTCTATTTCTTCAAACTCTATGAAAATAGTATTTTTGTAGAAGTATTTTTGCCTTTGCCTGATTTTGTGCAATAAAGGGCAACAGAGACTTTGCTAACACAGTGCATTAGGACATCGACCCTCAGGAGGCTGCTTTTCCAGATTTTTCTTCATTCAAGTGTTTCATTAAACACAGGACATTTTCAGTATTTATAAACATGAGTGTTAACCTAACAGCAGGGGAGCTCCAAAAACCTTCTACCTCCTTCCAGCTGGTGGTTACTTTATCTAGTAGAGCCCTTTCAAAAGGAGACCATCTATCAAGATCCTAGTGACAGACATTTTCTGCAGTTATTGTGCCTCTTATTACAAGAGCAATTCAGAAGCTGAAGTTTCTTTGTTTAACAATCCCTTTCTGGACCACATTTCCCAAATGCTTAAGGTCTCATTTTTCAAGTGCTCAGCACCCACAAGGAAACTCGGGCTTCTCAAAAGAAACTCTTCTTCCATGTGGGCATTTGTGTAATAGGCCAGTAAACTGAGATCTCCCAGAACATCATGCCACTTATTTTGGTACCTAATGAGGGCCTTCAGAAAAGCCAGCCTCCCTGCAGATCTGTGTCACTGCCATTTGTCTTGATCCTGATACTCACAACTCCAGCTACATTAAAGGCTACCTTCTCCTCCCCTCTGAAGTGCTTCTCTCCTTTGTGTGAGGCACTCACCAGCAGTAACACAATCTTCCCCAACGCACCCAAGCACACCAGCCATCAGATTCATCTAACAGCAACTTTATCAGGTTTCTAATCTGTCCTACATCTCGTTTGGTCCTTTTATGTAACCACGCAGGCAAGACCTCAATGGAAGGTAGTGGAAACTGAAGCAGAAAGCTCCTGTTGCACAAAGTAACAGGAGAAGAGTGGTGATCAGCAGCTCAGTGCTCAGACGAAGACCTGTGACGAGTGGCATTCCCCAAGGGCTGGTAGATGGACTGCTGCTGTTCAACATCTTTGTCGGCAACATGGACAGCTGTGTTGAGTGCACCCTCAGCAAGTTTGCTGCTGAGACACCAAAGTGTATGGTGGGGTCAATATGCTGGAGGGAAGGGAAGCCATCCACAAGAACCTTGACGGGCTTGAGAAGTGGGCTCGTGCAAACTGCATTAAGTTTAACACGGCCCAAGAGCAAGGTCCTGCACCTGGGCTGGGGCAATTCAAGCACAAATACAGGCTGGGTGGAGAATGGATTGAAAACAGTCCAGAGGAGAAGGACTTCAGGGTGATGATGAATGAGAAGCTCAACATGAGCCAGCAATGTGCACTTGAAGCCCAGAAAGCCAACTGTGTCCTGGGCTGCATAAAAAGAAGCATGGCCAGCAGGTCAAAGGAGGTGATCCTCCCCCTTTACTCGGCTCTTGTGAGACCCCACCTGGAGTACTGTGTCCAATTCTGGAGCCTCTAGCATAAGAAGGACAAGGAACCCATGAAGAAAGTCCAGAGAAGGGCCACCAAGATGATCTGTGGGCTGGAGCACCTCTCCTACAATTACAGACTGAGAGAGTTGGGGCGGTTCAG
>NW_009970723.1:10595299-10621712 GCF_000747805.2 Chaetura pelagica
GGTTCAGCCTGGAGAAAAGAAGGCTTCAGGGGGACCTCACAGTGACCTTCCAGTATCTGCAGGGATCCTACAGGAAAGCTGGGAGGGACTTTTTACAAGGGCTTGTAGTGAGAGGACAAGGGGTAATGGATGAAAACTGGAAGAGGGGAGATTTAAGTTAGACATTAGGAGGAAATTCTTCAGTGTGAGGGTGGTGAGACAATGGTACAGGTTGTCCAGGGAAGCTGTGGAAGCCCCATCCCTGGAAGTGTTCAAGCCCAGGTTGGATGGGGCTCTGAGCAACTTGGTCTAGTGGGAGGTGTCCCTGCTCATGCAGGGAGGTTGGAACTAGATGACCTTTAAGGTCCCTTCCCACTCAAACCATTCTATGATTCTATGATTTTATGATTTTTTAAATCTTTGTAAATAAATAGCATGTGACACCCAAAGAATGACATTTGTCTTACTCTACACTTTAAAAAAATTGTTAACAGATGGTCTCCTATCCCACAGCAGCAACTTGGTGTTGACAGATAAAATGAAAGCATGATATTGGAAAAAAATGAACCATTAACTGGCAAACTAGATACTTTTTACAGATGTTCTTCTGATGGGGAAAGGAATGACAGTGGAGGTTCCTACCTGGAGGGTAACTGTGAGTTTTTGTTCTATGTTAAAGAAATTTAGTGGAACTTTCTCCAGGAAAGTAGGCAACAAGAGAGTGGGAGGTTCTGGCAGCCAGGACCAGAATCTTGCTAAGGAGATGGAAACAAGATGCACTAGGAAAATGTCAGAGTTTACAAGTTCATAAATATGACAGCCCAAGCTAGGGATGATTTCTTCACCACCAAACACTCTCCAGTGTGCTTCAACACAAAGGGACCTAATGTAAGAGGTGACAGGGGTTACTAAAGGAATTTTGTGGGAGTTGTAGGAATTTTTTTAAGCATTTTTCAAACATGTTTCTAAACTGATGATTAAGTGTTCATTTTCTCTTTGTGCATGTCTTATTTCTCAGAATTTTCACATCCATGAACTTGCAAGATGAGCCTATAAATTACTGGCCCTAGAAGAACAGCACTGGGTGAACATCTTTTCAGTAGAACCTATTTCCATTTGGTAATGCAGCTCAGCTGAAATCAGAATGTTTTGTGGAAATGTGTCACATTCAGGAAAACACATTCTGAGAAATGTCAGAACTGATGATTTCAACTTTTTCTTTTCCTTTTAATGAAGCAAAAATGTTCAGTGTGACTTCAGAATTTTATTAGTTTTGTTTTGGTGTCTATATTAGATACTAATTTTAGCATTACAGTGGTTTTGACATGATTGAGAAAACAACTCATTGCCAGTGAAGTGAAGTAAAATAATTGGTTTCCAGATCATTTTAATTTTCATCCAACCAGGAAAGTTTGATGGTTTGTTCCAATTTTCAGTGCAAATAAATATAAACGTAAAAATTTCCTTTGGAATGGGAATTTCCGATTCTAACCAGTTCTAATCAACAACAAAGCCATCTGCTTTGTATTAATGACTTAGGGCAGTATGAAACAGGGTGATTTCTAGTGTTCAGCATTGCTCATGGAAGTCTGTGACATATGGCAAGTTCCTTGCTCCTGGTCGTCTAGGGAAATTTGAGGCCAACCACTTTCATTTTATTCTTCATGCTGTCTTGCCAAATTCATGAAATTCATCATTCAACCCAAGATTTTCCTGTGAATGTATGAGAAAACATCCTCTCAGTGACATATGGCAAAGCCAAAGCCCCTACATCTGAAAGGAAATCATAATTCCAAAATTACAGTGCAGAAAGATACCTTCATTTTACAAAGGTTTTACATGATAATTTAAATAAAATGTTTTTTCCATGATAAATGCCTGGCTTTGAACATTAATAGGAAGATAAATCTATTCTTTTTCCAGAAGATACCTTCATCCAGATGAATCATAATTTGAATTCTACTTGAAGAGTCATATTGACATCAATGATTTTAGCACCAACAAAATAAAATAACATTTTAATTCTGGTTTAATACAATGTCTTTGTTATTTTTCCTAAAGGCCCTTATATGTCTTCACAGATAATAGTCTTCATGCTGCAAATCAGGTACAGGAAAACCACATAATTGCCTCCAGGCTGGTCCAGCAACCCAGTCTGCTTGTTGAGCTCAGCCATGGACTCTAGTTCAGGCACCTTGCTGGGCCCCCCTAAATAGTTTCCTGTGGACAAGAATGCAGTTACCTTTGGCGACAAGGGTATCTCTTCTTTCTCCTAACAATTCAATTATTGCTCAAGCCACCTCAAGGTACCTTCTCCTCACTCTGCATGGGCAGGTGACCTGGGAGGGCTGGTTCTTGGGGTGTACGACAGGCATTTAAAGTGGAGATGCTGCTCTCTGTTCCCCTGGAGCACCATCTGTGTACTAACCTGATGGGAAAGTTTGCTTGGATATGATTTTATGGATTACTGGAAGAAGATTTTGATTTGTATTCAGTTTGAAAGTCAGAATGACACCCAGTCCTGACAGCCTGCCATGAAAAACACCGGCCCAGGTCCTACCCAACGGCCGTTCCATGCGTGACACATTGTGCTGCCTGGGTTCAGAAGTCACTCAACAGGAATGAATTTGGGAGTTTGAACAACATGGTAAAGGTCGGTAAGCAAACTCCCTCAAGAGGCATAGAAAAACATTTTACAAATTACAAATGCTTCTTTGTTCATCTCTCTCACACACATACAAACAAATGCTTATATAATCATTATGTTCTTGCTATTACTTATTATCAATAAGCAAAACCCTAAGAGCTGTCAATATTAAGTGTAGGTAGTAGCCACTCATATAAACAATACTGCTTTACAAAGGAAATTTTGTGATGGCATCATCATAACAGTCATAATACAGACTGTAGTAGAAACCCCCAAATTGTTTGCAGCAAGACAACAAAAATTATTTACATGTTCATAGCAGAACACAAACTGCCGTGAGAAATACTGTGTAAAAACTAGGACTGAATGCAGAGTGAAAAATCTGAATTAGCAGTTTGAAAACTTTTCTGTCATCATTGAAAATTTTCTTTAAATTCAACCGAGATTAACTCCTCCACAAATGAATGGGTTAACAGCATTTCTGCCTCACTAGTAACATCCTCTGAGGAAGTAAACAAAGTTCATCAGATACATTTTCAGACAAATAATTTTTTTTTTTTCTCATGTGAACAACAAACAATTTGCATTATTGTTGAAGAAAAGCAGAAGTGGCAGAACCAGAAAACTTACTTAGGGAAACTTTAGGAAAACCAGATTTTATCCACCATGGAATAAACCACCACTTTTCATAAGTAAATAAATAGAAATGCTGATCCTATTATATTTTAGGCCAGTTTCGTTTTGACTCTTTGCTGTTCTCAAGATGTCAGTTCTCTGAGATTTCTTTTATGTGACTTTTAGTGTCTCTCCCCATTTTTCACTTCCTAGGACTTTTATTTATTGTGTTACTGTACAATGCTTTGTTCTTTCTTTGATGTTTTATTTCTCTTTTCCCCTTATCTCTTACTTTTCACTACTATTTCTTAGCTCCCTAGGACAAGCACTATTCTACTTGCTTTTTCTATTACCTTTGAAGAAGTCCATGTCATATAATTATTTTTTTTTTCTCCTTCTATTTCTTCTGTGTCAGTGTTTCCAAGTACCAGCATTTCCCACACCATACACTGTGTTGAAACAGTATCCTAACAATGAAATATATTGTGACCCAAGCAGCAGGGTTTAGAAACCTTGGAAGGAGACCATCTATGGCTTAATTTCTCTGTCTCTTTCCCAAAATAAATCATACAAAATAAATAGTTAGAAAAGACTTACTCTTTATTTAGCAAATTATTACCATTTCACCTACCAACCTTTTGCTTTACTGCTTTTGTCTTAATGCTAGAGATCTAGTGCTGCTGTTATTACGAGCAGTGAACTCTGAGCAGCACCATCACCAATGCTTGATTAGAATTTCAGATTTTAATGATCTAATTCCTTCTCCTGGGAAACAATACTTTTCAGACATGGAAAGGATTGGAAACGTATGCAAGTGTGTGAGATGCTGACTCGAACCAGAATTTTTTGCCTGTGGCTAATATAAAATTCACCAGATACATGATGGACCATATTTTGGATTCATTCAGCAACATATACTTTTGGATAATCATAATCTCATTGACAGAGTTCTCTACCTCTGGCATTACTTATTCCAGTATCTTTCCTTGCTCTGCATGCCCTGTATGCCCCCTTCTTTCTACACTAACCTTAACCTCTGGCATTTTCAGTACTAGTCCTTGTAGAAACAAAGGCCTTGTACTTGAAATGTCTCACTCTCACTGCTTGCTACATATAGCTTGTAAGATGTCCTCAAAATACCTTCAGCTGTCAGTTCTCTCTTCTACATCATCTTCACCAATAAGTTTGGTCCAAATGCACTCCCTGGACACTCCAAGCTTCCTCTCACTTCATGCATCAAGTATTTCCTAATTCTTTCCTCTGCTATCAATGTTACAAAAAACAGTGAAGCTCCATGGCTTAGAAACAGGATGAACACTGAAGAATCAACCCACTGTTTGTAAAGTGCCATATAAAATCACCATACAAATCACTTATTCAATAATAAAAGCACATCCAGTTCCATGAAACATGTCTCATATCTTAATATTCTAATGACTTCACTGGAAAGTCACTTAAATCAGTAAGCCACACAGAGATCCTCCTGTGAATTTCCAAAGGAATCCTCCAAGAAAGATTAAGAAATTGAGAGCTATGCAAATATATATATAAAAACCTATTTTTCTACTTGTTTTTTCCTTATTAAAAGAAGGATGTTCCCCAGGAGATTTACTGCTTTTTAATGAATGTTCTAGGAAAGGGAGCCATTAATGAAGAAACAGTATATATTTCATTCAAAGGAGCTTTAAAACCTATCACTCAGTTAAATTAAAATAAGGACGTTTCCACATTAGTCTCCACAGGATGATATAAGAGTCACTTACCAAGAGTTTACCACCCAACACTTGGTAAGATTAATTTGATCTCAATCTAAATGAAAGATGTAGCTATCATCATATAACGAACACAGCTCAAACCCATACATTGTTCATTCATTTGTGATCAGATGGGAACCTGTTTCAGTGATCTCACACTGATTTGTGAAACCTCCCATCACCATATCTCATAATTCCTATGATTTTTAAAATGTTGGCAGTAGAGTTGGCTTTAGAGTTGGTTTTCAGGCACTCAAAAAAAAAAAAAAATTAAAAAGAAAACCCCCACACAATAAGTTTGGGCAAAAGCCAGAATTTTCTTGGAAGTCTCCTTGATGAAGGAGTAGGAGTGGTATAGAGCAATATCTTTGATTTTGGCAGCAAACCTTTCTTCCGGCATCTTCATTAAAAAGCCATTCAACTATATGAGTTATCAGCAAAGAGCTGGCATTTCTGAGAGTGGCTGATCGTCCTCTCTGTGCTGACAAAATTAGAAACATCAATAATACTTAGATTAATTGCTTAGAAAATTTCCAAGAGGCAAACATTTCCTTATTTTTAGACCCTTGTTTTCTGCTGTAGTCAAAGCAGTAGAGGCCAAAGTTCAACTACATGTACTTCACTTCAATGATGGGAGCCCAGTACTCAGAGTTTTACATGTGCACAGAAACAAGTAATTGTTAATGCACTAGAAACATGATGGAAAAGGGTAATTAGCAGGTCTGGAGCTGAGTAGAACAGGAGGTGGTCATTAACCTCTGTGGAGTAGGTGATAGGCAGTTAGCACCTGAGAAGCAGTGGATTAGAAGAAGTGTGGTGAGAAGTGTATTACAGCAGGCCACAAACTGCATCAAACCTGAGACCATGGTTTGTATTAGGCACTTTGAGCCCCTATTAAAGATTGTTTATAGGCCTTCTCTTCAGGAACAGGACTG
The DNA here is from genome assembly GCF_000747805.2 of Chaetura pelagica. Lineage (NCBI taxonomy): Eukaryota > Metazoa > Chordata > Aves > Apodiformes > Apodidae > Chaetura > Chaetura pelagica. The sequence continues at coordinate 10,601,230 of NW_009970723.1, forward strand.
GAGGCCAGCGCTGGAGTGGCTGTTTTGAAAACAAACATGTTCCTAACGGTGATTACACGCCTCCCTGCCTCTCAGTTATCTGTGTGAGCTCATTCTGACTTACAGACCGTGTGTAGTTTGATCTTCATTTTAAAGGGGGCAGATGATGCATTAGAAGATCTGCATCATATCTGCTGACAGACGTGTCTGAAACCCACTGATTTTGAAGACCTAGAGCTGCTTTGGCAAGGTCTGATTTCATCTGGTACTTCTTGGCTCTTAGGACAATTGACTTCTGCTGATGAACTGGGCAAAGTTGGAAGCTACTTGAAACCAAGTGGGAACCTCAGGAAAAAAACTTATTTTGAGGTATGACCTCATTCCAGCCCAGGCTGTAATTCTTCAATGATATATCTATGTAGATTCCAGCCTGTAACACTCACCAGTATATCTCAAAGGTGTGTGTTGCTTTTTCACAGACTATGAACTAATATAATAAAAATATTATCTCACTTACTACTCTTATAGTCTTAAACCATCATGGTGACAACACCTGTTTCACACTATATGGACATGTATACCCATGCACACATGTATTCACTAGTCTAATTCTTGATTGGGGACAATAAAGAATGAAGAAATGGAGAAGGGAACTCCTCAATGCCATAACAGGTCTGAGAACAGACACCTCACACCCAAGCAGACACTGATTTTTGCCAGCATCTTGTCAGCTCAGAGGTTTGAGTTGTTCATCTGTGCACGCACACAGACGATTTTTTTCCTCTGCCCCAAAGTAGAAGGCAGAACTGGATTGCCTTGGATAAACACGTAGCAACAACCTGAGGACATACCTGCAAATGCTGTCTGCACCAGGCAGCATGTGTGGCCTTACACTGAGCAAAGCATGGCCTGTCCAGCTCCCCTTGGAATCACAAGCATGGACACCCTAGTATTTTTCACATTTCACCAAGAATCCAATTTTACTATTTATTAATTAAATATCAGTCCTTTTAGGCACAGCTTTAAAGTGGGTCCAAAGTATACAAGGATGCTCAGGAAAGATTAGGCAGCTCAGATTTAACATTAATTTAGTTGTTCTTCAGAAGATGTGTGAGATGCTCAAAAAAAGTAGCCTCTGTAGGTAGCAGCTGGACTGGAGAAAAGATGAAAGAGGTTACATTTTGGAGAACAATAAATCCTATATTCATCAGGGTTGGGTACAATGCCTAGATAGGATGATTCTGTCTCTCATTTTTTAGTAATTCTATATATATCTGCTGAATTACTAATTTACTACTGGTCACAGAGGTGAATGAACAGTTTGTTTGAATTTGTATAATCTTACTCTCTTACATGTACACACATTATACACAAAGCACAGACTTTTTTCCAATACTATTGCCTGATCTAACAAATACATTTAAGCAATGATGCAAAGAGGGACAAAAATATCATCAATGAACTGTGAATAGTGTGTTGTTTCCTCAAAAATGCAACACATGAACTTTGAAAGTAGTCTCGAACACCAAAGCATTATTCTGTTGTTTCTTTTTTTCCCTGCAGCAGCCCATCTCAGCAGATCACCCCTCTTGTCTCCACTGAATGGTAACTTGGGAAATCACATTTTTCATCTGGGAGTTCTGCAGCTCTTACATATTACAAATGCATTAATTTACAAAGCTAGCTGATAACAAAAGCAAAGTTAATTCAAATTTGACTGAAAAATGCCTAGAATATCTCATTCACAGAGGAAAGGATGGCTCCTTGTTGAGATGGTCTTCTAGAAATACACTGAGACCCCACTGTAAGGTGCATGGTAATCACCATGGAACAAGGATGTCTGGAAGCATCTTATTATTTCTGAGAAAGACACAAAGATTGGATTGTCTGGATTGTGGGAAACTCTCCAGATATTTCTTAAGATATTCACAGACGAGTACTCAAGTAAATAGATAAGCTGCACTTGATGGGGCAGCAATGGGTGCAAGTCCTCTTGTATGCTCACACAGATAAACACACTATTGGAGAGGGCAAGTGGTGTGGTGCAGGGGAGGTTCCACCAATTTGCTAGTAAAGACTCACTCTGCATTTAAGGAGGCACTGAATAAATGGCTCAGGGGCACACAGCTTTTGAATAAGTAAATTCCCCCTCTTGAAAGGGATCTTCCTCATTCACAAAGAGAATTTCTCATTCTATTCTCAAATTTCTGCAACTAGTTTCCAAAGTGTCACAAAAATGAAGCAGAAAGGAAATGCACATCTCACTGCATTGATATATATTCTTTAATTATACAAAAACAGGTGCAAGCTAAAAGAGCTGAGAGGTGAAATCACAGATCACCCAAATTTCAACTTTTCCAACTATGTGACTTCAAAAATTCACCTTTATATTTCCATGTACTGAATGTATCTGTATGAACTCTACATAGGTATATATGTGTGTGTGCACGTTAGCTTAAACAATATAGAAACATGGGCACACTTTCAAGAGGAGAAAACAGGTACCCTGGCTAGGTTCCCAGATAGGTGGGTACAAACAAGACTGGGGAGCAGGCTGCAGTGGGAGACTGAACTCTGACTGGCTTGAGGAGAGAGCCAAATGAGTCCTTCAGATCTGCTAGATGGGTCAGATCTGAGGTCAGCCATCAGAGCTACTTTGCACAGAATTGACTGCACCTCCATGTGACCTCTGAGCTGCAGGTCTGTTGAGCTGCTCCCATGAGAGATGTGATCAGACTTGCAAGGAGTGTGAAGCAGATGCTGGAAGCTGGCATTTGTTTCTTTCTGTGACTGCAAAGTAAAAATGTGCCTTAAGTAAGAGACTGCTTAAAAATGTGCTGCACACTTAACAGGCAATCTCCTGCTTCCTTTTTTGCTCCGAGGAGATTATGTGTCTGTTCTACGATTAGGTGACCCACTTAGTGGATGAGGGAAAGACTGTGGACGTTGTCTACATAGACTTTAGTAAAGCCTTTGACTCTGTCTCCCACAGCAATCTCATGGAGAAACTGGCTGCAGATGGCGTGGGTGGGCACAGTCTTTGGTGGGTAAAGAACTGGCTTAATGAGCTGTCCCGAAGAGTTGTGGTTAATGGAGTTAAGTCCACCCAGAGGCAGGTGTGCAGTGGAGATGCTGAAGGCACTACATAGCAGCAGGGATTGTGAGAAGCTGCTACAGACTGACCACATCTCTCTCATTGTGAGACTTTCCACAACCAGTAGCCCTGACCCACACCCCCTCTTTTGGCATCTCTGTTTCCATTTGGGTTTTTAGTGAGAATCCTGTGCTGGATCCCCCTCCACAGCCTGTGCTCTGCCTTTGAGGAAAAGGCAGCACTGTCCCTTGCCTTGTTTGCAAAATCTTTTAATCAGTGCTCATCAGCCTAATCACTGCCGAGATTATGGTCGGCTTAGTGCATTGATAGCTCCACATTAGCAGCAGTACTAGCTAGAGAAATTCCAACACCAAGAGGAGCCAGGCAACAACAGCAAAACAATGAAAACACCTTCCCAACACTTCAGTCCATCAAGGAAGTCTTTGGTGAAGAGTTCAGACACAGAGCAGTAAGAGGCAGATCCAAGTAAGTTTAGAAACAGAAAGTAAAAGCAAAGTGAAAAGTAAGGTACTTCCATCCAAACCTGCTCAAGCCAAATAGCCAAAAGTCCCTGTTTAGCAGACATTTAAACCTGGAAGGGGGCAGACATCAGAGGTTGCCTTCTTACCACAGATTTAGGCATAATCCAAGTTACATACCAATCTCAGTAGGACTCCACACCTACCTCATATAACCTGCTGGGGTCAAACACCAGTTAGGGACAAAATGTTAAACTTAGGCAACCCTGTATTTGGTTTTCTCTGTCCAGAAAGCTCTAATGAAAAGATGTTCTGTACAGTGACGCTCTTGGTAATGTTGTCAAGTAGTAAAGAAGAACAGACCAAGAATAGTCTGTGAGAGACTCAGGGGACCACACTTACTGCAGTCCTGTTGACCCAGCAATCTCCTGGGTAATTTTTTACTCTCTTCACAAACCGAAAGTGCCATGATGTGGTGGAGAAGAAGCTTCTTGTGAGGTCTTGTGTTTGAATAAATCTGAGAGGTTTGTCTGCATAGGGGGGATGCTGAGGGTACTCACAGTCACAGTACACAGGACGCTTAGCACGGGCTCCCACAGGGCCCACACAGGGCTCTGCTGGTGATGCTGAAATACACACAAAGGGGGTCTCTGGCTCAACAGGGTTTTTTTGGGTGGAAATCAGATGGCCTGAAGGACTTGCTTAGTCCTTTGGGGGCACTGGTGGCCCAGACAAGAACTGAAAGTTTGTCTGTTTTGTATAGCATGGTTTTCACCTGCCTCTGACTGCTGCTAGTATCAGTCTAAGATTCAGTCTTTAAAATATATATTAAAAAATGTTTCCTCACACCTACTTAGAAGTTCACCTTAGATTAAGTACATGCTGTCATATATTATTTAACTTCTGTTGTTTTTTGTCTAGTAAAGTGATAAACAATAAAAATGGGTTGGTTTTTTTTTTTAACTGAAGGCTCCTAAAATGTCAGCTGTGCCTTGGTGAATGGAATAAGAGTAATGTAATTAAACATCTGCTATTTCACTCCTATTAATGACTATAAAATAGTCAGAAATTTCTGAAGGTGGTAGCCATGGTAACAGACACTAACTTAAGAAAAAGGAAATAGCTGCAGTTATAGTTCAATGTAAAGATTGCTCATCTCCTTCCAGAGCTGGAAGTTTACAATCAAAGCTTTGACATGTGTGCTGGTCCCTCTATTATGACTTCTTCCAATGTACATGGCACATTTATTGTGAGAAGCTACCATTTATAAGAACATGGCATGGCTAAAGTGCTGCATTCACTCTTATTTGAAGTAAGAAAAACTGCTCTTTTTTTGGCAAAGGGTTGGAGCAATTGCTCCAGTTGTGGAAAACGATAATGTAGAGTGACAGAAGTGGGCCAGTCTCACCCTAACATGCAGCTGCCTCCCCCCTTAGCTCAGTGAAGCTACAGCTGCTTACAGCAGAGTGAAGCCCAGCAATTACAAGCAGCCTTTCCAGAGGATCCCAAAGAACTGGGCCTAGAGACTACCTCAGCTTGGCTGAGGGAGAGCTGATGGAAACTGATGAGACTCCCCCAGAACACCTGCTCTCAGCAAACCCTGCTCACTGCCCTGCTGCCTCCAGTGTCTGCTTGAACACTTCACCTTGCATCCCACCAGGCTCTGCAGTGTCTCAAGCACATACAGGAGAAGAAAAAGGTCATTAGTCAGACCAAGCCCAAGAAATTAAGACCTGCAGCAGAGAGGGGCTGAGGTGGAAGTCTTGGAGGACAATACAGGTGTGTTGTGCACAGAACTGATAACCAGCCTCAGGAGCTGTGCAGGGAGACTGAAACTGCTGATACCAAGGCCAGCAGTAAAGGGCTTCTTTGAGTGCTGTGTTTCATGCATCTGTGTGACAGCTCATTCAAACAGGAGCTTGTGAGCAATGCGCCTATTTGCCAAAGAGTAGAGACAAAAAGCTTTTTTCCACCCAACTGCCTAAAATCAGCCATGGTTCATAAAAAATTGCAAACACTTCTCTCTGAAGTGTGCACATAGTGAAATGCCTGGATCTGAAAATAAGCAAGTAGAGGAAAGCCTGGGGAGCTGGACCTGCTGGATGCCACTGAAACCACTGGCTGGTCTTTTTGAAGGCTTCCTGAAAACCTTGTTTGAGGTTCACATCTAGAACTGGGCCAAACCCCAGCTTCTGGATGGAGGCCAGTTGTGAAGCTGGTGCAAGCAAATAGGTCACAGCAGCTTTCTGTATGGGCAACAACTATGGACAGGCAAGGAGTGCCTGGCAAGGTTACATTTTTTGTGTGTTCTCCCTTTGAGCTGCAGCACCCTGTAAGAACTCAACAGCACAAAAAGCACCAATTTATTTGGCTTTTGGTAATACAGAAGCAATCAGCTAACTGCAGATGCTTCTAGCACACCATTTGGAGCATTACCCATTTGGGTCTTCATAAAGGAAGACAACACAAGGATTTATTTTTGTCTTGATCAATTATTAAAAATGATGTTAAACTAGTACATACAGAGCACATTGCTAGAGCCTGCAATATGCACATTGCCTTTTCAAATATAAAGACAACCAAATGCGAGAGAAAGTTTGGTGTAGTTTGAACTGAGAGAAATAAAGTTACTACCACCAACATTACATGGGCTTCATGCCTGTGGTTTCTAACCATGCCATCCTTGCAGCATGGCCACATGAAAAATTTATTTCAGTGAGGTTGCACAAGGAACTCTGGTCCCTCTAGAAATGCAAAGCAGCTCAGTCATGAGTGAAAACCAATTATCTGTTAAGACTTGCAATGTCTTTGTGGGGGGGACACACAACAGCTGACTGCTCCTTTGCACAGCTGCCCCATGCACATGCAGCCACCTCTTTCCCCAGCTCTTGGCCATTCCCATGACTCTTGAGCCATTCCCAGCTCTGAGGCTGATGAGATGGCCCAGTTCAGCAATTCCTCTCCTGAGGTCTGAGCTGCCATCCATCTTGAAATGCCCCGCTCCTGGGATTTCCTTACCAGCTGCAAAAGCTGTCCCTAAACTGCTGTCACAGGGGGCCTGTCAGTATGCAGTGATTCCCAGACACCATCCAGTTTGTGTGATGCCCAGTGCATTCAGGCATCTGCCATCCCAAAACACACAAAAGGGCCAGCGAGGTGCCTGCCCAGCACCACCATGCTGCAGGCTGCTCTCTCATAGAATAATAGAATGTGTGGAACTGGAAGGTGACTTTAAAGGTAATCTAGTCCATCCCACCCTGCTGTGTGCAGGGATCTTTTTGACTAGATCAGGTTGCTTGGAGCCTTGTCAAGCCAGACCCTCCAGGCTTGGGGCCTCCACCACCTCACTGGTTCCAGTGCTCCACCACACTCATTCTAAAGAACTTCTTCATTATATCCCAATCTAAATCTACCCTTCTCTAGTTTAAGGTTATTGCCCCTTGTTCTGTTGCTACACACCCTTGTAAACAGTCCCTCCCCAGCTTTCCTGTAGCCCCTTCATGTACTGGGAGGCTGCTAAAAGGTCTCCCCAGAGCCTTCTTCTCTCCAGGCTGAACCTCTTTCTCCTTCTGGTGCCACTTCTTGTTGCTGAGCTGCAATAACCTGTAGGCATCAGTACACCCTGAGCCACCAGTGCTCAGAAGCTACCTCTGTTTCCAGACCAGTAAGAGGTCCACAGCCTGGGCTGCTGGTGCTTGCAGCTATCTGAAACCCATGGGGAGGGTGGTCAAGAACCTCTGGAGAAGTGGGAAGGGAGGGGGCAAAGGAAGACAGGTCTTCTGATGCAGGAGAGCACTCATTATTTTGCTTGGAAGGCTTCTCTAATCCCTGCTCCATACAGCCTTTCATGTGAGCTGTGAAGAGTGACAGTAGATGCTGGTACCAGGGGGAGGGAGGGTGTGAGTTTTAGTGCTGCTCTATTTCCTTCCCCAGAAGGTTTGCTTTTGGAGGATGAAGTTGGAAGTGAGGAACAGTTACCTTAGGGAGGGCTTTCTTGGAAATTGAATGGAGTGTGCCATGAAGCCTCACTTCACTGGAGCTTTTATCTTTTAAAATTAGGTTAGCAAATTTATTGCTACAGTAGCTTAATCTCAGAGTGCATTATCTACACACATGATGGACTGGAATATGAACTAATTCTCTTAATAAAGTGACTGCTTGCATCTCAATTGCCAGATACAAGGAATTCAGTCTTCCCTTTGAGATGCTAAGCAGCTACAGGCTGGGACAGTCCCCTCCCCGTGTGTTTGGTTCGGATGCTTCCTACATCCAAGTTTTCCCAGAAACAGATGATGCTCCGGGAGGGGAGAGGAGAGGAGAGGAGAGGAGATGCTAAGCAGCTACAGGCTGGGACAGTCCCCTCCCCGTGTGTTTGGTTCGGATGCTTCCTACATCCAAGTTTTCCCAGAAACAGATGATGCTCCGGGAGGGGAGAGGAGAGGAGAGGAGAACCTGCACAGGGTGAGCCTGCACCAGCCACTGCAGTGGCTTGGGGTCTGCAGCTCCCAGCTCTGACTGATACCACGAGCTCTGTATGCACTGGGGACCCAGTTGACTAGCTCTGCTCATCTTCAGCCTGTGTCTTGTATTGACAAGAAAGGCAGAGGCCAGCAAGATATTCCCTCTGCAGGGCTCAGGTCAGCAGGGAGCTTCCTTGCTGGAAAGGATCCTTCACTGCAAATTCACAACCAGACTCCCTGGTGTTGCCTGAACAGAGCAAGGGGGTTAAGAGTGGGTCAGAGCATCCATTTACACAAATACTTTCAATCTAGAAACAATATTTCCCAAGTCGCATCATTTGGCAGCAGCTCAGGAGATGATCGTTTTAGTATCAATCTCTCCATGCTACTTATCTACAGAAAGAAGGGGGCATCTACCTGCGGATCCAGGAATCTAAATTCAGCTGTTTCATGCAAGCTATGGAAATCTATTCAGTACCATTGATAGAGTCTAGAGAGTGACTGAGCAAACCCCAAACTGATGGGCTGATTTCAGGCAGAAACAGAAATTTTGGAGGTTGGTTTCACAGAACTGCTTGAGGAGAACAAGGTCTCAGTTTGCTCAACTTCCAACGTCAAACTGAATTATATCATTTTTTGTTGTGGAGTTTTAGCAAAAAAGAGCTGGAAAATATAATGTCATGCCAAATTAAAGCCTTTTCTGCCTGATTGGTCGATTCAGCAGACAAATCCTTAAATCAATTATTCTTGTAGCTGCAGTCAAGATAACTGTTCACCAAGCAAGAAAAAGTCTGGAATGTCATGGGAGTATCTGGTCCTTGGCTTTAGATCATCTCAAATTTAGGCACCAGGTAAAGGCTCATCAGCCAACCCTCAGCATGCAAATGTGAAAGCTTATTCTTCAGATCAGAGAATGCGCTAATGTTAATAAAAAAAGCAAAATTACCACGCAGGGAACAGACTTAATTGGAGTGGTTTGATATTTCTGAAGGCTTTTTTTTTTTTTTTTAAAGAGGAGAATAATTCATTTCTCATTTATACAACATATTAACAAGAACTAGCTGGTAACATTGAGAGATACCCAAACCTGAACTGCTCATGGGAAGGAGGGCAAGGACTGCTCTTCCTGTCATCAAAAGGGCAGCCAAATATTCAGTAATTTGTCCTCTCTTGCTTTATTTTAAGTCTAAAAGAGAAGTAGCTCTGTTCTTTAGTTTGTGGGATGTCACCACAAAGTTCTCCAAAAGTCTCTAAACCCTTTGGCATAAGGAAGAAAGGAAGACAGACAGATCTTTGTGGAGAATTGCAGGAAGATGAGAGGAAGAACACTTGCAGTCTTAACTGAAGAACTAGAAGGCATGTTGTTTTAGGACTACAAGATATTTATAGTTTCACCCATTTTGAATGTAAAGGGTACAAATATCATTTTTGCTATTTGTCTGCAGGCCAGTATCTGAGCAACACAGGCCAGAACACAAAAGAATTTTCACTCCATTCCAAATTCCCATTAAAAAGTGTGCTAAGCCTGAATGAGTTTAGTCATGTGAATAATGATTTGGCTTCCTAACCACACTGGGAGACTGAAGCAGAGCAAAACACGTCTGCTAACACCCCAACTTGAGCACTACAGTTGGGGAGTCTTGCTGAAGAGAGATCTCAGCCTGAAGTTGTAGAAATGTTAGAGGTTAGAACTGAAGTTTCTTGGCAGAACTAACCTTATATGGAAACCCCACAGAAAGTCTGCCTGCACTGGCTTTCAAGCCAGCACATAAGCTTTCATTTCTAATCATAGAATCGTAGAACTGTTTGGGTTGGAAAAGACCTTTGAGATCATCAAGTCTGACCGTTAACCTAACTCTTCCAGGTCCACTGCTAAACCATGTCCCTAAGCATCGTATCTACATGACTTGTAAACATGTCCAGGCATGGTGACTCCCACCACTTCCCTGGGCAGCCAATTCCAATACTTGACAAACTTTTCTGTGGAGAATTTTTTCCTAATATCCAGTCTAAACCTCCCCTGGTACAGCTTGAGGCCATTTCCTCTCATCTTATCACTTGTTACTTGTGAGACAAGACCCGCACTTGCCTCCTTACAACCTCCCTTCAGGTAGCTGTAAAGTGACAAGGTTTCCCCTCAGCCTCCTTTTCTCCAGACTAAATATCCTCAGCTCCCTCAGACACTCCTTGCCTAGGGCAGCCAGTTTTTATCATGAGAATGCTGTGGGGAACATCATCAAAGTCTTTACTGCAGTCCAGGTAGACTACATCCACAGCTTTTCCCTCATCCACCAAGCAGGTCACCTTGTCATAGAAGGAGATGAGGTGTGTTAAACTGGAACTGCTCTTCATGAACCCATGCTGGTTGGGCCTGATCACCTTGTTGTCCTGTAAATAGTGTTATAGCACTCAAAAGATTATTTCCTCCATGACCTTCCCTGGCACTGAGGCCAGACCAGAAGCTCTTTAGTTCCCTGGATCCTCCTCCCAGCCATTCTTGTAGATGGGCATCACATTTGCTAACCTCCAGTCTGTTGCAGTTTCCCTGGCTAGCCAGGATTGCTGATAAATCATGAAGAGTGGCTTGGTGAGCATATCTGCCAAATCCTTTAGCACTCTTGGGTGTAACCTGTCTGGCCCCATAGAGTTGTGTATGTCTAGATGGTGCAGTAGGTGACTAAACATTTCCTCTTGGATTATGGAGCCTCCTTCTGTTCCCCATCCCTGAATTCCAGCTTGAGGGGCTGGCTACCAAGCAAACAACTAGTCCTGATATTAAAGACTGAGACAAAAGAGGCATTAAATACCTCAGCCTTTTCCTCAGCCTTTGTCACTATGATAGATTTATTATAGAATAGAATCACAGAATCATTTTGGAATGACTGGAAGGTTGGAAAAGACCTTTAATATACAAAGGTTATTTCAAAACCACTTTGGTAAAATCAAAGTAAATGATTCCTCCTGGGCGATGTGCTGGACAGAGTCAGACAGATGTTTCCTCTTTAAGGATCATGGGTTGAAATGAAAGGGGAACTCTCAGGTGGAAGATGATTACAATAGGGTTCTTCAAAAAGGAGTCTTGGCATGGATCTTCTTCAACATTTTCATTAATAAATGTGAGGCATAATCTCAAAGCAGTGCAGTCTCTGATGACACTGAGGTGGGAAGCACTGTCAGCTGGACAGCCAGGATGCCACACCAGAAGAATGGGATGACTTTTACACTGGCCTAGTGCAATGGGATGAAATTCTTACGAATTCCAGTTTCTGAGAGAATAGTAGGAATAACTGATGCTTTTAACTGGAAATTATGGAGCAGGAAGAAGATCTGAAGGTCTTACACAGCTGTAAGACAACTGTAAAACAGCAATATGATGTGACCTGCAGGGAATAAATGATGCTTCCTAATGCACCTACTAAGATTGATTGGGTGAGTCCAGGGAAGAGGAAGTATCAATGCTACTAATGACAACACAGCTGGTTGTACAAGGGTTTGGTGGAAAAAGGACTCACCTGGATTACTGTAGAATGTGGCCAGGCAAGCATGCTCAGGAAAAGGGATCTTGGCCTGCAGTGGTTGCAGAGCTGGACTGTTCAGCCAAATAAGGGAATGGAAAGCCTGTGCTCTCAGAGGAGACCAGAGGCACTCGGCTGTTCAGCCTAGCTAAAGAAAGGCCAAGAAGGGATATGGTTGTAGTCTATAAATACATCAGAGGGGGTAAACACAAGAGAAGGAGAAAAGCTATTTAAACTGAAGGACAATGCTGGCACAAGAACAAATGGGTATAAACTAGCCATTAATAAATTTTGGCTGGGAATGAGAAGCAAATCTCTAACCACTGGAGCTGCAAAGTCTGTGGAAAAGCCTTCGCTGAAGATCACAAGACAAATGGTCTAACTCATGCAAAAAAGGAGTTTGAAAAATCCACTAATAGGGTCTATACAATATAGATATCTGCAGCGGACTACATGAGCCATGTGGGCTTCTCCTGTCCTGCCTTCCTCTGGAAGAGAAACAGCATCCGAAAAACCAACTGCACCTCTTAAAGTGGTGGTCAGAGTCATTCTGGCACAAAAGGACCACCAAGAGGAGAGCCAAAGGCAGTAATGCTAAGGAAATGTGTTTACAGTATCTCTGTTTCCCTCTGCAGTATGTACTCTCCCACTGTTGCACCTCAGGAGTGCAGAGTGGCAGGTATGTGAGCAAAGGTTTATACAGGCAGGTGAGTGAGTGTCAGGATCCAGCAGACAGGTCAGGAGAGCCAGCCAGCTCTGTCAGTTTGAGCACCAGAGAGCACTGGGAGAAGCAATATGATTATCATAAAACAAGTAACTGAAATTAAGATTGACAGGTAATCTCAAGAAAATTCACAGCAGGTTGGGCTTAACCTTGGAGTAAGAGGCTTAGCAGAATATGCTGTCCAAGTCTGTGAAATATTAAGTTTTCTGTTTTCTTGGAAAGTGTAACATGCGCCCAGTTTCTATTCAGTATTGATGGAGTAATTAGTACTTTCTACAAAGTTTTTCTTCCTTAATATGATCCCTTTTTCTCCTATAGGGAGCAAAATAACTTATTTATTATCTCACAGCTTTTTCATCTGAAGACCACTGAACACTCTACAAAGATTACTGAGCGACGTCTGCATTTCAGCGTTGATTGAACCAATGCACCGGAAGAGGCAGGAAAGGATTTTTTAAAACACCTCTGTGGCTTTTTGTATCAGCTGGTCCTGTGATCCTGGACCACATGGGGTCACTTTTCAAAGTTCCTGGATTGGCAGGGACTCACAGGGGGACCAGCACAGGACAGACTCTCACCCTGACCCTACCAGGGCATAACAGGTCTTAGCACTTAAACCTTCTGATGGCCATCCTTCTGCTCCAGGACATGCCCAGGACCATCTTGGCTGGGATAGTGGGGAGGCACTTTGCTCCATGCTCCCCCCAAGACACACCATGACAGACATGGAGGAACCTCTCTGCTTACTGCCATCACGCAGCAGTGCACTGAACACACGGGGCTGCTCCCCCAGCCACGCTGCACAGGTGCTGCATCACTGCTCAGCCTTTGTGCTCCTGCATCCCTCGCTCCTTGTCCTCCATCCCAGCATCACGTATCGCTCTGAGGCTGGGACTCGTTTTTCCCTTGGTAGCCTGAGCACAACCATTCCTCCACAGGCAGAAAATGACTCTCAGACCTTCATGGCTGGGAAGTACTTCATATAACAACATAATACTCACCCTTTGATGTGTCTTCTCTATGTTTCAAGTATTTTAAACAACAGCTTTAAGGAGGGCTGTGTCTGCAGCAAATAACACAGACTCTTTGGATATTGCAGGATACAGGAAATGTTATATTCTGCTGTTTAACTATTGGGTGCTTATATGCAAAAAGTCAAGAAATTAAGCTGCATGAAAGTTATCAACTGTCCACTTAATGGGGAAGAACACACCTGGAGGGGATCTGTTGCCCTAGGACACCACAACAGACTGAATTTTCTCTTTTCCTCTTCTGAAAACTGTCTGACCAGGATTTGAAATAGCAATGAAGTACAAAATACTTGTTAAGGACACCTTGGCACTTCACTTTGTAAAACAAAAACTATTCATGCGTGGGGTCTGCAAGTGTAGAGGAACACCACTTTCCTCTGCTATCTGATAAGCTTCCAGAGGGCAGGGCTGAGCCTTGTGAAACTGGGAGATCAATGGCCCATTGTCTGAACTCTCTGCCCACATTTCAGCTATCTCCTAAGTTTCATCAGGGCAGGAAAAACTAACTGAGAACAGATACCATGATACCTAACAAATAATCTGATGCCAATATTTCTCTTGGGGACTGTGTTAGCCACTGTTCTCATTAGAAACACCAAACCTAATTAGTTTATGTAACTGCATTAGACAGAAAAGGTGCACATTGACGATAGTTGCTTAGTGGGAACCCAGTGTAGATCTTTCTTTTGTCCACTTATAATTAAAATTATCTTCTTTGTATATTAGACTCAGTGGCTAATAATGAAATGCAATAAAGATTCCTGAAGCAAATCACATTTTTCTTAGTATGTTTAAACAATTTTATGGAGTCTTTCATTGATTGGAGGAGGAGCAGTTTCAGGGTTAATGTGCTTAAACAGACATGACAAACCGCCCAATTACCCAGCACTTCTCAAGACTAATGCCTGAAGTAATGAGCATGTCATACAATGGCAGCTTCCATTTGTGCCAGATGCCTGAGAGGCAGTGATCCTAAGTCTTTGCAGCTGGTGGGGTGGGGGATTTCAGAAATGACTGGAAGAAAAGCCTCTCACCATCTTCATGGACAAATTTAGCACTCTGTGACATCTCGATGAAAAGCGCAGCACCAGCAGAACTAGATAACCAACTGTAAGTAGTAAGGAATAGCTAGTTATGATCAGTTGAGCAGTGGCAATTTGGAAAACACTGATTCTTCAGTGGAAAGACTGAAGCAAAATACAAAATATAATACAGAACAATGAATCCAAACACTGATGAAACACACAAATTGTTGAATAGGGTTTTATTACCAGATGAAAAAACTGTGCTTTAAAACCAGAGCACATTTTGGTTAAAAATGAACAAAGTCATGTAATTATACATCAGAGCCAGATGCTTAGCAGAACCAAAAATGTAAGGAAGTTTTTTGCTTTTATCTGATGATGCTTGGAAGAAAAGCTGGTGTTCAGTTTTGTGAAAGAAATACTTCCTGTTGTTGAGCTTTCCTTTAGAAAGATGTATTTCTGTTTTATTGGTGAGAGCAGCTCTGTGGCTACAAATGCAGGACAGGCTGTGCAGGAGAGATCTTTAATTACACCTATCCTTCTGTGAGTTCACTGGGAGACAACTGCTCAAGGCTAATAAGGATTAAAATATATTCAACCTCAGACAAAAATGCCTTAATGCTAGTCTTCCTAAATCCCCTGTATTAGTTGGAGCAATATGAGCACAGCAACTTCGGTTTGCAACTGAAATGGAAAAGCTTTACACTTTCACGTAGTCATGCCCCTATCCTGCTTTACTAAAACCTGGGGTCCTGCTTCACCAAAACCCACAGAAGAACTTCTTTAGTGTGAGAGTGGTGAGAAGACTGGAACAGGTTGCCCAAGGAAGCTGTGAATGCCCCATCCCTGGAAGGGCAGATGCGACAGGACTTTGAGCAACCTGGTCTAGTGGAAGGAGTTCACACAGGGAGGTTAGAACTAGATAAACTTTAAGGTTCCTTCCAACCCAAACCATTGTATGATTGTATGAGTTTAGAAGAGCCCAGCCAATATCCTTGTGCTCCTTGGAGCTTTGATGTAAAGCTGCAAAGAATATCAAAGAGTACCATGTGATGGCTTCTGGGAAAGGACCTGCCAAGACATCATAGCTGTGGTCATGTTCCTCCGACTGGGATGGCCACTGACATTAAATGATTTGCCTGGGGTTACAAGTGAGTTAGTGGAGGAGTTTAAATGAGGATCCCAGCCTGAAGAGCCCCAGTGTGACGGATTTTGCCTGCTACCAAGTGACACAGCTTACCTCTGCTTGGCATACGATAAAGGAGCTGCATTTCCAGCATGCAGCAAGGTTGAGATTTAGTCCCACCCCACCAGCCATGCATGCAGCTGGCAGTGTCCCCAGGGACAGCAGGAGGCTGCTGCCCCACAACAGAGGCACAGGCAGTTGGATCTGACTGGGAAATCCAGGAAAAGTGGGAAACACTCCACATCTAACAGCGGAAGTAATGAAAACAATCAAACGTGCTTGAAAAGCACAGGCAAGGAGATAGATAAATACTCCCCTGACTCTTGAACCCCACTGACATTATTCTCCAAGGCCAAAAACGTGAAGATTTAATTCAACAAAAACAGAAGCACCAGGCAAAAACTGCAGTCAGAAATCTTTGCTTTTTACCTCATTCAACCTTGAAGTTTTATCAAGAGAGCACCTGGACATCACTTCCCTCCTGTAGAGCAAAACTAGAAACACTTGAGAGGGCTGCAAGGCAGACGTGGCGCTGCACGTGGGGCAGGGGCTGCAGGGCATCGAGCACTGCTCAGGGCTCACTTCAGGCCAGGGAGGATGCAGAAACACATTTTAGGCACAATACAGCATTAGAAAAACGGATCACATTGGTCTTTCACTGAGAGGGTTGATAACAACAACAATAATAATCATATAATTATGATAATAATTATTATCTACCAATTGGATAATGTTTTACTCATTCTGGAGGAACAGTAGAAGGGGTGTAGCACCAATTATCCATCTCTGCAGTTCCCACATCTTCCCACATCTTTAAAATAAACAGATTATAAACTAGAAAATGTTTAAAACTGAACCAGGTGATATGAAGTGTGTGTACTAAGGAACAACATGCAATCATCATCAAATCCACGCATGGGGGAAAGAAATTTCTGTACAGAGTCAGCTCAGCACTGTACATTATAATGTCCCTCTATACAGATGGCTGTCTCCCTACAGACTAAAGGTTTTTCTTTATGCTTCCTTCTAGTCATGTTCTCCACTCCCTCCACTCTGGTCCTATTAAAAACCCACTGCTTTGTTTGACAGACTGGAGCTGCCAGCCTTTTTGTCATGCTTCAGTGAGCTGGTTTTCTGCTGGTGGCAGCAGCAAGAGCTTGCAGCTCATGAGATTTCCCCAGCCCTGGGCTTCTGAAAAATCTCTTTTCTAGTTTTAAGGTTTGTTGTTTTTTTCCCAAGGATTTCCACGCAGTTATGCATGATGACATTTACCACATCACCTGTGACTATGAAGCAAATGTATCTGGGTGCATTCCCCAGCATGGGGACCAAGTGGCACAGAAATTCCCTCCTCTATGCTACTGAACTTTTGCACTGTCCTGAAGAGCGACTATGTGCCATCTGCCCTATGGGACAGGCCCAGTGGCATGGGTTAAAAGTCCCATACTGGGCCTGGGCACCAAATTGAAGGATTTAAATTATCTGTGAGCAAAACTGGGATGGGGACTGCTCTGAACAGTGAGTGACTTGGATCACTGAGCTGCAGTGCAGGGATGCTCCCTATCTACCATAGCACGTAACAGAGACATGGCCATTAGGTAACTTGACTTAAAGCAAGAAATGTTAAAGTTTGGGGAAAGAAAGTTCTTATCTACAGGGAAAGGGGTATTGAGGGGGGATAATGAACTAGACACAGGGTCCAAATCCTTTGGGATGTGCTCTGCAAGGAGCTTTGGGCTCTGTAATGGGCTTGCTGAGGCTCTAAAGGAGTTTCAGGGCACATGCAGACCAAACAATTAGACTGGCACGCCAAGGAGGGCCAAATCCACCACTGGTGAGCACAAGGGAAGAACACCCAGCAGGAAGGGTCAGGGAATAGTGAGGGCAGCAGCAGCCTTGGCTGGGGAGGAGGGCACTGCGAGAAAGGGTCTGGCTGGTGCTCTCCAGTGGCACAAGGAGGCAAGACGGGCAGTGCCATTGCAGCCCTGCATCCAGGCTGCTGCCTGATTTTGGCAGCCCTCTGCTGACAGTGACACAGAGCCAGAGCCTTGCTTCTGTGCTGCATGTGTGTGGGTGCTGCTCTACACCGCAATGGACACTGCCCTTCACATCCCTGCCGGTGACACACCCAAATACCAGCCTCTGTAGGCTTGACCCTTGCACCTCAGATACCAGCCCCAGCAGGCTCCACCTCTGCAAGCACTAAGCAAGACGTTGTCTGGGGTTATTCCTGACCCCAAACCAGACAGCAGGCTGTGGTGTAGCCAGTCCAGCCCCTCAGCAGCTCGTATTTAGCAGCAGCATCTGTCCAAGCAGCGGGTGACTCATCTGGGTCTTGTATCTCCTCGGTGGTGCCTCTTGCTACCACCCTGGGGATTTCCAGAGCAGTGGGTGCTGCTGCTTGGGGTGGGACAGAGCTGGCGGGTCCTGTGTGCCGAAGCCCCCCCAAACAGCAGGGCAGCTGTTCTCCCTCCCCCTGCCAGGGCTCTTGTATCTCCTCGCGTGGTGCCTCTTGCTACCACCCTGGGGATTTCCAGAGCAGTGGGTGCTGCTGCTTGGGGTGGGACAGAGCTGGCGGGTCCTGTGTGCCGAAGCCCCCCCAAACAGCAGGGCAGCTGCTCTCCATCCCCCTGCCAGGGCTGCAGGAGGGCTGGCCTTTCTCCAGCAAGGGCAGAGGATGGGATACTCCTTTTCTCCCGCACAGTGCTCGGGCAGCCAGGCAGCTTCAGCGAAGCTGAGCTGCTGAGGCATAGTGACAGCAAGCTGCTGCTGTGAGCATTTAATTTTTAATTCCTCTCAGGATTTCTTTTCCATTGCCTCCCCCCCCCCGCCCCCCGCCCCCCCCGGGGAAGGCCGGCCATGCATGCAGCTGGCAGTGTCCCCAGGGACAGCAGGAGGCTGCTGCCCCACAACAGAGGCACAGGCAGTTGGATCTGACTGGGAAATCCAGGAAAAGTGGGAAACACTCCACATCTAACAGCGGAAGTAATGAAAACAATCAAACGTGCTTGAAAAGCACAGGCAAGGAGATAGATAAATACTCCCCTGACTCTTGAACCCCACTGACATTATTCTCCAAGGCCAAAAACGTGAAGATTTAATTCAACAAAAACAGAAGCACCAGGCAAAAACTGCAGTCAGAAATCTTTGCTTTTTACCTCATTCAACCTTGAAGTTTTATCAAGAGAGCACCTGGACATCACTTCCCTCCTGTAGAGCAAAACTAGAAACACTTGAGAGGGCTGCAAGGCAGACGTGGCGCTGCACGTGGGGCAGGGGCTGCAGGGCATCGAGCACTGCTCAGGGCTCACTTCAGGCCAGGGAGGATGCAGAAACACATTTTAGGCACAATACAGCATTAGAAAAACGGATCACATTGGTCTTTCACTGAGAGGGTTGATAACAACAACAATAATAATCATATAATTATGATAATAATTATTATCTACCAATTGGATAATGTTTTACTCATTCTGGAGGAACAGTAGAAGGGGTGTAGCAAAAATTATCCATCTCTGCAGTTCCCACATCTTCCCACATCTTTAAAATAAACAGATTATAAACTAGAAAATGTTTAAAACTGAACCAGGTGATATGAAGTGTGTGTACTAAGGAACAACATGCAATCATCATCAAATCCACGCATGGGGGAAAGAAATTTCTGTACAGAGTCAGCTCAGCACTGTACATTATAATGTCCCTCTATACAGATGGCTGTCTCCCTACAGACTAAAGGTTTTTCTTTATGCTTCCTTCTAGTCATGTTCTCCACTCCCTCCACTCTGGTCCTATTAAAAACCCACTGCTTTGTTTGACAGACTGGAGCTGCCAGCCTTTTTGTCATGCTTCAGTGAGCTGGTTTTCTGCTGGTGGCAGCAGCAAGAGCTTGCAGCTCATGAGATTTCCCCAGCCCTGGGCTTCTGAAAAATCTCTTTTCTAGTTTTAAGGTTTGTTGTTTTTTTCCCAAGGATTTCCACGCAGTTATGCATGATGACATTTACCACATCACCTGTGACTATGAAGCAAATGTATCTGGGTGCATTCCCCAGCATGGGGACCAAGTGGCACAGAAATTCCCTCCTCTATGCTACTGAACTTTTGCACTGTCCTGAAGAGCGACTATGTGCCATCTGCCCTATGGGACAGGCCCAGTGGCATGGGTTAAAAGTCCCATACTGGGCCTGGGCACCAAATTGAAGGATTTAAATTATCTGTGAGCAAAACTGGGATGGGGACTGCTCTGAACAGTGAGTGACTTGGATCACTGAGCTGCAGTGCAGGGATGCTCCCTATCTACCATAGCACGTAACAGAGACATGGCCATTAGGTAACTTGACTTAAAGCAAGAAATGTTAAAGTTTGGGGAAAGAAAGTTCTTATCTACAGGGAAAGGGGTATTGAGGGGGGATAATGAACTAGACACAGGGTCCAAATCCTTTGGGATGTGCTCTGCAAGGAGCTTTGGGCTCTGTAATGGGCTTGCTGAGGCTCTAAAGGAGTTTCAGGGCACATGCAGACCAAACAATTAGACTGGCACGCCAAGGAGGGCCAAATCCACCACTGGTGAGCACAAGGGAAGAACACCCAGCAGGAAGGGTCAGGGAATAGTGAGGGCAGCAGCAGCCTTGGCTGGGGAGGAGGGCACTGCGAGAAAGGGGCTGGCTGGTGCTCTCCAGTGGCACAAGGAGGCAAGACGGGCAGGGCCATGGCAGGCCTGCATCCTTGCTTCTGTGCTGCATGTGTGTGGGTGCTGCTCTACACCGCAATGGACACTGCCCTTCACATCCCTGCCGGTGACACACCCAAATACCAGCCTCTGTAGGCTTGACCCTTGCACCTCAGATACCAGCCCCAGCAGGCTCCACCTCTGCAAGCACTAAGCAAGACGTTGTCTGGGGTTATTCCTGACCCCAAACCAGACAGCAGGCTGTGGTGTAGCCAGTCCAGCCCCTCAGCAGCTCGTATTTAGCAGCAGCATCTGTCCAAGCAG
>NW_009970723.1:10621843-10631197 GCF_000747805.2 Chaetura pelagica
GGGGTGCTGCTGCTTGGGGTGGGACAGAGCTGGCGGGTCCTGTGTGCCGAAGCCCCCCCAAACAGCAGGGCAGCTGCTCTCCATCCCCCTGCCAGGGCTGCAGGAGGGCTGGCCTTTCTCCAGCAAGGGCAGAGGATGGGATACTCCTTTTCTCCCGCACAGTGCTCGGGCAGCCAGCCAGCTTCAGCGAAGCTGAGCTGCTGAGGCATAGTGACAGCAAGCTGCTGCTGTGAGCATTTAATTTTTAATTCCTCTCAGGATTTCTTTTCCATTGCCTCCCCCCCCCCGCCCCCAGCAGCCCCAGGGGAAGGCTGCTGGCACCCGCTTCTGGAGCTTGCAGCGTTTGGCTGCGTGCCTGACCGTGAGGAATGAGAGAGGGGTGTCCCCAGCCCGCTCCGGTGGGTGCTGCCCAGGAGCCCCTCTGCTGCAGCTGCTTTCCCAGGTCAGCTTTCAAGGATGGGACACCAGAGGCATGCCAAGGGCTGGGGCTGCGTCCCAGCTCAGAGAGATCTGCCTGCAGCACTGGGGCCAGGCTCTCTTGAGCTGATTTTCCAAACACTTGCCCTCCTTCTCCTTCAAAGCAGCATCCACCAGCAAGTGATGCTTCTGGTCACGCTGGGCTACAAAGACACTGGATGGCAGAAGCATGCTGGCTGCCAGGGCACCTTCCCACTGTGCTGGCCACGAGCATGTCCCCTGTGTTGCTGGAAGATATTCGGACATATTTAGGCTTCTCCTCTGAAAGAAGAATAAACATGTCTCTGCAAGGGCAGCTGCAAACCCAAAGCTTGCCCCTGAGAAGCACCACTGAGGGCTGTCAGGAAGGAATTGCCAGGCTCACCGATGAAGAGGCAAAATGACTTGGAAATACTGGGATTTGCCAGCTGCCTGGTAGTTGCTATGAGCACCCAAGAGTAGCTGGGAGCACAGACACAGGACATCGTGCTGCTGCCCTGCTCAGCTGCAGGTCCTCTCCTCTCCCTGCTCAGGCAGTTCCTCTGCTTAAAAGAGGTTATTTTGGGAAAGAAACGGAGAGTGGGAACAGCACTGGAAAAGCATAGGGAATTCAGCAAACAAAAGAAAAGCTGCTATTTTTGAAAATGCTTCAAACTGGTAACGGTGGCTTGTTTTAACTCTTTCTCTCCCAGCTGTCTCTCCACTGCTCAGCCTGGAGTGCTGTCTGCATCCCAGTAGGAACCAGGCACAGGAAAGGTGTGTTTTCCATAGGATTGGGAGCAACAGTGAGCTAATAACTGACACATAGGGAACTAACAGTGAAATCCTCTTCAATTTAAAATCTGACACTTTAAACTAAGTGAGGTGGGCATTTCTGCAAGTCCCAGTGTCTAATAAAAACAGCAAAAATCAGGCAAGCAATCACCCTACTAGAGCTTCTGTCACCTTTTGTTGTCTCTGAAGTAATAGTATTTTTCTAATTGGGACATCACAAGCATTTCATGTATATGGTAAGTGATGGGGTCTAACCCTGCGCAGCAGCTCACTGCCCATGGATCACCTCTGTGAACCTTTCTCTAAAAAGCCATCGCTGCTACAAGAAAAGAAACTGAATCTGCCAAGACTGCAGATCCAGGCAAACACATACCACAATAAAATTATCTTCACAAATTCACCGAGGCCCCCCCCAGGCTGGTGTGAAGCATGTTGTACTGGCGTTTCATCTGCTCTAGTTTTTCCTTGGCACTGGTGTGACCAGGTCTGCAAGGTCTCTTTGCAGCCCTGGTCAGTGCTGGCACAGCTCTCCTGCCTGCAGCATCCTGCACCAAAGGAAGGCACTGTTGACATGTGGGCCAGCGCCACAGGCAGCTCCATGTGTCCTCCCAACAAAGGGGATGGGCTGCTTTCACATGTGGGAGAAAACCTAGTAGAAAAGAGGCAAAACAGGAAATAAATACGGTGTAACCACTGCCCCGATGATGCTGGAGGAAGAACAACTAAGGTCTGAGCTCCCATTTTCGGTTCCTAAAGTGACACTGCCCTCCTCAAGAGCTGCTGGGCCTGCCGGCTTGGACACCCAGGGATGCCACAGCAGCAGGGACAGGGGCTGCTCTCTGACATGCAATCTCATTTCTGAATTGTCAGAAAAGAGTTCATTTTTTTCAGGAAAAAGCATCCAAACACTTCCCCCCTGGATTTCCTTTCCTAGGAGAAGTATGAGAAAATATTTTTTGTTCAGAAACAGTTCCTCTTTCCACTAGCCCTGATCTTCCCAAGTCCCACCACTTTAGTCTTCCACCAAGTTCTGCTTCTCACCTTTTACCTTGGTGTGGGTAAGCAAGACTTCCTCAGCAGGAGTCACTCAGCTCCTTCCTCATGCTCTGACAGTACAGAAAAGGCAAAATATAGGTGGTCTGTCTGCAGAAGTGCTCACTACCTTCTCCAAGAAGGTGGCTCTTCAATAACTCTGTGATCGAATAGTCCTCCACAGACCTCAGAACTTAAGTGCTTTAACACCATGTGCAATCAAACAATATACGCTTTGCAACTCACACTGGGGATTTTGATTAAGGAAACCCTCTAAGGCTGCAGGGAAGAACCGCAAACTCTGATACAGTTCTCTGTTTTTAGCAACACAGTGATTGAAAGTGAAGGGTGAAGTAAAATAATTGAAAGTGAAGGGTGAAGTGAAATAATTGAAAGCAAAATGTGCATGCTATGTCAAATCAGCAATAATGTTCAAGCAAGAAGAGACTGTGGCTAGTCTGAAAGACATATCCTTGGCCAGCCTTTAATTTGCACTGTTCTTTTTCACATCAGCCTGTGAGATAAGTCTACAAAAATGCAGGCTACCCTTCAGATGACACTGTTTTAGTAGGGTCAGAACAACTTTATATGAAAAAACTCATACAAGATAAACAGCTATGAATAGGACACTTGACAGACAGGCCCAGAAGACAACAGAGAGTGTTTCTGTTGAGATATAATTGCTCTAATTGGACCTGGGCTTGCTAAAATGGTGAAGTTAAAGAGGACACTGCAATCATGCTGTCATACTGTGCAAAAGAATAGTGTTGTGATAGGAAGCATATAGCAGTTGTGGAAATAATCACGGGCTTTGTGTTCATTTCCCCCCGGCATCTTGGATTTGCCATTAGGAACATGCACACAACATGAGCAGAATATTTTCTTTAAAGTTAAAGGTTCTCGGGGCTGAATTGCTTCATAGCTGAAGTCTCTTTTGAGTATTATTCAGCTGCTGTTAGACACTTCAAATGAGCTGGATCCATTGTGTCTCTGCAGTCCTGGAGGAGATGCAGAAAGGCCATGTGAGGCATGAACATGGAACCTGCCTGCTTCGGGAGCAAGGGAACTTGGTGAGGAAAGAAGCTGACTTTGATCTTCTGCTGTATCTTATTGTCATTGAAGTGAAAGCCTATGAACTACCTGATCTGCTCATTTAAGAGAACCTCTACACACATAATCTTGAGTCTCTCCAAAACCTGATCTCTTCTATAATATAAGCACAAGCATGAAGATTTTAAGCACAAAATCCGGTAGCATGTACCGTGCAAGGGTTTGATGGTGCAGTGTTTTGTGTCCAGTGTCTAGGAGAGAGAGCAGCCCTTTTAGCCACCGTTACACCAGACAGCAGCAAAAGGACAGAGAATCATCATGTTGCATTCCTGACTCCTCAGGCAGTTCTGTTTCACATGAGGTTCAGCTGGCCCATACTGTGGACAACCTGTGACACTGGGTGATGCTACCCAAGGTCTATCCACTGGGGCAAATGCAGTGATGATCCAAGGACAGCCAAGAAGTAGGAAGCCTGCTCCTGGCCCGTCCCACTATCACCTGATCCCTTAGTCCTGCACAGGGCTCTCCTTTCTCCATGTGGCACCCCTTGCCCTGTGGTCCATCCTGCCCCTGCAGCCCACCAGCCTGGCTCTGGCCTGCTCCCAAGCCCTCGTTCTCTTGGCAGTGAAATTCAGCACACTGCTAAGAGGCTTTGTGACAAATATGGCAGGTATAAACCTGTCTCAAAGCCTTTCAGCCCCACTGTGCACCTGCTGTGCACTAAGATGGCTGAAACACCATTTCTGCTCCTCTGGTGTTTATAAATAGATGTGCAAAAAATGCTGGTGTGATGCTTAGGAGCTGCTCATGCCCCACCTGCTGCCCAGCACTCACATGGGGCTCTTTAAATGAAGCCACTTCTACAAAAAGAGCTAACCTGGCTTATTAAACCTTCCCTAACAAAAATTCCTTCTCAGGTCATCTGCAGCAACACCCTGCAGCTCCTGCCCTTTGCTCACATTGCAGGACATGTATAATGCAAAATATGAGTGACAGGGCAGATACCCACCCCTGAGCCCAGGCAAAGTTCCAGGGCTGGCTGTAGGTGGGTGCACAAAGGTGGCCCTTTGCAGGTATGGGAAAAGGGTCTTGTTCCTCAGAGCACACTGGGGGCAACAGTTCCCCTGAGTCACCAGCCAGCCCATTTATCCCTGCAGTCTGGGGTTCACAGCTCCATACTTCTCACTGCCCTTCCATTTCCTCTGGAGCAGCACTGGGACTCTCTCTCAGCAGGACTGTGAGAGAAATATGGGGACACTGAACCATCAAACATGTCCTGCACTCAGTTTCTGCCTCCTCCCAATGCCGGCTTTGCTTTGTGCTCCACAGAGCAGAGGGCTTCTACAGTGCCCCAGCAAGGTGGTAGGTGAAACTGGCCACGAATGATGCTTTCAAACGAGTGTTTCAGACAAAATTGGACAGGGTTTATCAAGACAAGCTCAACTAAAGAAAGAGAGGATGTGCTTATTTCCAGCTACTATATCTATGATAAGCTAGAGATTGTAACAATAACAATAAAAAACTGTAAGGATTGACATCAGTGAGATTTACACAGCTAAAACTTTGCCCAACATTGTGAGCATGTACAGCAAAAAGTCCTGAATTATAAAAGAAGAGAAAGAGAGCTAAACCAAGACCCATCCTCTGCTCTCTCCCATGACAGGAAGCATTGCTGGGAATCCTGGGCACTGGGCAAACTAAAACCAGCATTTCAGCCCAAGCTACAAGCCTCTTGGCTTTTCTGTGTCTAAATCAGATCCTTACATTATCTCAATGTCATTTTGTGGCTGAAAGCAATTCAGCAACTATCAGCACAGACAGACTGAAATTCAGCAGAACCGGATCTGAGCACTTCAGCCCTTAATGATCAGACATTTCTGTGGAAATGAATCTTACCAAAAAATGAAGTTCGGCAGAAAGTTGACAGCGTGTGGAGACCGCAGAAGGGACAGGAACTTTACAACTCGGTCTTCACATTTTCCACCTATAGGATTTCAGCATTTGCTAAAGTTCTAGTGAGGGCAGCTTCTTTACAGTACTCCCTCTGGGAAATATCACATTCAGCAATCCCTGAATTACAGTTTCTAATTATATTTTTGTACTGTAATGCTGTCTGAAATGCAAATTTGATGACAGAATAATTTGATCCATGTAAAATAATTACAAAATTACTGTTTCTCAAACCTCAATTCATACTCCCTGCTATTTAAGAAGATAAATTTAACAGCAGCAAAAGTGCAGCCAAAACACAAAGTATTTTTTTAAACTATCTGACCGTAACTGTCTGCATAGATTTTGGCTCACCAGGAAAGATGATTTCTAAAATATGACTCCCGAAATATTCCAGAGTTAGGATTTTTGCTACTCTAGCTTGGAACCAACAATCAGATCAACTTTATGTTGCAGTCAGAGTACCATTCACATGACATCTGGGTTTAATTGGGAAAGTAACTGTTGATTAAAATGCCAAATCTCTACTGCAGCTCAGTTATCATTTAAACCAGTTGTTGCTAATGTTGATGCAGGACATTAAATTAGCACAATGTAATGATTTTCAGCAGGGTGGAAACCAACTTTTGCAATATGCAGTTTAAAAGCCTGAAGCTCCATACTGGTACAACAGTTCCCACTGTCTGGCATTTTCACCCTGTACAGGGGGATTTTATTTGTCCCCTGAAATATTCTCTTGAGTAGTGGCTAAGACCTTAAAAAGATGAGAGAAATCTCATTTCGTTTGAAAAAAATGCAAGAGGGAGTCAGTGCTCTGCACTGCAAGTTTTTTCTAGGCTTTATTATGCTTCTAGCCTAAATTTAGATTGTCATCAACTCAACCAGATCAAGGTAGAGCACACTAAAGGCTTGAGTGTGTTATTATTGCTAGGCTAGAGGCAACAATAGCTCATGTCTGGATTTTAATTTTCGTAGCTGCATCCAGTTGTGTGAGAAGTGACTACAGGAGATGTCAGTTCTCGATGTAGCCAAGGTCTCATCCTTGCTGGGTGGTATAAGGGTCAACCTGGCCTCCCCAAAAGACAATGGAGTGTCACCAAGCCTGTGTGCATCTCATTTGATTCTCTTTATGTCAGATGATTTCAAGTCCAAGTAAGCTGGCAGTGTAATGGTTGTGGCACTGGACAGAAGATGAGGGACGCCCTGCAGCCACCTTCTCCCCTTCTCGGCAATAGGAATGAACCTACAGGCTGTTTGTTCTTTTCTCATGGTTGGTGAAACAACGGCAGGACAGAGATGGCAGGATGCTTAACATTACACTGTCTGTCAATTTTGCACACTCCTAAGATAAATGCAAGTGTTTGTTGAAAGGGTTTGGTACAAACTTAATCAGCAAAAACAAGAGCATGAAATCACCAAGCAGAGGCACATAGCCCTGGGGTGACACACACCATCCTCTGCCCTTCTCCTAAGAAGGGACCTGTGCCTTCTCCTCTCATTGCAGACTCTCAGCCTGCCTGTCTGACCAAGGATCAGCCAGCCCCATGTCCAGGGACGAAAAGGCCCTGTGCCAATGGGATGCCCAAAGCACCCCAAGACTCAACAAGAGGCAACAGAGCTAGTCACTCCACCAAGCAGGACACACCCCCGTGCAAGCTCAGCCGCACTCACTGGCTTCCCCAGTAACACTGCCTCTCAGACCTTCTGCCACAACATGGCTGGGACCCTTCTGGTAAAACGTGAAGCAGTTTACCATCCTTGGCTCTCAGGGCAAGCTGGTGCGTTTTGAAGACTCGCTCAGTATTGCTAAAGCAAGATACAGAATCACAGAACTATTCAAGTTGGAAAAGACTCCTGGGATCACCGAGTCCAACCATCATCCCTACTCTAGAAAGTTCTCCCCTAATCCATATCCACCAACACCACATCCAAACAACTCACGTCCATTCCATGGAGATGAAGAACCTATTTTTCAAATATTTCTAATGAATAGCTCTTAAGCAAAAACTGCGCCAATTATTTTTCACCTTGCAGGTGTTTTCAAGGCATCAAATGCTGCAGGACACTGTATTCAAACCCGTACGAACGAGGTGAAGCACCAGCCCTCACTGAGCATCACTGCCACACTGACAACTCCAGTCAAGCCTGGCAGGCAACCACAGCTGTATGCAGCTCCAGATTCTCCAGATGTGAAGGCAAATGACTCTTCCTTAATAACAGGTGCCACTCAGCTCGAATCTGTCCCCGCAGTCCGTGCCCCAGTCCCTCACTGGACTTGCCCCACCAATGCAAGCTGGTGAAGAAGCAGACCTCAGAGGGTGGTGGGTCACATCGGTCACCTCCCACCCCCTGCCCAGGCTCTGGGGGGCCTGACATGCCGGAGCCAGGGCACGGACCACAGGCAGCAGCAGCAGGGCTCCCAGCGCCGGCTGGGGAGCAGCTGTGCCCAGCCCAGCCCGGCCAGCTGGGCACAGGGCGAGGGCGGCTGGCCGGCCAGGCTGCCAGGCTCTGCTGCAGCCCCGTTAGCCTCCTGTGGGGAGCCAGTCCAGGCTCCTCTGACACACCAGCATTAGGTGAAGCTGTTAACGAAGAAAATTTAAAGCATTTCACCCTGCCAAGCACTGGTATTTTAGGCACCGGAGTTAAATTGGAAAGAACAGATGAGGTAACGCCAAGTGAAATGGTTTAGAGGTTTCAGAGGCATTTTATCCTTCTTGCTCTGGTAAGAATGCCCAGTGCAGTGAAATCCAGAGCATTAAGCCACAACTTTCCTTACAGGAGTGCTTTCAGTTTTAATCTTTGCCTTGGCTCCCTTGCTGACACAATTACTTCTGCTGCATTTAGTAACATCAGAATAATTTATATATATATTTTTTTTTATCTTTTATTGCTCTGTGGCTTAAATTGTTTTGCAGCTCTGTGATTGTTTCAGAGTGGCAGCTGCTTTAGGAAATCATTACCATTATCAATAAACCCTTTGAACTTTGGAAGGAAAGGAACAGGAGTATATAATTGGAGAAGATAAGCACAATCCAGCACACTTTTCCAGGAAGCAGCGCACGCGATGCTTCAGCTATAATCTGTTCTTCAAAACAATCCATACGTTCCCACACCAACAAACTCAGGCTGTGGCACCAAACTTCAGCAGCCCTGGGATCTCCCTCTCCGTAACAGTCCCCTCGGAGTAAGTGAAATGCAGAAACAGACCCAAACATCCCCTTCACTTCACAAAAAGACCCAGACAGCAATTCATTCGTCAATTACCTATTATAACCGCTCTCAAACCCACAAGAAAAAAAAAATAATAATCAGAAAACAAGCTGTGCATGTGAGAAAAGGGTAACATGCCCGTGTTACAGCAACGTTGCATATTTCCGATGGTTTCTCGGGAAGCTCCTGACCCTTCCCCTGCCAGCAGTGCCCGGCAGGAGCGCCGGGCGCCCCGGGCGGGCGGGAAAGCGCGGGGAGCGCCCGGGGAGCGCCCGGCGAACAAAGATGCCTTGAAGACTCGAACTTAGGGAGCCGGACCTCAGGCTGTGCCGGCCGCACTGGCTGCTGGCTCCCCCTGCACTGTCTGGGTACAAACCCGCCTGGATCGGGCAGCATTAAAAACCCACAAGTTCCAGCAGAGGTGTAAAACTGCAGAGATGCCCAAACCCACACAGCACCGACACATCATTCCTGTTCGCTCCCGAACGCGCTCACCTCGCATTACTCGTGCTGATTTATATTCCCGAAGCGTCAAACGAGAACAGGATCATTTAATTCTCCTTTCACGGGTCATTAATCTAATTGCACCGCGCTTCGCAGCCTGCGCACGGAATGAGCAACTGCAAGCTGCTCTGCATGGATCTGATAGCGCCGGTGTGGTTCACCAAGGCGAACTTCCAGCCGAAACAAACAGAAAGAAAAATCACAAGAATCAGTCCCGATAACCGCGAGCTCTTTTTTTTTTCCCTATTTTCTTTTTATTTTAAGGACAACTAAAACCCCAGCGGCCACCCGAGGAGAACGCAAAGCGAAGGGTTACCTCACGCTGCAGAAAGGGAGGCGTTCAGCAGCCCATGCTCCGGCAGCCCGGGAAGCGGGGAC